>NC_141687.1:1031786114-1032386114 GCF_964263255.1 Lissotriton vulgaris
GTTTCTGTTTTTTAAAAGCATGATTCTTATTGGTTAACAAAAACTGATTGAAAGGAACGTTACATAAGATAAGCTGATATGTTGAAAAGTCAGGCACATTCGCTGTTTTGATTAGCAACATTGTGTGATGAACTTTTGAGCTGTGTGCTCAATTAAGTGTTCCATGAACTGTTTCTATGGTAATAGGCAGAAGGCAGACTGGGGTAGAGTTGAAATTTATATCGTTTGGAAAGGATTGAAATCTCTAACCAATTGAAATGTGTGTTTGCTTTTCAATTAATGAGGGAAGCAATGTGATTTGATGTCTAGGTGTATATGTGTTTAAAGTGAGAGGAAAATTGTGCCATTATTTGGTTCTCTTCAGTGGTGTTTAAAACAGAGATTCTGTATAAGAAAATCTGCTGTGTGACTGATATACTTCTTATTCAACAAAACAATTTGAAAGGTGAGTTATTAATTTGTGAGGAAATGTATGTGGTGCATTTTAATTGTAATCAGACTAATGTGTTTGTCCTGCTAAAGTGCAGGGAATACTTTTTTTTCTCTATAATTTTTTTGTGAGTGTGTGTGCATTTAAAAAGCATTCTGAGATAAGCATGTGTGTATTTTATGTGCTTGCAGACACATAACTATGCTGTTCTCATGTTTTGGTAGAATTAGAAACCAGTTATTTTTTATTTATTTGCAAAAATGAATCAAGTTTCTACATTAAAATGCAGTATTTATTCTAGACTATGAAATGTGTTTTGGTAAAATGAAATAGATAGTGTTATTTGTCTAGAATCACACAGTGAGTCTTGTGTGCATTTAGGAATCATTCTGATAGAAGCAGTCTATACTAATGTGACATAGAACATTTTGTGCAATGTGTAGAGTCACCTAAAGTCTTATAGAGTGGTAAATGTGTTTCGGTATAAAGTAGGGGATAGAGTTGCTTGAGTAGCATCAGACAGTGAGTTTGTGCATTTAGGAATCACTCTGAGAGAAGCATTTTGGCAATTCATGTGCTCCCCAACATGTAATTGGTTAAAAACGTATTGTGTTCTCACATGTTGGTAGAATTAGAAAATAGTTATTGGTTATGTGTTTCCAAAATGAGTTTCATAATAATAGTAAAATGCCGTTCTGAAATGTATGGAATGCAACCTTGATGTTTTTGCAGAGAAAAAGTACATGTAGTCTTGCAGTGACACTTCCACCAGTATGATTTCCTACATTGCCCAAACACTACTGCACTACTGTCAACCCTTAATCTACCTCCAGCGTGACTACATACACAACCTATTTATCACTTTACTACTCTAAACCTTAAATCTACCCCAGCACAACCTGCAACTCTACCTAAACACCACTTTATTTACTAGAGCAGTACCCTACCACGACCTTCTACACTACACAAACACCACTGCAGTACCTTAAACCTTAAAACGCTATCCCTAGCATGATCACCTACGGTACATAAACAGCACTGCAGTATGCTAGAGCACTACCCCAGTACGAATCTCTATTGTACCTAAACACCATTTCACTATTCTAAAGCTTAAATATATCACAGCACGACCCTTTAAACTCCCCAAACACCACTATAGTATCCTACTACTGCATTTATAAGAAATGTTGTTATTTGTCTAGAATCACAGTGAGTCTGTGTACTTAGGAATCCCTCTGAGAGAAGCATTTTGGTTAATCATGTGTTTCCCGACATGTAATTGGTTAAAAACGTATTGTGTTCTCACAATTTGGTAGAATTAGAAAATAGTCATTGGTTATGTGTTTCCAAAATGAATTTCATATAAATAGTAAAATGCCGTTCTGAAATATATGGAATGCATGCTTGATGTTTTTGCAGAAAAATGAGTACACGTAGTCTTGCAGTGACACTTCCACCAGTATGATTTCCTATATTGCCCAAACACTACTGCGCTACTGTAAACCCTTAATCTACCTCCAGCGTGACCACATACACTACCTAGTCCCCACTTTACTACTCTACACCTTAAATCTACCCCAGCACAACCTGCTACTCTACCTAAACACCACTTTATTTACTAGAGCAGTACTCTACCACGACCCCTACACTACACAAACAACACTGCACTACCTTAAACGTTAAAACGCTATGCCTAGCATGATCACCTACGGTACATAAACACCACTGCAGTATTCTAGAGCGCTACCCCAGTATGGCTCTTTATAGTACCTAAACACCATTTCACTACTCTAAAGCTTAAATCTATCACAGCAGGACCCCTTCAACCTCCGAAACACCACTATAGTATCCTACTACTGTATTTATAAGAAATCTTGTTATTCTAAAATCACACAGTGAGTCTGTGTATTTCGGAATCACTTTGAGTGAAGCATTTTGGTAATTCATGTGTTTCCCGACATGTAATTGGTTAAAAACATATTGTTTTTATTTATTTTATTTTATTTATTCAACTTATAGAGTGCACTGCCACCTTACAGGCATCCTGGCGCTAAGCAACTTAAAGGCGGGGGGTGAATCAGAAACGTGGTCAGGCATCTAGGTCTTGGGGAACAGCCAGGTTTTTGCACTTTTTCTGAAGGGATGGAGCTCCCTAATTTGTCTGATCTCCCAAGGGAGTGTATTCCACAATTTAGCCGCTGAACCCCAAAAGATCTACCCGCTTACCTAACCTTCCTAAATCTTGGAACCTTCACCAATCTCGCCGACGAGGAGCAAAGCATTCTTGTAGGGGTGCACAAATCAATTTTTTTTCGCATAAGCACAGGCCCTATCCAAAGAAGGGCTTTAAAAACATGGCAGAGAGATTTAAACTGCACTCTCTGTCTCAAAAGGAGCCAATGAAGTTCTTCCAAAGCTGCAGATGCAGAGGATCTTCTAGGCAGCCCTAAGACTAACTTGGCAGCTGCTGACTGGATCCTTTGTAATCTATCCAGCAGGAAGTTTGGTGATTCAAGTAAAAGAGCATTACAGTAGTCAAGCCTACTGAGATTCGTACACCTTGCTACTTGGGCACGTGCCTCAGACGGTAACAATGGGAAGATTTTTAGTAGGGACCTAATGATCGCAAAACAAGAGGCTGTTGTTTTAGTAACCCGAGCTTCCAAAGTAAGCTTATTTTCAAATATAATGCCCAGATTACGGACAGTTTTTACCGGCCGAACTGCGGACGAAGTTCCCGGAGGCCGGAAATTGCAGGGAAGGAGATGAGGGATCCTGTTTGCGGCACAGAAGATCACCTCTGTCTTTTCTGCATTAAATTGTAAAGAATTATCCTGAAGCCAGCGGGCCGTGTCCCACAGACAGTTGTGAAACACCTCTACTGATGACAAGTCCTCTCCCTCAAAGGAGAGGATCAGCTGTGTGCCACCTGCATAATTTATGATGTCGATATTGTATGTCTTGATGACCGCAATCAAAGGTTTTAAATAAACATTAAAAAAATAGGGCTGATTGACGATCCCTGGGGTACACCATGCAACACGTTGGAGAAGGCAGATTGGAAGGGGGAAGGGACACCACCTGCTGTCTATCCTGCAAAGAAGATAGAAACTATCCTAAGGTACAGCCTTTCACCCCGGCCTCACTCAATCTTCTCAGCAGAATTTCATGATTGACCGTATCAAAGGGGGCAGACAGGTCGAGCAGGATCAATGCTGCTGCCTGTCCCCTGTCTGCCCACCTCTGAAGCTCATCCTTGACGGTCACCAAAGCCATCTCAGTCCCATGAGCCGGCCGAAATCCAAACGGAACCTCCTCCAGGAGAATGTATTGTTCCAGGTGCGTAGAAAGAGTGATACTAACAGCACGTTCCACAATTTTAGCTGTTCTCACATTTTGGTAGAATTAGAAAATAGTCATTGGTTATGTGTTTTCAAAATGAGTTTAATATTAAGAGTAAATTGCAGTTCTGAAATATATGGAATGCATGCTTGATGTTTTTGCAGACAAAGAAGTACATGCAGTCTTGAAGTGACACAACCCCCAGTATGATTTCCTACACTACCCAAACACCAGTGCACTACTGTAAACTCTTAATCTACTTCCAGCATGACTACCTACACTACCTATTCACAACTTTACTTCCCCAAACTTTAAATCTACCCCAGCAGAACCTCCTACACTACCCTTACACCACTGTACTACCTTAAACCCTTAAACCCTAAAACACTATACGTAGCATGACCCCATACACTACATAAACACGACTGCACTATCCTAGAAGAGTATCTCAGTATGACCCCTATACTATCCAAACACTATTGCAGTACCCTAAACCTTAAATCTATCCCAGCACAACCTGTTACACTACCCAAACACCAGTGTAGTATCTTAAACTCTAAAACAGTACCTTATTATGATCCCCTACACTATTGAAACACTATTACACTACCCTAAACCTTAAATCAGGATCTCCTACACTACTGAAATACAACTGCACTACCCTAGAACAGTACCTCAGCAGGACTCCCTACACTAGACAAACAACACTGCACTACTTCAAATTCTAAATCTGTACTTTTGCAAAAGCATAGCGACTGTTTATGTACCATTTAGTAATGTATTTACTAAAGTAAAAGTGAACCAAATATGTATTCACTCAGTGTCTTTCCTTATAGTATTGTGATCTTTTAGTAAATATGCATGTATTCATACAGTGCTTCAGGTTTTAGTGTTATGGAGTGCTTCAAACTGCTATGCACTATGCATGTAGTGCTCTTATCACCTTCACAGTTGTGCTTCAGGGCTGCAATTTTTGTTAATAAATACTTACTTATGTTTATTTTTTACAGATACTGTTTATCATCCTTAAAATAAACTTATCATGCCGGAGAAACAAGGAAGAAGAAGTAAAGGTCAGAAAAAAGATACTTACTTGAAAAAAACTCAACCACAAGTATTGGAAGACCAACATGATGTGGCTAAAAAGAGAAACATTTCTGGTAAGACCCCAAAAGCGTTCATAAAAATATTGCTAGATTTTGAAAAAATGCAAATGTGGAAAGCAGTTTAGTAATAACGGATATTCAAATGTTGCAGACAATTCCATTGCTGTTGCTCGATATGTAACATCTTATATTACAAAATCAGAAAAGACGGAATTGAAAGAAATGTGGGAAGAGATTTCTCACGAGAAGACTCTAAGTAAGAAATTATACAGTTTCAGTTTGAAGAAGTTATCGCATCGAGAAATCAGGGCATATGAATGCTCAGATCGGTTATCATCTGCAAGTCTATACTCCAAATCTACAAGAATAATTTATATTACTCTAGGTCTATCAGCAATGCGAAATAGAGTACTGAAATCTGTACAAGAAATTGAACATTTAGCAGCAAAAGATCCAGAAAGTACAGATATTTTGAAAACGAATATGTTGGACACATATTACCAAACAGAAGTCATCATCTTGAGAGCATTTGTCTCTATGAAGTGCTGCAAAACTACACTCTTAAACGGAATACTACAGAGAACAACAATGATGGAAAATATGGAGTCATTGGTTCCCGAAGGTCGTTTGGTGAAACAAACGAAAAGAAATTTGATTAATCACAGGAAGCTAAGTTGCAACACTGCTGATAAAAGGGAATTTTACTATTTAGCCCTTTTACAACTATTCAAACCATGGCATTCAGAACGGGAATTACTTGGAGATTTCCAGAGCTATGAATATTCCTTTAATGCTTGTAAAGATAGCATACAATGCAGTGCTTTTGCAAATTATGTGAAAATGTTGAACAATGAAATTGATCAAGAAGCTACAATTGCAGCTGAGATTGCTAGAGACAGTTCTGCGCTGCGCTGAGTCAAGATCCACTAGGACAACCAATTGTTGAAAATGAAGCAGCAGTTGCCATGAATGAGGTTGAAACAGCAATGCATCAAGCTCAAGAAGATGTAACAAACTTAGCAAACTTGGAAGAACAACTTAATATTGAGCAAATACAAATATATGAGCAAGTGAGACAACAGATTGACCATGGATTGCTTCATGAAAAGAAAGAGTGCTCATGCACGTCATTTCAACCTATCCGAATGTACGTGAGTGGACAAGCTGGAACAGGAAAAAGTTTTTTAATTAAAGTAATTACAAGTTATCTACCGAAAACAACTGAGGCGCATTTGTCTTCTATTGTCACTGCTCCAACTGGGTTGGCAGCACACAACATTAAAGGAATTACTTTACATTGTCTACTAATGCTACCAGTAGAGCATGAAAACAAATTGGAATACCACAAGCTATCTGGAGAAGCTTGTTGTGAAGTTTCAAGAGTCTTGAAGAAAATGAAACTTCTCATTATTGATGAGATAAGCATGGTATCAAACTTAATGCTTGCCTTTGTGCATTTAAGAATGCAGCAAATTCTTAAAACAGAGTATGACGTGTTATTTGGAGGAAAACACGTTATCGTTTTTGGGGATCTACTGCAACTGACTCCTGTAAAAGGGCAACCAGTATTTAAAACACTTGCACATGAAGACACCAGAAAGTCTCTGGGTAGTGTTGGAAACGTGAACATTTGATCATATTTCGAATACATAGAACGCATTACAAATATGTGGCAGGCAAATGATGTTGATTATGGAACTATTCTCCGAGATATAAGAATTGGACTACACTGATTATGGCAAGCAAACTTTGCAGAGACGATTACTTTCAAATTTGTTTCCAAATAAAGAGATAGTTCCAAGGAAAAAATATACATGGAAATTGCAGAAAAGAAATCTGTAATCTGTTGAATGCCAACACTGCGTGAGTGTTCTATATTCAATGAACAACTTTTGAAACTGAAAAATGAAGAAATAATAAAAATGGAACTATTGATAAAATAGAGCATGAAGGAATCACTATTATTTTGACCGAAAAATTGAAGACAAAATTGGATTGTTTAGAAAAATCAATATCTAAAAGTGCTGGTTGAGAAAAGAATCTATATGTATGTAGAAACTGTTGAGTCATTTTAAGGCGTAATTTGGACATAGAAAAAGGTTTAGATAATGGAGCAATTGGCAAAGTTGTGGATTTTGCTAATTATCTTAATAAAGATGGTATTGAATTCTTAAAGATTAAATTTGATCAGATTGAAAAAGTTAAACAAATTGGTCGTTGTTCTGTTAGTTATTTGCTTGTTAAAGATTTACATGTCCATAGAAAACAGTTTTCAGTTTCTCTGGTATATGCAGTGACTATTCATACATCTCAAGGTTTAAGTGTTGACAGTGCTTTGGTGAATATTGGAAATACTGTGTTTAAAGAGGGTAAGGCCAATGTTGCTTTGTCGCGAGTCAGAACATAATCTGGTTTTGTTTTTGATTGATTTTGATGATACAAAGGTTACTGCAGATGCCAACTGTGTCAAAGAGTATAATAGGTTAATAAGAACATATGCTCCTAATTTATGTAAATATCCTGTATTTGAAAAGCGTTTGCTTGGTCAAAAAAGAAGGTATGAGACTATCTTTACTGAAGGTGTAGAGAAGGGAAAAAAAAGATAATGTTGTAATTGCAAGCACAAAGAAAAAGGAGAATGTTATCAGTTTGAAAATAGATCTGGTGTCAACTGCTATGCTAATGTAGCGGTCAATGTTGTTTTTTTTGTTGAGGGTTTGCAGCAGCAAATTATCAAGAATCAGGGAAAAAAGATTTTGTTCCTTGTTGTATTCTGTTCATGAAAAATTGAGAACTGATAAAAGTAAAATACAAAGCGTTTCTGATGTTCGTAATCTTTTGGATGTATGTTCTGGTTCTACACAATTTACACAAAATATCCAACAAGATGGTCAGGAATTTCTAATGTATATGCTTACTGTATTGAAAAATGAAGGTGTAGACATAGAGAATATTTTTGGCCTTTGTTATAAATGGGAACATCAATGTGAAAATTGTATGTAGACATGTAGCACTAATGTAGATACTGAAAGATTTCTATATTTGACATTACCGGACTGTAAATCAGTGTCTTTCAGTAAATTAGTTAAAGCTGCAAATCAAAACATGGAGTGTAGCCAATGCAAATCAGAAATGTTATCAACATTATTTTTACAAAGATATGGAAAATATATAATTTTAATGATGCAACGTTGTACAGCTGACGGAAGAAAATTAGACACTTTAATAATACATTTTGTACCTACACAACTATCAATATCAGGAAGACTTTTGTAGCAGTAGCAATTATTTTCCACGATGGTCCTTCAACAACATCTGTACATTACACTGCCTATTTAAAAAGTGAGAAAGGCTGGAGCCTTTGTAATGATGCTGAGTTGGTTTTCAAACAACGTTTGCCTTCCGAATTACCAAATTCCTACCTAATATATTTAAAACCGAAGTTTTAGGAAGATAATTCAGTCTCTGAGGAATTTATTATTATGATTTAACAGCATTAACATTGGAGAATTTATGTAAAAATGACTGCAAAAATACAATTTGGCCTCAAGGAAATGTATTTCTTTGAATTATGGAGTTTTTGTTGACATTGTCTCTGTGTATAATTTTAACTGGCACAATTTATAGTGTTTATAAATTTAAGTTATAACATTTTCTTAACAGTAATCATTTTATATATACGTGTGATTTTCATTATCTAGTATTTTACTATAGATTAATTATTGTTTTTTTTAAACAATTTAATTGATTGATTTTTTTTGGCCACTGTTATGTGATGAGTACAATTGAAATCACTATTTCTAGTGAAATTCAATATATTCCGAGAACAGCAAAAAAGGTAAAGAAATTACATTGTAAATATTAAAATTATGTTGTGCTGTTAAAAATGTATTATTACATGTTATAACTATTTTTTCTTTTTTTTACAGATCCTAAATTTAAGACATCAAATTTAGCACCATTTACATTATAAAAAACAAGTGAATAAAATGTGTACTGGTTTGTACGTATATTACTGTTGATGTAAGTTTTAGTAAGTCTTAAAATGCACAATGTACTGTGTTTCCACACAGTCGATGAAAAGGAACATGGATTGACCAGATTTGTCCCAGAAAATTGCAATGTAGACAGATATAAAATAGGGGCCAGCTTCAGAACACCTGTCTGCAAGATACATGGTATAGTACAGAATAGACTTATATGGTTGTTTTGTAGGTCTTGATAATTTCAGAATTAAAAGAAATGAAACTCTTTAACTTAAACCACATCATTCAGTGTTTTTCCAAATATCATATTAGGTCGCATCTGTCAGGAATTCCGGTACGCTGTGTGGCTCAACGGGGCATGGCAGCGGAGACAGCCGCAGAACCCGGCATCGGCAGATGGACAAGAAACTACGAAGACCAGCATGCCTGGCGCGACTAGCGCGCACACGGAAACGCGTATTTAAGATGCAAAGGACGACGGGACGTTGTCGGATATTTTGATTCTTGCTGGCCACATTGATTCCCGCAGTTTCCTTGTTGTCCGTAGAAGCCAGACCCGTGTAGCTTTACGGAAGTTAACGGACCCGCATTTCTTGTTCTCAGGATCATAGAAGGAGGTAAGACGAGCGGCTGCTTGTTTTATCTTAGCACCGAAGGAGTCTTGGTCGAGTGTTGCTTTCTACACTCCCAGGACGGATATTGGGCAGAGACGCACACCAAGGGAGGTGTTTGCCGCGTCTCTGCTTGGGTATTATTTGAAGCTTACCGGAGGAAAACCAAAAGGGGTGTAGCAACTGTCACTACCCCTAGTGCATTTACTTCCCGACCGGTGTAGCGCAATCCTGCGTTCAGACGCCGAAGATAGAGCAGCCGCTCCCTTCAAACAACAACAGGACACTTCGGTAGAGTGCCCGGCCGGGCATTCCCGAGTGCTGTATTCCTCAGCGCATGGTCACCAACTTACGTGCTGTCATGCAGAGAACAGAATCTGCCCCATCAGTCGTATTCGAACAGCATTTTTCGGCCGTTACTTTGCACGGTGTCCTCCGTTGGAGAAATACCGGGACCAGTATTTATGCGGAGGACGGTTGGAACTCAGCCCTGCTAAGGACCGGGGCGACGGCTGATGGGTATCGTTATACTTTCTTGTTTCATTATTATTTAGCAAATCATGGATGGGAGCATTCTCACCATAGCAAGACAGTGAAGCACTTATTCTTTATTTCCTTTGCCCTTAAAATATTGTGTACATTAAACAGTTGCTGTGTAAGCAAACCTAACGCTTTGTTGTTGTTGTGTGGCTATTATCGTCTCCCCGATCCCGAGATCTTGGGAAGATTACATAATATCCGACCATATATACAAATCTTCTCCTGATCGGGGACAGAGGATCATGGCCACCCTGGATGATGTATTGGCTGCTCTGGCCACTGTCCAAGTCGAGCTGGCCGCATCCAGGCAAGAAACAGCGGATTTGAAGGCCAGATTCGAAGCTGTGCAACTGAATCCTTTTGATGCTGGGAGTCAGGCTGTTCCCACTTCTCCGGCGGTAGTGGTAGAGATGCCCATATCCATTCCTTTGGCCACACCAGAAAGATACAGCGGAGACCCTAATACGGTTCAGGTCTTCCTGACGCAGGTGCGTTGCACCTGTCCTGCAAACCCAAGGCGATCCCCACTAGTCAGGTGAGGATAGCCTTTCTCATATCGTACCTTGCAGGGAACGCAGCACAATGGGCTGTTCCATTGGTGAGCAGGGATGACCCACTGCTATGCGACTGGGGGGCTTTTCGCGAGGAGTTTCTGAAAGTCTTCGATAGACGTGCGGATTCCTATACCGCAGACAGAGAAATGCTCGAACTACGTCAGGGCAGCAACGATATAGTGCACTACCTGAACTCCTTTCGTCGTTTGGTGGCAGAAACCAAATGGGCAGTCTCGAAACAAATAGCGCTTTTTCACCAAGGACTGAGCGAGGAGCTCAAAGATGTTGTCGCCCAGATCGACCCACAGCCCAAAACCTGCGAAGGTCTCATCGCCTTAGTCCTACGCTTGGACCATCGCTTGAACGAACGCAAAGGAGACCACAAGAGGAAAGGGAGGCCTTTGCCTTCGTACGTGACGCCTGGAACTCCCGATAGCAACACCACGCTAAGGCGGAACCCATGGACATTGGAGCCATTCGGGCCAGCCTTACCCCCACTGAAAAAGAGACACGCCGCAAACAAGGCCTCTGTTTGTACTGCGGCAAGAAGGGGCATTATGTACGAGAATGCCCGGCCAAGCCAAAGAACAGCCGATTCAGGGCCAATAGACTAGTGACCGCGGCAGTTGACGTCCAGGCGGAAAACTAACAGACTCCCAGAACAGCGAAGAGGCCTCTTGGAGTCATTATAGCATCCCTTCTTTGTCACGCCTTGATCATACAAGACTGCTGCACCTGTATGTCACCGTTCAGGTATCCTTGGATGCCAGGTGGATTCCCGTTGAAGCCATGGTAGACTCAGGGGCCACTGGCCTGTTCATGGACGAAGAGAAGGCACGGCGGTTGGGCATTGCCCTCATACCCAAAGACATACCAGAGGACGTATATGCCGTGGATGGGAGACGGCTGGTCACCAGCCCCATTGGACACCATACAGGTGTTCTGCCTGTGAGATACGGGAAACAGCACGAGGAGGGTATAGACTTCAGTATCATCCGAGCACCTCAGTATGGGATAATACTGGGTCTACCGTGGCTCATGAAACACAACCCGACCGTTGATTGGGTGTCTCACACGATCCTGATGATGTCTTCGCACTGTCGCCATCACTGTGGGGTGCAGACGGGGTCCGCCACCGGTCAAGGGTTGGTTCACACAGTGGCCACAGCGGCAGAGAAAGCAGTTTCGCTGTCCAGAGTATACCATGACTACAGGGACGTCTTTGACGAAGTACGGGCCGAGGTCCTTCCCCAACACAGGATATATGATTGTCAAATCGACTTGGTTCCGGGTGCCTGTGTGCCCAGTGGCAGGCTGTACGCCTTGACGGAGCTGGAGAACATCCATCTGCGCTCCTACCTTGATAAGCTCCTGGGGCTGGGATTCATCAGACCCTCCAAGTCCCCAGCAGCTTTGCCCCTTTTCTTCATCCCTGAAGCCAATGGTGAGTTGAGGGCCTGTGTGGACTTCAGGGCTTTGAACGCTATTACCGTGAAAAACCGGTACCCTTTGCCTCTCATAAACGTCTTGTTGGAACAAGTGAAAAAAGCCCGGGTCTACACGAAGCTTGACCTCAAAGGGCTATACCATCTGGTACGTATACGGAACGGCGACGAGTGGAAGACGGCGTTAAAGACCAGATTCGGCCTCTTCGAATACCTCATCATGCAGTTCGGTCTCTGCAACGCCCCTGCGGCCTTTCAGTACTTCCTAAACGAGGTATTCCGCGACATTATGTATGAGTACGTGGTGGTGTACATTGACGATATTCTCGTCTATTCGAACACAGAGGAGGAACACGTACGCCATGTAGCCACGGTACTCCAGAAACTCAGAGAGAACATGCTGTTCTGTAAGCTCAGCAAATGCGATTTCCACATCACATCCGTGGAGTTTCTTGGGGTGATGTTGAGCCCTGATGGACAGGAGATGGAAGAGCGCAAGGTCAGGGCAGTGGAAGACTGGCCGACGCCACAGGGGATGAAAGACGTGCAGTGCTTCATCGGGTTCGCCAATTTCTATCGCCGTTTCATCGAGGGGTTTTTCAGGTTGGTGGCCCCGATTACTCAGCTGTTGCGAAAATCGCAGCCCTTCATGTGGAACGCGGAAGCTCAGGCCGCCTTTGTGGCTTTAAAGAAGGCGCTCGTTTCTGCGCCCATCTTGGCTCACCCCAATCCGGAATTGCCGTATGTGGTGGAGGCGGCCAAAAGCGGTACAAAAGGGGGTGGTGATATGTCTGAACTGGGGTGGCAGAGTGGGCTAAAGAACGGTGATGGATTAAACCCAGATCTTTTGACTGGGTGTGAGTGTTTGATTGATTCAGATGCTCCGTCCATCACCACCCCCTTTTGTACCGCTTTTGGCCGCCATAAGTGTGGCAGGGTATGCTCAGACGTGAGTCCCTTGCTCACTTTGCCACTCGATTCAAGGCAAGCCGGGCTGAAGACGGCTGGAATGCCAGAAACCGGTCCTCGGATGCTTGTTTCCGGTCCAGGGAAGACATGGCTTGGCAGTTCGGGCTGGACTGTTCCCATGAGGCACAGGGTCAGACTGATTTGCATATAGCCATGTCTGAACTGGGGTGGCAGAGTGGGCTAAAGAACGGTGATGGATTAAACCCAGATCTTTTGACTGGGTGTGAGTGTTTGATTGATTCAGATGCTCTGTCCATCACCACCCCCTTTTGTGCCGCTGCTAAGGACCGGGGCGAAGGCTGATGGGTATCGTTATACTTTCTTGTTTCATTATTATTTAGCAAATCATGGATGGGAGCATTCTCACCATAGCGAGACAGTGAAGCACTTATTCTTTATTTCCTTTGCCCTTAAAATACTGTGTACATTAAACAGTTGCTGTGTAAGCAAACCTAACGCTTTGTTGTTGTTGTGTGGCTATTATCGTCTCCCCGATCCCGAGATCTTAGGAAGATTACAGCATCCTTCCCTTCAGTAATATATAAACATGTCCTATCAGTTCCCTAAAACGTAAGTAGTTGTAAATCTATCTTGTTCTCTGTTATCAGTACAGAAATGTACTCCTGTAATAACAAATTTGCCTAGCCATTAATTCTCTTTCTTATTTATAAGGTGAGGAAAAGGCATTCTGTATACCTTTTCTTTTGCATGTAAATATAATCTCATCATATACAGTACTTTGCGTTGAAAAGGTGTTCTATAGGTTTTGCTGTGCGTCTTTGTACATAACACTCCTATAACAAGACACATCTCTAGATGTATCAGAAATCATAATTCTGGACATGTTTGTGAATACTACACCATCTTCCTATTGGTGTAGCAAAGCACAACAAAGAAAATTGTTTTCACTTCTCATTTTTTCACTTTCAATATATGCTGTAATGCACAACATATATTGAAGGAGAAAAATGCCTTTACTGATTGTTTTTGTACAGGAAGGTGTCCCTTCCAGCACAAAAACAATCTCTGCATGACACAGACATCCTTGCACCATGTTGCAAGGGTGCCTGTGTCACCACATGGCTCCAGTTTGTGCAGCTGTGCAGAGGGAAGCACAGAGTTGCAATATATTTATGTTTATATGTTACATCCTTCTGCTTCGGAAGTACCACAGCACGCTGTAGTTAAACAGTTTACAGTGTCATGCTGCAGCACTTCCTTATAATTCTGCAGTTATGCTCCCAACACATGTACTTTTACAGTCAATTATGTACTACACGTACATCCATCTAAACTTTCACACACTAGCATACTAGTTTAGCTATTTCTTTAACCAGAGTAGTTAGTTCTTATTGTTTTGTATTTTTTTTGCTTTTTTTTTTTTTTTAAACGGGAAAAAATGTGAACTGGGAAAAGAGAACTAAAAACTGGGAGGAGAGGAGAGGAGAAAAGAAAACTAACAATGGTGGTGGTCAACAGCTCGACACACCAGATCCACTGACTGCTCCCCATATGCAATCAAGCGTCCGCATTTTACACATGACATTCTTAGTTTCCCAAATTGGGGACGAATATCAAGCTGTGAGGTAGAGCGTGTTGGTGTTGCTCCACTCGTACTCGGGCCTTCTGATAAAGCAGCCTCTCTCAATCTCCTTAACTCCTCCCTTGCAAAGTTGACCGGATGCTTAGATTGCAAATGCTTCTGCACACTACCAGTTCAGCAGGAGTACTTTTTGTTGGGGTCTCCCCTTGAAAGCACTTCCTTGCATATGCTGCAAGTAACTTTTGTTGCATTCACCTTTTTTAAGCCTGGTGGAAAGGTGAAATATTTCCAGACAATGTTGGTATATTTTTCCTTTGGTGGAGGTTCAGGAAGAAATATTGCTCTGATAAGTTCTCTGAATCAGAGAATGATGGTGGATTAGCAGCCATGGCATCTTTAAATGAATATCTTCTCCAAAAAAGAAAGAGCAGCAGATCTTCTCAGGAGGTCTTTCTCTAAGAAAAGTTCTAAGAAGAGTGATTGAAATGGGTAGGGTCGTTCAATAGTTTCAATAGGAAGTGTAATGAACCAATCAATTCTCTTTTTTTGAGATCATATTTAATATTAATATTAAATATATATACATACGTTTTTCAACATTAAAAAAAATCACGGGCATTCACCGATATGCATATGACGTCACGCGCTACCGCGTGTCCACCATGTGGCGTAGTACGTACATCTCTCATATGCACCAGAAGTCACGCTCAAGTCGCATAGCAACCGCGTTGGAAAAGTCACACACACTACGCGGATCCTAGACAGCGATCCTAAAATGACGGACACGTTTTGCGCAGTAAACGAGTAGGGTGCGCTTTTGGTGTGCGACTTCGAGAAAAAGAAAAAAAACATTTTTATATATCATAAACAATATAAAATAATAAAAATAATATCTTTTCTATAAAAATAAATGTATAAAAATTATGTGAAATGTAATTTAAAAAATAACATTTCTAAAAATAAAAAGATTTCAAAAAGTAGTTAAAAAATATTTAAAAAAACAAAAATAAATATATTTAAAAATTATCATTTAAAAAACCTTTGAGATGTCATCAGTGATGTCATGAGTGATGTCACTGACCATGTCATGAGTGATGTAGTATGTGACGTTATCAGCAGTGCATTGCGGGCGTGTGAGTTATAGTTAGCTGAACTAAGAATGGTTTTGTACGAGAAAAATGTCCAACTAACTATAACGCCCCTGAAACCTATGTTTTTTTCTGTGAATTTCTAAGGATTTTTTAAATGCTAATTTCTAACTATAACATGCCTGGAACCTATGGTTTTTTCAGTAAATTTCAAAGGTTTTTTTAAATGCTAATTTGTAACTATAATGTGCCTGAAACCTATGTTTTTTTCAGTTAATTTCAAAGGTTTATTGAATTCTAGTTTCTAACTATGCCTACAAAGGTTGGACATGTGAAGGAATTAGAAAAAACACACAGAAAGAAGAAAAAGAAATGTAGAATGAAGCAACAGAAGTCCTCAAAGACAAACAAAAGTACAGGAAGAGGAAGACATGCAGAAAGAACAAACAGGGGAGCAGAAAGAAGCCTTGTTGCAAAATCATCCTGTACCCTCAACTTTTTCAGATGGGTACTGGTGGTAACTGACTCTGACTAACCAGTCTTAGAGCCAGTGCTATGCTAAAAGACACTTAGAATACAGTTAAAACACCTACATACACTAGGGGACACTATGCTTTGGGGTACCCCTGTGATTTCCATGGCCTCCTCTGTAAGACCCTAGTACATAATATGGTAGGGGGATTAAAACTACCATTCAAAACGCCCCACAGGGCACGTTTGCACACTGGTGAAGGGAGGGGGGGCTGAGCTGACGTTGCAGAGAGGTGTAAAAAGGGGCGTGGCCTCTGAACACCTCTCTGCAACGCAGATCTCTGGTGCATACTGGAGGTACCTGGTGGACTAGTTGGCCCCAGGGACCATCAGTATTGAAGGGAAATTAATTCTGCAATTTACAACTCGCCAGGGGGCGCTCATTTGCACAGTGGTGAAGGGAGGGGGCGGGCCTGAGGTGACGTATGCAAACACGCCTGTGGCATGTTTTAAATTGGGGGAATAAAGTCCCCTTCAATCCTGAGGATCCCTGGGATTCAACTAGCCCACCAGGTACCTCCAGTAAGCGCCACAGAGCTGTGTTGCAGAGAGGTGTAAAAAAGGGCATGACCTGGACCACCTCTGTGCGACGCAGCACATTGGCCCTTACTGGAAACACCTGGTGGGCTAGTTGGCACCAGGGTCCCTCAGGATTGAATCAGAATTAATTCCCCAACTTTAAACGCACCACAGGGCGTGTTTGCACACATGGCACCTCAGTACCTGCCATCTCTCTTCACCACTGTGCAAAAGTGTCCAGTGGCACGTTTTAAGTTGAGGGATAAAGTCCCCTTCAATCCTGAGGGCCCCTGGGGGCCAACTAGCCTACCAGATACCTCCAGTAAGCGCCACAGAGCTACGTTGCAGAGAGGTGTAAAAAGGGGTGTGACCTGGACCACCTCACTGCAACACAGCGCAGTGGCACTTACTGCAGGTACCTCGTGGGATAGTTGGACTCCAGGGACTCTCAGGATTCAAGGGGACTCTATGTAGGGGCCGCCCCTTCCCTTTTTTTTTTAAAGAAAAAAATGGGTCAAGCCCTGGGGGATGGGGTCCCAAATATTGTAAAAGAAGGGGGGCCACACAGACCCCTTCTAAAAAGAAAAAAGGCTGCAACGCCCCTTTTTACACCACTTTGCAACGGAGCTCTGTGGCACTTACTGGAGGTACCTGGTGGGCTAGTTGGCCCCCAGCAACCCTCAGGATTCAAGGGGACTTAATCCCCCAACTTACAACACATAAGGGGATGCATTTGCACAGTGGTGCAGGGAGGGGGTGGAGCCTTATATTACAAGTGTGCAAACACACCCCTTGGCACCTTTTAAATTGGGAGATTAAGTCCCCGTGAATCCTTAGGGTCTCTGGTGGCCAAGTAGCCCACCAGGTACCTCCATTAAGCGCCACAGAGCTGCGTTGCAGAGAGGTGGTCTGAGGCCACGCCCCTTTTTACACCATTCTGCAAACCCGGCTTCTGTTGCACTGCTGGTGGGGCAATGAGGGCCTATTTTGTCCTGAGGACCTCACGACACAAGTGGACTGACTTCATCCTTGCACCCTGCACCAAAAATTTGCTGCAGGGGCCCATGCTGGCGCCCGCAGCTCTGGAGACTGCCAACTCCCTTGGGCTTATTCGTTCAATTTGAGTGGAGGCTATGACTCCCCCCTAAGACCTGGGGACTGCCACTTCCCTGGGACTATAATTAAAAAACAAAATGGATGCATGGGGGGATTCTTCCCCTCCAAGCTGCCCCAGGGACCGCCACCTCTTTGGGGCTACGTTCAAAATAATGTGTGGGGGCTCATCCCCCCACACAGCCCAGGGGACCACCACCTCACCTGGCTACTTATAAATGGGAGGGAGGCCCATGTTCCCCCTTTCTGGAGCCATAAATGGCCCTGGGGACCACCACCCCCAGGGCCGGCTCCAGCAATGTCCCGGGGTGCCCAGCCCAGGGCATTGCAGTTTGCTATGGAATTGCAGGAGCACTGCACCCGCCATCCCATAGCACACAATGTGCTTGCTTTGAACAAGCAAGAGCACTTTGCTCTTGCTTGTTCAAAGCGAGCACACTTCACTTTTTACCCCTAGAGAGCTGCATGTCAGCAGCTCTCTGGGGGTTATAAGCCACTCTGGATCCTGCAGGAGGCTGGAGTCGGCCAGGACTGTGGGGGGGGCTTCAGGCTCCACATGGTCACCAACCAGCTGGCCATACCCCTTCATTCCAAAAAATAAAGAAAATTAAATGGCCTGGCCCGAGGGATAGGAAAATGGTCCAGGAGGGGGCCGCTCAGCTTCCCTCCCCTTACAATGAAAGAAATGGCCATGTCCCGGGGGATGGGGAACCAGGCCCAAAATTGGCCAGGGAAAGGGGCCCCCATGCCCCCTTCCCCTTTTCTAATTTGAAAAAAAAAAGGCCTAGCCCCGGGTGATGGAGTCCCTGGGGCTAAAATCAGCCTCAGGAGGGGGGCCATGTGACCCCGTACCATTTTTATTTGTAAATGGGTTCCCCGGGCCCAAAAGCATGAAGGGAATGGGGGCCAGACAGCCTCCCTTCCGGAAATAAAAATCTAAAGCCAGCAACTCGCCCCTAGGCCCCGCCCCCATTTTCCACTACTCTGCAAACGCACCTCCTGGCGCACTCTTGGTTGGGGGATGAAGTCCCCTTCGCTCTTGAGGGTTCTTATGGGCCAACTAGCCTACCTGTTAACTCCAGTAAGCCCCACATAGTGGAATTGCTGAAAGGTGCTCGGAAGCCATGCACCTTTTTCCACCACTTTGCAAACACACCTGTCAGCCCACTGCTGGTGAGGCTATGAGGTCCCTTTACATCCTGAGGGCTTTAGGATTAAAGTAGATTTCATTCCCGTAGCAGGAGTGCACCAGGAGGCATGTTTGCAGAGTGGTGGAGAAAGGGGGTGTGGCCTCTGACCAATTCTCAGCAATCTAGCTGCGTGGGGCTAAAAAGAGGTAACAGTAGGGCTAGTTGGCCTTCAGGGACCCTCAGAGGCAAGGGGACTTCATGCCCCAACCAAGAGCACGCCAGGAGGCTTGTTTGCAGAGTGGTGGAGAAAGGGGGCATGGATAGCGGCCACCTCTCAGCAATCCCACTGTGTGGGACTTACTGATATTAACAGGTCACCTAGTTGACCCCTAACGACCCCCAGCAGCAAAGGGGACTTCATCCCCCAACAAAGAGCGCACCATGAGGCTTGTTTGCAGACTGGTGGAAAACGGGTACGTGGGCTGCTATCATAACTCACCGATCCTGCTGTGTGGGACTTACTGGAGGTAACTGTCACGGCTGCTGATCCTCAGGGTCGGAATGATGCTCAAATGGGGTCCACCTCCAGACGTCCCCGCACTCTAATTAAACCTTCAGAGTGCAAGGCAGTCAGGCGAGGGAAAAATTAGGTTGAAAACAGGAACATCCAGGACAGGGACCTGAAACGATAAGAGGAACGCGTTAACCTACAGTTCCCTAGTATCCTACTTCTAATCTCTCTGGTACATATAAGGACCCTCACCTGATAATGCTCAGGATACGACCCTTCCCTTGTTTGTATCCCTTCTTGGGCTAAAGATAAGAAAACAAAACAACAGTCAAGTCCCTCTTGTAACCCCCTATGTCTCATGTGTATGTCCCCTAACTATTCAACACACAATCACTCACCAGGTGCCATAAGAAGGGGTGTAGTAAGGAGTTCACAGATGGACTAAGGAAAGATCAGACTCTTCCCCCAGCTCCTAACCGCCGGATGTAATCTCCGATGTTCCTGATCAAAACGATAGAAAAAACCAAACTTAAATGCAGCCAACCGGCTTTTCTTACTTGACAAAAATGTTCAAGGCAAAAACAAACACGAACCACAGGAGGGTGCAATCCCAGCGTCTCCTGTTCGCTGTATAATATTCTCACAGTCTCGATGTGTAGTGAAGGGGGAAATCCGAGCGTCTCCACATACACACCCCGAAAATGCAGCAAGAACAACACGAAGGCGCGGAGGGGGCAATCCTGCGTCTCACGCGCATATAAGAAACAAGGCACCAGCCGGTGTCAATAACGCGGTTCTTTACTGTTTGTGTGAGTGACCCGAAGGGGGCAATCCGGCGTCTCCAGGTTTACTCACTCTTCTACAACTATAATACCGCAAAAGCGCTGAGGGAGCAATCCGGCGTCTCACGCGCCTCGCGGGTAACCACCGCAAGAACAATGAAGAAGGTCTCAGTCTTCACTCGTCTTACTCCAACTTGCTCCACAGCCCCAGAACAAAGACGAATCACGCCTTCCCAGCTGATCCGCGGGAACAAGGCGTCCGCCAACAACAGCATTCAATTGGACAAATCACGAGCACCAATTACAAGCTTCCACAGGACTTTATACTCTCTAAAGGCAACCCAATGTGCAAAGCATTCTGGTAGATGTAGTCTATCGTCTAGGCAGGCACCTTTGTCAGACCCTGACAGTAACAGGAGGGGTAGTTGTCCCACAATGACATCCGTGGGGCCAACTTCCCCTCTTGTTTCCTCCAGTAAATCCCACACAGTGAGATTTCTAAGAGGTCTTTAGAGGCCAAGCCCCCTTTCTCCACCACTCTGCAAACACGCCTCCTGGCGCACTACTGGTTGGAGATGAAGTCCACTTTACTCCAGAGGGATCTTAGGGGCCAAGAAGCCCTCCTGGTAGCTTCTGTAAGTACTACGCAGCAGAATTCCTGAGAGCTGGTTGGAGGCCCAGCCCCTTTTCTCCACCACTCTACAAACGTGAGTGCTATTTAAAAAATTCTTTAAAATTCACTGAAAATAACAAAGGTTGAAGGGACCTTATAGTTAGGAATTAGCATTTAAAAAACCTTAGAAATTCACAAAACAAACCACAGGTTACAGGAACGTTATAGTTAGGCTGACATTTCACTTGCACAAAACCTGTGAAATTCAGCCGTTATAGTTAGGTGAGCGAACTATACCTTTCGCCCCCTCAGTTAGTTGTCTGACTATGTCTATGGTTGACTGGGTGTCTGTGTTTGTGGATGAGATGTGTGACTGCCTGTATAGATCAATGAGTGGGTGAGTCAGTGGCTCTATGGGATACTGTTGCGTGTGTGTGAAGTTGTATGGGTGAGTGTGTGTCTGTATGGCTTTGTCAGTGATTGAGTGCATGTGTCAGTATGGGTAAGTAACTGAGTGTTGGACTTGGCCCTTTGTGGCTAAAGTTCCTTAAACTTTTTGCCTTTCTCCTAGACCTTTTTCAGACATGGTGTTGCCAACCTGGATGCTTTGGGCACTTTGCCACTGCTGATCAGTATCAAAGTGCAAGTGCTCCCTGTATAAAGTGTAATGGTAATTGGTTGTCCATAATTGGTATATTTGTGTTACTAGTAAAGTCCCTAGTAAAGTGCACCATGTGTGCCAGTACTGGTAATGCAAATGCTATTAGTGGGACTGCAGCACTAATTGTGCCACCCACACCAGTGGCCTTAAAGAGAGAACTCAGGCCTGCCACTGCAGTGCCTGCGCACAGTTTGTTAAACCGCCATGTTGTCCTGACAAGTGCACCCACTTACCAGGCCTAACCCTTCCTTTTCTATGCACATCAGACACCCCTATGGTAGGTCCAAGGTGCCCCCCTGGGCAGGGTGTAGTGGTTTTGAAAGGTAGGACATGTACTTTAGGTGTGTACCATGTCCTGACAGTGAAATAATCACCATTTCGTTTTTTTACTGTTGAAAGGCCATCTTGCCCATAGGGTAGAATGGGGAGGCTGTGTAATATGTTTCCAGTGGTTTTGAAAGGTAGGACATGTACTTTAGGTGTGTACCATGTCCTGACAGTGAAATAATTTCCATTTCGTTTTTTACTGTTGAAAGGCCATCTTGCCCATAGGGTAGAATGGGGAGGCTGTGTAATATGTTTCCAGCCTATCTTCTCAAAGGCTGAAGATGGAGCGGTGAAGTTTAGTGTGCCTGAACTCACAATTCAATAACACATCTTTTTGTGAAGGTGGTTTTTGCATTGTGTGTTTAGAAACCACATTTTTAGAAGTGGCATGGTTTTTGTGCTATGGCATTTCTGTGTGTCTCTGCATGGTTTTGGATTGACTGTCTGGATCTGAAAGTAATAGAATCTGGGGAATGTCTTGACCCAGGGGAGGAGGTGAGATAGCAACAGACTGACCTGCATCTGGAGTGTAGGGGATGGAGTAGCCCCTGAAGGTGAAGAGGCCTGGGCTGCCGCCATAAAACAATGGCTCCATCTCCTCCTGAGTGATTAAAGATCCATACCGGGGTTTCCCCACAGTGACATGCTTCATCATTGGGGTCCTCCCAGTTCTCTACGAAAAGGGGCGTGCTACTACTTGCGAATTACGTAGGAGCACTTATTTAGTGAAGGACTATGTGTGGTGCAAAGTGTAGTGGAGTGGGTGTAAGTGATTTTAAAATACTGTGCTAGTGGGCCTCAACAAATTTATTACTGCTCCAAGGTTGGTATGTCTAAAAATGGGGTAGCAATATATGAGGGCCGCTGCACTCCAAAATAAATACAATTAAACTGGGTAATGTAGATAATCTATTAGATAGGTGCGCAGGAAGTCACCTTCCAGGCCCAAAAGGTGCGTTCGATATGAAAGCGGTAGGAGCCTTACAGGGGGTAAGGACAAATCCTGGGCACTCTAGTAGGCACCTTGGTGCGTAAATATATTCAATAAAGTTCTGAATCCAATGTTGAACAAAACTGTTGTTTGATTTATTTCAACATATTTTCATCATCATGGTAGTTTGTTAATCATAATTCAATATTTCCATAATCATATTCCAGTCATATGATCAAACGTCAAAATTTCAATGTTTTTGTTGGATTATACAATCAAAATTGTCCCCGATGCATTTCGTGCAAGGATGCACTTCTTCAGGGGGAATCTAGAAAGTAAAAGGAAACACTATGTAGGGCGCTGATACAGGAGTCCTAAATACACACCATGCATTAATGGTGAATGAGTAAAAAAGGAGGGGTGAAGTCCGGGTTTATTTAGCAGTAATATAAGGGTGTGGGGTCATCACCAGTCTGTAAGAGGAAACACAAGCCATGAAGAATAAAATGTGGTTTAGAAGAGTAGGAGTGCACGGAGAGAAAATAAAGAAGAACAAAGATCCTGAAGATTCAACCCGAGGTGTGCGTATGGGCTTAGAAAAAAAAAGAACGGCGGTGCTCTAAAGTGAATGATCACTTGTGAACGGAAGAGGCGTTGTGGAAAGCGTTAAGAAAACCATTAAGAACAAACGTGCAGCCTTACCAGGTATAAGAAGAAAAACCGGCATTCTACATAATCCAGGGAATCTCCGCGAAAGTGATCGTGAACCAGGAAGACGCCGGGCATGCGCATAAGTGCGAAATAAGAACGCGAGGAACATGAAAGGTGAAAGCAGACTAGGCTGCAGGGACGGTAAACAACGCGAATGCAACAAAGGGGTGGAAACAAAGCGGAAAGTCCGAAAGGAAAGTGAATGAAAGTAAAAAAAAATTTAAAGATAAAGAGTGAAATGGTAAATAAAATATGTTAAGAAATGAAAAATAAAAAATAAAAATGAAGGGAAATGGTGAGAATTATACATGGAAATGCGATAACAGAACACAGAGAAAAACATGCATCAAGTGAAAGAAGGATACGCACAATAGAATAAAAAAAGTACAAGGGTAGAAATAAGGTATATGACAGCGGAAGAAATAATAACAAGGGACTGTAAGAAGACAGTGGAAACAATGTGAAATCTAAGACGTATAAAGGGCAAGGTTAACACACATATGGGGAATCAATCAAATAAGCAATGGAATTAGCAATGTAAAGTACAGATTAAGTAATCTGAATGTTCAATCATCCCCTAGAGGTAACAACTATATTCCAATCTGTCATTTAGTCCTTTAGGGTGCATGGCCAGAAGGCGGTGTATCCAGTACAGTTCACGACGTAACAGGTTTTTGTTGTTGTCTATATGTGGATATTTCTCCACCACTTCCAGGATGAGGAAGCGAATTTGGCTGGGGTTGTGGCCATGTTGAATGAAGTGAGCTGCTACGCAGGATTTGAGATTTTTAGTGCGTATGTTACTGCGGTGCTCCGTCAGTCTTACTTTGATTTTCCGTTCAGTTTTACCAACGTATGGAAGGCCACACGGGCATTTCAACATGTATACCACGTTTGTGGAGTCGCAGGTGGCATTGACTCGAAGTCGTATGGGCGTCCCTTGAGTGGGGTGAGATACACAATTTCCTGGTATGATGCTACTACAGTGACCACAGTTGTAGCATGGTATAGTACCTTTGTAGAAACAGACTTCAACAAAATATTTGACCAACCACCTATCTTTGCACACCAACGCTCTAAAAATATTGCGTCCATGCTAAAACAATCTTCCACCAATCTTCCACCAAAGAACAAATGACCTACAAAGGTACTATACCGTACTGGATACACCGCCTTCTGGCCATGCACCCTAAAGGACTAAATGACAGATTGGAATATAGTTGTTACCTCTAGGGGATGATTGAACATTCAGATTACTTAATCTGTACTTTACATTGCTAATTCCATTGCTTATTTGATTGATTCCCCATATGTGTGTTAACCTTGCCCTTTATACGTCTTAGATTTCACATTGTTTCCACTGTCTTCTTACAGTCCCTTGTTATTATTTCTTCCGCTGTCATATACCTTATTTCTACCCTTGTACTTTTTTTATTCTATTGTGCGTATCCTTCTTTCACTTGATGCATGTTTTTCTCTGTGTTCCGTTATCGCATTTCCATGTATAATTCTCACCATTTCCCTTCATTTTTATTTTTTATTTTTCATTTCTTAACATATTTTATTTACCATTTCACTCTTTATCTTTAAATTTTTTTTTACTTTCATTCACTTTCCTTTCGGACTTTCCGCTTTGTTTCCACCCCTTTGTTGCATTCGCGTTGTTTACCGTCCCTGCAGCCTAGTCTGCTTTCACCTTTCATGTTCCTCGCGTTCTTATTTCGCACTTATGCGCATGCCCGGCGTCTTCCGGGTTCACGATCACTTTCGTGGAGATTCCCTGGATTATGTAGAATGCCGGTTTTTCTTCTTATACCTGGTAAGGCTGCACGTTTGTTCTTAATGGTTTTCTTAACGCTTTCCACAACGCCTCTTCCGTTCACAAGTGATCATTCACTTTAGAGCACCGCCGTTTTTTTTCTAAGCCCATACGCACACCTCGGGTTGAATCTTCAGGATCTTTGTTCTTCTTTATTTTCTCTCCGTGCACTCCTACTCTTCTAAACCACATTTTATTCTTCATGGCTTGTGTTTCCTCTTACAGACTGGTGATGACCCCACACCCTTATATTACTGCTAAATAAACCCGGACTTCACCCCTCCTTTTTTACTCATTCACCATTAATGCATGGTGTGTATTTAGGACTCCTGTATCAGCGCCCTACATAGTGTTTCCTTTTACTTCCTAGATTCCCCCTGAAGAAGTGCATCCTTGCACGAAATGCATCGGGGACAATTTTGATTGTATAATCCAACAAAAACATTGAAATTTTGACGTTTGATCATATGACTGGAATATGATTATGGAAATATTGAATTATGATTAACAAACTACCATGATGATGAAAATATGTTGAAATAAATCAAACAACAGTTTTGTTCAACATTGGATTCAGAACTTTATTGAATATATTTACGCACCAAGGTAAAAATGGGGTAGGACACTGTATTCCGACCTGTGATGAAGGTGGGATCAGTGTGCGGTCAACATGTTTCAAGCTTCCCCTAGCTTTTCATCAGGACCACACAGGGACCAGCCCTGTGTATGCAACTCCTGTAAAACCCTAAATAGGAATATAAAGTATTATGTACAAGACATACAACGCTGCTACTAATAAAGGCATGCGTAATTAATACATACGATCTGACTCAATGCTGTTTATCTGTAAAACAATGAGACATAGTTAGTGGTTCATTACCCCTTTCTCATAGAGATAGGTGCATAGTTTCCTTCATACTGCACGTTGAATATATGTGATTTTGCTCCATATAGGAGAGTGCAGGCTTTCAAGTCTGGTGCCCTGCTGAGAAAAATATGGACATGGTGATTGTGGCGTGAATTCACACAATAAAAACAACACAGGACTTGATGTGACATTGGGGACAGACATACGTAAAGACACATATACACTAACTATAATGTCCCTGAAACCTTTGTTTTTTTCAGTGAATTTGTAAGGTTTTTTTAGTTCTAATTCCTAACTATAACATCCCTATAACCGTTTGTCTATCTGAGTCCTGGCTGATGATTGGATTCGGAAGGATAGAGTACTGGAATATATATATATATATATATATATATATTCAGGATAAGATCCCAGTTTCAACAGTCTTTGTCACTGACAACATTATATATATATATATATTTGTTTTTTTGGTTTTTTGGGACCATGTGCAAAATTAAGCCCCTTCTACTTGTAAAAGCAATTGTAACATAGAAAAGTAATTACAATTCTGGTTCTCCTTGATACCCAATGTGAGACTAAACAGTTCAGGTCATTAACAAAAATGATAACACTGCCCATTCATGTCAGCACTAACCTTAGTAAAAATATATAATTACGACTTGGTAGGCAGTAATGCACATTATCAATGTTTCTATGGAATGTACTCTAAAATGAAATATTTGTTGTTCTAAAACTAATGTTTTTAAATGAGCACTTAAGCACTTTATTATTCGCTGTTTAAAACCAATGAAATGTCTGAAATTGTAGATATTACAAGATGGCCACTGCTTTTAAGATTGAAATCTTCTTCTATGTCGATGAAAAAAGTCATGACTGGCAGGGTTTAAAATGGCGAGTTTGTTTGTACACGAACTGACACTGACGAAGCTAGTATAGCGAAACGCGTCTGTCTGGGGTGAAGGGGGGTTTGCAATAAATAATCTTTGAAGTCGGACACCAGTGTGCTTGCCATTTTTCAACTTGATGGAGTTGATTTGTGCTGCGATATATATATATATATATATATATATATATATATATATATATATATATATATATATATATATATATATATATATTCTTACATGAACTTACAATTCCTTTGTAGAAAAAACGAGCGTGGACCCAAAGTATTGTGCAGTCAATATCCTTTATTCAGCCACTTCTGCCACTACGCGTTTCGGGCGCTCCCGCCCTTGATCACATGACAACCCTCCTGAATCAATCACCGCTATTTAAAGTGCAAGTGCATAATGAACAAAGCATGGACATGGTAAAAATACTGCATGAAATAGCCCACATACACCAGAAAATGATGAATCATTTCTAACATTTATTGCCTAAATTGTTTAAATTTACATTCGGATTTAAACAAAGGAGAATAACTGCTTAAATGCGCGTAAGTATTCCATTATTGCTTCATATATCCAAATGTAGTTTATGTAAGATTGCAGCTTAAATGCTTGATTTATATGGCAATCATCAAAAAGAATTCTCCAACCATTTCCTAACACCTTGATTAATGAAAAATTGTGCTAACCCATAATATTTGATACTTACAAAATAATTAAATAATGATAATAATGTGCTGAACCTAATCCCGGGACTCAAAGAAGACATAACAATAAACAGTGCATCACCTCAATAACTACCATATTTTGAAGATATATTCTACTTGTAAGTACCTCATTTGAGCATTTCTTTGTCTCATATATCTGCAAATGACATCATGTATCTTTTTCTCTGTTTCTTATTGACCAAACTAAAAGCTGGAAGATATCATACCTTTATAGAGTGCAAATTTGCAAAGGACTATAAATGTAATAAATATATATTAAAGATAATAAATAATCAAAATGCACATTCATCATGATATATTGGGACCTCAGACCATAAATATAGATGTATAAAATATACTTTCTAAAATTCCATGTCTAAAATCTAATCATAAATATCATATATAAATACATAAATAGTCCTAAAATGTACCTCCATAAATTAATAAGTAAATATAAATATTTAAATATCTCCCTTGGAAAAAATATATATCTGTACATAAAAGACGTGTATAGAAACTTGCGACGTATGTTTATAAAACTTTGCGCACACTTAAGGTTAACCAGTTCATATCAATTCTTTTCCTTTCTGTCACAGAAACGTGTGTAAATCTTTGCTGGTATTGAGTCCGCTGGGGTGTTTAGAGTCTAATTCCAAAATGTACGATGTCTCCATTCTTCTGAGTTTAAGCTCTCTATCCCCCCTCTTTTCTGGGGACTCACTGCGTCTATGACAAAATATTAAAGATGTTTCAGATCATTATTATGGACCTGTTTAAAATGCCTCGCTACAGGGTAACTATCATCACTATTTGTGATTGCTTGCATGTGTGGTAAGACTCTTTTATGTGCCTGTAACTTTGTGCTTCCAATATATTCTAATTTACAACTACGTGTTAAAACATATACAGCATACTCTGTTCTACATGTGAGATGCTGTTCTATGCTTAGATTATGCAATGATTAGAGCGGCAGACCCTGATGCAGAGGTCTAGCCCGGGACCAGGGTTCAATTCCCCGCCTCGGCGGGTCTTGGGCTCAAAATTCCACGGACCTGATAATTCTCGCCTCGGTGCCTATTCCAATCATGGAGTCCCACTCTGCAACTCTGGGCAATAGCTTGCTTAATCTCCACAACAGCCCCCACAACCCTAAGGATGCCTGGCCTCCACCTTGGGGGTGCCCAGGAGTGGACGCCTCACAGGGAAAGCCAGGATGGGTTCCACAGCGGTATACGTACAAGCGCCTTGAGACCCTTGCGGGTAAGTAGTGCACTATACAAGTATCAATTTACATTACATGCTTCGCGGCCTGGTATTGAATGCCGTTGTGTAGCTGGTTGTATTCGTACCATATTGGCAAGCTTTGCAAGTTGCACATTTAAAGAATCCTTTTCTAGCCATCAACCATGTGCCTTTTGCTCTGGTATCAAGGCTGCTACTGGTAAGCATACTTCCCATGCTGTTAGCTTTTCTAAACGAAACAGCCGGATAATTGGGTAGAAACTTACCTATCATATGGTCCCCTCTCACGATTGGCCAATTTCTTTTTACAATAGACCTACTCTGTTTTTCCTGTCGGGAATAGGACAAAATCAACCCTGTCGGTTCCTCCATACCTGGCTTGATGGTCTTTTTAGCCCTGTACTGCATGAGGTCCATTCTGGCCATGTTCCTGGACTTTGCAACAGCTACCTCAATGTCCTGAGCTTTATACCCTCTACTGAGAAACCTCTTCCGACTTTCTTCCTGTTTCTGCATGCAATCATCTTCCTCGCTGCATATGCGCCTAATGCTCAGCATCTCCCCATACGGGATGCTTTTAATCAAATGCTGGGGATGTGCACTAGTCGCATGGAGAATGGTATTCCCCGCAGTTGGTTTCCTAAACAGGGTTGTAGTCAATTTGTTGCCCACCACATTAAGTTTAACATCTAGGAATGTGACCTCATCCTTTCTGATTTGACTGGTGAACTGTAAATTGATTGAGTTTACATTCAATGCATTAATGAACTCGGTAGCACCTTCTAAATCTCCATTCCAGACAAGAAATAAATCGTCAATATAACGTAACCATGTAATAATATTGGTTTCATTTGCCTGCTCATGCTGCCGCATGAGGACCAGCTCCTCCCACCAGCCCATAAATAAACAGGCATAGATGGGGGAGAAGCTGGCCCCCATTGCAACTCCCTGTATGTGCTGAAACATTTTCCCGTCAAATAAAAACAAGTTGTTCTCCAAGCAGAACAGTAACATTTTCTGCAGCATGTTGGTATGTTGCGCATAAATCAAAGGTCTTCTCATCAGAAAGTATTCGATCGCCCTCATACCATCCCTATTTCTAATATATGTGTATAAGGACGAAACGCCAAGTGCAATCAACAAACATGATTCCTTCCATTCAATGTCCCTGATTTTTCTCAAGAAATCACTAGTGTCCTGCACATAGGATCCTAACCCCCTTACATGTTCTTGCAAAAAGAAGTCTATATATTTTGACATATTTTCAAGAAGGCCGTCACATGCAGCTATTATGGGCCTTCCTGGTGGTCTCCTTAAGTTTTTATGAACTTTAGGTATAAAATCTATTACTCGGGTAGTTTGGTGATCTTTCTTAAGATATTTGAACTCCTCCAAGCTTAGAAGACCCTGACTTCTCCATGCAAGCAGTAATAAGAATAACTGTTCCTGAATCTCTTTAAATTTTTGAGGGGTGATCCGACGATAGCATTTTCCTTGATTAAGTTGATTGTATGCCTCTTCCAATACATATATATATATATATATATATATATATATATATATATATATATATATATATATATATATATATATATATATATATATATATATATATATATATATATATATATATATATATATATATATGTATATATATATATATATATATATATATATATAATGGCACAGGATACAGCAAGGTTGTCAAGGCTCCTCACCATGAGAATGAAAGGCCGACGCGTTTCGTGCTCCTTCTGAGCACTTTTCCACAGGCTGAATCTCAAACTGCACTCGCCCAACTTTAAAGCACCTGGTGTCTTTTCAGGAGGCCCGCCTCATTGGTCATGGCAGGCGCACTGCCTGTTGGTCTCTGTAGTGCTTTGTTCTTACAACTCAAGTGAGCAGTTGGTACGTTGCATATTATGAGTTAAATCGATACCCCAGTGGGTTGGCAAGTGTCTCGCATATTCTTTGCTGCACGTTATGACCTGCATGATGCTCCTCCTGTCCAACTGACCTCCGCTTGGGATCAGCTACGGACGGCTGCTCTTGCGGCGGGGATTCCTCACGGCAGGACTGGCCGTCAACATCAAAATCAAAGAGAGTTGTCCCCTCAAGAAATCCTCACACAGGTAGGTAAAAACTTCGCATTTAATGGCACCACATTCTTGCTTGAACACGCAGAGGAAATTCAAGCGGAAGCCAAAAGATATAAATATTTCACATGCCGTGTTGTTGCCACCTTGCCTGCCCATCTGTTGAAAGACCAATGGATACTTCTTTGATGATCAGAAGGAGGTGATGAGAGACACTGAAAATCTGGACCAAAATATATAATTATATATGTGTATGCTAAGACCATAATTGAATTTCTTGATCGACAAAACTGTAGGGGGATTTCAAATCCATAATACAGGATATCCGATACTTGTCAACGGAGTGACAGCTAAGGCAGCCAAGCATTGCGAATGATTGACTCTGACTCTTCCTCATTTGCTTTGGGATGTTCCTTGTTATTCGTTTTACCTCTTACTGTGAATTTAGGTTATAAAGTGAACCCATACATAGTAACTACTAGACAAAACATTGTCACATTTACTGATTGGCCCACAGGAGGCTTTGTTCACATTAAAAAAAATATGTTAAGTTAAATCATGGAACGTAAAGGCTGTGAATAAAGTGGTTAAGAGGCACATCATTTGTTCATACCTAAAGAGAAGCACATATTTAATGACTGATTAATACTCATGCAGTTGATATAATCCAGGGGTTGGCAACCTTTTCTGTTATAAGTGCTACTTATTTCCAATGAAAATCACCATGAGCTACTAATAATAGTTATGTAATAGTGACTACCTCAAAAAACAATACCAATTTGGAATGCCTCTACATTGGTAATACATAAAAGCCAAAACTGCAATCCCACTGGCATCCTAAGGTAATATTATGAGTAATATTTAAATATCCCCTGCCTCAAACATATAAATAATTTACTAACCGGTCTAGAACTTTGGGAAATTTGGTCCATCCCCCCAGGCATTAGTAAGTGTTGTTACTCTGTAGCAAAGGAGAGATATTAGTATTGCACACTTAAGACATTTTTGACCACATACAAAGAAGACCATGTTAAGGGCAATTTTTTTTTTATATTTCTTTTTATTAAAACATGGCATCAGAAAATCAAAGGCATGGTACAGAGGAGACACTCTCACATATTACATCGCATAAAACACGAGAAGACGAATAGGAGAGGGGGGGAACAAGGAGCGAGGCAAACGTACACTGAGATCAAGAGGAAACCGGAATATCAAAGTTAGATTTGGCAGGTGGCACACAGATCTCCCCCCTGTATCGATTGCACAAACCCCACACCGAAGACCGTTTTCGGGGTTGGCCCCTCGCCACATAGACAGTTTTTTCACAGAACATGCACCAGTCCATATCCTCTTCCCAAGCCTCTTGAGTAGGTGGCCTCTCGGATCCCTACTGTTGAGCTATATTAACTCCCAATGACCCATAACCCCAATATATCTCTATCATCCTCAGTAACTGAATCTATCAGAAACGGGAGCGCCTTCCGAATCAGGATTCCCACTCCCCTAGATCCCGAGGTGAACCCCGCATGACCCACCAACTTATATCCCATTCTATGCATCGCCCGACATGTATTCCCAACTAAATGCGTTTCCTGGAATAAAACCACATCAGGAGCATGACGTTTGAGGTACTGAAGGACCACACTGCGTTTGATTTTGTCCCCCAGCCCATTCACATTCCAGCTCAAAACCCTCAGTTCCCTACCCCCCATCATCACAAATGAAAAGAAGGTGGCCATCCTCCGCACCCTGCAACACAAACATGCTAGTTTCCAATAGAATGCCCTGAGAATCGATGCCCCTGTTGAAAATAACAAAAAACACAACAAACAAAACAAAAAAACAACCAAACCCCCCACGCAAAACCTCCCTCCACCCTGCACCCCTGCTCACAGCTTTCGCTCGTCCCCAACATGTAGTGTGCCTGTCACCCTATAAATTAACTGATCTAACTAACTAAAAGATAGACCCCTGGAGGAGGATGACCCTTCGAATCCCCGCATGTCCCCAAGGATCTTATAGTTCCCAAAAGAAGTCCTTTGCCCACCCCAGCCTAGGAGAACACCACACTCATCATTCTCGTTCTTGCGAACCCTCTTCGCCATCTTTACTGCGACGTCGCGGCTCATCTTGAGAGGGAAGACTCTCCAACCAGTCCGAATCAATTTCAGGATTATCAAAAAAGTATGCCCAGTCTTCGTGTTCCACTCGCAACTTGGCCGGGTACAACATGACGTATTTTAGGCCTTTGTCTCGAAGTCTCCTTTTGACACCCATGAAGTTTTGTCGCTGTCTCTGAACCACCTGTGTAAAGTCCGGGAAAAAACTAAGAGAGGAGTTCTCGTACTTCAGGGGGCCCCCAGTCCTGGATGTCTGCAGTCTCTGTCCCTAAAGTTGAGCACCCTTGCAATCATCGGCCGAAGCGGAGCCCCAGGTTTTGGCCTCCCACCCGGAACTCTGTGCGCTCTTCCCACTGTGAAGAAACGTCCCAAGCCTTTCGGTTTCATTTGATTAAGTATTATGTCCTCCACAAAGAGGTCTGTGGCTTGACCTTCAGCCTTTTCCAGTACACCGATAATGCGTACATTGTTTCGGCGGGCCCTTCCTTCGTACTCGTCCAACTTGCGGCATGTGGCTTCTCCCGAGGCCTTGAGATTCCGAACCTCCTGTTGCAACTGCGCCACATCATCAGTAAGACTGGTTGTTTTAATGCCAAGCGATTTTACTTTTTTGCTGGTTTTGGTGAGGTACGCCCGGATCAGATTGACCTCAATAGTGACAGTGTCCAACTTATGGTCTAAGGACTCCATTTTCTGACCGAGTGAGGACCTCACTCCTTTGATGGCGGCCATCACGTCCTGTAGTGTAGGCTCGAGTGAAGCTGTTGATGTCTCTCTACTGCCTTCCTTCGTCTTCCCAGGCCCAGAAGGCGACCCTTCAGACTGCGTATACTGATCCATCTTATTGACCTGAGTGTGTCTGACACCTCTGGTAGTTTTAGTCGGTTGTTTGTCTGCGTCAGATCTCTACGCCATTTTCAGGAGAGCAGACAAAGCATTACCAACAAGGTGCGATGAATACAGTGAAAGAGGTGGCCCTCTCACCCGCAGTTGACGGTCAGTCACGATGAATATCCACTTTCGCGATGGCGCACACTTCCAGTCTCTTACTCAATGTCCGGGCCTCAGGATAGTCACAAAGCAAATCTGGGAGAAACCTGGCCCAAGATGGAGGTGGGCAGGCGACTTCCGGTTTCGGGCCCCGTTGTTGACAAACTCCGGCCGGGGTCTAACGCCAACTTGGAACCCCGGCTTCCGGGCAAGTAGGCCGCAATCTTCTTGGCGCTGTAACTTCGGGGACCAGAGGCTCATCATGACGCCGATTTCAGCATCCAGCGCACTTTCAGATCCGCAACAGTAATCCACCGTCGGGTAACAGGATAATTAACAGGATATGCCCGGGGGCAGCAGGGGGCTCGGGAGCACTAAGCTCACGCGGCCATCTTGGACGCGCGCGTAGCTCCTCCCCTAAGGGCAAATTTTTGATGAGGAAATGGGAGTATTGATTTGAGGACTACGTTAACTTTATTTTATCTCAGCTTCTACATAGTCTATATATTATGTTCAGATTAGGTGTATTAACCTTGGCACGTATAATAGCTTGTGGTCAAAGTCTGAACCCAATCGTAGGACTTTCCTCTCAAGTAATTCAGCCGACGAAGGAAACATGTTCCCTTTTTTCTGCAGTGCCTATAAAAAATCCAGGCCAACATAATTTAAACCTCTCTTTTTGCAAATAGGGGTCAGAAAGTGCTACCATGCTCTAAGAATATCTAAATAAGATAGAACACCTTGGTTGTATTTGTGATTCCTCGTACCTCCAAATAATATGGCTTATATGTGCAAAGATTTTGCAATCTGTAAGTATGGGCTAATTCGTTTTTTGCATTGATGATTTGATCTGTTTATTCTTTTGATGAGAAACATATTTACTGGACTATGAGAGGTACCAAATGACCTAACAAAATTCTCTCTGAAGCACTTTATGAACTGGTTTGTATGTATTTTATGTATTTTTAAGCAGTTTTAAAGGTTTGAATGCATGGTAACTCTATTTTGTAGAACCAATGACTGATTTGTGTGTATCTTTGTCAGGGATTATATTTATTGGGCAAGGAGATATATTATTATGTTATGTGAAGCCCCTTGAATGTATTTTTGTGAATTAATTTGATTGTTATTAGCTGCAAAACATGTTAAGGTTTTTTAATTTGTTTTTATTACTCTAATCATAATGATTTGAAATGTTGTGACTTAACGGATGTAACTGTTGATGGTGAATTCTTTGTTGTCGGAACTGGCACTAAAGATAAAGAGTAATAAGTCTCGCCAAAGCAGCTGTGGTCTGTGCAGGTAACAGCGGTGAGGCGGTGGGGCCAGTTAAGGGGGGATTTCAAGGGTGGAAGCAGAGGGAAAATTAATTAATTATTTACTTAATTTTCTCTCTGCATCATCCCTCGAAATCCCCCTTTACGCGGCCTCACCGCCCACCGCTGTTACCTGCACTGACATTGGCTGCCCCAAAGGCACCTGATTCATCATTTCTATAGCTTCATATTCATTTTGGAAATTCAACCATTTTTTCCCCAACCATCAGCTGGCGAGTTCTGAAGATCCACACATTTGCATCTCAAATATGTGCTTTTTAATTTTGTTATACATATATTAATTCAACAATGCAAAAGCTTCTATATTAGTAGGGGAAGATGAACATTTCAGAGCTACTTACAGATAATTAGAGAGCTACCAGTAGCACGCAAGCTACTTGTTGGAGATCCCTGGTATAATCATTTAGCAATGCATGAGGGTCCTGCTTGCACCCCTCTTGGTGAAAATATCTTTCAAGGATTTCTGGTTGGTTCTCAGCTCAAATTGTGTTCCCTCTATATGTGTATGGATATGTTGCACAACCCATCAGCATGGTAAGGTGGTCTCTCTCTAAGACTGAATTGCTTCATTCAACATCCTTGAATGCTATTTATACAAATGCCATCAAACTCTTTTGCCCATTTTTTGACTGCATCAACTACGCGCCTAGTGCTGGCATTGGTGTCTATTTTGGACTGATCTGTAAAAAATATGGTTTCACCTCTCCTGCCTTGATGATGATTTTATTAACTTCATTGAATTACTTTTCACCTTCTTTCTACCAATTGAACCTAACTCTCTTTATGATCAAGACCTCGTGTTTTGTACTCTTTCTGAAAAATGGCCTCCAAATTTTGCATAATTTTACTTCGGTGGGAAATAGGACCTGAATTCATCTTTATCTTGTGGATTTAGAGACTTCTCTATTGCGTCTAGTAGTTTCAACTTGAGTCTAATACCTTCCCCCAACAAGGTTGTCCAAAATATTTTATTTCGGGCGCAGCAAGCTTTAATTTGTCAATCCCAACAGAGAGGCCAACGTCTTTCTAAAATTTCCAACACTCTCCTCAACATACATGCTCAGCAACATTAGACCCCCACACTAATATGTATCCTAGAAGAAAAATCCTAAAAGTCAGCTTTCCCAACAACCATTGCATCACTTGTTGAAAAACTGCAGATGCCAATGCTAACCCAAATGCCATTCGTAAAAATTGATAAGGATCTTGTGACTTTGTAAATGATGTCTTACGACTACTACAAAAATGAGGTCCATTTCTGCATTTATACTGTCAATTTCTTGTATTCTATGTTAAATAATATCTGGTATCTAAGTATCTGGATTTCAATTTGTGCAACTGAATTTTTAGAACTACAGTGGTGTACGTTTCTAGGAGCAAAGTCATTGCATACCATTTAATAGGGTAGTTGATGATTCAGACTGTGACAACTAAATTTAGCAGCTACTGTTAAACAACAACGTTCAAATAGGCAAATGTAGAAGTATTTCTCTAAAATCCAGTCGTTGTACCTTTGAAAAACTGTCACTCAGATCCTTATTAGTCATTAATACCTTTAAAGGAATTGTCTATTTTCAAATGAAAATTGGCATCGATTGTTTTTTTTAAAAGAGGAAGCAGTCTCATTAAAGTTTAGTCACGTTTGTATCCACTGATGGTCTTCAGGTATTAGTTCATTCACTTGGCATGCTTGATCTGGTCTGTCAAGTACTGAAACTAGTTTAAATTAAAGTGTTCTAGTACAGCAAGGAAATCCATATTTCATTAACTAAACAATATTGGTGCATTTTAAACGTCTAGCTTCTAGGTATCAAATTCTAAATTTAAGTGAGGCAGTAGTTAAATACTCATACTCAGGGCCAGGACTAGCCAAGTGCAGACTGGGCAATGCCAAAGGGCCCCACATTAGTAGATCACCACATCTTTATGGCTCTGCCACGCAATGTGCTCTTCAGGGGAGCCCAAAAGTCTGTGGGACATCTGAGGCCAGTTGGGCAGAATCTGATTATTGATACAAGCCTCCCTGGGCCTTCGGTGAAGTGTGCAGATTCACATGGCACACATCTCCTCGCCCACCATATGCCCTTGCCCATCCTGTCGCTGATGCAGATGTAGAATCATTCACATGTTATGTCTTGACTAAGGCCCTGGCTAACATGTAACTCACTTTTTACCATCCTCATTGGCCCTTTATCAATAGGCCTGATGCTCCTTTCGCTGGTAGAGTGTATTGGTCAGTCCGCCTCTTGTACTGAAAGAAAGTGATGATCAGATACTAGTAGATGGCCCCAAGGTGAGAAAAGGAAGGAAAACAAGGAAAGCTAAAAAGAACATCAGGAGAAAGCAGCATTAGCAGTTCTGAAAAGAAGGGTAGAGGTTACAGAGAGATTGATGTGGAGAAAGCCAAGGACAGAAAGAGGGGGAAAGGTAAAGAGGAAATAGAGAAAGAAAATGTAAGGATGGGAAACAAGTGAGGTGAGGGATGGGAGAAGATAGGAGAAAGGCAATAAGAAAAGAGGCTACAATGAGAGAATAGGGGCAATAGAAATTAGAAGAAACAAGGGCAAAAGAACAGAAATGGTAATAAGATAAGGTTGAAGGAGAGAGGAGAGGCAAAAACAAAGCTGAAAAGAGTTTGCTGATGAAGGAGAAAGATACGGTGGAAAAAAGGAGTTGAGAGAAATAAGGAGCAGCTAAAGACCAGGAAGGTAAAGAATAATGAGAACCTGAGGGAGAAAAGAGTATCTAGGGGCAAGACATAAGGAGATAAACGAGAAATAAGCGATTTTGTATTATAAGAGGATGAGAAGGAAAGGATTTGGGTGGAGAGGCCTTGATAGAGCAGCAATGGCAGACTGTTCTACTGATTTCTCTCTATATACATGTCCCTTCAAATTTCTAGTGGGCCTGAGAAAGAGTCATTGATATGTCTGGGTGTGCCTGACACGTGCCTAATGCCTGCTTGATGGCTCAGTGAGCTGAATGATTCCTGATATTAAAATGTGGAGTTTAGGAGTTTGAATTTGAATCCTGCAATTGAAACTCGACCTTTCATCATTCAGAGATTTGTAAACTCAGTAGCGGCCAGTGTTCCCTCTAGGCCGTGCGCGCGTGCGCACCTCCCCCCAAGTCAGCGCGCACCACCTAGCGTGGAGCGCGCACACAGGACGTCGCTAGAGGGTCGCGCTGCTCGCTGCTTTTAAAACGCGAGCGGCGCGAACATGAGCACTTTTTCAGTGGTTGCGGTGGAGCTGGCGTGAGGAATGCAGTTAAGGAGGCGGGGGGTTGATGGGGATCATGACGCTTGCGGCTGTGTGGGAGCGGGGCAGACTGTGGCCTTTTGTTTAAATATTGCTGTTAATCTGAGCCCCTTGAGGGGCTCCGTTTAACAGCAATACTTAAACAAAATTCCACAGTCTGCCCCGCGCTTTACTAACAAAAGCGTAGACACTTTCCAAACACAGCGTGTGCTCGCGCTGTGTTTGGAAAGGGTCTACGCTTTTGTTAGTAAAGCGCGGGGCAGACTGTGGCATTTTGTTTAAGTATTGCTGTTAATCGGAGCCCATCAAGGGGCTCTGATTATCAGCAATATTTAAACAAAAGGCCACAGCCGCTGGGGAACGAGCGGAACAGAAGGCAAGAGGGCATAAAGGCACGAGTGGGACACAGGCAGAGGCATAGCTGCCAAGGTTTCAGATCCCTGTGTGTGACTCTTGAATAATTTCAGGGTAATTATGAGTGACGTTTCAACTACAATGAGTGACACTTTCTCGTGGGCAAAATTAAGCAATGCAGAAAAGAGAAACCTATACATTTCAGAAATGACATCCATTGGAGCAACGAAAAACTCGAAGAAGATCTTAAATCTACTGCAAAGCAACAGAAATGGAAGGGCGCTAACCTATTTGACCAGTTAGCCGGCATAAAAACAGTTAACAGATTCTGCCTTAGCCAGCCTTTTGCCGACTGGTCCCCCTAGCTTCTCCCTGGCAATACATTGTCCAGCATCAGTCTGGACTACAGTCCCGCCGCTCTCTATGACATAGCCTGTAGTAGGATGTGAGGTCCCCCAACACGATCTTCTCAGGTGCCTAAATATCGTATATTAAAATAGACAGCAGTCAGCTGACTCCTGAGCAGCCGCAAACAGCATAGGCATTGGAAAGCCTCAGGAGAGTGAGACGCACACATTACAGCCAGCCAGGACACTGTATTTCAAAGACTTGACTACTAGCACAGCTCAACCCTAATAAATATGATTAGCGACTATTTGAAATGTTTATGTTAAGATGCTCGCGTGTTTGTTCACAGTTTAGTTATTCTTCTCGGTTTCTTCAAAGGGGATGATATGTAGTGTATTCCCCTTTAAGGCATCGGCTAACCACCTGAGTTCTAATGTTCCATATTATCGGATGAACGTTGTAGTTGCCAGTTGAGGGAAGGTGTTTGAGCACCTCGGTCACTTAATAAACTACGTGCTTGAATTTATGGAAAGCAATATTGTTTTTACCGCATGAGACCTCTTGCAAGACTGTGTGCGTCAGTGCTAACAGTGAGGCTCTTCTGGCCCCACATGGTGGCAACCGGCTGCCAACGCATCTCTTTCTGTGTTGCTTGCTGCAGGATAGGTACGGGTCAGTTTAGGGGAGGAAAAAGCAGTTCTCATATTGTCAATAAAAATATTGAGTCTAACAAGCAGCGATAAAGATTGATGTAAAGATTCTGTGAATTGTTTATTGTGTGTTTTTTCTAATGGAACTAAAAAAGCATGAAACAAACTTGTCGACATGGGGTTCAGGGGTATGGTATGTCACTGTGGAAGCATAGAAAAAAAACAAATAAAATATAAAAACAATGTAAAGGGGCTCATAGCACACGTTCACATTCCGAGCAGCTATGCGTGACAATGCATTTCAGTGCGGTGATGCAGATCACCACACTGGAATGCGTTAGTCTAACGCATGATGCGTGATACTTGGCAGGGCTGCAGAGGACAGAAAGGCACAAAAAAACGAGTGGGACACAGACAGAGGACAGAAAGGCACAAGAAAACGAGTGGGACACAGACAGAGGACAGATAAGCACAAAAAACGAGTGGGACAGAGGGCAGAAAGTCACAAAAACGAGTGGGACAGAGGACATAAAGGCACAAAAAACGATTGGGACAGAGGGCAGAAAGACTGGGATAGAGGGCAGAAAGGCACAAAAAATGAGTGGGACAGAGAGCATAAAGGCACAAAAAACGATTGGGACAGAGGGCAGAAAGACTGGGACAGAGGGCAGAAAGGCACAAAAAACGAGTGGGACAGAGAGCATAAAAGCACAAAAAACGAGTGGGACAGAGGGCAGAAAGGCACAAAAAAACAAGTGGAACAGAGGGCAGAAGGGAAAAAAAACGAGTGGCACAGAGGGCAGACGGGCACAAAAAACTAATGGCATAGATGCATAATACAGAAATATAGGGGCAGCTAAGAACAGAAGGCAGAACGGGCAGAGAGGCCCGGTTGCAGTGAGGGAAACAGAAGGGAAAACTGGGCAGAGACACGGGCAGCGAGGAGTACAGAAGGAAAGACCGTGCAGAGAGAGCATGGGGATAGAGAGGGGAACAGAGGGAAGAAAACGGGGCATGGACGACATACAGGCAGCGGGGAAGACAGACAACAGCAGTCAGAGCACAATGAAAATACAGGCAATACAATAAATTTGCAAACTGCCCTTAAGACCCTTATTGTGGCTCTGTATGTGTGAAAATGCATCATCTTTTCACTTTTTAAAGTAAATGTTTTGAGTGCCATTTGGTGCCGCAGACACGCGCGGTTTGGTTACTGGCACACATAGCCATGGTTGCAGCGCACAGAGACCCTCCAGTGCCGCACACAGAGGAAAAAAATTAGAGGGAACATTGGTAGCGGCCACTCGTTCTGCAAACTGATGAGGTGGGAGAAGGGGGAACACGAACAAAAAAGAACAGAATTATAAATAAAGAAAATTGGACTTACCTGCTCCGACTGACGCCGACTTGCTGCCGATCCTCGCGTTCCGTCCAGGAACTGCTGCACGTTGTGCAAGCTCACAGCTCCCAATCTCAGCACTACTCTCGTGCTGGGAATGCTATTTCCAGCATGTGAAGCAGCGCTGGGATTGGTCTGAGTGCCTGGGTTTTGTGCTCAGACATAGACTGGGAGCCTGTGTTGGTTTCTCCACCCAGCTGTACACACAGCTCAGGTGGACAAATGCTAAGTGCGCATGACGATTTGGCAGGCCCAAGAGGGCCGGCCAAACCGTCATGCGCACTTGCCAGTGCCCACCACTCTCCCCTCCTCCCTGAAGCTGCAGCGTCAGAATGGGTGTTCACACTCCTCCCTCGGCTCACAGCCTGGAGGTCAAAAAACAAAATGATAATATCATTTTATTTTTGACCTTTGCCTCTGCTGGCATTCAGCAGGGGGGGTGACGCTCCTCCGCCATAACGGAGGAGCCGCCCCATGGTAAACTGAGCACCATAAATTGAGTAATAGTAATATATAATTTACTGTATTTAGAAACTGTAGGATGCAGGACAATGCACCACTTAAAACAAATATTAATACCATTTATTACCTTCACCATCTAACCCTCCCTTTCATGAAATGGTGTTGCATTTGACTGATTTTATCCTATTGGCCTAACAGAAACCGGGTCTTGGTGTGGTTTTTGGGTCTCGCTGGAAATGCATCCGTAAGGATGCATCCAGCTGGAGACCAGTAGCGATCACTTTGGGGGGAATGACGGACCAGAGGGTGCGCGAGCTTTTCATCCTGGATTCGGGTGCGCGAACGCGCACGTCGCCTCCATCCACGCGTGCGCACACAGCCAGCCACCACACGCGCGCTGCTTACTTTCACTTTACATCCCCCCACCAGTCATCGGATCTTTTTACACACGCATGCATACATACACACAGACACACAGGCACAAACACACACACAGACTCACGCGCACACACAGGCACAAACACACAGACACGCGTGCGCGCACATGTCCCCCACCCCACTCACCGAGTTCTTTTCCTGTGTCCCTCTCTCCTTCGGCAGGCAGCGGGTCATCCTTAGCAGCAGGCGGGGCTCTCCACGAGCACGGGAGCCCCGCTAGCTGACGCGCAAATCTTCCGGCAATCTTCCGGCTGACGGGCACAGGAGCGCTTCGGCACAGGAGCGCGGGGTAAGCTCCCGTCGGCTTCCTGTCTTTTTGCGGCCCCGCCCCTGTCCCAACACAGGTTGCCTGGCTTCCTGTACAAGCCGGGCTGCGGCGGTGAGTTTTTATTATACTTGTTTTTAGCGCAATACGACATATAATGTAAGTGATAGCAAAATAAATTATTAACAGTGTCGGGAATGGCACCACCTCAGTAAATGTTTAATTGTGTTGTGATGAGCATGCCTTAGGTTTTTATTGTTCTAAAGTTCAATGTAAGTGTGTGCATACACGCTTATTACTTTCCATGTACAAACAGGCTTGCGCCTTCGGAGATGCTTTCAATGGACTAGTGTCACTGATGGTTCAGCGGCCGAGCCAGCCTCCGTTTCGTCTGCTCATTTGCTGGTTCCAGAGGAGGCTGGCGCGAGAGATATCTAGGTCTCGAGACTAGGTTAGAGGTAATGAAGGACACTGTGCCTGGGCCGTGCTATCAACTGCAGGACATTCGAGCACCAAACAACACCCTGTCCTTCGCCTGTGCTGTCCCTTTCTGGACCGTTCTCAGAATGCAATGTTTATAGAGACTTTCTCGCCAGTCAAATGTGAAGTGCTCTGAAACGGTTGTTTTTTTTGTTACATTTGGCGCTTTCAAATTAATTTGTAACTTGCTGCATTATACTATCGCGGTGTTGTCTCTGTAGAATATTTGCCTCGGTCTGTGTTCCATCGGTAATCCGTTTAACCCCCTTTGTGAACGTTAGGGGTCTGGGAGTTGAGCTGACAGGATTGTCTTGTTTTCAACTTCCCAGCTCTATCGAGATATGTCGTCGGGACAATCAAGGCGCGAGTGGATTTACCTGGGAGGGTGGAGTGGGGAGGGTCGCAACACAAAAAGAAACAGGATTGTGGGGTTTGTGTGACCACAAGAGGGGCGAGCACGCAGGAGGGCGCGACTATTCTTGTGCTTGAGTGTCTGCCATTTATTGCAGTATTATACCTCTACTTGTATTGTACTTTGTGCGCTGTGGTAACCTGCACACATGTCACGGTTTCCTCCTGTAATGCACCGTTTGCTACCTCTTGTATTTTGTTTGCTCACAATTGTCATTTTTGCCTCATGTAACTTAACGTTTGCTTTTGTAATTTGTTCACTTGTAATGTTCTCCTCATGTATCAGTTCTGTTCCTATTGTGAAGCGCTTTGACACTTTCGGGTAAAGTCCACGCTATATAAAAACGCATAAAATCACTCTATACCGGTCTGTGTTGAATTCCGCCTGCTTAGGACCTGCACTTCTCCTTGCTCCGGGAGGGTACCCCTAACCAGGGATTTTGAGCAGGGGCTGGAACAGGGTTGAAGGGAAGTGATTCTAACAATGGGGTTGTCAGAGCAAAGCCTGTCAGCTCTAGTCTCTGACTGCTGAATGCCAGTACGCTCCCCCCCCCCCCTGCTGAGCCACAGGGAATTCATTCAGTAGAGGCTTATTTTCATAATGAAAGGATGGTTCACTTATAAGGACATTGCAGGCCCTGCACCACATTGTGACTAACAGCACAGGGACCAATCACTCTATATTTGTAAGGTAGGGTGTGCTGTCTTCAACGTAAGTCGCCCCAGAACAAAAAAAAAAAACTAAGAAAAGCAAATTTGTTGTTAGTTGGCAGAGAGAGCTTTGGCGCCCATGTGCTGAATTTTGTGTGAATGTGTGAGTGCGTGCCCGGCCCTGCCAGTGATGGTCATAGTGTGGTAGCCCAAGCCGGTGACTCCCGATTTACCAATAAAATTTACCTGCACCCACGTCTCTTTTGTGGAGAGTATGCCACATTTTGGCAACGAGGATGGAATCCTATCCTCGTCGCCAGCTACTATGTGGTGGTCGGAGCAACAAGCAGGCATCAATAATCAATCATACAGCATTTGTAAAGCGCAGTAGGAAGCAGAGACCAGGCAATGTGAGCATTGACTCATTACACTACTTCTATGCCTTGACAGTTTGCCTGTCTCCCCTCTGTCCGTACCACCCCCTTGCAATTCCTTTTTACATCCTGAAGTGAAGGTCGCGCTGCCCCTTAAATGCTAATGCCCATCTCTTCTTAGCCTCTTTCTGTAATCATGACCAGGTCTCTCCTCTACTCACATCATTTCATGTATCTCTCTATGGTTGTGACTACGGTAGCACATGCGCACAAGCCAGACTTAGTCAAGTCAATGGCATTTGGTGCACAACATTCATCCTAGGTTGAGTGGTTGCTTTTTTAGGGCTCGCTGGTACTTCTTCCGAAGGATGCGTCCAGCTGGGAGCCTTTTAGTTACCTGACTCGGGGGAATGAGGGACAAAAGAGTGTTACGAGCTTGGATTTGGGTGCGTTAACGCGCACGCCCAGCCCGGCGCCGTGCACGTCCCCTGCCACAGATTCCCTGAACACAGACATACACACATGCACACGCAGGCAGGAAGGCACACGCACGCGCGCACCCTCCCCTACTTCCCCCAACTCACCGGAACACCCCCCCGCCGCGCACACACACAGGAGCGCACCTACACGCACGCACGCACGCACACACACATACAGAGACCGCCGCCATACAAGCCCCCCGCCCCCCCGCTCGCTATCACCGCTCCCGGTTTCCTTCCCGCTCTGATTGGCTCCACAACCGGACTCCAGAACCCAATCAGAGGCCGATCACCCTGCGCAAGATAGCGGCCGGGACAAAGGACGACAGACGAGAACGTTGCGAAGCAGTGCGCGTGCGCAGCTAAAGGTCACGCCTACTAACATGCCGCCCTCCGGTTGCGTCCGCCACCGCCATACAAGCCCACCCCCCCCCCCTCGCTCTCACCGCTCCCGGTTTCCTTCCTGCTCTGGCTCCACAACCGGACTCCAGAACCCAATCAGAGGCCGATCACCCTGCGCAAGATAGCGCCCGGGACAAAGGACGACAGACGAGAACGTTGCGAAGCAGTGCGCGTGCGCAGCTTAAGGTCACGCCATGCCGCCCTCTGGTTGCGTAAGTTTATGTGACGGACTACGGTTTGCCACGATCGATTCCCCAATGAGTTCGTTTCTCATCTTGTAATGGTCTTCCTACACGGAGCTAGTTCCAAACACTATGCTTATTTTGCAACAATTATTTTAGAATATCTGAAATGCAGCTTTTTGGGCTGCTCTAAAAGGAAAGTTTAGGCGGTACTAGGGAAGATAACTAACAACTCACTTAGCCCCTACCAGCACAGACACTAAGTACACATATTTTGTCACGGGACATTAAGCGCATGCATTCTACCAGCACCCTGCAACACTGGGGATTTACAGGAATCCAAACACCAGCGTAACGTACTCGAACAACAATGATGTCTGTCATATAAATGTCACAATTTTTTTTTAATATTTCACTTCTGTTCTTGGATTTTCGTGAAAATACAACATATATTGCATTACAAAAACTATAGGTGTCATATTTGTGAAAGCTAAAACTATTGGCATTGTAAATGACAAAGCTATTAATTTAGCTATTTTCAAAACCAACACATAAATAAAAAAATGTCATTTACAATACCAATAGCTCAAACTTTCCTAATGCGAGACCTATTGCATTGCAAATGCTTGTTATATGTAGTGAGATTCATAAAACTCATATGCAGTGAACAACACCTTAGAATATATGTGTTTAATTTAACTAGGCTTTCTTGTCATTTATCTTTTTGTTGTTGTCCATTTCACTCCTGCCTAGTGAAGTTAATTCTGTAAAGTTGCTTTAGTGAGACCAAAAAGAAGAACATATACAATGATGTCACTTTCTTTGATGTTATAGTGAAGTCAGTAGCTGTGGTGTCATTGTTATGTCACTTGCTGTGATGTCAGGCTTTCTGCAAATTAGAAGGACCTCGCATATTTCCCTTTCTGCACGTAGACCCAAAATCCTAAAACGGGCCATGCTCATACAATTAGAAAAAAATGAAAACCGCATAAAAAGCATATTTAACATACTGAAAGTTGTTTTTATTCCCTTATTTTAAGTCTCTGTGAAACGATGTTACCACCACTGCAGGTGCCTACCCAACAAACTATTTGCTAAGTGGTTGAATTTAATGTCAGTCTTTGTCTTGTTAAAACTTGCTTAAAATATAAATCCACCATGACAAATATTTCTTTTAAAGCATATCCTACTTCCAGTGTCCAGTGTTGACTTGAAACAAAAGGAAGCTGAAGGTGTCAGTTTCATTTTGCCTATTAGTGTGGAAAACTTCAGAAGATTATAGGAATGACTTAACACGTGCGTGTTTTTGTTTCGAGGCCAAGGCTCTTCAAATTAAACTTGTTTTAGTTTTGGCGGTTGCCGGTTTTTCGTTTGTTCTTTTTCCAAACTTATGGGTGTCTCTTTTTTAACCGCAAGCATTATGGCCACGCTGTTCCGAACCCTTATTGGATTAAGCACAATTGTTCAAGACTACACGCAGTTGCAAGCACACGACCGCGCACGCCTCCACATTTGATTAACGGAGCAGTAATGCCGAAAATGGGCTTTAGCTCAGTGCAGCCACATGGGACTGCAACATGCCGTTTGGCTACAATGTTGAATAAGGAACTCATTAGATTTTATAGAAGCAGTTTTGCACCTTTTAAAAAAAATAAAAAAACCATTTTGAAGCATTTTAATTTTTTCCAATTGAGAATGTACTTAGTTATACCAAGGTTTAACAAACAAAGAAAATCTCACGGATGTTAAGTAGTCTGTAAATGTTGCGCCGGGTGCTAGGTATCATTTAAATTTGGCATAATAACATAATTTCCACGTCCCTTCAACCCACACAGATTACGTGCAGCATTTTATCTACTCATGTGAAAGTTGGTATGTTGTCCATCTTTACCGTCCTACGCCATTTATCACATTTGCTTGCAACCCTGCCTTACCGGCCCTACAGCACTTCGGCCCTGTAGGGTTTGGTGAGGGCGCTAGGCCCTCATTCTGTGGATAGGTAAATGAGACACGGACACATTGGGATGGGTAATGGGCCCAGAGCACGTGCGCTCAGCCCCTTTTATTAGCCAGGGTCATCTGACCTGTGACGCCTGGTGGTGGGTGGGTGTTAAGTGTAAGATTACAACATGACTGAGACACTAGACCGTGTCTTCCGTCAGTACATCCCTCCCAACCTTAGATAAGAAACTTGCCCTAACTAAAGTCCAACCTGTGGGAAAGAATACAGTTCACACCAAACTCATAACTTAGATCACAATGACTCCCACGTGGTCTTCTTCACTGCTGGTCACGTTGATTGCTGGCAATGTTGTCTCTTGTTGCCTTGGCAGACTTGCAGCTTGTAAGTGGGCTTTACAGTCTCTCTCGCTCTGTTCCACGTCCTGTGAACGTGCAGGAGTATAAATGTACATTGAGGCCCAAGTGTGCTACTTTTCGCGGGACCGTCCTGGTCAAAGTGTTTGGTTCAAACTGGTGTCTGTTCCTGACGGGACCTTCAGCTGCAGGTTATCCCTCTCACGGATAGCCCTCTCTCGTGGGTGTCCCCTCTCACTGGACGACCCGGAGGCCCTTCTGCCAGGCTTCCACTGGACCGGTAGACATGCCGCCTTGCCTCTTCAACATGTTGAAGGACGTCGCTACGGGTCCTCTTCTCCGTGTCCGAGTTCTACCTGAAAGGGTGTTGTTGGCACTGGTTCCATCTTGTGCGACCTTCGGTCTTCCAGGATCTTCAGCGCGAGCTTCCACAGTCCGTCTCTCGTTGGGGATCCGCTGCCACCGGTGTCCCTGAGGCCTCTGCCCCTGGATTTCCACGGCCCTTGTGTCCGTTCCATCCCAAAGGTGGTTATTACCAACAAACCGGCCTGCTCGCTTCTGTCCTTACTGGATGACTGTCGGGTTCGCACTTGGATGCATGCTTCCAGTGGTGTTACTTGTATCCGGGTCGTGCGTGTGGACTGTCGTGCACCTCTCACGTTCTCCTCGGTGTTTCCCCTTTTGAGTGTTGTAGTGTCTTGGTCCACACTCTTCTTTGCTCTCTTCTATCCTCTTGTCTTCCTGTCGTCGTGCTGCTTAGACTTCTTCTCCTTCTCCTTTTCTCTTTGGAAGGAATTTGTTGCCTATATTTGCGAAAGTAATGCCCAGCAAGAAAAGAAGCAGCAATGGCGATTTCACAGTGAAGTAAATTGGTGCCAATGCGCTAAAAAGATAATAAATGTCCATTACCTAACGCAAGGCTAGTGCGGTACAGGGATTCTAAAAGTTTTTAATGGCACTTATCTAAACGATCAATATCTAATATGGTAGCAGAGTAATCTGTTAGCTTACATAGTAGCTCCAATTTTTAAAACCCAGTGAATTATTGTATGTTATAACGTGTAACCGCCACATTGACTAACGGCAAGTAATCACAATTAGAAGCTCAACTCCTCAGCAGTTGGATGCTGCCCTTATTTAGCAAGGTGGCAATCAACAGGGAAAGATGCGGCAATGACGGGTTTCCGATAAAATTAGCTTGTGACAATGCACTGTAAAAAAAGCTCTCGCCATTGCGTGGCGGGGGGGGGGGTGAGCAGGGAAGCGGGGCACGTCGAGTCGCAACAAAAAAAACAAGAATAGGCTAAATTGTAGGAGTACGATTCAGTTAGTAACGATTTGGTTAGTAACTGTGTTGGTATTGTCACTGGCGCACTGACAGAGGCATTCAAGCTACAGTGGCACCCTGAGAACGTACTTACCTGGCACTTCCTATTTTACAAATTAAGCTAGGCTCCTGGAAAATTCAGTATCGAGCTGGTGCAGGCTACTATTAAATATTTGCCTCTGTCTGTCTTCGTGTGGGGAAAAGCCGAACAAAACAAAACTAAAGTGCACTTACCAGTTGGTTTTAAACATAATGTGGAGTGGGATGAAAATAAAGTATTGCTTCAGCTAACAACAAACAACCTTGCGGAGTACAGACAAAACAAAGACACTGGCGGAAAGCAGCTGATCATGATAGATAGAACTGTAGGGAGGGAGGAGGAGGGAACATGAGAGGACAAGAAACATCAAAGGCGTTGACAATCCTAAAACACATCAGAAACAGAAAAATAAAACATATACAGGCCATCACAGCACTGTATTGGAAAGATGATTGGATGCTCTCTCTATACATGCTCATTGAGAAAGGGACCCTTTTGGGAACAGTTCTGCACAAGCCGAAACCGTGACCACAAACCAGATAACCAGTGCTGCATGACATAAGCAGTGCTCGTAAAGGAATTTAAATAAAAAAAATGAGTGGAAAGCAACGTTAACGGGCAGACTGCGAGGTATGTAGGAGCCAGCTGCAGACAGAGCAGAGGTACACACACGGAGGCTCTGCGGGGACAAGTATGTAAGAGAGGATGTACATGGACAATTGGACATACGGTCTGTGGAGACAGACTCCGAAGGACACGAGGTGTGCAAACTACGGGTTTGCAGGGACCCCGGGCACGTAAAGGAGGGCTCTGCACAGACACTGCAGAGACCAGCCCGGCATGGAACACTGTATGTCAATGAGCTCTGCAGGGCCGGGGGGCATGTAATGGAGCCTGTGATGCAGGGTGCGGGGTGTGTAAAGGGATGCTCCGCGTGCAATTGAAGCACAGAACAGAGATGTGAGGCGAGCGGAATGTAAAGAGGCTCCGAGGCAGAGACATCGGTTAATTGAAGAAGAGACCAGCGCGGGCCGAGAGCAGAGGCTTGGGTGCCCTGGGTGTGTAAAGGAGGCGTGGATGATATGATGTATGTAAAGGGGGGGTCTCTGCTGGGACGTGAGGTCTGTAAATGAAGCTCTGGTGTTAATGAGGTGGGTAAAGTGAGGCTTGCCGGAGCCTCGAAGTCTGATGCAATTATGCAAGGCAGCCTGGTTGGGGAGTGCAGGCAGGGGGCGGGGAGGGAAGCCTGTGGGAGGGAAGCCTGTAGGAGGCTGTTGCCTTTGATGTGAGACCAGGGGGGAGTAGAGATGCGAGTCACGGCCAGCGGCTGTGAAAAGTTAAGTGAATAATTAGGGGAGGAGAACTGGCAGAGGACGGCCGAGCACACGCTGGGGAAGCCTGTGGGAGGGAGGCTGATACCTTTCATGTGGGAAATGCGCGTGCAGCTAAGGCACAGAACAGAGATGTAAGGCGGAGGCGAGGGTAATGTAAAGAGGCTCCGAGGCAGAGACATTGGTTAATTGAAGAAGAGACCAGCGCGAACCGAGAGCAGAGGCTTGGGTGCCCTGGGTGTGTAAAGGAGGCGTGGATCATATGGTGTATGTAAAGGGGGGGTCTCTGCTGGGACGTGAGGTGTGTAAATGAAGCTCTGGTGTTAATGAGGTGGGTAAAGTGAGGCTTGGCGGAGCCTCGAAGTCTGACGCAATTATGCGAGGCAGCCTGGTTGGGGAGTGCAGGCGGGGGGCGGGGAGGGAAGCCTGTGGGAGGGAAGCCCGTGGGAGGCTGATGTCTTTGATGTGAGACCAGGGGGGAGTAGAGATGCGAGTCACGGCCTGCGTCCGTGAAAAGTTAAGTGAATAATTAGGGGAGGAGAACTGGCAGAGGCCAGCCGAGCGCATGCTGGGGAAGCCTGTGGGAGGGAGGCTGATGCCTTTCATGTGGGGGAAATGCACGTGCTTGTGGTCACGGGATTCACGTGAACTGTTGGAAATCCGCTTTTTGGGAGCCATGGGTTTAAGTCTTGGTTTGACGGCATTAGACTCGCATATTCATTCCTTGCGGAATGGAATAGGCGAGACCTAAAAAAATTAAAGTAAATCCCATCAATAAAATGGAACTGACAATAAATGTAAAATTGAAGAAATTGGATGATGAATGTTTACTAAATGACAACGAATATCAATTTTTACAAAATGACATCCCTATAATTCCAACCATGTACTATCTACCTAAAAATCACAAAACACTGACAAACCAAGCTGGGAGACTCATAATTTCTGGGTGTGGCTGACTATACAAAAATATCTCAATGTATGTGGATAGCTACATAGCTCCAACGGTGACCACACTCAGCTCATATATCAAGGATACCAGCGATTTTTTAAGGATCGTAACCAATACTGAATGGCAACTGGAGTACCCACTAATCACCATTGAAGTAGTCTCATTATACACATCAATTCAACATGACTTTGGACTTCAAGCAGCAGAAATGTGTTGAGACACAGTAACATCAAAGAAATACCACATTCCAGAATGCTACTTGAAATTATGGAAATCTGTTTCACAAACAATATATTTCTTTTTAATCATCAGTTATTTAAACAAATATGCTGCACCACTATGGGAAATTTCATTTTTGCCGAGCTAAGCTAATTTGACAATGGGTTGATGGGAACGAGTACTTCCTTGGAGCGAATAATATGATCCATATTTGGACAAGATTGTAGTAAGGATGAGATATATAGATGACTTTTTCCTAATTTGAAATGGGACCAAAGAGGAGTTGCTCATCTACTTCCACCAAATTAATAAAACTGAATTTGATCTCAAATTCAAATGTAACCATCAGCTCCACTCAAATTGATTTCCTGGATGTGAAAGATAGATATTCAAAAATGTTGCATAGAAACAACATTATATAGAAAACCAACTTCAACAAACAGTATACTGTACAGAACAAGCTTTCGTCTCAAGACTCAAATATAAAGCATCCCACATAGAGTGTTTTTGAGGCCAAGAAGAAACGATTTGGATGACTCAGTCATGGAACAACAGTTCGAAAAGGACAAACAAAGATTCAAAATAGTGAGTATTCTGGACCATACATCAAACAGGTTGAAGAAAGAGGCAAGCTAAAAACTCTCACATAAACTTGGGCTCAAAAAAATATTGTCAACATCACTAAAAGGAATGGCATGATCAGATTAATACTAACATACAGCAAGGAAAGCAAAGGCATAATCAAAGTATTCAGTAAAGTTTGAAATCGGATTAGTTTTGACTGATATTTCAAGCAAAATTGGTTTAAGACAACAAATAACATGTAGTAGAGTACCGTCACTCAAAGACAAGTTTGTTCAGGAGCCATTTCAGAGACAAAAAGGAACAATCCTAGTTGGAGACAGAAAGGAAAGGGTTTGTCAAATGCAGCAAGTGGACAGCCTGCAAAGTTGGGAAGAATACCAAAATATTTTGTGAGTTCAAGAATAAAACGTTTACCATCAACCAATGAATTACATGTGCAACTCAGTTTGTAGTCTGTCATCGAATGTGAATGTGGCTTACAGTATGCGGGGATCACTATATGCTGGAACATACCCGAGCAGTCCTGAATAATTACATCAGCTATGTGATAGCAAAACATTCTAGCCAAAATCATGTCAACAACTGGAGAAAAATGAGGTATTATGTATTGCCAATATACCCAAATTGAGAGAGGAGGGCATCAGACACAAAAACTATGATGCTTGGAATCCAAGTTTATAATGAGGCTACACACCAAGTTTCCTTTTGGGTTAAATGCGGATGAAGAAACGTATGTACATTTATAAGAAATACAGTAACATTCATTGAAATTGGCTTTATAGGGAATAACATATCAGATATGTCACCTTTCATTTCATATGGTAGATATTAATGATATTCGAATACTGTGCAAAATTTAATGATCTGTCTTATGATAACATGGCACTCAGCCAACACAGAAATGGCAACATTTGAGTAAAAACATCTGAAGAGAATGTAAATGCGAATTTAAACATTCCAGCTACTCCATATAAATACATCATAGCTCTGATGAAACAATGTGCTTTTCAAAAATTTAACTTTTAAATTGTATACTACAATATTCAGACTACATAAATATATTGAAAACACAAAGCAGAAACAACAATGCACTCAAGGGAGTCCTTCTAAAGAAAAAGTCTTTATTAATCCAGCAATCGTGTCTCATTCCGATGAAAAAACATTTTAAAGAATAACTCCCTGGAGTGCAGCATTTTTTCTTTGTGTTTGCAGTTAACAGGGGGTTGCGGTATAACTCCCAAACATTGCACCGGCTGGCTGAGCGAATCAGCCTCCAGACTGCTTGGTGAGGACTTGGCTATGCAAGCTTTAAGCTTAAGGAAGTCGTACAAATTTAACTCCAGCAGGTTGTACTGGTTTTGGATTTCTTTAAAGTAGGGAGGTGATTTTTGTGCACCTAGCTGTTTTAAGAAGTGGATGCCCTTGGAGGGCCAGAAATGCCAGTACACAGGTGTACCATGTATTTTAATTTTGGGGTTATTCCAGAGCGAAGACAGGTTAGATTTATTTATTCAGACCTCTAGAATTTTGTCTATCTTTAATAGTGCCCGTTTAGTGTTGTTGAATATATATTTGGCAGGGGGTGGGTCTAATTTTGGTGGATAGAAGCATAATGGGATGTACATCTTCAAGGATTTATTTTCAACTGAGAGCATGAAGGGGTATAATCTAGCAACTGAGAGAACATAAGGAGCCCTGTTTGGCTAGGAATGCGGTTTAATAGTTTCTAAAATCAGCCAGATTTACACCGCTCAGATCTACAGGAAGCCTCCGTTTCTTAAGTGATATCCTAGGGCATTTGTTTTGCCAGATTAATTTTCCCAAGACCTTATGTAGTGCCTGATGGAATTTCTTAGACAGGGATAGTTGCAGCATACCTATGAGATAGTTGACTATTAGAGTTACCATAATTTCATTGTCTCAATAATTCCCCACCAGGTAATACATTTAGGGTTCTACCCATCTAGAAAATCTTCTTTTTTAATGTCAACTTTTCATTGTGCTGTAAGGTTTGTATCAGATCTGACCCGAATTCTATACCTAAATATTTTAAGCAACGTGGTTGCCATGCCAGACCTGAGTCAACCAAGAGGCCTCTGGTGCATAAGCTGGTTAATCCCTTGACCTCCGATTTGTCCTTATACGTTTGTAGCCTGCCACTAACGAGTAATCGTCAATTGTATGTATAAGTGCCTTGATGGATTGACATGTGTTTTCAGTCATGATCAGAATATCATCAATGTAAGCCACCACTTTGACAGTGGTCCTGTTAAAGGCAATACCAGTGATCATGTTACTTGACTGGATGTCATGGAGCAAGGGATCCAAGGCCAAGTTGGAATGAAAGGGGGAGAATGGACAACTCTGCCTTGCTTCCCTCTCTAGTGTGAAGGAAGGAGATATGAGACGACCTGCTTGTACCCTGGTTTGGGAACTACTGTAGAGTACCATAACCATTCTAATAAAATCATCACCAAGATTACATTTTAGTAATCTAAGAAATATCCATGAAACCCTTTTTCTAGAATAGGGCATAGAAGGTTTGTGTTGTCATTAGACTGCAGATCTTCATGAAATCTTTTTGGGCATTACTAATTAAGCATGCAAAGTAAGGTTCTAGCCTTTTAGACAGGATTTTAACGTAAATCTTTAGATTGACATTTATTAGTGAAATTGGCCTATAATTTTTAGCCGGTGTTGGGTCCTTACCCTCTTTCGGGAGCACAACTATAGTGGCTTCACTTGTGGTTCCTGAGGTCAATCTAGAATCCGCAAAGTGGTTGAAAACAGCTACTAGTGTGAGGCTAAGAGATTTCTAGAAATTTGCAGTAAAACCACTTGGAACCTGGTCTTTATTCCATTTTCATTGTTTGAATGATGCAGATCGCTTTCGTACTAAATACCGAATTGAGGGCCTTTTTATCCTTCTCAGAGATTTTAGGTAGGTGTTTACCATCTAACTAGGCCCTGTACATTTCGTTTGAGGCTCGAGAATCATCTTTATATAGTGACTCATAGAAATCTCTGAACACCTCTAGGATCTTTTATGGGTCTGTTTGTGTTACATTTGAGTTATCTTTGTTTGTGGTGAAGCCCTTTTGATTGTGATTGTGTTTTAGGAAGGATACAAGCATTTTTCCTGGTTTATTTGCTTCACATTGTTTGAAGCCTTTATATTTATTAACCCAAACCCCTGCTTTCTCACTCAATATCCTGTTGTATTCTTACTTCCTCAATGTTAGGAGGGTAAGTGTGGAGGCATCCAGGGTGCCATATGACGGGCCACTAGTATCTTGATTTCTTGTTCTAATCTTGATAATTTGCTACTATGGCTTTGTTTAGTTTTGCTTGTATGGCCACTAGAGTGACTCTAACAGTTGGCTTATACGCATCCCAAAAAGTGGTGAGGGAAACGTCTGCCGAAATATTGTCATTGATGTAGTCATGAATGGTTTTTCAATAGTGTCCCGGATACAGTATCTTTAGTGGATTCTTCAATAAAACGCCAAATCTTACAGGTTGGTTTTGTGTTAATAACGGTGAGAACTAGGGAAATACAAGAGGGTTCAGAGATCAGCCTAGTAAGGATATTGGTTTGGTCAATGAGGTGTTTGTGTGGGCTGTAGACGAGGAGGTAATTGATTCATGGGTACGATGTGTGTGGGTTAGAGAAAAAGTGTAATCCCTAGTATCAAATGTTGTAGTCCCCAACAATTACATAGGTTGAATCAGGAGCATAGTTTGAGGAGAGACTTGTGGGACCTTGGTGGCTGAAATGAGCCTCTTGACTGCCAGTCTAAAGTTACATCTAGGGGGAGGTTGAAGTCGCCGCCCATTACAATCAGTTTGTCACCTGGGATGCAATTTAGTGGTACAGTTAAGGAATCCCAGAAGTCAGGGTCATCTGAGTTTGGCCCAAAGAGATTAATACAGAGAAAGCATTGTTGTTTTTGGAAGGTTTTGTGTGTATCCACATTCCAGCCATGTCTATCTACTGGAAATCTATATTCAGGTTTGAGTTTCTGGCAATCAAGGTCACCACTCCATTTCTCTTGTTTGATGTGATGGAACAAAGAACTCCACTTATCCAGCTATTCGCAAAGGACGCTGCTTCCTTATGTCCAATCATAGTTTCTTGTAATAAGACTATATTAGCTTTGTGTTTTGAGTTTAAATAGATAGTTCCCAATTTTGTGCATTTTACGGGATGATTAAGTCCCTTAACGTTAAAAGAGATCACCTTCAAATATCAAGAGAGGGGAGAACTAGCCATAATGTAGAAATGTGTGTATGGTTTGGGAATACAAGAGCATTGAATAGACCAAGTCTCTAGAATGTTGCATTGTGGTGGACATAGGAACTCAGATGTCTTGTGGACCTAGTACCAGTGTAATCTCACTTCTTGGCTATAAATTGGCTAATATGTTGTATATGAGGTTCTGTTTAAGAACAAACTGCCGCCAGGGAATATGCAAAGTGGGACAAAAAGTTTGGCTTGCCATGTTAGCGAACTTGTGTAAGTCAAAAAGGAGGAAAAAGCAAATATATACTACAACGTAAGCACTAAAAAAGTAACCATGCAAAAGACCCCCCACGTCACCCATTTCCCTCTGATCCCATCCTTAACACGGAATGCGGCTGAGACGACAGCACGGCAACATCCCCACAGTAATGCAATAGATCTAATACTGTGTTAGTGTGGTTCTAAAGATCTAAATAACAAAAAGTGTTGTGACACACATTACCGGAGGACTAGGCATCTGTCAGAACATATAGAACGTTTCTGCAATACATATCTAACTCTACATGAAAGCGGAGGGTATGTATCTCAAGTAACTAGGTGACTTAATATAATCAGTCTACATGGGCCTGTAGCAAAGTGACAAATGTTAATGTGACAGTAGAACCTGCAGTCACAAAAATTCTAGACCAGGAAGATACTCTGACCAGAGCAGATCATATTGATAGACCACCCTCTCTAAGAACACAAACAACATTTGCTACTATCCTGCGAGCTTCGAAACACATCCTAGAGCATAAGTAGGAAGTAAACAACAAAACAAACTGTGATGTTATGTTATATCAAAAGCATATTATATTGTGGAGTGCCAGATAGAAATGGTAGCACTTGAACTGTAATCAGAACAGCATTAAATGCAACAGGTACACTCATCTGCCAATGGCAAGAAGGAGAACACCGGTGCAAAACATATGGACGACTATAAGATCACTGGTAGCAGCTGACTTCTGTTGTCAGAGTTCAGCTTTTCCTCTTGGTGGCAGAGGTGTGTTGGGTCTCTGTTAGACCTGGCATCTTTTGGCATTATTACCCCTGTCTTTTTGCTTCATGCTTCTGAGCGCCTGTTTTTGAGTGTATGCTGCATTTCGTTTTTGCTGGTTTTAGGGCTCTGGGCATTTTACCACAGCTGGCCAGTGCTAAAGTATAAGTGCTCCCTTAGTAAAATGTATTGATGATTGGTTTATCCATGATTGGCATATTTGATTTACTAGTGCGTCCCTAGAAAAGTGCACCTTGTGTGCCCATGGTCTGTAAATTAAATGCTACTAGTGGACCCGCAGCACTGATTGTGCCACCACATGAGTAGCCCCGCAAACCTGTCTCAGACCTGCCACTGCAGTGTCTGTGAGTGCAGTCTTAAACTGCCATTTCGACCTGCCAAGTGCACCCACTTGCCAGGCCCAAACCTTCCCTTTTACTACATGTAAGTCACCCCTAAAGTAGGCCCAAGGCAGCCCCAGGGGCAAGGTGCAGTGTATTTAAAATGTAGGACATGTACTGGTGTGTTTTACATGTCTTAATTGTGAAATACTGCTAACTTTGTTTTTCACTGTTGCAAGGACCTTCTATCCCTTAGGGTAACATGGGGATTGTAGTTGAAACATCTTTAAGTGTATTTTCCCATTGGGAGCTGATTGAGATTTGGAGTTTGGGGTCTCTGAACTCACAATTTAAAAATAAATCTATTGGTGAAGTTGATTTTTAAATTGCTTTTTTGAAAATGCTATTTCTCGATGCATCGTCAATACCTTCCCCGAAGCGTGGTTTACACTTCACGCATCAACCACAGCCTTCACCGCAGGCTCCAGCCTGCTATTGCTTGGCACCTGTGAGTCCAACGCAGCACCTGCTTTGCGGCTGTAGAATCAACCCAGCGCCTGCTTCGGGGATCCCCAACAACAATCGGAAGGTTTAGAGACACGAACGGCTTGTATCAAAAGTAAATCAAGGAATAATCGCTTCATTCTGCCTCCTGTATAATAAGCAGTGCGGAGGTTTGAGGAAGATCAACGCTGCCTGAGTCGGCTGACCAGCAGTAATTTTGAGAAACAGACTAGGACTCCAAGTGGAGCAAGGTCCATAAGAGGCTGTCCAACATGTATACAGTCCTGATGAAGACCCGCTCTTGATGCGCTAAATCACTGCATCGCCCCCAGGGTCGAAACGTCGACGCAATCCTTCCTTATATGAACCAACTACTCAAAATCTCATAGGAATCAAGATCAAATTGTTGTGCCTAGCAGATTATTGTATATGTAGTTGTCTTCGTTAATGTGTATATGAATTTATAATTTTACTTGTGTTTTTAATTGTGTATCAAGTTTTGCACAAAGCTTATGTGTTAAATATGTTTTAAGTACATTTGTAGGGACAGCATCTGTAGTTTTTTGTATTTCAAATTCAAAATATGAAAGTGTTTGAGTAAAAATATTCGCTTTCCTTTCATTTTGTGGTCAGTGTACTTAATTGGTTTGATAAAAATACTGCTGTCTTTGTATCCTAATTAGGGACAAAGTACTAATATCACCGACAGAACCATTATTATTCGAGTTATTGCTTCGGGGCTGTAGCATCGACACAGCCCATCTGGATTTTCAACGCATCGTCCCTGGGTGCTGATTCTCCATTGGCACTGTTCCGCAGTAAGGAACCAAGCCTGGGTGTCCGCGAACTGGCGCATAACCTCCCCTGCCAGTAAGAAATTGATGCATTAGCTCCTCTGCCAGTGTTAACCGACGCATCACCACCCCTGCCTAGTGGCAGGAAACCGAGGCATCACCACCCCTGCTGGGTAAGAACCGATGTATCACCTCCCCTGTGTAGTAAGGAACCAACACATCACTTTCCGGTGCATCACCTCCCATGTGCCTTGCATCATCCTTGATTTTTGATGCATCTAAGGTACTTTGCGCTAAAACAAACACATCCAAAGATTATAATGGAGCAAACTGGCTTCACCTTTTAAAAGTCATACTTTGACTTGTGCATGTTGGATTTTTGATGTTTTGGTCTTGTTTTATTCAGATAAATATTGTGTATTTTTAAACTGGTGTGGACTCCTTTTGTAGAGTTTTCACTGCATTACTGTGTGTAGGTGTATGTGCAAATACTTTACACATTGCCTCTGAGATAAGCCTGACTGCCCATGCCAAACTACCAACGGGGTGAGCAGGAGTTATCTTAGCTGAGTAATCACTCAGCTATTATCCTGACTATAGTGAGGGTCCCTGCTTGGACAGGGTGCAACCCACTGCCAACTAGACACTCCATTTCTAACAGTCTCCATGTTTAGACCATCTCTGTCATTCAAGAAAGCCTGCAAGTCTTTATGATCAACATAAATATCTTGAGTATAGGCCAAAGTGCCAAAAAACCTTTCCTGGCGTCCATAGTCTACTTTAAGTAGTTCTGCAAGATTTATATTTTATGGCCATTCCAAAAATGGGATTATTCTTACACATGCAGTTCAAGATCATCTCTGTATGTTAGTACTGCAGTGGCCAACATATAATCTGCCTTGTGCTGATTTTGTTTGATGGTTTAAATGATGGAACTCAGTGTGCCTTTTCTAGTTCAACATCTTTAATGAAGGATAGGCCCTTTGCTTGCAGTAACCACTTTTCCAGAAAGGAGATACAATAATCTGCTGACTACTCCACCCCTTCAGGGATTGCAAAAATCAGTATCTTTCCTATTTGGTTTCTGTCTTCCAATTCCACCATGTTCCTATAGAGGGATTTGGAGGTTGCCTGTAACCTCATAAAGTCCTGGTTTGATTTGGCAGCCATGTCTTCGACTGATCTTATCCGATTCTCTGCTTCAACCATTATGTTGTTAATGGAATTAATGTCTGATCTTATGGCGTACAATTCTAGCTGCAATATATCTGTGTTGGACTTTGTCAATTTAGCAAGGTCATGTATTTCAGCTAGTTTCTTTTGAATCACATCCATAGTACTGTTTATGTCAGTTTTACCTTAATTGGAGAGTCTGGAATGGGGATTGGGCCTTGGAGCGTTTAATGCTTGTGTTGGTGTCTTTAGTGGCCAAGTTCATATCTCTGGAGATATTTTTGAAGGCTATCTCTGGCCTTTGGAGGGATAGAAGTCTGGACCATGACCTCATCTATGTTGTCAGTTATTGTGGGTTTAGTATGTAGTTAAGGACAGATGCAGATTTTTGTGTCACCGATAATTATATCTCCCCTATGGGAGCAATATCTCACTTACTATGTCGTAAAACGCTGTTGTAGCCAGTGGTTGTAAGGTCTACTCACATGTCAATGCACCCAACCAGATTATTGTCTGAAGGGCCTGTTCAGCAAGGGGAGCGCTTATAGAGGCTCAGAGGCAGGGCCACTGAGCTCTGTTATACACTTGGAATGTGTTTGAAAATTAACTCAGCCTTTTAAGAAACTACACGAGACAGCAGACTGTTAAGTGCCCTTCTATATCCCTGAAAGTCCTCAGTTCAGAGATAGTGATTACCTATAATCATGAAGGGACTTTGAATGTATTGTGCCACACAGAAAGTACCTAAAATGTCAGTGATTCAAGGATGCCGAACATTTTGGTGAAATTGCAGTGTAAAGGCACCTCGACTGGGGAGAGTCTACCAATGCAACACCACAAGATGCACCACCATCTTAGATGTGTTATCTGCCTTATTTAGAGTGTTTACATGGCTATGCCGTCTAAATAGGGTGGATGAGATGGGGTGAGATACCCCTCTATTTTCACAGATGCCTCACATCCATCATACTCTAAATAAGCCATACGTGTTAAATGTAGAGAGGTAGCTGAGATAATAACAAAAAATATGTTGCACAGTGCTCAACTAGTCAGGATAGAAAGTCTACAGAAGAATACTTGCTTAAAGACTGGTGCTACGACAGTATGCACCCCTAGTACCTGTAAAGGAAATGGTGGTGTTACTCCTCAGAATAACAAACTACTAAATCATAAAACTATATACCGGAGCATCTCAACGTGTGTTTCGTCCCCCATTAACCTTTCTCAAGGTGTGTGATTACAAACTGTATTTCTTATTCCTCTAACAATAATACATGAAGTAAGACAATATAGGTGCCAGAGGAGGAGTTTCTTCTAGGTGATCTCTCCTGTAGCCTATTCACATTTCATTTTGCAAACGACAGGACAGTGCATATCAGGGATCTCTTAAATGGTGTTGCCCATGACTGAATAGCAAATTTTACAACAAGGGGTGGTGGTGACTGAATAGCAACACCACTTCTTTGTGAGCTTGAACATATAGATGATAAACAGATGAGGATGACTACATTTGGTATTAAGAAGAATCCAACAGTCAAATAGGCCTCAGGAGAGATCACCTGCATGAAACTCGTACCTGGCACGTATATTGTCTTACTTCATTTATTATTATTAGAGGGATAAGAAATACCATAAGTCTTCAGGCATGTGGTTGCCTACAAGCCCTCTCGGGATGCAAGAGTTGGGTGTAGGTCCATGCTGTAGGTCAACAGAGTAGGGACTGGAGTCAAAAGTAGTTGGATGCACAAAGTTGCCGTAAGTCAGACCCTTGGCTCAACTCCCACCATGCACGGTTGAAGCTCTCCAGCATTGGAACTGGGCACAGAGGGGTCAAGTAACAGAGAACCTTCACAGTCATGGTGGAGGCTCCACAGTTGTTATTGAGTCTCCACACTTGTGATTGAACTTACAAAATGCAGTTTATCATTTGTGAATCTTGCACCTAGTGGGTGGATGCAGGGTTGGCCATGGTGCGTGCATGGCGAAGGCTGGATATGTGGGTGGCTGGATGGAGTCATGGATAAAGACCCTTCGGCAAACTGCCCCTGCACACAGCTGAAGTCTGTGCACTGCATAGCTATTTGCAACATCAGCAGCCCTTTATCCAACCGCTAATGTTCCTTCACAAAGAACTTCAGAAATTCACATAAAAAACTATTTAAAATAACTTTATAGTCCAGGTATTGCAATCACTGCAATATTCATATATGAAAATGATTCTGCGAAAAAGTCACAGTTAAAGTGACACGGTTTCTCATCAAAACCTAAAAGCTCATCAAACTGGCCGGTTATGATCCGCTACGCAAATCATAAGATGCATCCCTACCATCAAAATCATGAATTGTTCAAATTGCCTGTTTGTGAACTCAATATTCATACTACTAATGATGATGGTTGTTTCAATCTATCACACTGTTTGTGTTTGTGCACGGTTGTGACTATGCAAGTGTATGATTGAAGTTTTGCGACTTTTTTTAAAGAAATGTTGAAGACAGACATGTTTGAGAAAGTCATTCATTAAGGCTTTAAGTGTGGAAAAGTTATTATGATAGGTTTTTTCTAATGAGCTTATGTACTATTGGTAATAGGTGGTTGAATGGGTGGATGATCGGTATTATCTTGTAGGACCTTCATTTTATGGATATATGATGATGGATGTGTACGTGACTGTGGATGTTTATATTGATGATAATACACATTTTGGTGAATGATTAGGGCTCTGTGGGTATATTCTGGTGTGTGTGTCGACATTTGATGATGAATGCAAAAGTGTATGTTGATGGGTGTCGGAACATGCATAGGTTGTGTTATCAGGCTTTGTGGGTTGAGGATGGAGATTGTGCGAATGGATAATGGTTAGTGTTTGTTTTGGGTCTTTGACCAAATGATTGCTGCTGTTGTGCTCTGTGATGATGTGTGTTTTGCCATTTTCTGGTTCTTTGACGGCTTATCATATGATGGCTACTGGCTGTGTGGACGTATAGTGAAGGGTGTGTTAACGCATGATTAATTCATTCATGCTGTATACTGTGTCCTGGATTAGTTTGTGTTTAAAAAGATGTTTTAGATGGGCTTATGGCTTAGTGGGCCTATATGGTGGTTGCTGTCTGTTAGGGCTAACGACTGCCTCTCCCGCATCAATGTAATCCTGGGTGCTGCCTTGGTATCCACTGCTTCGGGAGACCCCCATATAACTGGTGAAAATCAGGGGCATCAGGAGAGAATGTTGCAGCTGACTGGGAGCATCCTCAGCAGATAAAACAGATGCTGCACCAGGCAGAGCACTGCAACAAAGATGGTGGGCGTGCTGCTCTAAAGATGATTTGGGAGTCACGCATAGCAGGAGCTGACCTCTGCAAACCAGAGGACAGACCAAGGGAATCCTTCCAGACCCCCACGTGGTTCGGCCATGCCAGCGGCCCCACAAGCAGATGGTGTGGCCCTCTTTCCTCACCTATTCATCCCCCTGGAGACACACTGCCTTCTACAGGGTGCCCGCCATCCTGCCACCGCTGTGACCCTCCAGGTCCTGGGGGCAACACAGAGAGTGATGGAACGCTGCTCACCAGTGACCAGTACCGCGGGTGGGTTTGAGACATGGCCCCCTCATATCTGACTAAGGCCTGCCTGATCTTCTCCTCCAGGGGAAACCCACAATTCCTCCCTCCCCACCTGGAAACCACTGAAGCTGTTGAGGTTTACTCTTGCACAGACTCATCCAGGCCTGGGGGCGGCGGGTTGCTGCCTTTCACAGACCATTGCAGCGAGGAGCTTGGGATGCGTACCCCCCCCACATTTGACTGGAGACTACTCTTCCCCTCTGAAGGTGGTATCCCCCACCAATCCATACCTGTTTAAAGAGGCCCCATACAGCGTACATGGAACCCTGGCATCACCTTTACATAGTGACTACAGAGCATCAGGGGACTCCACAGGTGACCCTCCACCGTCATCTGAGGAGGGAGACGCCAATCCTATGTCCTGACTGGCACCACTGGGTGACATCTGAATCAGCAGGAGGCGCGGTTATTGGTGAGGCTAGCCACCAGTCACCACCCTGTGTCTCTTCCTGCATAATCTGACATTCGGGTTGCGCAAAGTGGAATTGGTGTGCCGGGAAAGACTGCAAGCAAGGTACCAAGGCACAGATACTAATTCTTTAGATAGCTACAGATACACGACATCCTTAAACAACACCACAAATTCCTTGAGACCGTCACCGAATACAGCCCCCTTGAATCTGAAATCCTCATGGGTCCTATTGATGAGAAGGGCCTCTCTCGGAACTACAAATCCCTTATACTTAACTCCCCGGAACGGTTCATGCCACTGCGCTCCCCGTGGGAGCAATGGCCAGGGCCCACTAAATGACTCCGACTGGAGAGATAACCCATGTCACCCAGAGTATAGGTCATATTGTCAGGGCTCATGCTTATTCAACTCATCTTCTAACATAGGACTTACCTAACACTACAGAGGCTAAGCCATGCAGGTACATTGCCCGTACCAACATGCTGTCTCTGTCTGGAATCACAAGCACACTTTTGCCACCGGGTATTGGGGTGACCCCAGATCACCCCATACTGGCAGGCTGTCTTTACGATCCTATCTAGAGTGATTGGGAGCCTGATAGATCCTTTCCCGATAGTGGCACTTCTAGGACTTAGAGATAGGATCAGCCACACAATAAGGGACAAAACCCTGGTGGAGATTGATACTGAGCTAGCCAAGCAAGACATTGCCAAATTCTAGAGGGTGGCGTCTCCCACTAGTTTGATTCTCTGGAAGCTAGCAATGAACCTGTGCACCAAACAGGAAAGAAACATCTATATTTCACAAGGTTTCCCCAGAAAACACGAAAAGGTATGGGAGAAATGTCTGGCATACCGTGGAATTATCGAAACTGGAATAATTTTGCATTGTATTGTATTATGCTTCTTCATGTGGCTATGTAAAACTGTGGTTATTGATTCAAATCAATACAACTTGATTTTGAAGAGTATATACTGACAGTGGAAGTTAAACTTGAATTAGCCTGATGGGGTTTTGATTTGAGGTGAAGGTTTCACCGTAACTAGTGAATTTCATAACTTTTTAGTCTTATGACAGATATTGTTAACATACTTGTCAGTCCTAACTACCTTTTAACTTAGTTTTTTTTTTTTAGATCATTTTTTTATTTCAACTATTTATACATATGTGGCTTTAGGTAAGAAAATGTGATAATATATATGTTTGTGTAGTTATCAGTTTAATAGTATACTTCCTTTATGATATTTTCATAACATTTTTCTGTTGCAAAAGTAATTATGTTACTGTCAGAATGTTAGGTGTATGCAATGGTATTGTTGACATTTCATTTGTTTATGGCCTTCCTCTTTATATGTTATCCTTCCATATAAAACATTACATGTTAATAGTATATAAATACAGAGCAATATTTAGGGGAAAAGCGAAACCTTAAAGCCGAAGTTTGCTAAACCATCCAAACAGTACGTCATATTTTGCAAACGTTAAATCAACATGTAGATATAGTTAGTATATAAAGTAAAAAGAATAAGTATTTACGAAAAGTTTCAGTTTTAAGTTTCTTAAATGTATGGGGATATTTTAATCCAATTGATGCTTAGGTATTATTTGAGACGATTGAAGACTGGTGTTTTTCTTTTAGTTTCCTTCATAGTTCTATAATATAGTATTTGTATTCTAGATTTGTCATTCTTTGCCTGTTAATGCTTAGATAGTGTTTTGCCTTTTCATGTAAATTTGATTTATATTGATGCTTAACAAATTTCAATACATGTCCATGGTAGACATGTGTTACTTCTTTTGGTGTAACCATTTTATTTTCCTTTACTTGCTATGTGTACCTATGGGTATAGTTTAGAGTGAGTGATTTTCCTTTTTGTTTTGTTGATTCCTCCATCAATGTGGTTAAAAATAGGTTATTTTTTTAATTACTATTATTGTTTGTGCAAATGTATAAAATGTCAGAGAACTTTGAGGATAGTTTGCTCCAGTTTGTACTATTTTTACAAATAGTTGAGAGTGTTCACTCAATAATGTTTGCAAATGATTGGTGTACAATCAGACATTGTGTTAAACAGGAGTGAATAGTTGGGAGTGTACTTTCAGTAATGTCTGCTAACAATTGGTGCACAATCAGATATTGTGATAGACAGGAGTGTATGTGGGCTCATGGCCAGCAACAATGACAAACTAGACTAGCCCGCCAGTATTCAGACACAATTCTGAGCCCTGAACCATGCAAATACCAGATTTCTAAGAGATACACAAATGGTGCATTTTGAGTAGATGTCTGATAGAGAAACAGCTATTAAAGTACTCGCAATGGACGGAAAATATAGAGGAGCACTGAACTCCTTAGCGCAGTCTAACACAGCGGAAAGAAGACAACTTGGTGGCAGAGCAGAGTGAAGGACAGGCTAGAAAAGAAGAGACCTCTGGACCAAACAAGGTGAAGTTGGTAGAACCGAGCAGCCCACGCTATAAAAATAACATAAATGGCTCATGTGACTGTAGTGGACTGCTGCTGGACAAAGTATTGAGTGGCATAAAATGGTGGTGGCCTGCTCACCGAAGACCAGAGACAGTCAAAAGAAAAGCAGCAAGGCTATGACCCAGACCCATAATGACCAAAAATGCAGGTTGGACCAATGTTACAGTAAAGGAGACTGCCTAACCAGTGCTGAGTAAGGCTGCACACACAGGCCCTTACACAGCAGAACTGGGAATACAACCTAGACATGATTCTCAGATAGGGGCTGAGGAGCTTGCAAAGCTACAAACCGCCCACCAATATCATAGTGTGAATCTGCTTCACCCCATTGAGGCGATAAAGAAGACTGTGCTGTATTCTCTCAAAACAAGTAAAAGAGAAAAGTACCCAAAAGGACAACACAGATGAAATATCTGCATGAACATTTCCAAAGGAAAGTGGCTCCTAGGTAGGGAGGTTTTGTGCTGATCTGTCAAGCGACTGCCAAGGAAAAGAACGTTCCATAAAATGTGATTTCCCATATCAATTCATGTAAGAAAATTTGCTCTTCTATACGAAAATAATGGCTTAATGGAATTGCACCAAATTTGGCAAAAAGTTAGACAATTACATAGAAAGGGTACTATCTGCGATTCAGTGTAAATCTGTTAATTTATGTTCAGAAAATTAGCATTTAAATAGGGGCTCTGGTTGGCCATGAAGGGTTAAAATGTTAGGCATGCCTGAACTGCTGGTGTCAGTTATGCTCTAACTGGCCAGTTTAAAGAGGACTAGCTAATCCTAACTGGCTGGCCACAACATGAGCAATATGTTGTGGGAGCCATAACAGTACATACAAAAACTATGAACCTGGACATGAAATATATTTATGTGAAAAATAAACTTTTTCATGAAACAATGTCTTAAAATATATGGTGTGCCCACAAGGGCATTATTTAGTCCTTGCTTGAATCAATGAGAGAGAGAGGACTAGATAAGCTAGACCATATCCCTTGGGTTATATATATACATCAATAAGGACTAGCTAGTTTAAGGGAAGTAGGAGAATCAGAGTAGTACGTCAAATAAGGAGAAACATTGTTTTCCTTATAAAGCCCTCACCCACCGACCGAGTCGGTGGCATGCTTCATCATCGGGCCCACCACAGTGGCACCGAATGTGGCCCGGGTGTGCTTCAACGCCAGGTGACTGCGGAGCTGGTATGTTGCTGAGTGTGCAGTGAATAGGGTGAGAAAGGTGAATATTAAAAAGCTATACAGTGGGTCCCAGTACCCGAGGGTAAAAATATTTAATGAACTGGGCCTCTGTTAGCAGATAAAAGGCAGGTAGACGTTAATTGGAGTGCTAATTATGACCTCCGGCGTCTAGTGTGTTCTACATGTTTCAGCCAGTGCCTTGTAGATTTTAAGCTGGCTTTCCTCAGGATCGTTTTAATATGTGAAAAAAGTGCAGATTAAATAATAAAATTAAATTTAAGTGGTTGTGTTGTCTTTTGGCTAAGTGAAGCACACACTAAGGCGCTATAACTGTTAGAGGGGGATTCCCTCAAGCTTGATCTGTTTTATCTTGTAAAAAGCTTCATGGGTCGCCTGGCAGAGAAAGAGACCGAGTACTGCAGTCTAGTTCCTCCTTGGACCTATTCGTCCTTCCGCAGCGCCCGTTGTGCAATACTCGGTCTCTTTCTCTGCCAGGCGACCCATGAAGCTTTTTACAAGACAAAACAGATCAAGCTTGAGGGAATCCCCCTCTAACAATTATAGCGCCTTAGTGTGCGCTTCACTTAGCCAAAAGACAACACAACCACTTAAATTAAATTTTATTATTTAATCTGCACGTTTTTCACATATTAAAATGGTCCTGAGGAAAGCCAGCTTAAAATCTACAAGGCACTGGCTGAAACATGTAGACCACACTAGACGCCGGAGGTCATAATTAGCACTCCAATTAACGTCTACCTGCCTTTTATCTGCTAACAGAGTCCCAGTTCATTAAAATATTTGTACCCTCGGGTACTGGGACCCACTGTATAGCTTTTTAATCTTCACCTTTCTCACCCTATTCACTGCACACTCAGCAACATACCAGCTCCGCAGTCACCTGGCGTTGAAGCACACCCGGGGCACATTCGGTGCCACTGTGGTGGGCCCGATGATGAAGCATGCCACCAACTAGGTTGGTGGGTGAGGGCTTTATAAGGAAAACAACGTTTCTCCTTATTTGACGTACTACTCTGAGTCTCCTACTTCCCTTAAACTAGCTAGTCCTTATTGATATATATATATTATTTAGTCCTTTACAGTTTTTCCTGAACCTATTTAGATTCATCGTTATTAATATTAGGCCCTGACAGAATGCAATATGAAATTGTCTTTATTAATATGAACATAGTTTTTAGGTACAAACAAGAATGTACATTATTTTTTCGCATGGGTTTCTTGCTCTGTTGGTTTTCACTGTTACGCTTTGGAATATATGGCGGCTATGCAGGACCGATGCTTTATTCTCGATTCAAGCGTTGTTCTTTGTTTGTATTTTGGTATTTGCTTCTGAAACGCAGTCTGTTATACCATGTATGTGATCAAGGCCGTATACATATCGATATATGCACTAAAAAAACTAAGTTTAAACATAATTTGTTAGGAAAACTGTATTTATGTTTGGTATACCTTGGTATACCTTTACTCTTAAATTTATGATTTCTGCACCACATATGAACTCATTTCTGTCTTATTTGTGCCAAAGACCTTAAACTACACAACCATAAAAAATTCAAGAATTATACTTATCGGTTGATGATATCATTTATGAACCACTTTCGCATTACTATAACTCTGACTTATAATTTACATTTATACTTACTCACCACCTTTAAATTGATATCACTTGTGCACCTTAATACATAGTTTTGTCACCTCACTCACCACACTACATTAATTATAACTCTGCCACTAGCTATACTGTAGGATATTACCTAAGTAAGTGCATACCAAATCATTTCAGTAATTAAACCACTTATCACATTAGAAAATATATTATTTATCAGAACACAGTGCATGGTACAGAGGCACATTATAGTTAATGTACTGTGGCGAGTGAGGTGACAAGTCTGCATTATAAGGCATAATGCAGAACACAGGAAAACTGTAGCTGAAAACATCTTGGCTGCCTTTAATGTTTGTAAAGACAGTCATTAGCCAATCAGCGAATGACTTGTCATCGCTATATACCTCAGTAGTACTACCTCAGCCATAAATATAACTACATTTAAAACACTTAAAACTTAAAAAGTACCTAATTATATATATATATATATATATATATATGTATATAAGTATATATCTATCAATCTATCTATCTATCTATCTATCTATCTATCTATCTATCTATCTATCTATCTATCTATCTATCTATCTATCTATATATCTATATATATATATATATATATATATATATATATATATATATATATATATATATATGCAGACACTTCTGTTCTCTCCTCGAGGGCAAAATCAGAACAACGAACCACCAACAGCATAAAATGTAAGCAGGGAAGATTTATTATCCCTTAGTGCTCAGCATGACGCGTTTTGGGTAACGGGTACCCTTGATCACATGACAGGTCAGCAGTGCAAAAGCAGGTTTTTAAATAAAAAAATTCCTCTTTTCTCCATTTTTTTTCTTTCATCACCATGTGACCATGAAAAGTGAAGAAATACTTAATCATTATAACACGCAAATCCAAAGAATTCATGATATTTCACAAATGTCAGTGTTAAAAACAATCATCAGCTAAATGCATAAAAAACCTTGTATAGCAGCTTAAATGCGTAGGTGAAAAAGCACACGGTAATAGGTCGTCAAATGTTACCAGAATGGTCCTTAGATAGCAGCATAAATGACTAGTAGACAAAGTGCAAAGTTTATAATAGGCAGATGAAAATGTACACGACAATAAAACACATTTTAGCATCAACAATATGACCTACGGTAGTGCAAATATTGCAATAAATGTTTGTGCAAAAAGTCAGCAATAAATAGTAATAAATATAAATAAATACTATTTAAAATCATATATTTACATGATTGGCAGATTTATTTCAAGGTGATGTAGTCTATTATTAAAGGTAATAAGCTTTATCAATTGAGTATGTCTGCATAAATGCTATCATACCCAGAAAAATTCTCATTGCTGAGTGTTCTGAATCTCATCTGTCCATGCTAAAAGCATCAAAGTCATACCTGTTGCTAAAGCTAAAGATACTGAGTTGATGTGAATAATATAAATGAGTTCATAGTGGATTGGCCTTGTTAAGTGCTATTGGTGCAAAAATAAAGATGTAAAACAGAAGTGAAAAAACTTACTTAAAAACCAATAAGTTTACTTGAACGTCAAAAAGACTCCTTAATGGACCCCCACTATATATATATACTGGATAAAACAAAGTTTAAAGTGGCTTTATAGTTAGATTAGGGGCTGAGACCTTAACTTATGTTAAAAAAGAACCCCAGTTAGAGTGATATTATAGTTAGGTGTTGGAATCAGACATGAGATAATGTTAAATGAACGCCAAACCACTGAAATATGTTAGCTATAATTTAGAAAACTAATTATAACTTGCCCTCTCATCCAGCAGCGCTTCTGACCTGACATTTTACATCACTCATGACTTATTAAATGACATCATTGATGACATCAATCACAACATTTTAGTCATAGCCTCTGGCCAGACCCTACATCCAATCCTCCTCTAGACATTCAGTCAGTACCTAGGCCTCGATAAAGCCCTGCACCCAACCCTCGGCAGGCATCACAGCTCCACTGTACACGATCTTCAGCAAAATATAGGACAATTTTGACACAGGGTTTAGCATGTGGCCAAGGTCTACAACCCTTCCGAAGTGGCCAACCCCCATGTTAGAAATGGGGTTTCTGGTTGGCTAAGGTATGCACTTAAGCCAGGCAGAACCCATTATCTAGTCAAGGTAAGGGAGTTACACCCCCAAGAGAAGCCCTGCTCACCCCTTTGGTAGCTTGGCAGAGCTGTCAGGCTTATCCCCGAGGCAATACTAAACGTGTTTGCAAAACACACACACACCAGGGACACCACAAAATAGACCCCACACAAGGTTATATAAACATATCCTTTGTATTATACATAAAACACATAGACCACAATCACATAAATCTCTTCGCCATTAGGCAATTGTCATAATAATGCATAGATTATGAATCACTTTGTAACATTGGCAAAACATATTAGGCCACAATCACTTTCTATTACCTGTAAAACATATTAGGCCACAATCACTCTGTACTATCTGTAAAACATATTAGGCCACAATCACTTTTTTTACCATGTAAAACATAGTAGGCCACAATCACTTTGTTCACTGTGTAAAACATATTAGGTCACAATCACTTTGTTAACAATGTAATTGCCAATTAAGCAAGGCTCAAAGGTAATACCGTGAGAGCACTCATAAAATAGCTTTCAATGAAATTTGTTATTCTCCCAGGTACTTACACTGCGCCCCCTCAGACTGCCCCTGCTGTCAGGAAACATTTTCCCCGGTTTCCGCAGAGCAGGCGAGGGGTACCACTGACACTGGTGAACAATGTAGCAAGATGGAACAGCCAACGTGGTCCTCCCCCTTGGGACCAGCACCTCGGTTCTAGCCGGTTGCGAGCACCCTGTCCTGGTACACTCGCTGGTGGACTTGATTGGTCCTCCGGCCCGTATCAGATTCAGCCCTGAGGCGGGGATGAAAGCCTCTTGGTGGAGCCATGTAAGTGGACACAACTATCGCAGTGGGAGCCCTCCTTGGGGATTACCCCAATGGGCTGCTGCAGTGGAGAGGGCTGCCGATCCTAGCTAGCCCTCAGCGCAGGATCCCCTCCCCAGGTGCTGTAGCTTCTTTCTGCAAAGGCCCCCAGGTGGGAGGTTTCTGATGGCCAGCAGGAGATGATGCCCCAAGTGGGCACACTTTCTTCCTTCCCGGCTCCTCACCACATCCCTCATGGTGATGGGGCCCTGCTAGGGTGGTTCCTGCAGCACAACCGGTGAGTCTCCAACAACGGGATCCCGGTGCGCTGCAGCAAGAAGAACATAGGAGGACTCCCTTGGACACCAAAGAAAAGTGCTCACCAAGTGCATGTTAATTCTGGGAGCACTTCCCCAGTTGGGAACTAGAAATCCAGTGCTGCACACCCGCTTTAGGAATAGCATCAATAAAGTGTTCACCCAGCACTTTTCGTATACATTATAAACAGAAGGTGACAACTAGTCCAGTCCTTCTCCTGTAGGAGCAGCACCTGCAGGCCAACCCAACCCTCACACAGCAGGGGTAGCACTCTTACCACAGCTCTTCAGCCCTCCTGTTAGGCAGGTTACTTTGCAATCCATCAAGGATCAGGTGAAGTCTTTTATCTCCCTGAGACTTCCAACAGGAGGCAAGCACACACATGCCCTTGGAGATTCTTCACAAGCAGGATACCACAGCAGGGCAAAAAGAGTCAGTCCTTTTCCTCCACCACAGACAGAAGCTGCAACTACAGGGCAACCCACCCCTCACTCAGACAAGGTAGCGCTCCTCACACAGTCCTCCCACTCTTCTTCTTTGCAGGGTCCTCTTGTTTCTAGAAGCAATATGTTAGGTCTAATGCTTATACCTCATTTTGTCATTTTTCTTTTTTGGTGTCCAGGGTCTCTGAACCCAGTCTAAAATAGTCCTGTCCTCCCTGGTGCAGCATGACCAGGGGGCAGATACATATTTGTGAAAAGGAGACACAGCCTATTCAAGTGCATGCAACACTTTCCCAGCACTTGCAGGTCTAGTCAGCCCAGAGATAAGTCACCCAGGCAAGGCAGGGCATATATCAAACCCCTCAATGATGGTCTAAACTGAATGCTCTTCCCCAGCTCCTGTCACTCCAACACCAGAAGCTGAATACATAAACAGCCAGAGGCACACAGAGTGATAAATCAAGAAAATTCCCACTTTCTAAAAGTGGCATTTTCTAACACAGAATTTAAAAAACACCTTTACCAAAAGATACGTTAATAAATTCTGAGTTCAGAGAGCCTAAACTCCATTTTTCTATCTTGTTCCAGGTGAAAGTTACATATGTAACAATTTTACAGTGCAGCCCCAATGATAAGCTTATGGGACAGACTGCCTTTCAATAGTGAAAAATGATATGCACAGTATTTCACTATCAGGACATGTCACAAACACACGTACATGTCCTACCTTTCACATACACTGCGTCCTGCCCTTTGGGGTACCTTGGGCCTACCCTAGGGGTGCCTTACATGTACGGAAAGCGAAAGTTTGGGTCTGGCAAGTGGGGGCCTTTGCCAGGCCAACATAGCAGGTTACACCTGTGCGCAGACACTACAGTTTTAGCTCTGAGACACATTTACAGAGATACTCCCGTGGGTGGCACAATCAATGCTGCAAGTCTATTAGTAGCATTTGATTTACTGGCCCTGGCACACACAGTGCACTTTACTAGGGACTTACCAGTAAATCAAATATGCAAATCATTGATAACCATTCATATCACAATATATACAGAGAGCATATGCACTTTAGCACTGATCAGCAGTGGTAAAGTGCCCAGAATCCTATGGCCAACAAAAACAGGGTCAGACAAATAGGTGGCAAAATATTTGGGGATAAACCTGCAAAAAGAGCCAGGTCTAACACCCCACTACGCACAAACTTTGGACATATAGAGTGGAGGAAGTCTGCAAGGTCTGGTGCCACACCATACCCTGCATCCAACATTCAGAAGGGATTAGACAGTGGTCTTGCCCTATGGGCAGACCCTGCAGCCAACCCTCCTCATGTGACCAACTTTGATGTGCGTGGTAATTGGCCATATGCAGAGGGGCTGTAGGGCCTAGTCTGTGATCAGGTTCTGTGCCCACTAATTCATGACCACCTAGCACCCTACTTGCTCAGCCTTCCCCCTACACAGCAAACGGCATCGGACTGGCCGTAGTGGGCACCAGGGATTTCCCCTGTGGGCCGGAAGGGTGGGGGCCGGTTTTGTGCCCAAGGGGGACGGTTTTGTCACTGGGGGCCGGTTTTGCAGCAGTGCTGCAATAACGGACCCCTGTAACACAAGTGGGAGCGGCGCTTCTTTCTAGCACCTGTTCCAGGGAATGTTGAGCCGCAATCTACCAGGGATGGTTGCTGGTCCCAGTCCTGCCCTGACAACAAAGGTTCACCTAGGAGTCTTTTGTATTGTGAAATTCAGCGACCAGCTCTCTGTAAACAACCTACCTCTCCTGCACCCATCCTTTGGATGAATACAAGTAAAATGACAATGAAAAGTGTTTCACTCCTGAAATGTCCAATTTCTTTTGCATCTTTCGAAAAGTTGCAGACAATAGTATAAGATCCCAATCATCAGTTTAGGTTGTTGAATTACTCTTCATTCACAAAGCCTACAGAACACTGTCATTATTATTGGTGATCTCAATAATTTCAACAATGTTGTTATTTTAAATTTAATCCGTGATGTCATCAATGACATCTTTTAACATGTCATGAGTGATGTAATGTCTGAGGACATGAGCAGGGCATGATGGGGGCACCACTTATAGTTAATTCCCTGAACAATAACTGATATATGTGAGTATTTTGGGGGTTTTCTAACATTAGCTTGTGTCTCAGTCTAACTCCTAAATATAATGTCACTAGAACCGTTAGTTATACGTTTGTGTGTGTGTGGTTGTGTGTATATATTTTTTGTGTATTACATAGTGGCGGTCACCACTAGGTAGTTATAGTTAGGCCAGTTGTTCCATAAGAAACGCATTTTTGTATTGCCTATAACTTTGGCACATTTTGATGAATCGCCATGAAACTTTCGAAACAGATGCTATATTTGACCGTTTTGTGCATGGGAAGTTTCAGGGTGATCTGTCAAGCGAGGATCAAGATAAAAGTGGGGTCAGAATTACGCCAAATTTGGCAGGAAGCTAGATTAATCATCAGATTTACTTTTTATTTGGTGTAAATCCAGTCAGTAGTTTGTGAGAAATTAAGGTTCAATATTATTTTATAACTGGATGGTTGGCCAATTTAAAAAATAGAGCATCCTGATTAGCCCAAGGAGATTTATTTCCCTGGACTATCTCGCTTCCGCTAGAGTCAGACTCCCAAGGGAGCAAGCGCTCTGATTGGCTGCCAGCAACATGATTTTTTTTTTGCTGGCAGCCATTACAGGACCGATTTTGTGTCCTTCAAGTAGGTGTCGGTGGGCTGTACCAATGGCCGCAAAAAGGCGTCTACAAACTTGGATAATGGCTCCAAGATTGAGCCAATGCCCGATATGATGGGTCTACCTGGTGGCTTAACAATCAGAATGCATTCCTGAAGTTCACCAGCGCAGTCTCTAACCAATCACTGGTTTTCTTGGACTTCAGCATTTATACAGAAGGGGGAAGGCTCAAAATTGCAACCCATTTCAAACCCACAGCGAGGAACTGTCTATTAAGATATGATAGTTTCCACCCAAGACATCTCAGAGAGAATTTACCGTACAGCCAATGTTTGCGCCTCAGACGCAACTGCACTGAGTTAACAGAGTTCAGGACACAGGCCTGTGACCTGAAAGAGAAACTAATACAGAGGCAGTACTAAGTAAAAATCATTGACAAGGCCATGAAACATGCAAAAAACAACCAAAGAGAAGCTCTACTGGAGGACAGACCTCAGGAGACAAACGAAACCAGACGATCAATATGTGTCACCACCTACAACACCGTGTCCAATGAGGTCTCTAAGATCATAAATAAACATTGGGGTATTCTGAAATGTGGCACACTCAACCTGGAAAAACCGATGTACGCACACTGCCGAGATAGAAACCTTAAAGACATTTTGGTGCATACACGACCGAAACCCAGCTATGAGAGAAGGCAAACCACCATTGGAATACAAGGTCATTTCCCATATGGGAACTGCAGTAGCTGCCACCTAACCACAAAGAGCACCACTTGGGAACAGCGACATTTGACGAATTGCATCACCAAGAACGTCGTCTATTTTATTACATGCCCCTGTGGGTTGGAATACGTGGGGATGACCACGAGAGCTGTGAAAACATGCATAAATGAGCACAAGAGCAATGTGTGTTGCAAAAAGAGCACAACTAAGATGGCAACACACTACCTTGAAACCCAACACTGTGTAATTGACCTTAGATGGACACTTATCAAACAACTGCCATCAGAAGTGGGCTTATTTCAAAAAGAACAAAGGTGGGTGTTCCGTCTGGGCACCCACATCCTGGGACTTAATGATGACGTCCCTTGGGGACAGCTGTCTCATTAGCAGTTATCTTCACCACCCTTGGAATGGTTAACGAACCACCATACAGAGATGCAACATGACCCCTTACTTCCATTTCTGTGTGGTTCTAACGAATACTAGGCTAATGATGACACAAGCATGTGCCATAGAATCTGTTAATATATTATATCATCACCATCCTTGGAACTGGTGATGGACACTTTGCACAGAGATATAACGATGATCTCTTATTTTCATCCTTGAGTGGTTCTACCCAACACTAGATTAATGCTGAAACATTCGTGTGTTGAACAAACTTGTTTTTATACATTCCAAAATCCCCCTCGGCTATTATATGATCGCCAAGCTTGTCCATTCATTGATCGTATCAAAAACATGCAGCACGCATGCGCATGGGAAAGCCTCTATCCCTCGCGTATGCGCTATACCGATAACTAAATCCAAGCATGCGCAATGAAGTAAAGATTACCGGCGCATGCGCACGTATCCGGGAATGAACCATGGGGCAGACAAGCAATCATGTTTTCCCGGACCTGCCAAATAAGGACCTACAATTATCCTGACAATTTACTAACTAAGGGCGGATTACCCTTATTTGGGCACACAATCACATCCGCCTAGGTTAACGAGGTCTAACCACTAATTGAAAAAAACGGGTATAAATTCCACACATCGCGGGCTTTCTAACTCATTCCGGCGGAGCAGCGTGTGGGGTAAGATGGAGGACAACTCATCCCGAGTTTGTGAGTATAGAGTTTGCAACACAAGCATTCCCTAAGACTAAGTAAGTAATAAATGATATTAAAACCCCAATTGCCATTTGTGCAATCTAAGTAGAGAAACAATCACCCCCCAGACGTTCTAGAGTGCTCATGAAGCAAGCAAGCTATACCTATTAAGTATGACCAAAACTTCCTTTACATTCTTTTGAGAGAGAAAGTGTGTCTTTTATATGTTGTATGTCTTGTCAGTTTTTCTTTTACAGGGCCAATTGAGCAAATGGTCTGTTCCAGGTGACTGCACCTATTTGAGCTATCCATGACCAGGGTGACCATCGTCTTTTTCTTTTTTCTTTCTCAGGTCATGCAAATTGCATTGAACTTGAGCCAAACCGCTGTAGGCACAATATAGCCTATATTTTTATACACATATCGAATTTTTCACTGTTTGTTATTTACACAAAACTTTTGAGTTACAAACTAGTGAAACGTGAGTAAGGTGAGGAAGTTGTGCCCCCGTCCTGAAGAAGGAGCACATGCTCCGAAACATGTCGACGCACACATGAGGTACTGTCCATTAACACGACAGGTCTAACCTCGCACTTCACTTCTTTTTAGTAGTACCAGCCCGGGATTATGAATAAAGTTTTTTCCATTATACCCACGAGCCAGGTATCTTTTTAACTCTTTACTAAATCCCACCACTCACATAAGTATCCCTACCACTTGCACCACACGTACCACACATAGTCATTACTATAAGTGCTCCCGCTTAGTCGTAGGTCGTAGCACGCCGCATCCCGCTAGAGGGGTGCGAAGACCCCTATGATGAAGCATGACACCAAGGGGCCTTTTGGTGTGTGAGGGGTATTTTAAGAAACACTAAGTGCTCCCACACCACTGTGGGTAATGCTTTTCCAAACACTGTCAGGAGGATTCCCTTTGTTTATATCAATAAGCCTGTGGAGTAAGAATCCTACTTTGTTACTCTACCTCCCTCTTTTGTTAATTTGCCCAGAGGGGACCCCCAGCCTCAGGGATCGTCAGTGCCCAGGGCTAAAAAGAAAAAAAAAGGTGGGGGGAGTGGTCGAAGGTCCTGAAAGCCGCGGGGACCATCATCCGTCGGGGGTTTATGTATTGTGGGAGGGAGACTATGTGGCTCCCCTACTGGAGCACTTGAGGGCCCGTTACCCACTGGGGCTACAAAAAAAAGAATGGCTACGGAGGGGGGGCTGTAAGGTCTCCACTCCCCGGGGCTTTATGTATTGTGGGAGGGCCGGTTCCGGTAGTGTTCCGGGGTGTCCATCCCACCCTCCCATAGCAAGAAAATCTGTTCTCTCTTTCAAAATCAAAATCCAATTGCTTTTCCACATTGGGAGTTGTATGTTAGTAGCTTGTGATGTGGAAAAGTAATGCCGAGTCCCAAACACGTACAAGTTGCGCATCAAAGGCGCTGGAGTCGTGCACCCTACAGATTATGAGTCGTGCAACCAGCGGGTGCACATCAGACTTGTAATTTTACCGTAAGAAAATAGCCCCTATTAGTCATTTCTAATATCTTCGGGGACCCTATCCCCCGGGTCTTATAACAAATGTTGGTGATCATGAGGGGAGGTACAATGCCCCCACGGTCCCGCTGGCTTGCCGCGTTCTTCGGTAGTCGGCATTGCTTTTCTGCAAGGGGAGATGCTAACTTGTATGTGGAAATGCAATCTGCTTTTTATTTTGAAAAGTGAGAACAGATTTCTCTGCTCTGTCTTTCACAATGCAAACTAAGTCTGCTATGGGAGGGCAGGAGCTGTGAGATTCCCGCCCTTTCAAAGCAAACAGCAGTGTCTCGGAGGTAGGCACCCGGGGACACTGCATGAGCCGGCCGTCGGGCGTTGCGGTCTCCAGGGCTCTCGAGGGCGCTAGTCATAGGGTCATGCAGTATGTCTCTCACAATGCACAAATTTCCGGGAGTGGTGGTTCCCCGGGCTTGAGGGGGGTCGTAAGGCCCACACACTTCTAATTTTGTAGGGGGGGCCTTGGACGCCAAAGTAGTGCAAGGACGTTGTAAATCTGGTACACAGTGTTTTGTTTTAGTTTGCTTTCATTATTGGTCCTGTAGAGGATCCAGGGTTAATATAAAGTTTTTTGGACAGCCGGTACTGGAACTCTACCCCCAAACGGCTTTCTGCCTGTTACCATAGTAACAGTTCATGGAACACTTAAGTGAGCACAGAGGTTAGAAGTTCACCACACTATGTTGGTAATGGAAAAAAGTTACTGTGCTGGAGTTTTTAAACTTTTCCATAGGAACGACCTTTGACCTTTCCAGGCAGGTCGCTCCCCCTCCGCATAGCACCGCCTATGCCCGTTCTCTCTCTCGCTGCCCGGTTTCCCTTCTACTCCCCTTGTGGCCCCTGTGTCTCTCTGCCCATTTTTGCCTTCTGTTGCTTAGCTGCCCCTGCATTTCTGTGACCTTTCTGCCTTCTGTGCCACTCGTTTCCTCCTGATTTTTGTGACATTTCTGCCCTTTCTTGTGACCTTTTTGCCTTCTGTGCCACTCGTTTCCCCCAGTATTCTTGTGACCTTTTTGCCCTTTTTGTGACCTTTCTGCCCTCTGTGCCACTTGTTTTCCCCTCAATTGTTGTGCCCTTTTGCCTTCTCTTTCCTTCGTCGCCCCTCACCGCCCCCACAACTGCGTCCCCTGTGGCTCCGACCCCCTGACTGCCCATTTGCTGCCCCCACCTCCCGCCTCCCAGCTGCTCCTCACTCCCACCTCCCCACACATGCCGGCTGTTCCCGGTTGCGCCAGTGGCGCGCGGCAAGCCTGTCTGTGCCCGCCCGCGCCTGGACCGCGTCCAGCATCAGAACCCCTGGCCCCTGCACCCGCCACCACTACTACACCAGCACTCTGTATGTTCTCAACCCCGGATGGACCCCCAACTGCTTCAAGAACGTCCCGAAACGCACACACAGTCCTTGCCGGAACTGCAGCTACACCAGCCACAGAGCCGACAAACCACCCGCCAAGAAAGACCTCAACCCCCTCCGATGCATACTACTGAACACCCGCTCCGCACGCAAACACGCCGTCGAGCTCTGTGACCTGCTCAATACAACCTCCCCAGATGTCGCCTTCCCGATAGAGACCTGGTTGAACAACCCCTCCGCACCCGACATCGCCGTAGCCATCCCAGACGGCTACAAGATCACCCGCAGAGACCGCACCAACGGAGTCAGAAGAGGAATCGCTATCGTCCACAAGAACAGCATCAGGGTCTCGACTAGCACCGACGACGCGCTCAGCACCGTCGAACACATGCTTTTTCAGATCCACACAGACCCCAACTCCACCCTCAGAGGCACCCTCGTCCACCAACCCCCGGACCCCACTCCCAGTTCAGCGACTCCATCGTCGACTTCATCAGCACGCACGCCGAGACCTCCACCGACTACATCCTCCTCGGAGACCTGAACTTTCACCTTGAGAACAACAACGACAGCAACTCCACAACCCTGATCGATAACCTCGCCAACCTCGGACCTAGACAACTTGTTATGTTATGTTAATTTTGATTTGTATAGCGCCAAATCACTGTCAGGTCTCTAGGCGCTTGACACAAGTGGGAGGGGGCGACAGCTGAGTAGAAGGAGATACGTGCGGCGGCTGAACTTACGCGATGCTTAGGGCTTCCTTAAACAGGAGCGTTTTTAATGATTTCCGGAAGTGCAGCAGATTAGATTCTTTGCAAAGATACTCCGGTAGTTTGTACCAGATCTGTGGGACCAACACAGAAAAGGATCTCCCTCCCTTGGTGGACAATTTATACTGGGGACATGACAACAGTTGTGTATTGGAAGACCTTAGTGAGGGTCTAGGGTTGTAAGCCTCGAGACGTTCCTTAATGTAGGCGGGTGCTTGGCCATGTATAGCTTTATGAGCTGTACAGGGACTTTTAAACTCCACCCTCTGCTTTATGGGGAGCCAATGCAGTTTGTACAGCAGTGGGGAGGCATGAGTCCTTCTTGGTAGCCTAATGATCAGTCTGGATCCATCATTTAGGACCACCTGTAACCTACCGGTCAAGGTTTTAGGCAAGCCCAAGTAAGGGGCATTCCCATAATCTAACCTTGAGAGTATAGTTGCTGTAACAATTGTGCGAAGCGTGGGAGTGGAAAGAAGAGGGACTACCTTTCATAACTGTCTGATTAGGTTTGTACAGATGTCTACTACTGAGGACACTTGGCTAGCCATTGACAGCTCATGGTCAATTTTTATACCAAGGCTTTTTACATATGGGCATGGTTTCGGGGTGGGGCCTAGGTCCTGAGACCAGAACAGGTCACCCCCATGGTGGTTCAGCTGCTGAAATCACTAGGACCTCTGTTTTGTCCGGGTTGATCTTTAATGAGTTTGCTGTCATCAAGCTCACAGTATATCTAAGGATGTTTTGGGCCTGGGTCTGTGCAGATGCCGTGTTGTCAATGCTGAGTAACAGCTGGGTATCATCGGCATAGTTTAATATATTGCAGCCCTTATCTACCAAGGAATCAATTAGGGGTTGCAGATCGATGGTAAATAAGAGTGGGGATAAGGCAGAGCCCTGGAGAACTGCACACTCAAGTGTCCCCAGGCCAGATGTTAAGTCCCCTAATTGAATCCTTTGTGTCCTACCAGGCAAGAAGGATTTAAGCCATTGGAAGGCTAGATAATGTATCCCCAAAGCGGCCAATCTGTCCAGAAGCAGGGTGTGGCTGACAGTGTCGAATGCCACTGACAGATCTAATAATATCAGGGCACACGGTTTCTTACTGTCCGCCATACCTCTGAGCTCATGAAGCACTTAGAGCAGCACCAACTCAGTGCTATGGTGTGCACGAAACCCGCTTGGCGCTCCTGGAGCAGATGGTGAGTCTCGAGGAATGATGAGAGTGATTTCAGGGCGTGTTGTTCTAACATTTTGGACAGAAAAGGCAGCAGGGATATTGGCCTATAATTCTTTAGATTGGCAGGATCGGCCCCTGGCTTTTTTATTAGGGGTCTAACTCGTGCTTTTTTCAGTCTTGATGGTAGATAACCGGTGTCTAGTGATTTATTAAGTAAGGGAATAATGTGACTCTCTAAAGTGGGGAGCGCCAATCGGAAAATGCTAGGCGGACATGGGTCCGATGGGGAGCCTGATTTGAATCTACTCATAAGTTGCCCTAGGGTCCTTGTGTCTATTTGAGGGAAATTGGAAATAGTATGTTCCAAGGGAAGGGTTTGAGGGGGTCGGGGTAAAGAGCTGCTACTGGGGGTGTTATTAATGTCAGAGAGTATGATTTTAACTTTGTCAAGAAAGTAATGTTGAAAGGTGTTGCAGTCTATAGGTGTTTCTGTTTTTCCTGCTTTCTTGTTCAACTCTGTCAGAATTTTAAAGGTTTCTATCTGTATATTTCCTGAGTTGTTAATTTGTCTTTCATAGTGTACTGCTTTAGTTGATGAAATGCAATTTTTATAGATCTTAAGGAAGGCTTTGTAGTGGTCCCGTTCTGTCAGGTCATTTGTTTTCCTCCAGCATCTCTCCAAATGACGGAGCTTTCTTTTGCATTCCCTCAGGGAGGAATTGAACCAGGGGGCCCCTTTCACTGCTCCATTGATCTTATGTTTTTTTTCGGGTGCTATCTGATCAATGGCCTGGCTGAGATTTTGCATGATGTTCGCATAATCCTGATCCAAATCCCCATGAGTGTTGGGAAGCTGTGTGTATTTAAGGAGAGTGTCAGTCAATGTTATTGAGTCAATTTTTTCCATTGGTGTACTTTTTTAATTTTTTGAAATGGTTGGGGCAGGTGCCCTTCTATTGGAATGTCACAGTTTATTAGATAGTGATCCGACCATATGCAAGGTAGGATATCTGTGAGGGTTACCTCCGGTTCTGAAGTCCAAATGAGGTCAAGAGTGTGGCCTTTATTATGTGTGGGAGCGTCTGCTGATTGACGGAGGCCAAGTGTCGTCATGGTGGTCTCCAGCTGTCGAGTAGCTGCGTCTTTCTGATTTTTATCCCAGTGAACATTAAAATCCCCAATTACTAATACTTTCTGGTATCGTGTACAGATATCCGAGATAAATGGGGGTAAACAAGTCATTAAACAGCAGGGTAGATTTTGGAGGGCGATACACTGTAAGGAGGGCAAGACAGGAATTTTTTGAGGTAATCTTCACCCCCAGTATATCTGCTAGATCTACCGTTTCTGATATTAGCATAGTGACTGTTAGATGTTTTTTAAACAAAATTGCCACACCACCCCCTCTGACATTACCTGCATGATTATGTCACATGGGGTCATATTCGCTTGGGGGGCGGCAATGATGTCTGGTAGTGAACTATCACCCAACCAAGTTTCTGTAAGGGTTAAAATATCTATGTCCTCGTTTTAGAGGAGGGTGAAGATTTCTAGATGGTGCTTTTGTAGCGACCGCGTGTTCAAGCTGGTCAGCTTCAGTTTAGGTTGGGGATTATGAGTCGTGATGCCGTTAATCCGCAATATGTTTGTCTCCTTTAATTTAGCCAAGGTAGTTGTACTTAACGTGTGGGTGTTTGAATCTAGTAGGTATAGCTCTCCAAAGGAGTATGCTAATCGGCGGCCAGGGGAACTAGCCCCTGGGCCCGGTCGTGCGCGGATGGGCGTAGACAGGCTGACCTTCGGCGCCACGTCGGCACGCCCGCTGCGCTCCCTGGTAGAGGGAACCATTTTATGGCAGCAAGGGCGGGAGGGGCCGAGCACTTGACAGCTCGCCTGCTCCTCACCCAAGATGGTGGCCGCAAAGATAGGTCCCCAGGCAGCGCCTAATCGGCTGCGATGGGGCTGGAAGAGCGGAGACCGTAATATCTGTCAAGAAGGCAAGCCTGTTTTTTTGTGCTATGATTTGCCCGGTTGTTGCCGTATTCACGAATAAAAAACAAATTAGTGCAAGATAATTGATACTAAGTGCAGTTTAAAAAATAAAGTGAACACAAAGCACAGTACACACACCAGTCCCGGCTTTCCGCCTCATGACGCACACACACCCTCTGTCAATCGGTGTCCCGTGTGAGTGTGGGTGTTATATGGCAGCAAGGGCAAGAGGGGCCGAGCACTAGACAGCTCGTCACAACGCACACCCACTCCGCCGGCCACACGCACGACCCTGTCTTCTCCTCAAGCCTGTACGTCTCCGTCAGCCAGACCACCAAACTCCTCTGGACCGACCACCGCTGCATCCACTTCACCATCCAGAAACCCGCCACACACCACCGCACCCAACAGATCCCCCACCGCTGCTGGAGCAAAATCACAGAAGACCAACTACATGCAAACCTTGCTCTCATCCCACCTACCGAATCCTCCAACACCAACGTCACTGCCCACAACCTCAGACGCTGGATCGAGGACTGCGCCAACACCCTTGCACTGCTGAAGAAACCTCCTCCACAGAGACACCAGCAAGAGGGGCAGCTGGTTCACCCCAGAACTCCTAGATTCCAAGCAAGCCTGCCGGAAACTAGAGAAGAAATGGCACAGTGAACAAACTCCAGATAGCCACGCAGCACACAAGGACGCCGTCCGCAACCACCACCACCTCATCAGGGCTGGCAAGAAGACCTCCTTCAAAGACCGCCTCGAAAACAACGCACACGACAGCAAGGAGCTCTTCAACATCATGAAGGAACTCTCCAACCCCAGCTCCAACACCAACGACATCCCGCCGTCGCAAGTCCTGTGCGACTCACTCGCCACCTTCTTCCACCACAAGATAGCAGACTTCCACTACAGTTTCAACACCCAGACAGCCCCAACAAACAGTAACACAACAGACCCTCCGCACACCATAGACCACATCCCCTTGCTAGCCTGGACCAACGTGCGCTTCGATGACACCATCAAGACCATGAGCACAATCCACTCCGGTTCACCGTTAGACCCATTCCCTCACCACGTCTTCAACAAAGCAAGCAGCTCTGTCGTACCCCACCTACACAACGTCATCAATCTCTCCCTTGAGACCGCGACCTCCCCAGAGAGCTGGAAACACGCCGAGATCATCGCCCTACTCAAAAAACCCAAGGTAGACCCAAGGGACCTCAAGAAATTCTGACCCATTTCTCTGCTCCCCTTCCCGGCCAAGGTCATTGAGAAAATCGTTAACAGACAGCTAACCCGATATCTTGAAGAGAACAGAATCCTGGACCCTTCGCAGTCAGGGTTCTGCAGCAACCACAGCACCGAGACTGCCCTCATCGCCGCCACCAACAACATCAGGACCCCGCTAGACAACGGGGAGACTGCAGCACTCATCCTCCTAGATCTCTTCGCCGCCTGCAACACCGTCTGCCACCACACACTACGCGCACGCCTCCACGCCGCAGGGATCCAAGTTAAGGCTCTGGAATGGACTACCTCCGTCCTCTCCGGCGAACCCAGAGCGTCCGCCTCCCCCTGTTCCGTTCCGAAGCCTTGAGATCATCTGCGGCGTACCTCAAGGATCCTCCCTCAGCCCGACTCTGTTCAACATTTACATGGCCCCGCTCACACACGTTGCCCGATAGCACAACCTCAACATAACCTCCTACGCTGGTGAAACTCAACTGATCCTTCCCCTCACCAAGGACCCCATCACCGCCAAAACCTACCTCCATGAAGGAATGAAGGCCGTTGCCGACTGGATGAAGATCAGCCGTCTGAAGCTGAACTCGGACAACACGGAGGGCCTCATCCTCGGCTCCAACCCGTCAGCCTGGGACGACTCCTGGTAGCCAATGGCACGGGGGCAGCCCAGACCCCCACCGACCACGCATGCAACCTGGGAATCATCCTCGACTCAACGCCCTCAATGACCAAGCAAGTCAACGTCATCTCCTCTTCCTGCTTCAACACCCTCTGCATGCTCCGCAAGATCTACAGATGGATCCCGACAGATACAAGAAAGACAGTCACCCAGGCCCGCATTAGCAGCAGACTCGACTACGGAAACGCCCTCTATGCGGGAGCCCCGACAAAGCTCATCAATCGACTACAATGCATCCAAAACGCCTCGGCACGACTGATCCTCGATGTACCTCGACACGGCCACATCACCCCCCATCTGAGAAACCTACACTGGCTCCCCGTCAACAAGAGGATATCCTTCAAGCTCCTCATCCACACACACAAGGCACTCCACAAGACCGGCCCAGCCTACCTCAACAGACGCCTCTCCTTCTATACTCCCAACTGCCAGCTACACTCCGCCGACCTCTCACTCGCCACCATCCCATGCATCTGAAGAACAACCACCAACGGGAGATCCTTCTCCCACCCCGACGCCAAGACATGGAACACCCTCCCACTGAGCCTACGACAGACCCAAGACCTGCTGACCTTCAGGAGGATACTAAAGACCTGGCTGTTCGATCAGTAGCGGCCCCACCTCCCCCCCAAGCGCCTTGATACCGTTGCGGGTATGTAGTGGGCTTAACAAAAAGACGTGTATACTTTTCTTAAATTAACTTTATTAAAACAATAAATAACTGGAAATGTAACTTAAAGATAACAATACAATAAATAACTAGAAACATAACTTTAACAAAACATTATAATAAACAAAATGTGATATGGAGTCCAATAGAAGTACGGTAGGTAATCTGCTGAACAAAAGGTTTAGTGTTTAAAATTAGATCGATGTGACTAAATGAGGTCAAACATTTCAAGTCAAACTAACAGTTGAAGATATTTCCTTCTTTTAACGTGTGCAGTGTGCCTGATACATTCGACTTGTCTTATAGGCTTGCGTTCAAGCGGTGTCTGTATGGACGAGCCCACTATGTCAGATTTACATTACATATCAACAGGTCTTTAAAATTATTCAGAGATGAGACAGAATTAGGTGAGAGATCAAGTCATTATGCAGGACAATATTCTTTAGGGCTTATTTACAAGACTATTGCGCCAGTTTTGTGTTACTTTTCTCATGTTGAAAGTGATGCAAAAGTGGTGCAAGGGGCTTGTAAATAAGGTCTTTCATTTCTAAAGCATTTAATCAGAGGTATTGTATATCTAGGTCGCTCTGCTTACCTTGTGTAAACACTGTGGCCAACAGAGTTCACAACTTGAACTCAGCTTTGGTTGGTCACGGCACACTGGACAACAGCGTCCACAACTTTAAAGAGAAAGAGAAATGATGTGAGAGGGAGAAAGAGAAAGAGAGAGAAAACGACATTAAAACTGTGAGAGAGTGAAAGTTATAGATGGAGCAGTTAATAGTGGAGAAAACACTCGTATTTCACCTTTTGCCTTGGTTGTGTGTCAAAGTATGTGCTGGTTCATAGTGCACCCTCCAGTCTAGTGATCTGAAATATAGTATATAGAGTTAGTCATAGTATAGTACTTACAAAAGTGGCTTAACGCCTTGGCTGCTAAGGGGTTTGCCCCTCCTGTGCTGGAAATTGAAATAGTCCACGGATCATGACAAGGTCAACTCGTCATAAGCACAGCTCCACTGTGCCTCATGACGAGCTGACCTTGTCATGAGCATGGAAGAGGTTAAGGGGCTTGTAGATTTGTCTCTCAGACTGTTGTAATCTATCTATTGTCACTGCTCTGAGGTAATTGTGCATTCCTGCGCAGTAAAGCTGCTGCACACTACCCACTCTCTCCTTTCACAGATGACTTCTCGTTGTTTCTGAAAGAAGCTTTTTTGGTCACCTTGTGTCATTGGTGTGATTCAAAGAGGGTGCACCATGTGTCGTAGCAGTCTTCTCAGACATTGTTACTGTGGCCACGCATCATTACAGAATCCTTTAACGTTGAGTTTTAGAGGTGTTGGGGGGGTTACGCCAATTTGTGAAACACAACCTGTAAGATAAAAAGAAAGTTAACATTGTGTGTCATTTTTTTATGACAGGAGAGAGGAAGTGAGAGAGTGACTGCAAAGAATATTCACAGCTCAACTTTCTGTCACCAGTGTGTTTTTCACCAAGTGCTGGGACATAATGCACCCTGAAGCTCTACATCTAAAAGATATTAAAAGAAAGATGTTATGTTTAGTAATTGTTACTATCTTAATGTGGAGTGGAATAACATCGGCCTTTCACACACGTTCCCTCTCACATTTAAAAGAACTATTTGCATAGTTTATATTCTGGACGTTTGACCGATTATAAAAGCGTTCCTGCTATTGGAAAAAAATATGTACATGTAATTTGATACACTGTATAGGACTATGTTTGTCCAAATCGCTGCGTTGTATTCTTGTATCCAGTCTGCTGCAGCCTATCGACTCCCTCCAATGCGCCTCACTAATCACCTTTTCGTGGACAGGACACCTTCTGCATCATGTAGTCCCGCTCTGCCACCAAGAAGTCTCACATATGGTGCCAAGTCTTGATATCGGTATGGCTAACAAAATACTCGTGCTCTCATCATCATCACCGTAGGTTCCTCACCCGCTCAGGGCTTCTGATACTACTAACTCAGTGACCAAAGAGGCCACACACATTGTGGTGGGCCCCTCTACTCGGTGGTTTGGGCCTACATGAGGCGTTTGAATCACTAGGACGGGCCATCACAGCACTTGGGATGGGAGCAACTCTAAAATGGCGTAGAGCATGTGCGCCCCGTCTTTTTTATGGTAGGGTCATGTGTGTTGTGACACAGGTGCTGGATGGGTGTGGTGTGGGTGTATACCAGCCATGAGGGAGTGTGTGTGTACCATTCTGACAACTAGACCTGCAAGTAAGAAATCACTACATTTAAATCTGGGCAATGTTTTGTTGTTATGTTTTCCTGGAAGCGTAAATGGAGTGGGCTGGCCTGAGGTATGCTAGTGCTGCGCTAGGCTCTGAATCATGATTCCCGAGCTATGGGCGTGGTCCCGTAGTGTGCTATATGAGAAATCATGTGATTTGGGTGCCTGTTTTGTAGTGCTGACGTCACCCGGGTCTTAAAAAGAAATGTGTCATTATATCTGTAAAGTCCCACAATTTGGCCAACATGTAAGGTACGGGGTATCACTGACTCTTTAATCGTTCATAGTTGCACACATAAAAGATGGTGGACATTGACGCATTCCTGCGATTATGAATATTTGTTATACATTCAGTGGAGTGTTGTATGTGTAGTAATACACGGTTGTGAAAGGTTTGAGTTGCAGTTTTTTGCACATGAAGGCAACTAATATATATACGTATGTGGTTATTCAGGTACACTGTAGAACTTGGTGCTAGAAATTAGTGTTCGAGCCTCGGAGTTGAGTCCACATCCTGTTATTGTAGAGTAATGACGTAATGTACGCGTGCCTGAAAATGTATTAGTTTTGAGTTGATTTTGCTCTATTTAAATATGCTAAAAACCGCAAAAAAGGAGGAATAGCCCACACTTACTGTCACAGGTAAAATGGTTGCATAAGCTATTTATAGTGCAATATTATGTGGTAGGGCGGAGGAGCAGCATTTTACAAACACAATAAATACACAGACACAGATAGAGAGTTGAAGTGGGTGCGGGCACGTGTGCTCGACTCCATTTTATTACGTTGTTGTTGGTAACAAGTAGAATAGTAATCATGATATTATATACAGATAATTTAAACGGTTTATGACTTCTGAGGTACAAAGTTAGGAGCATTGTATGTCAAATAATACACAGAAGATTCTATCGTAAAGTGTTCATGAGTTGTTGCGCAATGAGGTAAGGGTGGTTTGCATGGGGCCTGCGATGATGCGTGGTCCAGGCAGACCGCACTGGTAAAAATGTGTTTTGACTATTGAATTTTGCTTTAACAAGGGCACGTGGCTATTACTTACGGTGTACTGAGTACGTCTGGTGTTTATTGTGTGCTCACCCTGCGATGATGCGTGGTCTGAACGGGCTGCACTGAAATTATTCTCTGTTGCATACTGGAGTATATGAACTTTGAGGGGGGAAAACTAGCATCGATGGTTATCAATTGCTGTGAAAACTAGGAGTACTGATTGCTCCTCATAAAAAATTACACGATTCCTCTTCACACAGTACATTGCAACTTTCACAAATTGAGGACGCATGTCTGGTGGCGATATTAAGGGTGATACCCCAGAGTTACTTGGTATTGCTGGTGGTAGAAGTACATTTTGGGGCAAACTTGTTCATTGTTTTTGTGGCATCCTTTAAGAAAATAATCTTTGCCTTACATAAATCAAGGATATCTTGAATGCTGTTCTTAGTGTAGATGGAAAGCTGAATGCAAGTTGTGAACCCTGTTGTACGCAGTGTAGATTTAAGGCAGTAGTCGACACAATGATCGAAGCATGCTATTTTGTAACAGAATCTGAGAACACAGTACAATTGTGTCTGCCTTAAATAAAGCAAGGCTGGATTCAATTCTGTCCGTAGTGTTGATGCAAAGCTGAATTGAAGTTGAGAACCCTTTTGTACGCAGTGTAAATTGAAGGCAGTAGTCGACACAAAGATCGATGAATGCTATTTTGCACAGTTAACAGAATCTGAGGACACATTACAATTGTCTCTGCCTTAAATAAAGCAAGGTTGGATTCAATGATGTCCGTAGTGTTGATGCATAGCTGAATTCAACTGGTATCAAGTTGTCAACTCTACTGACCGCAGAATAGATTGTAGGCACTTCTCAGCACAGATACTGAAGACAAATTTTGATCCAAAGTTGAATTCAAGTTGTGAACCCTGCTGTCCGCAGTGTCGATGGAAACCACTTGTCGATACAGACATAAGTCTGTGGTGCTGTGGTGTTGAGTTCGCAATCGGCTTGTATCAAGGAAGCACGCGGTCATGGCGGCAGCCACGTGGCAGGGTGTGGACCTTCGCTGCCGCGCATTCTGTTCTCTTTGCAGAAGTGAACACGCCTAAGACGTAGACTAATTATTCATAGTCTTACGTTGACGTTGTTTATGTTGTACTAGCCCACTGTGCTTCTGTTTCAAAGGAGGGGGGTGAACACAGCTACATGACCGAAATATCCCCTAGTGTCTGAGATAATATGGTTGTCTCCACTATTCAGTACACTACACGTATCAATGGTATAATGTACACACTGAAAATTTTTGATTTCTATAGTGAATTGTGTATAGTATTTCATCTATAGTCTTAGCGTTGTGTACATTATTGTTGATGTTCGAGTTTTTTCCCTTATACATACTTGGTTGCCACATCTCTGTAGATTGAGCTAGTGTATTGTTGAGGAGATATATTATTTTGGAAAGGTCCGTAGTACTGTTTTGCACTGCCTCTGAGATAGTAGGAAGGAGAGTTCTGTGGGGGTGGTTGCAGTGGCAGTGGCACTGAGTATTGTGATTTTGTGGGGTGTCGGAAGTGTATATTTACAATCTCTAAGACATATTGCTCTTTAAACATTGGTGTGAGTTTGATGTAATTCACGTAGTACATGTTTGACGTTCATACACTACTATAATCTTTCATCACTCACTGTAAAATATAGAGTACCATATTTGAAACCCCACTCAGTCATTCTTAGATCTACACAAACATGTAATCAATTATCTATAGATTCATTCATACATGCTGTTAATGATCAATAGAACACTATGAAATATACTTATACACCTATATTGAAACTACACACCAGAACACACCCTATTTACTTATGCAGTCATCCTGCTCACTTATGCAAACAATGGATCTTACTTATATTTACTGAGCTATACACTTATAAAAACACCACTTCATTTAATGATATAGATAGTAACTTATACTTAGTGTGTTATAAAATTCCTGTTACAAGTATACAGTTATCTATACAGTCACTTATGCAATCACTGAGTCTTATGTATACTTATTTATATACAACATATGTCATATACACTGCCTTTTATTATTCTAGTTTTTTGGACATGTACCATTGACAGATATCAGCACATCCATATACATATTCACTCACCCAAACAAGTATTATAACATGTAGTCTTAACATCATATACCACTGAATCAACTATTGACACATCGTTGGGCAGTCAAAAACACCCCACCGAACTACACACAGATTCACTCTCCCATACAAATAATCAGTTAACTAACCAATAACTAATATAGACTTTCACGTAGCTAGTAAGTAACTGGTGCAGTAGTTTACACAACAATTGAGAAAGTAATACAAATATTCACACAGTTTAGTCACTAACCAATATATTTAGTGAGACACTATAGATTAGTCAAATAAATAGCCAATCACACTGCTACTAAATCGTCCTTCTAGACACTTATACATCCACTCCTTCTTCAATGCAGATTGCTATATATATAATTCATATTTAAATATGGATCCAAACCACATTCACTGGATGATGTCATCAGTGATGTCATTTGAGATGTCATCAGTGATGTCATCAGTGATGTCACTGACCATGTCATGAATGATGTAATATGTGACATCATCACCAGTGGATTGTGGGTGCGAGAGATACAGTTAGTACAACTAACTGTAACCGAGAAATTTCAATGGTTTTGTATGAGTGAAATGTACAGCTAACTATAACATTCCTAAAACCTATGTTTTTTTCAGTGAATTTCTAAGGTTTTTTAAATGCTAATTCCTAACTAGAACCTGCCTGAAACCTATGATTTTTAGGTGAATATATATATATATATATATATATATATATATATATATATATATATATATAGAGAGAGAGAGAGAGATAGATAGATAGATAGATAGATCATTCTTTCCAGAGGGATTTGACTATTCACATTTTGCGAAAAGAATAAACAAAAAGAGTACACAATTATGTCACTTTGCCTTCTCCCGTTTTTATCCTTGAGCTATGTGCGAATATGGTTATTTGTTCTCTTTGTACCTGGGCTGTAGTGGTAGCAAAGCAAAACATATTTAGTAAATCGTGCCATGCCTTTTAATTTTCTCATCTCATGGAACAAGGCAAATACTTAATTTTATCAAGCAAACGGGTTGAGGATGCTTTATCTTCAGAATGCAGTAGACTGCGGCAAATTGAGCATATGAGATGCCGATAGCGCATGAAATCAATTCTGTAGTTCATATACCATAATGTTTTCATCTTTTATTTGTGCAAGTTTTCTCATTTGGAATGTCAGAATCTTAGGGCATTCCTAACATGAAGAAGAAAGGCACAGGATCCAAACGCTCTCAGTACTTCCCACCACATTTGAGACATAGTGATTGCATTTTAACCCTTTGCCTTTTATCTTCATGTTTGTTTTTTTCTATTATTAAATGTGTTGTTCACTTAAACTTCAGTTGAAGCATGTATTTATTTACAACCATTCACACTTTTCTCTTTGTTAAATACTCCGCTTAAAAGCGTGCCAAGGTTTTCATTATTAAAACCTGTTTTACTCTGTGGAAATTTCACTTTGAAAGTGTGGGTGATCAGCGGAAGCTCACAGTCAGATTGTTGGCTTTGTCATATGCCAGTACAATTTCATAGTTTTCAGACCTGCCACCTTGTGAAAAAATGTCACTGTGTGACAAGGGGGCAGGTTTTCGAGGTGAGTAACTTTGTTCCATGAACAGCCTGAGGCTTTTTAACTCCCTGCCTGCTCCCTCCCATATTCAACAAGCGTTGGCAAAGCCATTATGTCTCGCATTTGCAAGAATTGTATTGAAAGTTTAGAGTGTATGTGTTTTTGCTCATAAAATAGCCTTTAATGTTGTGCTGATAAACTGATGCATGATGGTGTACACTTGTGAAATGTAATGTAACTCTGTAAAACAAATACATAAAACCATTCGTGGATATCAATCAATCAATCAGTGACACTTATAAAGCGCGCTACATACCCGTGGGGTCTCAAGGCGCTGGGGGGGGGGGGGGGGGGAGCCGCTACTGCTCGAACAGCCAGGTCTTCAGCTTCTTCCTGAAGGAGAGGTGGTCTTGGGTCAGGCGCAGGTCGGTCGGGAGGGAGTTCCAGGTCTTGGCGGCCAGGTGGGAGAAGGACCTTCCTCCTGTAGTCGCTCTTCGGATGCGGGGGACGGCGGCGAGGGCGTGGTTGGCTGATCGGAGGTGGCGTTTGGGAGCGTAGAAGTTGACTCGGCTGTTGAGGTAGCTCGGGCCTTGGTCGTGTAGGGCTTTGTGTGCGTGGGTGAGGAGGCGGAAGGTGATTCTTTTGTTGACGGGGAGCCAGTGAAGGTCTCGCAGATGTCCGGAGATGTGGCTGGTTCGTGGGATGTCGAGGATGAGTCTGGCTGAGGCGTTCTGGATCCGCTGGAGTCTCTTCTGGAGCTTGGCGGTGGTCCCGGCGTAGAGGGCGTTGCCGTAGTCCAGTCGGCTGGTGACGAGGGCCTGGGTGACGGTCTTCCTGGTCTCGGTGGGGATCCACCAGAAGATCTTCCGTAGCATGCGTAGGATGTTGAAGCATGCCGAGGAGACGTTGTTGACTTGCCTGGTCATGGAGAGGGAGGAGTCCAGGATGAAGCCCCGGTTGCGTGCATGGTCTGTCGGTTTGGGTGCGGTGCCCAGGGCGGGAGGCCACCAGGAGTCGTCCCAGGCAGAGGGAGAGGAGCCCAGGATGAGGACCTCCGTCTTGTCCGAGTTCAGTTTCAGGCGGCTGGTCGTCATCCACTCGGCTACCTCTTTCATCCCTTCGTGCAGGTTGGCTCTGGCGGCGGCGGGGTCGTTGGTCAGGGAGAGGATCAGCTGGGTGTCGTCGGCGTAGGAGATTATGCTGAGGTTGTGTTTGCGTACGATGGCCGCGAGGGGGCTCATGTAGACGTTGAAGAGGGTGGGGCTCAGAGATGATCCTTGGGGGACGCCGCAGATGACTTCGGTGGCCTCTGACTTGTACGGTGGTAGGCGGACTCTCTGTGTTCTCCCGTCGAGGAAGGAGGTGATCCACTCCAGCGCCTTGTCCTGGATTCCGACGTTGCTGAGGCGCCGTACTAGGGTGCGGTGGCAGACCGTGTCGAATGCCGCGGAGAGGTCTAGGAGGATGAGGGCCGCTGTTTCTCCATTGTCCATCAGGGCTCGGATGTCGTCGGTGGCGGCGATGAGGGCGGTCTCGGTGCTGTGGTTGGCTCGGAAGCCGGACTGTGAGGGGTCGAGGGATCCGTTCGTCTCGAGGAAAGCGGCCATCTGCTTGTTGACGGTCTTCTCGATGACTTTGGCTGGAAACGGGAGGAGCGAGATGGGGCGGTAATTCTTGAGGTCGGTGGGGTCCGCTGTTGGTTTCTTGAGTAGGGCGCTGAGTTCGGCGTGTTTCCAGCTCTCGGGGAAGATGGTGGTGTCGAGGGATGTGTTGATGATGTCTCGCAGGTGGGGTGCGATGACAGCGTCGGCTTTGTTGAAGACGTGGTGAGGGCAGGGGTCGGTCGGTCTCCTTAGCACCACTAACTCATTGTGCACACACACTTTCAACTAAATTTATGCAAAATAAATCTCGCACATAGGCCCCAATTCTGATGCGGTTTGGAAAGCTTCCCAACCAAATGGGCTTGGGAATGGTTGCCAACTGCATCGGATCAGGAGAGTCCAACCGACCAAGTACAATGCATCTGCATGCTCCCAGGTTCGATTTGGTTGGACTCCAATTGATTTCAATGGGAGCTCATGTCCCAAACCGCATCGTAATCGGGCCCCAGGTGGGAATGCTTTCCTAACCACATCATAATTGTGCCCTCGGTTGGAAAGACATGTTCCCAATCCGATTAGGACGGAGTAAATACCGTTAGGAGGCCTTCCTAACTGCATCAGAATCAGACCCATAGTTGGAAAAAGAAAAAAAACGGCCAGGGCTACGGAGATGATATGGCGTCCTTTCGGGAGAGGAAGTGGCGTAAGGGCCAGAGCTGTCGACTATGGAACTGGGAAAACAGGTTCGAGTTTTGGTGTCGGCTTGACATCCTTGATTTTGGGCCCACAAAACTGAATTTGTCCTTGCGTAAAGTAATTGCTGCTAATGGATAACCCTCCAATACCTTTGAGTGGTGTTGGTGCTATATAAAGCTGCACAAAAAAAGTAACTAATGCTAATGTTAAGTGCTCTAATACCTTTGGGCGGTGTTGGCGCCATATAAAACTGCAACAAAAAAAATGTAACTGATTCTAATGTGAAGCGCTCCAAAACCTTTGTATTCTGTTGGCGCTATATACATTTGCAAAAATAAATTAGCTGGTGCCTATGTAAAATACCCCAATAACTTTGGGTGTTGTTCACGCGACATAAAACTGCACATAAAAAAATTTGAAAAACAGTCAGTGGAGGAGGGCAGTGGCGGCCGGTAAGGTAATGGGTTGGCAAGTGGGGGTCAGTATTTGAATTTTTAAAAAATCACTTACCTGACCTTGCTTTTATCTCTTCATTGCTGTCTCTCTCCCACGTCGAGTGAGTCTCTTCCAGGGAGCGGAAAGCACCCAGGCTCCTCAAAGCCAAACACAATGCTGCAATGCAGTGTTGTGATTGGTACACACCCAGGCTTCCCATAGCCAATCATAACGCTTCAATGCGTGGTTCGGCACTCAGACACGGAATGGAGGCCTGGTCATGTTCTCCATACAGGCTGTAATGCAGCCTGCATGGAGACCATGCGAAGTGTGCAGGAATGTTTGGCCGTCCGGAAAGGGCTGGTCAACCATTCATGTGCAGTTTACAGAGTGCACAACCACTCCTCCGCCCCTACATGAGGGGAGCCAAGCCCCGCCCTAGCCTGACTATATGAAAAATAAAATGATAATACGTTCAGTTATTATCATTACATTTTTTTGTCTACACTGCTCCTTGAGCAGTGGGGCGACACTCCTCCACCTTAATGGAGAAACCTCCACTAGAGGAGGAGGGATTCGTGCAGCGAGTTAGCGGGGGCAAGCAGCAGCAAGCGGGAAGTGGCTTGGCAACCAACAGCAAATTATGGCAGCAATGGGGAGAATAAGTGGTTTACCCATAACCAAAAAACGTGGAACTGAGACTGAGGGTAGGGAGACGATGTGGAGTCCTCATGAGAGAGGATGTGGTATAATGGCCAGAGCTGCCGACTATGGAGCTGGGAAACTGGGTTTGAGTTTTGGTGTCAGCTTAACATTCTTGATTCTGGACAAATTACTAATGTAAAGTGCTTTGGGTGGTGTTTGGCGCTTTATAAAACTGTACAAAAAAAGTAACTGATGCTTATGTAAAGCGCTCCAATACCTTCGGATGGTGCACTGTGCAAAAAACAAATGTGAAAAGCAGAGTCGCTGGAGGAGGGGGTCTGTGGGAAGAGGGGATCTATGCAACAAAGTTCAGCATAGGCAAGTAGCGACGAGCTTAACAAGAACTTTAGGACCATATGGCAAACCTGTACAAAAGGGGGTGGTGATGGACGGAGCATCTGAATCAATCAAACACTCACACCCAGTCAAAAGATCTGGGTTTAATCCATCACCGTTCTTTAGCCCACTCTGCCACCCCAGTTCAGACATGGCTATATGCAAATCAGTCTGACCCTGTGCCTCATGGGAACAGTCCAGCCCGAACTGCCAAGCCATGTCTTCCCTGGACCGGAAACAAGCTTCCGAGGACCGGTTTCTGGCATTCCAGCCGTCTTCAGCCCGGCTTGCTTGAATCCAGTGGCAAAGTGAGCAAGGGACTCACGTCTGAGCATACCCTGCCACACTTATGGCGGCCAAAAGCAGTACAAAAGGGGGTGGGTGGTGATGGACGGAGCATCTGAATCAATCAAACACTCACACCCAGTCAAAAGATCTGGGTTTAATCCATCACCGTTCTTTAGCCCACTCTGCCACCCCAGTTCAGACATGGCTATATGCAAATCAGTCTGACCCTGTGCCTCATGGGAACAGTCCAGCCCGAACTGCCAAGCCATGTCTTCCCTGGACCGGAAACACGCTTCCGAGGACCGGTTTCTGGCATTCCAGCCGTCTTCAGCCGGCTTGCTTGAATCCAGTGGCAAAGTGAGCAAGGGACTCACGTCTGAGCATACCCTGCCACACTTATGGCGGCCAAAAGCGGTACAAAAGGGGGTGGTGATGGACGGAGCATCTGAATCAATCCAACACTCACACCCAGTCAAAAGATCTGAGTTTAATCCATCACCGTTCTTTAGCCCACTCTGCCACCCCAGTTCAGACATGGCTATATGCAAATCAGTCTGACCCTGTACCTCATGGGAACAGTCTAGCCCGAACTGCCAAGCCATGTCTTCCCTGGACCGGAAACAAGCTTCCGAGGACCGGTTTCTGGCATTCCAGCCGTCTTCAGCCTGACTTGCTTGAATCCAGTGGCAAAGTGAGCAAGGGACTCACGTCTGAGCATACCCTGCCACACTTATGGCGGCCAAAAGCGGTACAAAAGGGGGTGGTGATGGACGGAGCATCTGATTCAATCAAACACTCACACCCAGTCAAAAGATCTGGGTTTAATCCATCACCGTTCTTTAGCCCACTCTGCCACCCCAGTTCAGACATGGCTATATGCAAATCAGTCTGACCCTGTGCCTCATGGGAACAGTCTAGCCCGAACTGCCAAGCCATGTCTTCCCTGGACCGGAAACAAGCTTCCGAGGACCGGTTTCTGGCATTCCAGCCGTCTTCAGCCTGACTTGCTTGAATCCAGTGGCAAAGTGAGCAAGGGACTCACGTCTGAGCATACCCTGCCACACTTATGGCGGCCAAAAGCGGTACAAAAGGGGGTGGTGATGGACGGAGCATCTGATTCAATCAAACACTCACACCCAGTCAAAAGATCTGGGTTTAATCCATCACCGTTCTTTAGCCCACTCTGCCACCCCAGTTCAGACATGGCTATATGCAAATCAGTCTGACCCTGTGCCTCATGGGAACAGTCCAGCCCGAACTGCCAAGCCATGTGGGCTAAAGAACGGTGATGGATTAAACCCAGATCTTTTGACTGGGTGTGTTTTATTGATTCAGATGCTCCGTCCATCACCACCCCTTTTTGTACCCCATATGGTAAACCTGACAGTGCCATAAAATGTTGCTTTCCCTACCTAATAATTGTTGCACCACTTGTTACAGATGCTGGAGTTCCCTGCTATTGCGTTAAACATGTTCCTTGCCCACTTGTGCACTGAGCACTGCATTGTCTGCACCAATCACTTTTCGCCCCGAGTGAAAATTATACTAGATGAATATACTGATTCAATCAATTTTGAGGGTCTTTACCCTCTTCTTACATAATTTGTTCATATACAAAATTTATGTTCATCGTATTGAAAACAACTCATGACAGGTTGACTATGCATTTTTAGGCATACATTGAAATTCTACAATGTTATCCTTGTAAATTAAACCATTGTTCTTTGCTATGTACCAACTAAAAAGCAGCCACTACGACTTGCACATTCAACCCTTGAGATCTCCCCTCTTACTAACTATTCGATCTTATTCAAACTTCTGGATTCAAACTCTCTTGGAGTACACGTACAACTGGTTGGTGGGCTAGGACCAGAAGAATAGGGCAGAAGAGATGATAACCAAAACCAGGAGAACTGAAATACTTTGGGGCGTCTCATGCCTGTGTGAGCTCGTCCACACTGTTCCGAAACCGGTTCAAAGTACACACAGGCAGGAGTGCTAGGGGTCCTTTTTAGGTCTCGCCTGACCCAGCAAATGCGCTGGCCTAACGAGACATTTAGTGAGAGCTCAAAAAATGCAACCATGGCCAGCCTAGAGCTACAGTGCAGGCGCGCGCTTAGGAGCCGCGGAGCCAAATGGCAAACCTCGTCATACTCATTAAGCACCCAAGATCACTTTGGTCCGCGATCACTTTAGCGGCGCCCCTTTGATGTTCTCGTTCAAAGAACATCAAACATCAAAGAACATGTTGTTGTGTTAATGCTTTGCTGCACCTGTTTGACTTACAATGTGCTTTCTCTTTCCACAAACTCGATGTTTGTGTTCCTTTGTCTTGAGATGCTTTTAGTATTACTGTCACACACACAACCACATGCACAACCACACACACAATCACACACAACCACACACAACCACACATACAACCACACACACACAGAACCACACACAGAGAGCCAAACACACAACAACCACACACACAACCACACACACAACACCACACACAACAATACACACACAACCACAACCATACACACAACCACGACCACACCCACAACCACACCCACAACCACACACACACACACACACAACCACACATCCACATCCAACCACACAATGGCACCCATTACCATACATACACACCACACCCAACCTCACACACGCACACACAACCACAACCACACAGAAAACCACACACACACAACACAACCACACACACACAACCACAACCACACACACACAACCACAACCACACACACAACCACACACAACCACAACCACACATATAACCACACAATCACACTCAACCACACAAAACCACACACACAACCCCACAACCACACACACACAACCACACACACGCAACCATGCATAGAACCACACACACAACCACACACACACACAACCACACACAACAACTCACACCGAACCACACCCATACACACAACCACACACACAACCACACACACACAACCACACACAGACACACAACCACACACACACACAACCACACACACAACCACACACACACAAACAAAACCACACACACAATCATACACACAACCACACACACACAACCACACACAACCACAGATAGATAACCACATCCATACAGACAACCACACACAACCACGCAAACACACACACAACCACATACACAACCACACACACAACCATAAATACAACACACACAACCACAACAACAGAAACAACAACACACACAACCACACAATCACAACCATGCACACAACCACACACACAATCATACACAACCACACACAACCACACACACAACCACAACCACACACATAACCACACACACTACCACAACCACACACACAACCAAAACAACACATACAACCACACACACACACAACCACAACCACACATACAAACACACACACAACCACACACACAAAAATGCACAGAACCACACACACAACCACACACACAACACAACCAGACACACAAACACACACACAACCACACATGCAAACACACACACAACCACACACAAACACACACACAACCACAAACACAACCACACTCACAACCACAACCACACACAGAACCTCACACACAACCACACACACAACCACACTCACATAACCACACACACAACCATACACACAACCACAACCATACATACAACCACACACAACCACAACCACACATACAACCACACACACAACCACACACACAAACACATGCACAACCACACACACAACCGCACACACAACCACACAAACACAACCACACACACACAGAGAAGCACACACACAACCACACACAACCACAACCACACATACAACCACAAGCACACACACAACCACACACACAACCACACACACAAACACACACACAACCACACACACAACCACACATACAACTATACATACAACCACACACAGAACCACACACACAACCAACACACCACACACACACAGCCACACACACCTACACACACAACAACCACACACACAACAACACACACAACCCCACACACAACAACACACACACAACCACGACCATACCCACAACCACACCCACAACCACACACACACAACAACACACACAACCACACACACACACACCACAACCACACATACAAACACACACACACAACCACACACACAACCACACACCCAACACAACCAGACACACAAACACACACACAACCACACATGCAAACACACACACAACCACACACACAACAACATACAAACACACACAACCACAAACACAACCACACACACAACCACACACAGAACCACACACACAACCACACACACACAACCACACACACAACCATACACACAACCACAACCACACATACAACCACACACAACCACAACCACACATACAACCACACACACACAACCAGACACACAAACACAGTGCTGAGTCCGGTATCGTAGGCTTTTAAACCTAGCGCTTTGACCATATTATAGCGCCGAGCCTCGCCTTCTGCTCTGCATTTTAGCGCGACTTTGTATGATTGTAGCTGCTGCCGATTGCATATTTTGTATAGCGTGCTGGCTTGACTTTGTGCATTACTGGTATTTAATTGAGCTTTGTGATTATTGAACTCTGCCCCCGTTTCACTTTCCATTCTCCATTTTGTTTGTTGTGCATTCCCCTGGCCCGCCTACCCTCCCCGCTACCGCCTCCCAGCTGCCCCTCCCACCCACGAATAGAGAGCTCACCTCCTCCTCGTCGAAGTTGTGACCGTCTGGATCTCATCCAAAGCGGTCGCTCCCCCCACGCTCCCTGGCCTCAGACTTGGTCGTGATCCTTGTGTGAAGCTCCTAGGCTGAACCGCACTGGTGTGCTGAGTCCGGTATCGTAGGCTTTTAAACCTAGCGCTTTGACCATATTATAGCGCGAGCCTCGCCTTCTGCTCTGCATTTTAGCGCAACTTTGTATGATTGTAGCTGCTGCCGATTGCATATTTTGTATAGCGTGCTGGCTTGACTTTGTGCATTACTGGTATTTAATTGAGCTTTGTGATTATTGAACTCTGCCCCCGTTTCACTTTCCATTCTCCATTTTGTTTGTTGTGCATTCCCCTGGCCTGCCTACCCTCCCCGCTACCGCCTCCCAGCTGCCCCTCCCACCCACGAATAGAGAGCTCACCTCCTCCTCGTCGAAGTTGTGACCGTCTGGATCTCATCCAAAGCGGTCGCTCCCCCCACGCTCCCTGGCCTCAGACTTGGTCGTGATCCTCGTGTGAAGCTCCTCAGCTGAACCGCACTGGTGTGCTGAGTCCAGTATCGTAGGCTTTTAAACCTAGCGCTTTGACCATATTATAGCGCCGAGCCTCGCCTTCTGCTCTGCATATTAGCGCAACTTTGTATGATTGTAGCTGCTGCTGATTGTATATTTTGTATAGCGTGCTGGCTTGACTTTGTGCATTACTGGTATTTAATTGAGCTTTGTGATTATTGAACTCTGCCCCCGTTTCACTTTCCATTCTCCATTTTGTTTGTTGTGCATTCCCCTGGCCCGCCTCCCCTCCCCGATACCGCCTCCCAGCTGCCCCTCCCACCCAAAAATAGAGAGCTCACATCCTCCTCGTCGAAGTTGTGACCGTCTGGATCTCATCCAAAGCGGTCGCTCCCCCCACGCTCCCTGGCCTCAGACTTGGTCGTGATCCTCGTGTGAAGCTCCTCAGCTGAACCGCACTGGTGTGCTGAGTCCGGTATCGTAGGCTTTTAAACCTAGCGCTTTGACCATATTATAGCGCCGAGCCTCGCCTTCTGCTCTGCATTTTAGCGCGACTTTGTATGATTGTAGCTGCTGCCGATTGCATATTTTGTATAGCGTGCTGGCTTGACTTTGTGCATTACTGGTATTTAATTGAGCTTTGTGATTATTGAACTCTGCCCCCGTTTCACTTTCCATTCTCCATTTTGTTTGTTGTGCATTCCCCTGGCCCGCCTACCCTCCCCGCTACCGCCTCCCAGCTGCCCCTCCCACCCACGAATAGAGAGCTCACCTCCTCCTCGTTGAAGTTGTGACCGTCTGGATCTCATCCAAAGCGGTCGCTCCCCCCACGCTGTCTGGCCTCAGACTTGGTCGTGATCCTCGTGTGAAGCTCCTCAGCTGAACCGCACTGGTGTGCTGAGTCCGGTATCGTAGGCTTTTAAACCTAGCGCTTTGACCATATTATAGCGCCAAGCCTCGCCTTCTGCTCTGCATTTTAGCGCGACTTTGTATGATTGTAGCTGCTGCCGATTGCATATTTTGTATAGCGTGCTGGCTTGACTTTGTGCATTACTGGTATTTAATTGAGCTTTGTGATTATTGAACTCTGCCCCCGTTTCACTTTCCATTCTCCATTTTGTTTGTTGTGCATTCCCCTGGCCTGCCCACCCTCCCTGCTACCGCCTGCCAGCTGCCCCTCCCATGCTCCGCCCCCTCCACTAGCCATTTATGACAGATGCCTCAACGCGCAGCGTCCACGCGCTGTGGCTGCGCCGAAGGTGCGCCAAAGGTAAGCCCGTCTACGCCCGTCCGCGCCTGGACCGCACCCAGCGCCAGACCCCCTGGTCCCCGCAATGCCCAGCCCACCCGCATTACATACGACTCACCCACCCTCCTAGCACTTAACCCGGGCATACTCCCTAACTGTGCCCAAGCTTCACCGGGACACACCCATGGACCCTTCACATGCCACTCCTGCAAGTTTGACTGCACCAAGACCCACACCAAATCCTCAAACACCAAACAGAGATCCAACACTAACCACCTAAAATGCATCCTGCTCAACACCCGCTCGGTCCACAGACACGCCATCGACCTTTGGAATCTACTAGACACCATCTCTCCAGACGTCGCCTTCCTAACAGAAACATGGATGAACGCCTCTTCAGCTCCAGACATCACAATAGCCATCCCGGACGGCTACAAGATCATCCGAAAAGACCGCACCAACCAAACAGGAGGAGGCATCGCCATCGTCCATAAGAACACCATCCGCATCACGACCAGTTCCGACGATCACCTCGCAGCCGCCGAACACCTTCACTTCCAGATCCACACCGACTCCAAGACCACACTCAGAGGCACACTCCTCTACAGGCCACCAGGACCCCGTGCACAATTCAGTGAAGACATCACTGACTTCATCACCCCACACACCCTCCCCTCCGAGGACTACATTCTACTGGGAGACCTCAATTTTCACCTGGAAAAGAACAACGACAGCAACACCACCACCCTTCTGGACAATCTCGCCAACCTCTGACTCAAACAACTAGTAAACACCCCCACCCACCACGCAGGACACACACTCGACTCTATCTTCACCTCCAGCAAACACATCTCCTTCAGTCACACCACAGCTCTCCATTGGACGGACCACAGCTGCGTTCACTTTGTCTACAAAAAGACCACTACCCACAACCACCCTCAACCTACTCTGCGAAGAAACTAGAACAAAATCACCATCGACCAGATCTCCACATCGCTTCTTCAAAACCCCCATGCCTATTCATCGAACCCTAACCAAGCAGCCATTAACCTCACACAATGGCTTACCAACAGCGCAGACAACCTAGCACCCTTGAAAAAACGTCAAATCAAACTAGGCAGCAAAAACGCCCCCTGGTTCAACGATGATCTTAAGAAATCCAAGAAACTCTGTCGCTCCCTTGAGAAGGCCTGGAAAAAAGACCCAAACACTAGCACCAAGGACGCCTTCAAAAACGCCACTCGTATACACCACCAACTGATCCGGACAGCCAAGAAAGCCGCATTCAAAGACAGACTAGACAACAACGCCCACAACAGCAAGGACATCGTCAAAGAGTTTACCAACCCCACTGCCAACTCCAACGACATCACTCCCTCTCAAACCCTTTGCGACTCCTTAGCTTCGTTCTTCCACGACAAAATCGCAAACATCCACAACAGCTTCGACAACCAACCCAGAGACCAACCCACCCAACCTTCTGCCGATCCTTCACCCCCCTTGAACATCCTTTATGACTGGAACCCAATCTCCACTGAGGACACCATCCGCCTGATGAACTCCATCCACTCAGGATCCCTCACAGACCCATGTCCTCACCACATCTTCAGCAAAGCAGACCCCATCATAGCACCACACCTCCGAGACGTCATCAACTCCTCCTTCAACTCCGCCACCTTACCGGAAAGCTGGAAACACGCCGAACTCAGCGCCCTCCTGAAAAAACCCACAGCTGACCCCACCGAACTCAAAAACTACCGCCCCATCTCGCTCCTACCATTCCCGGCCAAAGTCATCAAGAAAGCCGTCAACAACCAGCTCGCCGCCTTCCTCGAAACCAACAAATCCCTTGACTCCTCACAGTCCGGCTTGCGAGCCAAACACAGCACTGAGACCGCCCTTATCGCAGCAACAGATGACATTCGAACACTACTGGACAACGGAGACACAGTCGCCCTCATCCTCCTCGACCTCTCCGCAGCCTTCGACACAGTCTGCCACAGCACCCTTATACAACGCCTCAACAACATCGGAATCCAAGGAATAGCACTGGACTGGATCACCTTGTCGTAATTTGACAATGACTGGGTTAGCGCTTAGCTTTGCTACACGTTATTTCCCTTATCTTGGCCTTACTTGAAAACGCCATTTTGAATGTTACGGCGGCCATTTTAGAGAATGAGCTGCCTCATGGTCAGCGTGCCCTTTAGTCCTTTGTTCGTGCCACTGACCACTTGAGTTTGCCCAGCAACAAGCTATTTTTAGTAATGGTCAAGCCCGCATATGCGCAGTTCCGATTTGACCAGTCACCCCTTAGGAATGTTTCGCCAAACTGGCCAGTGGTGTTGTAACTCCTCCCATGAGTTGGCTGTGTTCCAAAAATGACCATATATGTACTTTTTATTCTGTAACCATGTACCGCCTATCTTTTTATGTTTGTAAACTGTATAAAAGAAGGACTCGCACCGATGTTCGGAGTGATACTTCTTGCATTGCCGAAGGGTGCTGTAGGAATGTACCACCACCCCATGGGGTCTTAATAAACTTGTCTTTTACATTTTCTAGTTTCCGTGCCAACAGTTCTTACGGTGTAGTGGGTATTCTGCGGAGTATGTAGGCCTAGAGAACCCAATACCACAAATTGGCGACCACGAAGGGACTCATCGGCGACTCGGATGCCCGAAGGAGAGGTCGTGACGAAGGATTGGAAACTCGCCATGGACGCGTACGCTGCCACTGAGTGACCCGAGTCTTGGCACCCACGGTGTTTTCTTCCCTTCCTTCTGATCTGACCTTCCAGGTGGCGCCGGTCTCCGACTGAGATCCTGCTCGTCTGCGTTGCTGTACAGTGCCTGTTTGGCTGATTCGATCAAAGACCTTGTCAATTGGAACCTGGATATTTGAGATTTGGGTAAGAATTGTGATCGGTAAGGTAGTCTGCGGACGCTCACTGAAGTTCTATGAATGTGACTATGATTTGAGTTAGCTAACAATTGAGTTTGTGAATTTGAACACATATGTGTAGTGCACTTCACATAGGCAGGCATGTAGAGATGTTTCTCTAACTTTGTTTGTACTCTGAGCGGCACATTTGTGTGAAGTATCGTAAGTGCCATTTTTATGGTATCACGTTTTCGTGGTACTTTTTGAACATGCCTGTTTTAAGCACACTCCGAGGGATGTGCTGTCTTGGAAATGGTACCACATATAGATTAAATGAATCTCAGCCGGCTCCCCTAATCGTGAAATGTATGTAAAGTTTGGCCTTCCCCCTATACTGTACAGTAAATTATGGAACAAATACACCAAGTCTGATCCCGAGTTGCAATGGCCACTACATGGGTCGTTTGATTTACGAAAGGTTCAGTTTGTGGAGCAATGTTTGTTTCAGCGCATATCTCGACAGGATATGTTTGATTGTGTGCGAATGTGGGAGAAAGCAGTGCGTGAACGTATGAAGCGTGAGATTGCCTTGGCGGACAAAGAGCAGCGCAAGGCTGCTCGAAATAAAGCTTTACAGCTGGAGGAGAAGGAGTTGCAGGAGAAGAAAGAGAGGGAGGCACGGGAACGTAATTTGCAAACGACCGGTCAATTTCCTATTCGACGTTCACTTTATCCTGTCCTTACTAATGAAGTTGATGATTTTTCATTATTAGATCGGTCTCCGCCTCCGTATGTTCAGCCTACGGCCCCGACCGAGGATTCCGGTGATGACGGTCAGGATAAGACGAGTACGAGGTTAACTGCTGAGAGAGCTTCGGAATTACGAGGTTTTGCTAGAAAATTGAATTTGAATAGAATTACTATGTCAGAACTTAATGCTGAAAGGAATAAGTGGTCGGAACGAGAACAGATGTGTTTTTTAAATACTTTTGCGGATGAAGTTATTGAGCGATTTCGTAAGAATTCAGAGGATTTAGAACCTAAGGATGTATCAGTCCATCACGAGCGTATGCGTAAAGGTTTATTTGCTATTTCAGATGCGGATGCTTTTTTCCTATGATTGGTCCAGCTACGGGATGAGGCGTCCAGATTGCGGGAAGTACGAAAAGCAGCATAGAAGTCCTTGCCAGGGTCGCCGGAGTTCACCAAAGAGTGTTCTATCTTTGGAGCAGATAAGAGTTCTAAAGTGCATGTTATTCCTATGCGTGAAGCTGCACCTTTGTATGTTCCCCCTAAAGGGCAAGGTACAGACGATGATAAAACGTCCGTAAATGCAAAAGGGTATTTTATATATAATTGGGTGTATACGCCTTGGAACAGAGCGGATGTTATGGCACTGAAAAATGCTTTACCCGATCCCCGTAAAAATCCGGCAGCTTTCTATGAAGGAGTGGAGGGGGCTATTTCTTCTTGTGTCATGACGCTCGTTGATATAGATCTTTTCTTTGGATTAATTCTTCCCCCTGATATGTGGAGAGCGATTCGTAAGTTCGATGACCAAGCAATGTTTGGGGCAACTTGGAGAGATATAAGCCAGGCTGATTGAGACAGGGAGCCTGCATGTAAACCATGTCGGTTGATTTTAGATCTTCCAACAGCTATTTTGAATAAATTAAAAACGCTTGTCCCCCCTAAAAAGATTGATTGGACTATGTTAGCATCGTGCAAACAGAAACAAGATGAATCGGTTTCAGACTTTTTCACACGTTTCGAAGAAGCGTTTCATGATTACAGTGGGCAATCGTTAACAGATGATACGGGTAGGCATCTGTTTGTTGATAAGTATGTGGCTAATCTCCTACCGGAGATTGCAAAGCGATTGAAAACAAGCGAAAGTTCCTGGACCACGGCGACCCCTGCGTCTTTGTTAACTATGGCACAGTAGTATGAGCGGCAGGAATTAGAGGCTAAGGAAAGTGTAGATAAGAAGGCGAAGGAGTTGAAGACGAAGGTAATGTTGGCACAGGTTCGCGGTACGCAATCTAGAGGGAATGACAGAGGTAGACGAGGAGGGGGTACTGCGTCGTATGGCCGTACCGATATTGCTGAGGATCAATGCGCATATTGTAAAGAGTTTGGGCATTGGGCTGAAGATTGTCCAGTGCTTCGTGAGCAACGTAGTCAGCGTGGTCGAGGAGGTGGAAGGTCGCGGAATAGTTATTCGGGAGCGAGGGGTGGCGGAGGTGATCGTGGTAGGTTTGAAGCGAGGGGTCGTGGTCAGGACGAACGAAACACCTTTGATCGGCGAAATCAGTATCAGATATCGGAGGGTGAGAATGTGGAGAGTCAGGATTATGTGCATGCATAGGATTGCGTAGGATGGGGTGTGGAATCGGTTGAAGTGCCAGTAGATCAAAGAGGTCCATATGTATCAGCGGGCATTTTGGGTTCTACTGATCAGTTTTTAGTTGACACAGGAGCTACTCGTAGTGCTTTGTCTAAAAACTTGGTTCCAAGGGCTCCCCTGTCTGGCGAAACGATTAGGAAGGAGTGCGGGTTATTTTGAATGACAATTACCCAGACTCAGGCAGACTCTGTACCATGCAAGAAATTGAAGCATTAGCCTCTCTCCCACACACGTTATGGGCGACCTCAGATACGGATGTGGGACAGATGCTCATCCCGCCTATTCGAATTACTGTTAAGGAGGGAGTTTCTTTGCCACGTGTACCGCAGTATAAGATATCTAGAGAAGGTGAAATTGCCCTGACGCACATCGTTCAGGAGTTGATTATTGCAGGAGTAGTGGAGGAAGTTCCTTACAATGTCTGTAACAGCCCTATTCTTCCGATCCTTAAGAAAGACACTGATGACAAAGTCTATCGATTTATTATTGATGTGAGAGAAATTAATAAAATTGTCATTCCCCAGTACCCGGTGGTGTCTGACATCACTACATTGCTCACTTTGGTCCCCCCCACTGCAACGACCTTTTCTGTTATTGACCTTAAAAATGCGTTCTTTTCCATTCCCATCCGTCCTGACAGCAGATACTTATTTGGCTTCACGTTAAATAATAAATCGTATAGATTTTGTCGTGTTCCCCAAGGTTATACAGAGAGTCCTAGCATTTATAGCCAGGCTTTAAAAAGACAGCTTGATTCATTTGAATTGCAATCTGGAGTAGCCCTTATTCAATATGTTGATGACCTCCTATTGGCTGCAGATACTTATGCACAATGTGAGGAAAGTACACTTGCCTTGCTCTCCTTTTTGGCTCAGAATAATCTTAAAGTTTCTAAGAAAAAGCTACAATACTGTAGACCAAAGGTGACCTATCTCGGTCATCTTTTGTCTAAGGAGGGGCGTGCATTAACATCTGATCGAATTCAAGCGATTTTAGATACACCAGTCCCTCGCACTCAGAGAGACGTATGCGCCTTCATAGGACTAACGTCCTTTTGTAGACAGTGGATAATGGGGTTTTCGCACATTATCAAACCTTTGTTAGCGTTATTGTCTAAAACTACACCAATGCCCCTTGAATGGACAGATGAATGTCAAAACGCTTTTGATCAATTGAGACAGGCCCTTTGCTCTGCACCCGTGTTAGGTACACCAGATTACACAAAGATTTTCACGTTGTACGTGCACGAGAAAGATGGGTGCGCGTTATCAGTGTTAGTGCAGACACACAGGGATAAGCAGAGGCCATGTGCGTATTTCTCAGCCATTCTTGATCCTGTAGCGCGAGGGTTACCTGGGTGTTTCCGAGCGGTTGCAGCAACAGCAGTAGCTATACGGCAGAGTGAGGGAATAGTTTTGTCGCACAAACTGTTGGTGCTAGTTCCCCATGCAGTAGATGCCCTGTTAAATCAAACGAAAACACAGTATCTTACGAGCGCACGTTTGACAGGATATGAGCTTACACTTTTGGCGCCACATATCACACTAAAAAGATGCGCTACCCTGAACCCAGCCACTCTATTGCCGTATCCGGTTGCTGAGGGCCAGGAGGAAGAACACCATGATTGTGTTTTCCTGACCGAAGAACAAACAAAGGGTTGTGTCGACTTACAGGATACGCCACTTCCAGATGTGGATGGGGAACTGTGGGTTGATGGATCGTGTTTGAGGCTGCCAGATGGCACAACTTCTGCAGCATATGCGATCACGACACTTAAGACGGTGGTAGAAACACCACGAATACCACAGAAATCGGCCCAAGCAGCGGAGCTGATAGCTTTGACAAGAGCCTGCGAACTGAGTGCTGGCTTATGTGTGAACATCTACACAGACAGCCGGTACGCCTTCGGAGTAGCGCATGACTTTGGCCTACTCTGGAGAGAGCATGGGTTTTTGACTTCGCATGGAGTGCACATCATGCACGGAGAACTAGTGCGTGATCTCTTAAACGCGTTACTTTGTCCAAAGAAAGTAGCGATAATCAAATGCAGTGCACATAAGAAGGTCACTGACAAAGTGGGACAAGGTAATGCCTTTGCAGACAGTATAGCAAGACAAACGGCTATGTCACGAAATGACTCCCCCATGTATGTAGTGAAGTCGCAGGCCGAGCGATGGCATGATGCTAGAGCGGAGATATTAGACATCCAGAAATCAGCGACTGAAGCAGAACTTGTAACATGGGCAGCAGAGGGGGGCTGGATGATGAGGGTTGTTGGAGGAGCAAAGATAAGGAACTATGGAAATTGCCTGCAGCTTACTTGCAAGCGATGGTCCAGATGACACATGGGTTGGCACATTTTGGAGCTCTTGCAATTACTCAATTGCTGACATGAGTTTGGGAGCATCCTGAGATTGCTAACACGGCCAAGAGAGTAGTGCAGACCTGTCTGATATGTTTACAGCACAATCCTGCAAAAGGGACGCATACTCTAAAAGGAGGGTTCCTTCCACCTTCTGCACCATTCGAGGTAATACAAATGGATTATATCCAGCTTGAGCGTTGCAATAACCTTAAGTATGTCTTAGTGGTGGTGTGTGCCTTTAGCAAATGGGTTGAGGCCTTCCCCACGAAGGATAATACAGCTTTGACAACAGCTAAGGTTTTGCTCAAAGAGTACTTCCCTCGATATGGCGTTTGCAAATTTTTGTAGAGCGATAATGGTCCTCATTTTGTTGGGAAAATTGTGAAGTATGTGCTGAAGGGATTGGGGATTCAGCAAAAGTTCCATGCTGTGTTCCATCCTCAGTCAGCAGGTCTTGTTGAACGGTACAATGCCACTTTGAAACTAAAGTTGGCTAAGATTGTGGCATCCACTTCTTTGAAGTGGTCGGATGCTTTGCCGTTAGCGTTACTTTCTATTAGATCAGTGCCCCACTCTCGAACTGGCCTCACACCTTATGAAGTGGTGTTTGGAAGGCCAATGAATATATGGGGAGTTCCTAAGCCTCGATTGTTACATGATGTGCCTTGTATAATGATGAGCGATTATTTGGCATGATTAACAAATGATTTACTCTCTATTCACCAACAGGTTCGAGAAGCGCTCCCTGACAACTCTATTGGAGAGGCTCACAATCTTCGTCCTGGGGACTATGTGATGGTTAAATCCTTCGAGAGAACAAACAGCTTGGAACCGAGGTGGCGTGGCCCCGAACAGGTCCTGCTCGCAACTCGAACGGCTGTGCGAGTGACCAACAGGAAGCGGTGGGTGCATTCAACTCACTGCCGCCGTGTCTCTCCGGACCTGGTGAATCCTACTGTGCTATCTGACTACAGAGATATCTTGGACGAGGAAAAGAGCCCAGCTGTGACGTCGGCCGAATTGGAGGGAGCCTTCCCGGACCACACTGTTTCTGGACGACAAAGATATAATCTACGACCACGATAAGAGGAAGATTTTTTTTTGGTGCGAGACTGGTTGAGTTACCGCTCTGGGGTTTGTGAAACGGAAGCCGGGAATCTCAAGGGGGGGGATCAGTTCTGCCAAGAGTAGTGACACCCGTCTTGACCCCGGAGAAGAAAACAACGGCTACCTCGAGCTCAGCACTCATATTTTTATTTTTTAGTTGTACATTTGAGACATTGTGAACTCTTTTGAACTATGGCGTCTTCTGCAGCACGAGACAAAAGAATCCTTGGTGCTGTATTGTTTGTATTGACAATTGTGGTGATAGCTGTGATAGCCTGGGTAGTAGAACTTGTGGTACCTGTACGAGAACATTTGCTGCCGACTACCCCGGCTCCATCTGAACATTTTCATTTCACCTTACCATATCATGAAGAACGGCACCGACAGACTTACTTGAACAATAGCTTCATTCAAATCTTGCATCATACTCACAATATGACGAACACTTCTAACTATTGGGTATGTGGGATGTTGCCTGGGCATCAGAAGATAGGAGGCACACCGCTTATCCCACTCCCTTTTTCCCATAATGGTTCCTGCAATGCCTGGTACACTCTCCTGTTCACTTTGAGCTGGCCAAAAAAAGGGGGGTTGCTTTTCCGTTTAAATAAGATATGCTATCATGATCGGGACGGCTATCCACAAGCTGAGGGTACTCGGTTCGAATGGGAGGAGTACCGCCCCGACAATGTATCTGCACCACGAATTTACAGCAACCAACGGAACATTAACATGTCCAATTCTCATGTTATTATTGTCATAGATACAAAGGCTGATCTCTGTATACATAATAAAGGTACAATCCCGGTTGGCAGAAGTGAATGTAACACCACACTTACCTTTGATAGCCCGAATGGCATTTCATTTATAGCCTCCCGAAATACATACTTTATATGTGGCAATAAAGGTTATCATCGTCTCCTGTTAGGATGGTTAGGCACATGCTACATTTCTTTTGTATTGCCCCCTGTATTCATTGCCCCACCAATGTACCATAATGATTATGTTTTGTATCATGACTTTGTGCTAAACAGAGTCAAAAGAGCAGTAGTCCTTGAAGATATCGATCAAACCGATACTGCACTGCAACAATATGTAGATTTTAACTTGGGTTTGTTTTCTTTTGTGGGAGCTGCTCTAAACAGTCGGAAGATACGACGATTAACTCGTGTTGTTGAAGCTGTTGCCAATGATACTGCTTTTGCATTGGGGAATATAACTGAAGAACTTCAAATATCTAGAATTGTAACGCTTCAGAACCGGATGGTTCTAGACGTAGTTCTAGCCGATCGAGGGGGGGCATGCCAAATTATTGGAAGTAGTTGCTGTGTTTACGTGCCAGACAATTCGCCATCTGTATATGATGCCATATCCAAATTGCATAAAATTGCTGCTGAGATACATCCGGACAATGGTACATGGACCCTTTCGGGGTGGTTCTGGTCAATGCTTAGTACCTGGGGCTGGAAGCTACTGACAATCTTATGTATCATGGTTGGGATATTATTCTTCTTATGCTTATGTATACAATGTGGCCCTGCATTATGTTCTATGTGTTCATCAGCTTGTATTCCATCTAGGCGAGCTTTTGCCCAAAATGAATTAATGCTTCATAAAGAAGTGGCTCAGATTATGTCCATCGATATAGAAGATGAGTATCCTGATTATGTCCATTATGAGGTAGCTTCAGCTAAACGCTAAAAGGGTCGTCTGTCGTAATTTGACAATGACTGGGTTAGCGCTTAGCTTTGCTACACGTTATTTCCCTTATCTTGGCCTTACTTGAAAACGCCATTTTGAATGTTACGGTAGCCATTTTAGAGAATGAGCTGCCTCGTGGTCAGCGTGCCCTTTAGTCCTTTGTTCGTGCCACTGACCACTTGAGTTTGCCCAGCAACAAGCTATTTTTAGTAACGGTCAAGCCCGCATATGCGCAGTTCCGATTTGACCAGTCACCCCTTAGGAATGTTTCGCCAAACTGACCAGTGGTGTTGTAACTCCTCCCATGAGTTGGCTGTGTGCCAAAAATGACCATATATGTACTTTTTATTCTGTAACCATGTACCGCCTATCTTTTTATGTTTGTAAACTGTATAAAAGAAGGACTCGCACCGATGTTCGGGGTGATACTTCTTGCATTGCCGAAGGGTGCTGTAGGAATGTACCACCACCCCATGGGGTCTTAATAAACTTGTCTTTTACATTTTCTAGTTTCCGTGCCAACAGTTCTTACGGTGTAGTGGGTATTCTGCGGAGTATGTAGGCCTAGAGAACCCAATACCACAACCTCGTTCCTTGCCGGAAGAACTCAGAGAGTCCGCCTCCCACCGTTCAAGTCAGAAGCCACCGAAGTCATTTGCGGCGTGCCACAAGGATCCTCTCTTAGCCCCACCCTCTTCAACGTATACATGAGCCCCCTCGCGACCATCGCACGCCAACACAACCTCAACATCATCTCCTACGCCGATGACACTCAACTGATCCTCTCACTAACCAAAAACCCTAACACCGCCAAAACCAACCTACATGAAGGAATGAAAGAAGTAGCAGAGTGGATGAAGCACAGCCGTCTTAAACTGAATTCAGACAAAACAGAAGTCCTCATCTTAGGTACTTCCCCTTCCGCCTGAGATGACTCTTGGTGGCCAGCGGCCCTAGGAAAAGCACCCATCCCAACAGACCACGCACGGAACCTGGGCGTCATCCTGGACTCCTCACTCTCGATGACCAGACAAGTCAACGCCGTTTCATCATCTTGCTTCAACATTGTTCGCATGCTCAAAAAAAATTTTGCTGGATCCCCACCGATACTAAAAAAACGGTCACCCACGCACTGGTTACAAGTCGCCTGGACTACGGAAACATCCTATACGCCGGTACCACCGCAAAACTTCAGAAAAAACTCCAACGCATCCAAAACGCTTCAGCCAGACTCATACTAGACATCCCGCGTAAAGACCACATTTCTGGTCACCTGAAAGACCTCCACTGGCTCCCTGTCAATAAGAGGATAACATTCCGCCTCCTCACCCACGCACACAAAGCACTTTACGAACTTGGACCCGATTGCCTCAACACGCGACTTTCCTTCTACACCCCCTCCCGCCAACTACGCTCTTCCAACCAAGCCCTTGCTGCTGTTCCACGCATCAACAAAACCACCATGGGAGGAAGATCCTTCTCCTATCTGGCGGCTAAAACCTGGAACTCCCTTCCCATTCACCTCCGCCTCACTCAAAACCACCTAGCCTTCAGAAAGCAACTTAAAACCTGGATATTCGACAAGTAATTCCCCACCCTTCCTCAAGCGCCTTGAGACCCTCTGGGTATGTAGCGCGCTATATAAATTATTTGAGTTTGACTTTGACACACAACCACATGCACAACCACACACACAACCACACACACAACCACACAAACACAACCACACACATGCAAACAACACACACAAACCACACACACACACAGAAGCACAAACACAACCACACACAACCACAACCACACACAGAACCACACACACAAACACACACACAACCACGCACACACAACCACACACACAACCACACATACAACCATACATACAACCACACACACAGAACCACACACACAACCACACACACCACACACACACAGCCACACACACACACAACAACCACACACACAACCACACACACAACCACACACACAACACACACAACCACATCCATACCCACAACCACATACACACACAACATCACACACAACCACACACACACAACCAAACAACCACACCCACTACCACACACACACACAACCACGCACAACCACAACCACACACACAACCAACCACACACAACACAACCACACACACACACAACCACAACCACACACGCACACAACCACCAACACAACCACACACAACCACAAATATAACCACACACAACCACCCACAACCACACAACCACACTCAACCACAAACAACCGCACACACAACCACACACACACACAACTATGCACACAACCACACACACAACCACACACACAACACACACCGAACCACACCCATACACACAATCACACACACAACCACACACACAACCACACTCAGACACACACCCACACGCACACAACCACACACACAATCAAACACACACACAACCACAGACACCTAACCACATCCATACACACAACCACACACAACCATGCATACACTGACACACAACCACCCACATAATCACACACACAACCAGACACAACCACACACACACAACCACACACACCACCACAAGCACACACATAAGCACACACGCAGCCACATACACACACACAACCATACAAAACCATACACACAACCACAAATACAACACACACAACCACACACACACAACCACACACACACAACCATAACCGCACACACAATCACACACACAACCACACACACCCACACACAACCATTCACACAACCACACACATAACCACACACACAACCACACACACGACCACAACCACATGCACAACCACACACACAACCACACACACACAACCACACACACAACCACACACAATTACACACACAACCACAACAACACATACACCCACACAGACAACCACAACCACACACACAACCACAACCACACACACAACCACACACACACACACACAACCACATACACAACCGCACACAACCACACTCACAACCACAACAACACCTACAACCAGACACACACACACATACACACAACCAAACACGCAACCACAACCACACACACAACCACACACACAACCACACACACAACCACACACACACAAACACACACACAACCACACACACAACCACAACCACACACAGATCCACACACACAACCACACACACACAACCACACGCACAACCATACACACAACCACACATACACACAGCCACACACACAACCACAACCACACATACAACCACACACCCAAACACACACACAACACAACCAGACACACAACCAGACACATAACCACACACACAACCACACACACACAACCACACACACACAACCACACACACACAACCACACACACACAAACAACACACACACAATCACACACACAACCACACACAACCACACACAACCCCAACCACACACACAACCACACACACAACCACAACCACATGCACAACCACACACACAACCACACACACAACCACACACACAACCATACACAACCACACACACAACCACAACAACATAAACAACCACACACACAAACACAACCACACACACAACCACAACCACACACCCAACCACGCACACATACAACCACACACTCAACCACACACAACCACACACACAACCACAACAACACATACAACCAGACACACACACACACACACAACCACACACACAACCACAACCACACATACAACCACACACAAACACACACACAACCATACACACAACCGCACACACAACCACACACAACCACACACACAACCACAACCACACACAGAACCACACACACAACCACACACACAAAACCACACACAACCACACACACAACCATACACACAACCACACATACAACCACACATACACACAGCCACACACACAACCACACCCACACATACAACCACACACACAAACACACACACAACACAACCAGACACACAACCACACACAACCACACACATAACCACACACACAAACAACCACACACACACAGCCACACACACACAAACAACACACACACAAACACACAACACAACCAGACACACAAACACACACACACAACCACACACACAACCATACACACAACCACACATACAACTACACCCAACCACACATCCGCACACACACCCACAACCGCATCCACAACACACAACCACACACAGATGACACACAACCACACACACAACCACACACACACAACCCCACACACAACCACACACACACACAACCACACACACAACCACACATACAACCACACACACAACCACACATACAAAACCACACACACACACATATACACAACCACACACACAACCACACACAACCATACACACAACCACACATGCAACCACACACCCACAACTACACACACACACAACCCCACACACACAACCACACACACAACCACACACACAAACACACACAACCACACACACAACCACACACACACAACCACACACACAACAACACATACAACCACACACACAAACACACACAATCAAACACACACACACAACCACCCACACACACAAAACCACACACACACAACCACATGCACAACCACACACACACAACCACACACACAAACACACAAAATCACACACAACCACACAACTACAACCACACACACAACCACACACAACCACACATCGTCACACCCTCCCACAACCACACCCACAATGGCACACACACAACCACACACACACAACCACATACACAACCACACACACAACTACACACTCAATCACACACACACACAACCACACACAACCACACACAACCATTCACACAACCACACACATAACCACACACACACAACCACACACAACCACACTCACAACCACACACAACCACACACACACATACACACAACCACACACACACATACACACAACCACAACCAAACCCACACACACACAACCACACACACAACCACACACAACAACGAATACACACAACCACACACAACCACAAGCACACACACACAACCACAACCACACATACAACCACACACACAACCACACACACAAGCATGCACACAACCGCACACAAAACCACACACACAACCACACACACAACCACACACACAACCACACATCCACACACCCACCCACAACCACACCCACAATGGCACCCACACACACACAACCACACATACACACAACTACACACAACCCCAACCACACACACAACCACACACGCAACCACAACCACACACACAACCACACACACAACCACACACAACCACACACACAACCACAACAACATAAACAACCACACACACAACCACAACCACACACACCCACAACCACACACACAACCACGCACACACACAGCCACACACTCAACCACACACAACCACACACACAACTACAAGAACACATACAACCAGACACACACACACACACAACCACACATACAACCACACACACAAACACACACACAACCATACACACAACCACACAAACACACACACAACCACACACAGCCAAAACCACACACAGAACCACACACACAGCCACTCACACACAACCACACACAACCACACATACAACCATACACACAACCACACATACAACCAAACATACACACAGCCACACACACGACCACACTCACACATACAACCACACACACAAACACACACACAACACAACCAGACACATAACCACACACACAACCACACACACACAACCACACACACAAAGCCACACACACACAAACAACACACACACAACACACACAACACAACCAGACACACAAGCACACACACAACCACACACAACCACACACACACAACCAGACACACAAACACACATACAACCACACCCAACCACACCCAACCACACATCCGCACACACACCCACAACCGCATCCACAAACACACAACCACACACAGATGACACACAACCACACACACACAACCACACACACACAACCACACACACACACACAACCACACACAACCACACATACAACCACACACACAACCACACATACAAAACCACACACACACACATATACACAACCACACACACACAAAACCACACACACAACCACACACAACGACACACACAACCACACATGCAACCACACACCCACAACCACACACACCCACAACCACACACACACACAACCACACACACACAACCACACACACAAACACACACAACCACACACACAACCACACACACAACCACACACACAACAACACATACAACCAAACACACAAACACACACAATCAGACACACACACACAACCACCCACACACACAAAACTACACACACACACACACAACCACATGCACAACCACACACACCCAACCACACACACACAAACCACACACACACAACACAAACACACAAAATCAATCACAACCACACAACCACAACCACACACACAACCACACACAACCACACATCCACACACCCACCCACAACCACAGCCACAATGGCACACACACACAACCACATACACAACCACACACACACAACTACACACTCAATCACACACACACACAACCACACACAACCATTCACACAACCACACACATAACCACACACACATAACCACACACACACACAACCACACACACAACCACACTCAAAACCACACACACACATACACACAACCACACACAACCACAACCAAACCCACACACACACAACCACACACACAACCACAACCACACACAACCATACATACACACAACCGCACACAACCACAAGCACACACACACAACCACAACCACACATACAACCACACACACACAACCACACACACAAGTATGCACACAACCGCACACACAACCACACACACAACCACACACACAACCACACACACAACCACACATCCACACACCCACCCACAACCACACCCGCAATGGCACCCACACATACACACAACCACACACACACACACAACGACATACACAATCACACACACACAACTACACACTCAATCACACACACACACAACCACACACACAACCATTCATACAACCACACACATAACCACACACACACAACCACACTCACAACCACACACACACATACACACAACCACACACAACCACACACACACAACCACACACACAACCACAACCACACACAACCACACATACACACAACCACACACAACCACAATGACACATACACACACTACCACACACACAACCACAACCACACATACAACCACACACACACAACCACACACACAAGCATGCACACAACCACACACACAACCACACACACAACCACATACATACAAACACACAAACGCAACCACATACACACACAACCACACACACAACCACACACACACACGACCACACACACACACACACAACCACACACACAACCACACACACAGCCACACACACAACCACACACACAACAACACACACACAACCAGACACACAACCATACACACAACCACACATACAACCATACACACAACCATGCACACAACCACACCCAACTACACATCCACACACACACGCAAAACCACACCTGCACCCACATCCACACACACACAACCACACACACACAACCACACACACACAAAACACACACACAATCACACACACAACCACACCAAGCATTGTCATAGCCAATAGGTCTAGCCTTTGTGACCTTATAAATGTTTAGCCACGCAACAGTTGATGTGGTTGCACCAAGGATATTGAGCTGCATAACTAAATACTTAGAAGGTCCCAAAAGCGAGACCTATTGGCTATGCCAATTATGTTTCATTAGATTTTAACTAATAGTTAAAACGTTAGCTATCTATTCCAACCTGCAGGTCCCACAGCACTGTGATGAGATTCTCATGAGTGAGGTGGAGTAGAGCTACAGTGGAGGAGTGATGTTGCATGAATGGTTGTATTGTGTTGAGAGCAGCAAAGTGTGAGATGGTTCAGTGAGGTTATTCTCACGGTCGACATCAGCCCAGGCTACAGGTCACGATTTTAAAACTTAGCAAGACATCAGCTCAACCCTCCATCATTCCATGGTCAGTAAATTCAATACAATTAATTTGGGAAATAGCAACACCTGTAATTTACACTGTTTAGAACAAGCCATGGCAAAGCCAATTTACCTGCTTTTGGTTGTCATCTTTTGACTTTGCCCATAATCGTCAAAGTTTTCTGTAAAACTGTACAAGTGGACTACTGTTTGTGTGCAGGTGGGCTAATGTCTAAAGTGGGTTGACCTCCTGCCCCATGCTGTATGGGGCAGAAATAAAATACGAATAACACAGCAACAGAGCAATGGAAGAAGAGAGCTTACTAAAAGCTCCCATAGACACATGCATTATGAAATGTTATTAGCACCAGAAGATCTTGGCTAACAGCAGACTTTAAAAACAGAAATGTGTTACGAAGCGCAAGCATTCAAAATAAGTTATTATTATTTAAAGTGTTGGCGAGGCCCAGAGCTTTAAATGGTCAGGTACTGTCTGCTACTGAGTTCCTGTACTTCTTTTAATTTGAAAGGGAGAGTACCTTCCTTCGCAGCACTCCTGCAATACACGTAATGTTAGAGTCCCAACACTTCTCAGAACAAAACAGAACCTAGTGAGTACCTGCACTTCTATATTTCCATTTAAACATTAAAGAGAGGACATCAGACTGAGTCTGAATACAAAACAAGTTATTATTCAAGTGTTGGTGGCATGAGATTGAGTCTTTAACAGTGAGGAGGGGCATCTGGAGAGAGAGAATGACTGGGGGGCTTATAGTCACATTTTCCCATCTACACAGTGTGTTACAAAATGTGAAGGGTACAATGGGAACGGTACACAACCCAGAAGGCTCACCTGATGACGATCAGAGCAGGGGTTAGGAGGTTTGGGGGCGTCAACCAAACCATCCGAAATGTTAATGCAATTCTGAGGTTAGAAACAGTTTCAGAAAGGAAGGTTCTGGAGTCCTTATGTGAGTAATCCCTAGAGCTGCCTTCAGAGACACCTTCACCATTTTGTGTATTCATCGGTAGCTGTGTTTCATTGAGAAGGCTGAGCGTGAAGGAGTGTGCCTGTTGTGTACGCTACTGTAGGTGTCAATAGTGTGTCTGTGACACTTGATGTTGTTGACAAGTTGTGGTACAGCTGCAGGGTTACATTTCACACATAATCCATGTTTTCTTTGGAGATCAGTCATTACACATGCCTGATAGACACATATTGCTGAGGCTCACAATTCCTAGGAAGTGAGGCTCACTCTCTTGTTCACCTCACAGCACCAGGCCTGCTCTTGTAGTATACGTTAAGGAGAGCGGTATAGTGCCTAGAAGAGCAAAGAAAAGCTGGGCATCTAGGGGTGCACACAGTGCTGAGAGGGTGTGTGGCCAGTTATTCATTGGTAGGGGCGTTTCATTCAGATGACTGAGCATGAAGTACACTTCAATAGGCGTCAGCAGTGCAAAGTTTTAGCTCTTAGCACCTCTAGAGGGAGGACCATGGTGCGCAGCACAACAGCAGTCGAAATGATAAGATAAAAAGCACGTATTAACATCAGAAATGCATCAGAATTCAAACATGCCTCCGGGATATCTCAGTGAGCTAAGCACCCCCTAAAAGGGTTGCCATTGTGCTCGGCAATAGCAACACCTGCTGTTTACACTTAAAGAAATCTGAATGGTGGAAAGAAATACATGGATATTGGCACCAGAAGCTGTAACAGATCGCTTTACGTTAAAGACTTGCCTGCACTTTGTTAAATCATTGAAGTATGAGGGTCGGACACTTCCAAGAAGGCCAATTCTGTAATAGTAACCAAGCTCCACAGAAAACTGGCAGAGATGTTTGGGTTTAGCTCCGTTTGGCTATTGGGTGACAGTGAGATCTGCTCTGGGATTGATGCACACCGCACGAGTACAGAGACAGCAGCCACATCTCACCAGAATAGGTACAGCATGAGCTACGGAAGAAGTCATGAAAACAGCTCTATTTCCATAGCCCTCCTATTCACACTTTTATGGGAACCTGTTGCCGAGCACTAACACATACATTAGCAGGAGGATGCAAGAGCCACGTGGCAAGAAGCAACTACGGCAGCAAGCCAGCGCCTTCCATCCCGGCATCAGTGTGTGTGTAGACCCCTCAGGTGTTCCATGAATTGTTTATGGCCACAAGTACGTTCTGCCCTGGGGGGAAGTGCGTTTGTGTGTGCAGGAGGGAAAGGGAGTGGAGGGGGAAGCCAGCAGAAGGCCGCAAGTGGTTGGTCACTTCCCTTATGAAAAATCCTGGAGCCGTGCCACAGTGACAGTCACTTGCAGAGGAGTGATGTGGCATTCCAATCTATGGGAGTGCTAGCAGCTGCAGGGACTGAGCATGAGCAGACACAGGCAGTGTGAGGGTAGAAGAGCAGCATGCTTGAGCCCAACTAGTGTGTGCTGCCAAAGTTACCCTTTTCTCCCCCGCACGCTTCCCATGCCTGCTGTCTGCTGCCGAGGCAGGAGGGGGCTCTTAACTTCACATCACTGACCGGAGGCTCACAATAAACGACATGGGTGGCAGTATGGGAAGGAGAGCGTCCGGGGCAAGCAAAAACGTCACGGGACCAATTCAAAGAAAAAAAAGAGTGCGCTGACAAAAATTTTAATAAACAAAAGAGTAGGGGGACATGTAACAGGGTCAGTCGCCATGGGTGAGACCAGCACACCAAAAGGAGGGACAAATAGCAGAGTTTCACCACTGAAATGCAAGGAATTTCAAATGGGCACACAGAGGAACAAATGAAAGCGATGGATGTGATGAAGGCCCACAGACTAGATATAGCATGTCTCAAGGAGACAGTGCATGCGCTGCTTAGGTGAGACCTAAAAAACAATGCTTTTGAGGCTGCTGCCGATGTCCTGGGGGGTTTCACACCACGGAATAGACATTGGCTGTGTACAACCTCCAAACAATTAGCTGGAAACCTGCCCTCTGCTCGGTTTTCCAGATAAATCGGAGCACAATAAGGGATACTGGCTCCTCATCGGATGACTGTGTCAAGGAAACCTTTATTGTGTGACACAATGGCACTGTGTGAGTTACAAAGTCTGAATTATGATGTGGATTTTTTGAAGCAATTACTGTACATACATATTGTAAACCTCACCTCTTTGGACACCCTTGTGATCTCACTATGCAAAAAACCTCAATCTTGTGTTGCTTTTCTGCACAATTTCACCTCATTCAGCACTTTAGGAACTTTTACGTGATTGTGATTCTTTCTCCACATGAATCGCTGCCAAATACCAAATCTCTCTCTGTGGGGCCCTTGAAGGAACATCTGTTCAACAACACAGCCAATTGCTCAAGTGCTCTTTGTCATTTCCTCATAGCACGCAGTTTGAGAGTAAACCATAACCCCAATAGCAATCCATTAACATTTTATTCTGTCAGGTTGTTCATTGTTAAATAAATTATGCCCAGCACGCTACATGAGCTTGCAAGCAGCAGAAACACACTGCGATTGTTAAATTCCTACTACATGCTTTGTATTTAATTGAGTCAACATAGTTAACCCAGCACAGTCTCTTGGGAGCTCCTGAAGAATACAAAGCTTCAGAGATTGATAGGATTTAGAATTCTGTTCTTACCCTGCTTGCAAAAACATTTAACACCGTGTGCGATGTGTTTATAATGCCTGATTTTCCAATTGGAACTTGAATGGATTGAGTGAACTCTGTGGGTGGTTACACGTTCTCTAGCGTATTTTCCTTCAATTAAATCCTCGTTGAAGACTTATTCCTGCGGTTTTACATGCACACTGTAGTTTTCTGACTGTTAAACTTTTATCTATTTTATGTCTCGTTTTTAACATATGACGAAAAAAACAGACATGCTATTAATATATTAATCAACGAAAACATGGACAAGTCGGGCCTGAAACCCTTGTCCAAACTGATAGTCTTGGTAAAACAAATGTGGGTACCTGTGCTTTAATATCACCCACAACTTCTACAACTTGTTATTTAGTTCATGATGAAGTTGAAGCACTCTCTCTTGCATTTTGATTGACATATAGAAGGGTTCAAGTAAAAAAGAAATGAACTGTTCTCTTGAAACATTTTGTGATGTAAACCTCTTCTCTAAATGAACGGAATGTTTTTTTTTACAGCTCTTTGTAATTTCTTTTTGCATCGGGTCGGCTCTATTGAAATTAATAAAGTACTACTACGTCCTTGCATTATTGATGATTTACGTTAACAGTGCTTTAGCCAGAAGGGCTGGACAACAGGTTCGGGAGGAGAAGAACTAGGTTTGGAGATGGTGCCACCACACAAGGCAATGTGCAATGTAGGTGAAATCTTTCTATCTTTCAACTCAAACAGGGCTGGCTTTAGGACTGGTGGTGCCCTCTGTGATAATGTTTGTTGGCATCCCCAATGACCTCCTTCGCTACAGATTCTCTCACTACCACCCTTTAACAGTGCCCCTCTGGTCTTCAGAACCACTGTCTTTCAGATGCGGTCTCTTAATTCGGTTTATAGCACCATTCATATCAGTGTAGGGTGTCAGAGATCTTTACATCACACACACTACACAGATTCAATCAAAGGTGTGTTAATCAGTGTATAGGTGTTAGAAATGGGATTTCTGGTTGGCTAAGGCTTGTGCCAAACGCTGCAGCTGGCACTAAGTGCTGCGCAGCTGGGGAATGCCCGGCACCTCTGTGCATCTCTGGCCCTCTCAGGGACTCTCACTGGATATGCGCCTAAACGGTGCAGCTGCCCACTACTTGCTGGGCAGCTGTAGATGGTAAACTGTAGCAGGGGGCTCTCACTGGCCCTTAGGACAATTTGCGCCACACGCTGGAGCCATCTGGCTCTAAAGACAAATAGGGGCCTTGGAGCACTCTGGCTCCCAAAATCAAGTGTGCCGCAGGAGCACCCTGGCTCCTTAAATAATCATCTATGGCCTCAAAACGTTGGAGCCACCTGGGGCTCTCAAACAATTGTGCCCCCCAATAATCCATGGGAACTTTAAACACGAATGGTGGCGATGTTGGAGCGGTTTAGGCTCTGGAAATAATTATGCCCAAAACGGTGAAGCGGCCCGCTGCAAGACAGGGCCGCTCAGGGATGTAGCGATGACCCTGTGCCTCGAGGGGCACAAAACATGGAGCCCCGACTCACTGGGCCTTTTGTAGCAGGATTCCAGTCTCCTCTGTGGCTCCGGTCTCTGCTCTCTGCGTCTTCTGCTACCGTGGGGCTCTCCCTCGAGCATGGGAGCCCTCGTCCCGGACTCGCGCCAGCCTCTTCTCAAAATGCGGCAGAGGGGGCAGGCACCGGCAATGTGCCTCGCGCCCCCCCTCCACAGGACACAGGCGGCGGCACTTGCGGGGTTCTCTCACCTCACGAGAGCCCCGCCTTCTCTATGCACCAGTCTTCACCCGGTCCCCCATCTCAGGACCCAGATTTTTCAGATGGAGCCTGCTAGGCTCCGGGACTTCCTTCTCTGCCTGCACTTCCGGTCAGCACGCATCACTTCCGTCCGGCGGCCCTGCCCACATTCAGGCGGGCCGCGGGCGGCGATATGGGGCAGGATGAGGGGTAGGCTCCCTCGGAGATACAATGCGGACAAAGTCGCGGGTGGGCACCCACACATAAAACAATTAAATAAGCGGGTGGCACCCGTAATTAGGTATAAAAAAGCGGCCAGAATGCCGGGTGGGCACCTGCTTAACAACCCTAAAAATAAGCGGGATGGGCACCCTCAGTTAAGCAATTTCAGGGGAATCCCTACGCTGGGGATTCCCTCCAGGCAAGAGGCAGCTCGGCACTGTGGAGCCCAAGCTCCTCTTCAGCTGGGCATCAAGGAAAGCAAAAGGGGACCCCAAGCAAGAGATCCTCCAGGCATCCAGGGAAGGGCAGGGCCCAGGGAGACAAGCCTAACCCTGGGCCCCAGCAGCAGTACGCCTCTGGTAGTTTCAAGTGCAAGACAAGAACAAAATCATGGGGTCACAGCCCCTCTTTTATACACACATAATCCTTTGTCTACAAGGGGCAGGCAATGAGAGAACCAGCTACAACTGGGTCAAGGGAACTCCTGAGCACTTTGTTTTGCTCAGCCCCTCTCTCCTTTTCACTGGGCAGGCTAGGGACATCAGACGCACAACAGGGGGTAGAGCCAGCATTGTGGATGGAAGGCACAGCCCTATTCAGGTCCCAGGTGCAACTCCCTCCTTCCATCAACATGCAGATCTTCCTATTCACCACCGGGCAGACCCATCCTGGCTCCTGGAGCCAAGCACACCAGCCAGCCCCTGTCACTCACAAGCCAGACAGTCAATTCACATTCACTGCACACAGAAATGCCAACTTCTAAAAGTAGTAGCTTGTCTCCTTTCTGGTGAAGAATTGGCTTGGTAGTTTAGTCTGCCCTGTTCCCATGATGCACTGGGCCAGGGACAGACTGATTTGCATATAGCCAGGTTCTGAGCTGGGATGGTGCAGTGAGATAAATAATGGTGATGGATCAAGCCCTGATCTTTGGACTGGGTAAGACACTCTTTCATCACCACCCCCTTTTCTGAATCGTTTTTGGCCACTATAGGTGTGGCAGGGTATACTCAGACATGAGTCCCTTTCTCACTGCACCATCAGGATTCAAGCAAGCCGGGCCGAAGACGGCTGAAATGCCAGAAACCGGTCCCCGGTAGCTTGTCTCCTTTCTGGTGAAGAATTGGCTTGGTAGTTTAGTCTGCCCTGTTCCCATGATGCACTGGGCCAGGGACAGACTGATTTGCATATAGCCAGGTTCTGAGCTGGGATGGTGCAGTGAGATAAATAACGGTGATGGATCAAGCCCTGATCTTTGGACTGGGTAAGAGTGGTCTGCTTAATTCAGACACTCTTTCATCACCACCCCCTTTTCTGAATCGTTTTTGGCCACTATAGGTGTGGCAGGGTATACTCAGACATGAGTCCCTTTCTCACTGCACCATCAGGATTCAAGCAAGCCGGGCCGAAGACGGCTGAAATGCCAGAAACCGGTCCCCGGTAGCTTGTCTCCTTTCTGGTGAAGAATTGGCTTGGTAGTTTAGTCTGCCCTGTTCCCATGATGCACTGGGCCAGGGACAGACTGATTTGCATATAGCCAGGTTCTGAGCTGAGATGGTGCAGTGAGATAAATAACGGTGATGGATAAAGCCCTGATCTTTGGACTGGGTAAGAGTGGTCTGCTTAATTCAGACACTCTGTTCATCACCACCCCCTTTTCTGAATCGTTAACTTCTAAAAGTGGCACTGCTACACTAGACACATTAAATCTGCGCACACCGTCGCGCAGCATTTAATCTCACGAGTTTGCTCATACCAAACTCGCCCCTGCACTCCCCACACATCAGGAACTACCATGGGCACACATATCCCCATGCATTCCTATGGGAGGGCAGGCCACTCTCACCACACATACACAGAGAGCGCACGCACTTTTCACTGGACCACAGTGAAAAAGTGCGCAGAGGCCTAAAATCACCAACACCAGGTTACAGAAACAGGCTAGGAAAATGCAAAACGTTTCGGGGTGAACCTGCCAAAAGGGCCAAGTCCAACAATAGGAAATGTGAAATAAGACAGAGGAGTACAAGGTGCAGGAGTCACATGTTATCCATACTTAGCAGTATAGATTAATTATACTTGGTCTGGAGAAGCACAAACTCAGAATTTAAAATGTGATACCATGGTCATGGTCGGGGTTCTCTTTAATAATCATAATTGATTTCTTTCCAAATAAATCCTTTTTCCAACATTAGGATAACGAAAGACTGGGGAACAAATGATAACGCTCGAATCTATACCTTGCAGTTTGAATGCACCTCTTTGATGTCAGTTAATCGCTCACTGTTCTATGTTAGGATTTTAACTTATAAACTACAAGTAACAGAAGGATCTCTCTGACAAAAGCAGTAACCCACTGACCTATTTACATTATACAGGGGCGGTTCCTTCGCTAAGGCAGAGGAGCATCGTCCCGTTGCTCTTTGAGCAGCAACAATAAAATGATAATAACATTTATTATCATTTTATTTTTCACAGGTTCGGGCTGGGTTAGGGCAGGGTGGGGCTGAAGCACAGGGGAAGGAGTGGTTTGCACACTCCAAGTGCCCATGACGGCTTTGCTGACTGTCTTTGACTGGCCAGACAGTCATGTGAACTACACATGCTCCCCACCAGGCTGCATTACACAGCCTGGTGGAGAACATGCACGGGCCCCCAGTCCCTATCTGAGCGCCGACCCACTGCGCTCAGACCAATCACAATGCTGTATTGCAGCATTGTGATTAGCTCAGGGGAGCTAATTACAATGCTGCATGGCAGAGTTGTGATTGGCTATGGGGAGCCTGGGTGATTCCTGGTTCCGGGCTCAAGAAGTGGAGGAGAGAAGTGGCCTTCAGAACAGGTAAGTGTTTTTTTTTAAGTCCCTCACCAACCCCCTCCACCCCAGCCGCTACTGACATTATATGCACTTTGTGATCTTCATGGTACAGGTTCTGAGTTGCAGGCATATTAATCCTTTGTGCTACGATGAGTCAAAACTTCCACTAGACAAAACTCCAATCTCTCTCCAGGAAGAACATTATTCACCAGCGTTATCTTGATATTTTTATTGTTGTATGAAAATTGCTGGAAGCTAGGAACATGCCACCAGGTGATTTTAAAACCAGAATATACACAGCACCTCCTCCCGAAGTCAGCGCCCGATGCTGGCGCACCGGTCGCACTGCCTTAGAGCGGGGGCCCTGAACTCAAAGACTATCGTCTGTATGCGAGGAACAGAAATAGTGCAAGAACTTTCATGGCCTTAAGTAATTGCATAGTAAAGGGCATTCCCAGTTTGAGCTGCTTGCAAGTCGTCCACAGAGGTACCCGTTGGGAGAAGGCGCAACCAGAGTACAACTGGCCTGTCTTTACTGTCCAGAAAATCTGGCTAGTAAAATTTAATGCAGACTGAGAAACAAGTGCAGTCTGGCCTCAGCTTCTGGCCTCTCATAATCCCCTCCTCCGGCATAGGGCAAGCACAGAACACTCCCCCGTACCTGCCACTAACTTCCCCACCACCCTGCCTCCTGCCCCACACAGACTTCCTTGCTTCTATTTACCACCCGCTAAGAGCATATGCTAAGTGGAAGTAGATTTCTTGCTAGAATTTGGGCTCCTATTGCAGGTTTGTTCCCTAAAAGTCTGGGTTATTTTTGATTCCAGGGACAAATACCTTGGAATAGTTGGATTTAGGTCCATGATACTGGTTTGAAACGATTATTCCAATGACTGTTCTCCTCATCTTACTGAAACCAGCACCTGAAGGACTTTCATAGAGTGTGATGTCATTGTCATTTTGAGACTATACTGAGATGATTCATTGTTTTGAGTTGAGGTGAACTTTGATTTGAGATGAACTTTGGCCCTTCTCGGGCTCTCGTTCCAAATCCATCAGTAAATGGAACAGCCTTTGGGAGGATGGTGGCTGATAGGGAAGGTTTCCCAGAACGGCCTTATTGGACCACTCATGCTTTTTCCTTGATTGATCATTACATCTTATTTGGCTGCATCCAAGATGGGCCACATACGCAGGTCCTCTTGTTTCTGCCTTAGAATCTGCAATCAGTTTCTCATTTATTTTTTTTATTATTAAAATCAGACTACCTCCCTTCTTTATGTTGTCTTCCCCAAGGTTTATCCTCTCCGCAAGACGTTTCAATGTCTTTGATGAGCTACGAAATTCTAGCAATAAAGGTGGGATTTGGGGTTCCATTAGATCATATTCAGTTCTGTCAAGGTGGTAATGATAATGGTTGTTGATGACACCACAGATCTCTGGGATTTCACCTTTTACTGATTGTTCTATGGCTTTGCCTAAGCCACTGAACAAGGTCAATTTCCTGAATGTTAAAATGAACTCTGACCTCTTGAAAATCTTCAGCCTTAAGAAAAGACCCTATGGATCAACTAGAAAAATTTATAATTTATATCCCCAAAAAATAATGCTAGCTTTGGGCAAGCACAAATGAACCAACTATACCGGTTTCTACTCTTAGCAATTGTACCGGAAGTGATGAACTAAAGGAATAACATTTTCCAAAAATATTCCCTTAACAGATATTTTTAAAAAAACAAGACTTAATTGGAGTATGCTCTAAGGCATATGTTAGAGTAGGGGGAATTTTTGTTTCGTAAATTTGAATTAGGTAATTGAAATGTTTTCTCCCCAAGGAGTTATATAAACACTGCATATAATTTGCATGTGCTACTGCTTTATTGCTTAGGTTTGTGAAATACAGATTAATTTTTAAGTTGCTAGAAATGATTCTACCGAAATAGGTATATTTGTTAACTACTTCTAACTTTTCATTCTCCAGATACCAGTTGAATGTCGGAATTATTTTTGGTTGTATTAATCCTTTAAAAAATGCATCTGGACACACCCATGCAAGCCTCTCGGGCTTGACTGAAACCCTATAGCGGTCTGATCAAACAAGATTGTATTATCTGCATATAAGAGCATATGCTTTTGTTTAGAGCCAACATTCTGTAGAGAATTTTTTCTGTATTGTAGTTGGCATGGGAAGCCAGAGAGATAGAGTGAAAATAATAACTGTGCCAGCACACAACCCTGTTTTAATCCATTTAGAGTGGAAATCAGGTTAGACAGGCCCTTAACCCCTCCCAATAGCATGCATTTTACACCATGTATGGGAGTGAAGAGACACTAATACTAGGAGTAAACCACTTGGAATCCCCAATCTCAGGGCCCGACTGGCCGTAATGGGCACTAGGCGCTCCCCGGTGGGCCGGGAGGGTGGGGCTGCTTTTGGACCAGTACGGGCTGGTTTTGGTACAGGGGGGTGGTTTTGCAGCAGTGCTGCCATATTGGCCCCTTGTACCAAAAGCAGCAACAGCAGTGCTTCCCACCAGCACCCCCCACCAGCTCCCTCGCACCCAGCACCGGCCTAACTTTATTTCAAGGGCCGTTTTGCGTGCCCAGTCCGGCCCTGCCCAACCCAGATTACTTCCTCCATAAAGTTGGTGTGTCCATTAGGTCAAATGGAAAGGTCAATAAAAGCTGCAGATTATAGTGACTTATTCCTAACAACATATGTATCTAATAAAAACTGCATCACTGCTATGTTGTCTTTGACAGAGCAGTTAAACCAGACTATTCCAAAGGAATAATGTTCACATCCTGAGCCCAGACCTTCAGATGGTCTAATACACACATAGCAAACTTTTTCCACACCGCGTCCAACAATGCAATTTGACGGTTAGCTTCCGGTACTTGTCTGCTTCCTTTTTTGTGAGGGATGATGATGCGCCCTCTCTAGGATTTTGGCAGTTGACCAGTGGAAAAACAGTGTTCAAAAAAGAGTACTAGCAATTTGGCCCACATTTTCAATATCAGAATAGGGACTCGTTTGGGCGCATCGCAGCAGAGGACCTCGCTCTTCTGATATACCCTTTTATCTTATCATAGGACGGAAACTGAATACATTTGGTCATTTGGATGGACAGCTCAAAGAGATTTATGTCCTTATTTGGTTTCTATAATGCCCTGATAGAATCAGACCAGATTGCCTGTGGTATCTCGTTTGCCTGCACCCCCTTTTTCAGACTAGTTAAGGGTGATTGTTGGCTGTTTTTCCATATCATCCTTTGGAGCACGAGTATTTCGAAGTCTCCTGTTGTCCTGAGTTTTCATATGCTTGACCATGTCAGCAATTAGTAGCAACTTCTATTGTGACCCTGGGGAACTTGTGAAATATGGCTCTGGGTGTTTATCAAAGGTTTTTGGGTGGTTCTTTGGTGCTGGCTACCCAGAATTCTGTATTTTGTGCCACAATTTCAGAATTTCCTTAGAAAATGTACCTCTTTTCTCCTACCAGGTGTTGCAGAGCTCATCTAGTTGTAACACTTTTCTTGACAAAAGATGATGGTCTGGGTCTTTGATAATGGGGAAATGTGTAGTCTTAAGTAGCTAGTGCAGTCTCTCGGCTTGTGGTATACTAATGCCTATAGCAGTGGTTCCCAAAGTTTCAGAACCACAGCCCAATTTTTAGTACGACAAACTTTTGCGACCCACCTAGCTTTAATGAACATGAGGAAGGAACATTTTTAATGTAAATAAATCATCATGTTGAAGCGCACTGTTCATTTACAGAGCAGCACATTTTCTATTGAAATGGCCACTAAATTTGCACAGACATCCAGTTTTACTGATAAAATTATATTACATACAAATGATAATGAGTGGATATCGGGCTTAAGTGAATATTTAACATTTGTTCGCCAGCAAGTGAAATGAATTAATTTGTTTCTAACACACTTCAGAATTACAAAAAAAATGTGCTTCATTTTTGCTTTCTAAATGCTGAATGGGTACAGTTATTTTGCAGGTATTTACACATTGTTGTGTGTTACAAAAAAACGACATCCTACAGCCTTACCTTTCACTATCCCTGTATCCCAGCAGGATTGTCACAGAATTCACTTTACTTTTTATTTCCTTTGACTGCAAAGTGAGAGTAGTTTATAAACACCAATCCTTATGTTAAAAGAAATTAGCAGCAATTTTTCAGAAGACATTTGACCTTTATCTTTGCAGTGCAACAAATGTGACAACACAAATACAGAATGTAAAGGAATCTTTATTTATTACTTGGACTTACACACACACACCCAAAATCGGCTTGCGACGCACCAAAAAATGGGCTGGGCACCCAACTGTTTGAAAAACACTGACCTATAGTTTGTGATCCTTAATGCTGATGGTGGTATCTAAAATGTTTTTGTTTGAATGGAATTCATTTAACGCCTGGAACCATTCAAGTTCCTGTTCACTTGCAGTCCAAATCAATAAAACCAATCAAATGGAAATATTTATTTTAGTTTGATGAAGTAGGTGGTAAGGATAGTTGTGTTTCTGTTATTCTACGGAAAGCCTGGCATACTGCAGTGCATAGCTGTATCCACTGCTGTTCCAGATTCCGAAGGTAGACGTCAATGACAAATGAGAAATAGTTGTATACATTTGTTACAGCTTTCTATTCCAAGAGTTCCCTACTGCCTGCCCCACCCGCAGCATTGGTGTAGAGGGAGATTCCACATACATTCTTGCTAAGACAGAAGTTCCTTGTGAGGGGCTTGGTAGTGGGAGGGTCTAGGCAGGGCATGTAGCTAAGCATTGTTGTTTCAAAGTGTTTTCTGACCACCCAGTGGTGTTTCCATTTACAGGCCCTCATTGTGAGTTGCCTGGTGTCTTTGTCATTATCTCTCCCCCTATAACACTTGGTCCTGGTACATCTGGGCAGGGGCGGCTCTAGGCTCATGACGGCCCTGGGCACGGATCGTAGGTAGGGGGCCCCGGAAGAAGGGGTCCGGGCGGGGCGGAGTGCGGAGGCCATTGAAGACCGGGGCTCAGGGTGTTTGGAAGTGGAACAGAGCCGGAGGCCGCCAAATCCCTGCCAGGGGCCGCCACGCAAATATGTATCCATCCTCAGGGGATTATTATATTAAGTATATATATTGGCGTGGGGGGCCCTGGGTTTGGTGGCCCTGTGCAGTTGCACAGCTTGCACATGCCTAAGGCCGCCCCTGATCTGGGTAATGGGGGACTAACAGAGATTCGGATATTTTAGAGAACAACTGGCGGGAATTGCACTTGCTCTGCTAATCGCTCCATGTATTTTCCCCCCGGCATTCTGTCCAGAGACCCAGCTTGCTTGCAGCAGGAGAAATCGCAACACAGAACACCACGGAGCTATGGTGTTCCCCTTAAACTTATCATTTTGAAGAAGCTCGTAACTCCCGTCAGCACACTCATTGGTCTGTCGTGCTTCTCCTAATGAGAGACGGAGTGGCACAGACTGAGATCGCGGGGTGCCTCCCGCTGTCATATTTTATGTATTTCGCTCCACAATTTATATATCTTGTATGATGTATCTAGTAATTGGTGTTCATTATGGATACTGCTCCTGCTTTGTGACCGGTTTCTTCGATGTGCTTTGATTGTTTCTCAAAGCTTCCATGGCCCTACATTCAAGTGGAGATAAGTTGTACCCCATATTCAGAGAAAGAACATTTCCAGATTACCTATAGTCCAAGTTCCAGAGCTCTATTGTGTTCCTGGGGTTTGGAGAGCAGAGTGTGAGAGTTCAGCAAAGTTAGATCTGCAGTTTGAAATATTAACAAAGCAGTCATGGTCTTGGCCTTTTAAGCAGAGCACAAAAAGAATAATATATCTTACACTAGCATTTGAGATGTGACACTGCATTTGATTCTGAGTGTTTCTACTGTTTTAGGAAAGCTTTAGGGCATCCTGTATAAAACTGATTTGCGTTTATGTTTGCTCTTTGTGAAATAGCTGCCCTTTTGTTTGTAACTGTGAAGCACGCCATAAAATGCAATTTTACATAATCACATGAGCTTCTACCATTTCTTTCCATGTCTCGTTAGCAGTAAATCGTGTGGTACTAAATGTATATGTTCTCTGTAATGTGTTCTTTTTATTTTTCGTGCAGTCACATTTTGTAGTGGTGAGTGTTTGAGGACATTTAAAGTGAACTATACAAAGAACAAGGTATCTTAAATCCCCACAAAGAATATTGTTAAGAGGGCTCAGTGAATTAAAGGCAGGCCAGTGATGTCGGGTCACAAGTTCAAATCGCGGAAAGAGTTGAGATCGGTAAATTAACAGGCACATGCATCAAGCGATTTAGGATTCGCAAATGGTGCGAATCGCTAAAATCGGCCGTTTGCGAATCCCAAATCGCTATTTGGTATGCATCATCCTAAAAGTGATGAAATCGCTATTTTAGCGAATTTTGAAAGTGCGATTGCTTTTAAGGAATCGCAATTTAGCGATTCCTTAAAAGCAATGCATGAAACTTTAAAAAATTGAGAATTCGCAATTAGAGAGTAAAAATTACCATGAGGTTGGACCTCATGGTAATTTAGCGAAATGTTAAAAATATGCAGTTTTGTTCATTTTTGTAAGTTTCATGTTGTGCACACACATGCCCTTAGGGCATGTGTGTACACAACATATGTGCATTGTTTGATTTCAGGGGTGCAACAGGGTGTCCTTTGGACACCTCTGCACCCTTGAAATCGCAATCTCAATTTGCGATTAGCTAATTGCGAATCGCTAATTGAGATTGTCTTCCCATTCATTCCTATGGGCCTCTAGGCCCATAGGAATGAATGGGAAGGGATTCCTTAATTGCGATTCGCAAATTGCTAATCGCAATTAAGGAATTCTAAGGATTCGCAATTTATTTAGCGAATTCTTGATGCATAGGCATTTGCGATTCCTTAATTGCGATTCCTTAAAAATCGCTATTAAGGAATCGCAAATGCCGAGTTTGATGCATGTACCTGTTAGTCCCTTAAAATTGGCTGCACGTAACATGTTATTCACAGATCTTAGCAACGGCAGAAGGGCACTATATAAAAAGCTATTTGTTATTACTGAAGCATCTACAATGGTCGTATCAACGAATTTCGAGTCTGATGTGATTTGTAAACCAGCATGTGCAATTTGCACAATGACTGATTTGCAAATGGTTGCACAATTTTCAAGGCGACCTATTTACATTTGCATAGGTTAACAAAACCACCTACATAATCAATATTAATTGGGTAAGTTACAGCTTTTGCCGCTCTGTGATTGGCTGCAAATGCAGGGATGGATGCTCGCAAAGGATAGCGGACCTCCATCTCTGTATTTCCAAATGGGCAACATTTTTGTTCAAATATAGTCCACATCAATTAAAGGGAGTGGTTCTGCAAAAATGTTAACTTTTGTGAGCAAAGCAGGAGTATTATGGACAGTGGCGGGCCAGCATGGCTCGTGGGTGGTGGGCGGGCGAGGGGGTCGAGGGGGAGGCAGGGGTTTGAATTAAAAAAAAATAATACTTACCTTGAGAGCAGGTCCCGCGTCTCTGCTCCTGCTCTCCTGCCTCAGACTCTGACAGGAAAGGAAGCAGGCAGACAAGCTCCCTCCCTTAAGCCAATCACAACGCTGGTTGTGATTGGTCTGAGCGCCGTGACACGACGCTCAGCCAGGGGCTGGAGGGGTGGGCATGTTCTCCATGCAGGCTGTAATGCAGCCTGCATGGAGAACTGGGAAAGTGCGCATTACTGGTTTGGGCAGCCGGAGAGGGCTGATCAAACAGTCACTGCGCACTTTGGAGTGGGCAAAAAACTCCTCCTCTGCTCCAAGAGCAGAGCAGCCCACCAACCTGCTACAAACCAGAAGGACATGAGCATAACATGATAACTCTAAGTTGTTATAATTTTATGTATTTCACTGCTTAAAAGCAGTGAGGCGATGCTCCTCCACCAAAGCGGAGGAGCCGCCCCTGATTATGGACCACTGTCTGTTCCCTCTGAGGCTACCTGAAATGATTCTCAAATGGAACAATGTTCCAGGGGAACCGCTTCTCCTTTCGGAATCAAATATTACCCCATTTAAAGTGTCGGAAACTGATCAATGTTCGTGACTACAATTGCAGAAACTTTTGTGACTCATAAATTAAAAGGAAGTACCCTTTTCGTGCCCATCGGATCCCCTCAATTACAGGCCCATTTCTTTGCTGCCGTACTGTGCCAAAATATTGGAGGCCCATGTTTGTGACAGCATGTCCCAATTTTTGGAAGAATCACAGTACCTTGCGCCTAACCAGGCTGGCTTCCGCCCTCTTCATTCTACTGAAGCAGTCATCGTCTCAGTTCAGAACACCCTGAGGCGGAATGCCGACGAGGGGATCCACCAGGCTCTGGTGTTATCAGATCTATCAGCGGCATTCGACACGGTTGACTATACCATCTTGGTCAACCGTGTCGAACAGGCTGGTCTCAGGGGTCCTGCGTTGAGCTGGATTCGCTCATTTATTACTAGCCGCACCCAATCCGTGAGATTGGGCTCCTTTACGGCCCCCACTATTCTTACCACCTGCGGAGTCCCTCAGGGTTCTTCCTTGTCACCGCTACTTTATAATTTATATCTACGCCCCCTGCTGTACTCCCTTAGGAATACCAGAGTCACCATCTTCAACTACGCAGATGACTTGCAGCTCATCTTTCCTTTAAACACCGAGGACTCAGTGGTAGTGTTTCAAAACACCATGTCTCACATCCTGAGCTGGATGAGCTGCAGTCACCTGAAGCTCAACCCAGGCAAGACTGACCTGGTCTTGCCTGGGCAGAGTGCACTCAGATGGAACCCTGGCTTCTGGCCAGCCAGCATGGGAGCCCCACCATCTAAATCGCTCTCAGTTAAGAGCCTTGGAATTGTTCTTAGCGAAGATCTTTCTCTGAAAAGGCAGGTCAGCGCAGTGGTGTCCTCCAGCTTATTTCAGCTGAAGAAAATAAAGAAAATCGCTCGTTTCTTCTCTCTGGAGGCGCTCACACAGATTGTCATCTCCCTGGTTCTGTCCAGACTGGATTTCTCCAATAGTCTTTACCTTGGGCTCCAGGCCGGCGAGTTAAAACGCCTCCAGTTGATTCAGAATCAGGCAGCCAGACTTATTCTTAATCTACCTAAGAGGCAGTCTGTTAGAGCGGGCCTAAAACAACTACACTGGTTGCCTGTTGAGCAACGGGTGGCTTTTAAGACCGGATGTATTTTATTTAAGTCCTTACACCAATCTGGCCCCCTATTCATCAGAGACTTGTTCAAAAAATATGACCGCTCCAGGAATCTTCGCTCTATGCATAAACATCTTCTGACTGTCCCTACTTACAAAAGGAAGCGTCTTGGAGGTTGCTGCTTTGACCATCTTGCGGCCGCCTTCTGGAACTCCCTTCCTCTTCACCTTAAAACGTGTGGAAACATTCTTAGCTTCAGACACTCTCTCAAAACATGGCTCTTTTCCCAAGCGTTCTGTTGAGCTCCTCTATGCTTCCTCTGTTTGATGCGTTGTGTCCCTGTCTATAGCGCCATGAAGCCTCCGGGCGAACGAGCGCTCTACAAATACATTTCAATATCAATATCAATATCAAGTTGGTGAGGGTTTCAAAAGATCTTTTATTAAGTCAGTAAGACTTTTTCGACTTGTAAAAAAGCTTTTTGTCATTGTAAAAATGTCTGTGAGTGTTTGTAACTGCAGAGGGACTTTGTACTTTAGGCCTCTATGTTGTGTCTAGTCTTTAAGGTATGGGCAAAGTGGGGAATAGCCAAGGGCCAATACCTTTTAAGGAGCACCCAGAGATAGTGATGTTTTTCTCTTTATTTCTTTCTGGCCCCAATATGTCTATTTATCACTCCTTATCTTTCTCCCTACTGCTTTCTCTGGCTGTGCCGCTCTCTACCCTGTGTCATTTTCAGCATTTATGGGTCCATGGGTAACACATATTTCGGATGTTTTTTGTGACCCCATTTCTGAAAGTTCAACATCGATATAATCTAATATTGGGTGGCATTATTCGCTCTTGAAATAATAGAAAATAGGTAATAGCTGGCAAAATTGTTCTGAACGGCGGACCCCAAACTGTATATTGCCCAAGACCCTAACAACCATTAAGATGACCCGGGAACTATTGTCGCTTGTCTTGTTAGTTGAGTCCGTGTTTCAGTGGTAAACGTCTATTGCCCATTTCCAATGCCTTAAAATCTTGTTTTTAAATTGTGAACACACAGTTACCTATTCTAGTATCAGCTACCCGACCCCCGTTTAATTTTAGAATTGTTCTTCCTTGAAGCAAGTGAACGTATTTGGAGTGCCACAGATAACAACTTACCTAGTGCTTTCTGCCTCCTCTCTTGTGCTGGTCAAAGTCTGATTTTTTTTCACATCATTTTTATTGCATTTTAACAGTGCATACAATATATCATATTACCACATGGCCTTCTGAGAATGTGGCAAATAAAGAAGAACTCTCCCCAACTCCCCCATCCCACCAGCAGCTCTCCATGATCCTCAGCATACCATTCTTGATACAATCCGCCAAGAACATAAAAAACATCCTTGTCTAGCAAGGGCCTTCCCAGCCATGTAGTACAACTTGCATAACATATCCCACTGGGCCGTCCACTATTCGAGCCTATAAACCCCTCCGGGGACCAGCACATCCCACATCCACAATCAACACAGGCGTTCAGTAGGATCCTTTTCAAAACAGTCCCTCCTTACACTTTCAGACTTTGAATTAGGAAGGGTCCTTCAGTGCATCTAATATGGCCACCCACGCACTGAGATCTTCTTCCACCCTATCATCAGGCCTGGTCTGCTTCATATGAACCTCCTCAGCACGGCCCATTCTGACATGTTCCTAAGCCACTCTCCCACCTCAGGGGCTCCTTCGCCAACCACCTCATGGCTATTCGTCTCTTCGATAGCACCAGTCCAAAGAGCAGAAACTTCCTGCTCAGTTTTGTACCCTGTGGGTTCATTAGCAGGCCCAACGATAGCGTTTTGATATCAAGCTGCAGGTTCCACCCCTTGGCCTCATTAAGCTTCTCCACTATCACATGCCGGTAGTTGCAGAGGGACCGGTAAGCCCGAGCAAGGTGTAAAATGTCTGCCACCCCCTTCCCCACAATGCGAACAACTTGCCTCTGTTGAGGAAAATATTATGTGCAGTGTCTTAGTGGAGAGGTACACATGATGAATGTAATTATATTGTATTAGCTTGAGCTTTGCATTAGTAGACACATTCCTCACCCCTCCATGTACCTTGCCCCAGTCTGCTTTGCTTCCATAAGTGGGTCTGCCAAAGCTGTCTCCCACCTCGCCTGCGGAGGGCGATCCTCCCACAATGCCCTATAAAGATGGGATATCAGCCTCTCTCCCCTGCCAAGGTCAGAAGCACATCCAGGGTTTGGGCCAGTGGGAGCTCCAACGGGAAGGGCGTCCACAGTACATGCACAGTGGCAGAAAGTTTTGCATACATGAGGTACCGTCCATGTCCCAACTCAAATGTTTCCATCACCTCCGATCTCGTAATAAATCGTCCCTCTATGTATAGGTCCCCCAGAGTGTCACAGCCTCCCCTCTTCCACCGGTCTACCACCAACGCGGCAGCCATTTTCACAACTGGCTGGAGCACCCAGAGAGGCATGTCGGGTGCATATAGCTCCATCCCGATCACTGTATTTACTGCCCTTTCCCAGAGTTTACATGTTAACGTCTGTTAGAAATGGGGGTCTCTAGTTGGCAAGGGTTTGCAATTTTGTCCAAGTAGGGACCCTTCTTCCTAGTCAGGATAAGGGAGTTACACTCCTAAAATAACCCCTGCTCACCCCCTTGGTAGCTTGGCATGAGCAGTCAGGCTTATCTTAGAGGCAGTGTGTAATGCATTTGCACATAATCCACAGTAATACAGTGTAGGCGCTACAAATGGACACCATACCAGTTTAGAAAAATATCCAATAACTTTATATACTTAAAACAAGACCAACTACGATAAAAATCCACAATACAGTACTTTAAAAATAGTTAATTCGCAAGGTGTCTTTAAATTGCAAAAATACATTAAAAACACAGTTCGTAGGAGTCGGTAGCTCGGTCCAAGCCTACCTCAATGCTGAAAACAACAGAGTCTCGCAGTTCCCGCTGACTGCGTCGGTACGGACCAGCAACAGCATGAACAGACTCGTTAGCAGTACCTTTCTTAGTGCAGTTCACACGGAGGTGCGAGTCAGTCTTCGCATCCGTCGCAGTTTCAATGCAAGTTGAAGCAGTGCACGGTGCGGTGTCCTCCAGATGCGGTACGAGAAGCGGCTCGGTGACGAACGTCCAGACTGCGTCGGTAACACTAAGGCTTGTGGTGCAGGGCGAGACGGTGCTCAATGTGGTGCTGGCAGGTTGTGGTGCAGGTGACAGAGCCGGCTGTGGCGTCCATTGCGGTTACGGTGCAAAGTGGAAGCAGTGCAGGGCATGGTGCCTCTCGATGCAGTGCAGTCAGCAGCTCGGTGACGATCGTGCAGACGGTGTCGGTGAGACAAAAGCGTACGCTGCAGGGCGAGATGGTGCTCAATGCGGTGATGGCAGGTTGCGATGCAAGCGACAGAGCCGGTTGGCGGGTATTGGTGCTGGCGGAGCTGGACAGCTGTGTGCGATGAGGAGGTCACGGGTGTCGAGCCAGCGGCGATCATGTCAGTGAGACCAGGCCAGCGAGGTGAAGCGAGGCGGTGCGGGTTGCGGTACCTCTCGATGCGGTGCAGACAGCGGCTCGGTGACGATCATCAGGACGGCGTTGGTGAGACCAAGGCGTGCGGTGCAAGGCGAGATGGTGCGGCCTGCGGTGCCTTCATGACACAAGGCCAGCGACGGAGTCAGTGACAGAGGCGGTCGCGGATCCCTCTTCTCTGTGGCAACTGAAAAAGCAGTTCCAGGAGCGGTACCCAGAGGTTGGTTTAGTCTTTACAGTCCCTGAGACTTCCTAACAGGAGGTCAGCTCAGTTTCAGGCCCTTGGAGATACTCAGCACAAGTAGAGAAAGTTCAGTCCAGTCCTTTCACTGCCCAAGGCAGAAGCAGCAGCTGCAGGCCAACCCAACAAAGGAACAACACAGTAAAGGGGCAGTACTTCTCCTGGTCTTCTTCTTGGCAGTTTCCTTGATTCCAGCGAGTTCTAAAGTCTTGGGGTCTGGGCCCCAATATTTATACAAGCAATTCCTTTGTCCTCTGAAGGCAGAGGGGCCTGGACCTAGTTCAAACCAGTTTGGGGTGCATTCTGCCGGTGCGCACCTTCTCCCTTTGTCGGTGTGGGCCAGGGTCCTCAGACGCACCACAGGAGGTGGAGCCAGCATTGTGGAAGGCCAGCCCAGCCCTATTCAGACCCAGGTGCTACTCCTCCCACCCATCTATGTGTAGATGTGCCTATTCAGCCCTGTGCTGACTCACCCTGTCACCTGGAGTTTTCCCCAGCCCCTGTCATTCACAAACCAGACAGACAATACACAAGCTAGCAGAGGGAGGCTGGATGGTTAGGTCAGAAAATACCTACTTTCGAAAAGTGATATTTTCAAACACAGAATGTTAAAACCAACTTCACTAAAAGGTGTATTTTATCATTCTGAGTTCAGGCATACTAAACTCGAATTTCTACCATGCTCCCTGAGTCATTTAGGATTATAGGATGTTATAATCAAACTGCCCATTCTGGCCTATGGTGAACAGGTAGCCTTGCAATAGTGAAAAACGAAGTAGGCTCTAATTCACTATCAGAACATGCCACACACATCAGGGCATGTCCTACCTTTCACATACAATATACCCTGTCCTTGGGGGTACCTTGGGCCTACCTTAGAGGTGACTCACATGTAGAAATGGAAAGGTTTAGGGACTTGCAAGGGTGTGCACATGCCAAGTCGACATGGCAGCCCCAGGCTGCATATAGGCTCTGCAATGGCAGGCCAGAGTTAGACTTTATGGGCTGTTTATGTGGGTGGCACAATGCAGTGCTGCAGCCCACCAACAGCATTTGATTTATAGGCCATGGCACTCGCAGTGCACTTTATTAGGGACCGACACATAAATCAAATAAGACAATCATGGAAATACCAATCCATAACACAGTTTACACAGAGAGGATATGCACTTTAGCACTGATTAGCAGTGGTAAAATGCCTAGAGTCCTAAAACCAACACAAACAGGTCAGCGGAAAATAGGAGGAAAAAGCTAAAAGTTTGGGGATAACCCTGCAAAAAGGGCCATTTCCAACAACCTCACCACTTATGGCACCTCCAAGGGTACTCCCACTGCTTGCATCGGCAAATTTAACAGGTCCTCCATGTCACATGAACCCCTTAACAGCGGCTTCCCCCAATTGTCCTTGGGGTCCAGCCAATGTACAGCATGCTGCATGGGAGCCACCATATAATATGACTCTAAATCTGGCAACTCCTGCCCAATGCCCCATCCCACCCCACCCCACCCCCCATAACTACGGTCTTTTGACAGTTTTGAGCCTTACCAATTTCCTGTCCCACAGCAGTTCTGTTAGCAACTTATCTATTTCCACAAAGAAATGGTGGGGGGTCTCATGCAGCATGCCCTGCAGCATGTAGAGGCATTGCAACAACAATACTATTTAACTAATGACAACCCTGCCTGTCAGGGATAAGGGCAGCGTCTTTCAAAACAGATGGTCGGGCCTACGCCTTCCACTACCCGACCCACATTTAGGTTAATCGATTCCAATGCCATCTCAGCTACCCTGATTCCCAAATACTGTACACTAATATTTTCCAAAGGCAGATCAGTAATCAGTAGTCTTTGCGGGATACTTCCCCCCAGCATTCCCAACGGGAATAGTAAGGACCTATAGTGATTTACATACAGCCCTGAGGTGTCTTCAAACTCCTGCATAGTCCTCAAAAGATTGGGTACTGAATACTCCGGCTACCTTAGGTACACTAATGCAACATCTGCATGTAGGGAGATCATATGCCACGTCTCTCCCACCAGAACAACCAAGGTTTCCAACACCTGCTTTAGCGTACCTTCCATGGCTTCCATCACTAGCACGAATAGAAGTGGCAACAGAGGACAGCCCTGCCTTGCCCCCCTCTGTAACTGGCATCTCTCTGAAACTATCCCACCCATCCTTACTCTCGCCCTGGCCCCTACGTATAGTAGCTTCACCCAAACTTCATACTTGCTAACCAGCCCTATCTTGGCCAATACCATCCATAGGTAGTTCCAATTTACAGAGTTGAATCCCTGTTCGATATCCAGAAACACCAACGTGGAGGCATCATCTCTCAGCTGCGGGGCATGGTATATGTGCGCGAGTTGCCTGAAGTTGCAGAGTGTATTTAGCTTCGGTATGAACCCGCAGTGGTCCAAATGAACCATATACGGCAAATAGCTCAACAGGCAAGATACCTTCGATCTACTTAGTATTTTCACATCAACATTCAGCTTTGATAATGGGCGATAGAAAGATGTCTCAGATGGGTCTTTGCTGGATTTTGGCAACATCACTCCTAAGACCTTCCACATAGAGCCGGGCAAAGGGCCCCTGGAGATAGCTTCCTCAAAGACTTCCAACAATTTTTCTGTCAGCACTCCGCACACCTCTGTTAAAATTCTACCAGCAGCCAAAAACCCCCTGTGCCTTCACAGTTTTATCCCCACTATTATCTCTTCTTTGGTGATAGGCGCCTCTAGGCATTTCCTTAGCCAGCCTATTCATGTGTGCCTCCCTCGGATATCGCTGACCCCCTCCCTCCACTATTCCCAGCTGTGATTGATAGGTTTTGCGGAGGTGGGCTGCAAAGGTGGCATTGATGTTCAATTGCGTTCAAAATAGCCATAACTCCCCGTCCTTGACCGCCAGTAGTGGGGCATGATGCTGAGGTTTTGTAATTCTCGAGTCTGACTCCATTTTGTTCTGTGCCACCATTTTGTGTTGCCCTCACGTATGCCTGTGAAGGTAACCTAGCGAATAAAGTGGCCTGGCCTTCTTAGTTCATGTATACATTAACTAGGTTTCTTTTTGTCTCTGAAAAGAACTGTAAGAAACTGACCTCTTCACCTGAAACGGACCTCGTAAAGCCAATTTCCATAATCGATCTTTGTCTGAGAATGCCAATCAATGTTCAGGACATCGTTAACTTTTAGTTTCCTTGCACATGCCGTATCTTGTTCAGCATCTGTTACCGTTTCTTTTTTATGTTTCTTCATTACATGGGTTATGCTTTCAGTTATAGGTTTGTCCGGTTTGTGGAGATTGAATTTGGGACATTCCTAATAATTACCTTTTGCGTTGGGATACTGTAAATTGAGTTTTTGTTATGTGACACTTTGTTTGAAAATGTACCTTATTGGCTAGAATTTTGTGCAGTGGGTGAACATTTATATGTGAATATTGGGTATAAAAGGAGACGTCTCGCCTTAGTAAAATGAGCAGTCTCCTGAGAATTTCCATGTGATGTATTTCTAGGATCACTGTTACTAGCTGCAGCTAATAAACTTGGTCTCTGATGCCATCCAGAAGTATTCCGTGTCTCTGTATACCAAGACAGGTGAACTCGAAGATCTTAGGCGTGCCCCTGATGCCGCTGGGTTAAACCCCGGTTCTTCCACGCACCTCCTGTTGAAACAACCTAACCAGCAACACACCTGCATTGTCTTTCCCCACAGGCAGGCTCTCCATATAGGTCCGAAACACAAATTTGTGCAACCTATTCCAGTCTTCCAAGAACAACCTTTTTTGTTATTCGGGAAGCTTATCCGGACACTGCCGGAAGCTCTTCTCGGTTGTGCTTAATGCTTGTTTGTGGCTTTCCAGACTGTCTGACAGCTGTTTTTACCCCATACATGGTCTTAAAACATTCCCCCTTGCGTACCACTTGCAGGTCCTATCAGTCTATTATATTACTACCCGTCCTGCCCCAGTTCTCTTCAAAATAATGAGTCAATTTGTCGCTAACCACGGATGAGAAGACTTGGTCAGTCAATGCCTCTACTCTAAGCCTCCACAGTGGTCTGGACGGTCGCCCCATCCAAGATGCATTCCCATCAACAAAGGGGAATGGTTTATATATACATAGTGAGGTAAGTGACATCCTGCACACTATGTGCCATTGTCTGTGATACAAAACCATAGTCAATTCTTCTATAGGCACCGGCCAATGGTGTATAACAGGAATAGATTCGGTGAACTGGCTTGAACACCTTCTTCAGGACAATGCTTTTTTACGGTTAAAAACTATTTTTTTGTCATCAATGACTTTGCTCTGTTCTATGGGGCTTTGCACCGAACCTCTTTAAGGTTACTCTTCCTTTGGGCACTTCTTGTTTGATTAGTGTTTGCGTTTTGTTACTTTCGATTCTTTGATTTCTTACTCAGGTTGCTGATTATAGTGTGCCCTGGGTTGGCTTCATTAAAAACAACTTGTTTGAAGTTATTTAGTTGATTGTTGTTAGATAGCTTAATTGTCCAGTGTTGATTTTCAATTTCTTCACTGGTGATTTTCTAAGGGCTCTGATTCTTTGCCCTAGGGGTCTTATACAGGACGGCTGTGGTCTGAGCGTCAGGTAGCTTGTTTTACCGTAGAGTTTTATGCAGCAGTACACAATCTTCTCTCTTCTAATTTGTCTGCTTCTTAATGGTCCTGATCTTATATTTTCAGGCGGTTCTCTACGGTTCAGTTGCAGCTTTGACACAGGACGGAGTGGATGCAGTGCTGTAAAACCGTAGAGAACCGCCTCTAAACAAGTTGTTTTTAATGAAGCCAACCCAGGGCACACTATAATCAGCAACCTGAGTAAGAAATCAAAGAATCCAAAGTAACAAAACACAAACACTAATCAAACAAGAAGCGCCCAAAGGAAGAGTAACCTTGAGGAGGTTCAGTGCAAAGCCCCATAGAACAGAGCAAAGTCATTGATGACAAAAAAATTGGTTTTAACCATAAAAAAGCATTGTCCTGAAGAAGGTGTTCAAGCCAGTTCACCGAAACGCCGCGTCAACAGTTATTGTGCTTTTTCTTCCTTTTTTAACAAATGTATAGTTTTTTCATGCTTTTAATAAATTGAATGTGATAATTTGCTTTTATGAAATGTTAATGAATGTATAAACCGTTTGTTATAATAATTACAATAAATGTGATCATTTTAATCAATAGCAATTCTAGTATTTGATCATTTGACCTCTTATTTTATTATCTATGCAATTTTGAATTTCGGTTGAAATACTGTAAAAACTGTATTACTTACCTTTACTAGTCTCATTTGTAAATGTGTTACCATGTGGGGTGCCTCATATTGAATTATACTTCGATCAGATTTTTTAATTATCTGATAGTAGGACTGCCCCTAACAGTCTGATCGATCTCTCATAACCAGGAAAAGGGAAACCCTCTTTTTTGTATAACAGGAATAGGCCCTCTCTTGCGGGTGTCTCAGCCACCATATGTCCACCAACCTCAGTCCCCAAGAGTGTCCCTCAAGACCCCCATCAGTGCGGACTTTGTGTGAAGCCTGGGAGGATCTCAATCCAGGGCCCATCTAAGATCAATTACAGTCTCCTGCCAGCACCAAATTTGCTGCCAAATACTCAGTGCCATCCGGCACCAGTCGGCTATAGAATTATGGGCAATCAGCATTTGGTGAGTAAACATTAATCAGACACACGTCCCTCCCCTCCAGGGCACCGAACAGGATAACATACCTACCCTCCACGTCGATTTTGTGACTCCTGTAACTGAATGGTACCCATGGGGCCAACCCAGATCAGAACTCCTCTCACAAACCCAGAGCAGGAGGTAGAATAAAGGTGCCCTACCATCTGTTGGCAGTGTGTGCATGCAGCCCTCCCACACTTGCATCTCTTGCAAAAAGGCTACTGAAACCTCATATCGCCTCATGTATGCATAACCCCTCCGAATCCCCTCCACCCAACCCAGCCCTCTGACATTCCAAGTTAGTATTTTAGCGGTACTACCAGTCATCACTAGATTCACCCCACCAATCATATTCCCACAGCTGTTACGTGCAGGACTTACCCCCCCACTCCAGCATGGTGTAATCGGAATAAAGACACAATCATACGTGAACAGTTAAATAAAAACACAGCTTCGAAACAATACTGAAATCCACCCCTCTCCCCCTTCGGGCTGTATATGCAACAGACCGAACCCTGCAACTAACAGTTTGTGACTTCTCATCCACTGCCCCATAACCCAACCTTTCTGTGTGCGTGTGCTAAACTTGTGGTCCACTAACCACTGGGAATGGTGAGGCCTGAGGCACTCCAGCCCCTCACCACTGACTACAGGGCCATTTTTGCCCCCACTGGTTTGCTATCAATCTTTAACTAGGTTTCATTCCAATTTCCTTCTCTTTACACCAACATCACACCATCTTACCATTAAGCCACAGTACCTTGGGCAGCATCATGACACAGAGTATTATCCCCTCCCTACCTGGAGGCCCTTCCAAGCGTCTCACAGAAACTACACCCCATAAAACATGTCGTCCTGGGAGTTCATGTCAGCCCTGCATCAGTGCACTTGCTGCTCAATTCAAGGTCACCCCTGTGTCGTAAGAATGAGCCACCAGCATCCGGCATCACCTCAAATCTGCAAGGGGCCCGTCCGGGCACACCACTATGCACCCTCTCAGGCTTGAGGAGTCTTGGCTCAAAGATGACCATGACCGGCCCTACAGCCTTGCCGATTGTCACACGTTGGTTCAGCGGTTTCTTCCCCACTTCGCGTCACCCTTGGGCATATCACCAGACAGCGAATCCAGCCACTCACTTACCTCCCTAGGGGTGTAGAAAAAATGTGCCTTCCCATCATGCACAATACAAAGTTTAGTAGGGTGCATCAGGCTATATTTCAAACCCCTGTCACAGAGTCCCTTCTTGACAAGCACATCGTTTTCATGCAGGTCCTGCACCTTTTTGGTATAGTTAGGAAAGATAGAGATGTTTTTTCTCGTCGAATTGGGGTGGGCCATGCACTCACAAATGTTTCAAAATTATGTCTCACTCTCTGAAATTAAACATATGGGCTATAATTGCTGGGGGGGGCACCCCGGGTCTCTATAATATGATCGAAACCCCATCCAGTATTGAATTTGGACTACTTATTTGGCTTGTAGTACTTTCACAATTTAAGAGCTTAGCTATCTCTCCCCTCTGCTCTCTCAGGAAACCCCACAGAGCACAAATTGTTCCTTAAGGACCTGCCCTCAGCATCATCCACCCTGTCTTCCAACATTGCAGACACTTTAGGCAGCCTAGGCACTCTTTCTTTCAGTTGTCTCAATTGAGTTCGAAGACTGAACCTTCCATTTTGGTGACCCTGTCTACCACATTTTGGGTGTAGTAGATTAACATTGATAGCCACAGAATCTATCTTGACCACCAGCTCCTCCCGCGAGCCATTGATTGCTGCCATCTGATCTGCTTGCACTATCCCCTTGCTCTCCACACCCGGTCCCCCATCCAGTTAGATCACATACGTATAGTTCACTGCACCAGCTTGGTAGGTTTATCCTTCCCCATTATATCACACTATAGGGGCCCATTCCACAGCCCACTGACAAAAATGTGACGATTCCTGTCACAGCATATGATTGGACTTTGTCCCCAGCAGCATCTGACGTCAAGCAGCAAAGCGCACTCCAGGATTCAGGCCCCCTTCGACAGTCCAGTGTGACCCCCCCAACCTCCACTGGCCCAATGCACCTCTTACCACCATCTCAAATGACGATTGGGGGTGACAGCACAGGCCATCTCTCCCGCTCAGTTCCAGACCCCCAGTCACATCCAGCCCAAAGGGCCAACAGGAACACCTCCTCCAGATCTTTATCCTGCAGCACGCAGCTCAACAGGGGGCCACTTCACTCACAGATGGCTCCCAAGATGGCCACACCTCAGACCACTCCAAATCCCCTCCCGGGCCTGACCCGGTTCAGTCGCTGCGATGTGGGAATACATTGGTCCCTGCAGGGGGTCACCATGTCCAGCGTGCCCCCACACTAATTCTGCTGGCTGCCCCACAGTAGTATCCAGGAACTCAAGGTTGACAAATCTCAATGTACCCGTTCGCTGCCCTCATAAGCCCTGCACACACGGCCAGCCCAAGAGGTCTCCTCCTGGCCCGCTTGCCCTGAGGAATGTTCAGACTTCCAGTCTTCCAGGCCACCCCGGCAGTGTTCCTCTCTCCTGCCTGCCGGCACTCAGTGGGCTATGCGGCTGACGTACTCTGAGGGCCGCAGCTTCCATGCCACTCCCCTCGCTACCCTCAGGCCTTCACTCCTCCGGCCCAGGCCCAGGAATTATTCCAGTGTGGTAGCCTCAATGTAGTGGGGCCGCACAACTCTAGGCCAGCAGTCCCATCCACAGCGCCACATGCCGTACACGAGCCTTCCGGCCCGCACCCAGCACCTCTGTTTGCAGAAACGCACGGGGACTGCCTCAGTCACCGCAATCCAACATGATTTACAGTCCTCTGTTTCACCACCTGCGGCCTCATTATTAACTCCGGCTCAGCAGCCTCGAGGCAGCATGGCCGCAGCACTCTAGTTGGGCAGAGCTCTATGATGCCACCAGCCGCAAGTCTCTCCCCCTCTGCAGCGTGGCCGTAGCACTCCAGTTGGGCAGAGCTCGACCTCTATGCTGCCACCGGCCGCAGCTCTCTCCCCCTCCGTTCTCCTATAATTTATGCTTGGTGTCCAGAATGTTTTTGTGGCAACGGCAAGCCCAAAGCCGCAGGATTTGCTGCAGGATATACAATTGCAGGTGGGAGTTCAGCAAAATGTAGCCATTCGGCCATGTTCCTTGCCACGCACATCTAGTCAAAGTCTCATAACAAAAATGAAGTCCTGGTCAGTGCCTTTACTCACAACCACATGCACAGATGAAGCATTCCTCACACATAAACTGTTTGGCACTGTAACACTACATTTCATAAATATGTAGCAGAACTTGTGGAACATGCAAAAATGTACCATTTGGCCAGATAAACAACAACGCCGTGAACATTGAAATCTAAATGCTAACAGCATGTAAATCTCCAAGCCGGTCTATTTAGGGTCAGCAACACTAAGTTTGCTTGGACGTGAAGACCTGCTGCTGGTTGAAAAATGGACCCTGAACTGAGGACTGGAATCATATAAATGGGCCTTTGAATTCAAGATCAGTAGAGATAAGTCAGAAATTATAAACCTAATGATCCTGCCAGACTTAATAAAAAGTTTCCCTTTAAAGTACTGAAATGAATCTTGATGGGAGCCAAAATACCTAGATGAAATAATGATCTGAGAAGATGAAGAAACGTATTTATATCCGATTTGGGGATGATTAACAAAGTTGAAATAAGCACTGTGGCAAGGCGTTTGTATTTATTTCAAACTGTGCCTCAAGCAACTTCAGGATCTGAGATCTTGGAGATTGAGATATATTCAAGGGCTTCTTTGGAGTAGAGAAAAGGAACAGCTTTGCAGGAAGTTATTGATGGCAAGGAAAGTGCGAGGGGGAGAGGTTTGTATGTTCGGTGTCTAGAGGTACTGTTGAGCAGCCAATCTGAGGTTTTCGAAAGCATGGAAATCGAAGGGGTCTCTGGAAACCTGGGTTCATATGGACTCTGTTAAGTGAAGTGACTAAGGCAATGTTGGACACAAGGGATATTCTAGGTGGAATTTAACTACCATTTCTGCTTCCCTGACCTGACCCTGACAGGTTATAACACAAATGTTTCTCGTGTGAATCAAGGAAGGTGTTTTTAAGACTTGGAGGTATGGAGAATGTCCTGTCATATCTAACACGTTTGACAAAAAGAACATCAAACGCCAGCAGCAAGTAGTTACTTTACGACCTTTAAACAGTTTGTCTGGACACGAGTGAAATAAAAAAAAAGTATTAACATCCATACTGTAAAGATGACCTCAATTTAGAGAAGAGACACGGGACTGGGCACATCTAGGAGTTTGGGGAAGTGCAGTACTGAGGAAAGTAGATCAGAAAAAATACGCCCAACTGTGGGAAGATATTCCAGAAACTTTTCATGAAGTCGTATTTCAAACCTCATAAAGTGCAGCAGGTGTTCTCAGGTGCACAGTGGAGCAGGTTTGGTAGGCAGTTTGAGAAACTCAAACATTTCTGGAAATCTGAAATAAGGTAGGTTAGGGGCACCCTGAGATACCCAGTTGGGGACGACCTGTCTGTAGTAGTGCTGGACCTACTAGATAGAAACCTTTTTTTACCACTCAGTAAAAATAAGAGGAGAAGCCCGGACAGTTGTTTCTCCACAGGCTGCTTCAGAAGAGGTTTAGGGAGTGCTGTGGGAGCACGCAGACCCTTTTTCAACCCACCTTTCAGATGATGAAGAGCTTCTGCAATGCTCCATTTTTGGGTGAGGTGCCGATAGCCTTATTGCCCTTACCTTTAGGGCAATACCCATTGTTAGTGACTCCCCTTGTTATGTACCTCGCTCGGTACCCAGCTGCTGGGAGGGTAGTTAACAATGGGTTAACCCACTCTACCGTCCTAAGTAAAGTGCAAACCTGTGCCCTACAAGTTACACGTATTTCAGGTCAGCCTTCCCCTTAAAAATGAAGCTCTCTGCTGCAGGAGACAAAACTAGAGGCGAAGCTATTTCACACATTGCGTAACAAATACTACACTGAAGTGATAGGGTCTGAAGCAATCTCAAAAAAGAACGGGGTGGTGATGCTAGTGGCCAAGAATGCGAATGTGGAGGTAATCTCTACCACAACAGACACGAAAGGGAGATGGATGTCGGCAAAACTACTCAAAGATGACACTGAGTTCTTTATCACGACTATTTATGCTCCAAATACACATGATCCGTCCTTCTGGGTAGGCCTCACGAAACAGATCATCTCCATTCCCGACACAGCAGTCCATATTTTGGCGGGCGACTTCAATCTCCCATATGACCCTATATTAGATAGAGACTCTAAATGTGTATTTCGCCCAGGAAAAGCCCATAAGGCATTCATGAAACTATGCAATAGGTTCCATATGGTGGACACGTGGCGATTAATGCATCCGGATGGTAGAGACTATTCCTTCTATTCCCCGCCACATGACTCGTTTTCGAGAATTGACTATATACTCATATCTAAAAATGCAGTGGGAAGAGTTGAGGACGCGGACATTGCTCCCAGATTAGTCTCTGATCATTCATGCGTCTCCCTTACACTTTCTAACCTTAAACCGTCTACCCGGCAATCTATGTGGCGATTCAATGACACTATTCTTAATGATACGAAACACAAAGAAACCCTTGACGCCGCCATTAAAGATTTCCTATTGTACAATAAGAGAGGGGACACTTCAGACACCATCCGTTGGGAGGCACTGAAATCCACTATAAGGGGGCTTATTATAAAAATATCCTCTGCGATTAATAAGAACCGCACCGCGGCCTTGTTGAAATTAGAAGAAGACATTTCAAAACTCCAGCGCAAATACCTGATGAGTAGAGACTCTGAAGTCCTAACTGAATTGTCCAATCAAAAATATACTTATAACAAACTTATCAGTGAGAAGGCAGGAATTTGGCTGGACAAGAGGAAGCGTTTTAAAATCTGTGACTCGAATAAAGCAGGGAAGGGGCTAGCGGCATATCTTAAATTTAAAATTCAAAAGAACACCATTACTTCTTTACTAGATGGAAACGGTACTCCTAACTCTGATCCCACTAAGATTGCGAATATATTCAAAGACTTTTATGAGAAACTCTATGCTAGGAATGTACATGTTGACAGTGAAAAAATGAAGAAGTATCTCTCGAACTGCACACTCCCAACACCTACGGCCGCAGAAAGGGAATCTTTAAATGAACCGATCTCTGAATCAGAGGTTGTTAGCGCGATCAAATCCCTTAAAAAAGGGAAAGCCCCCGGCCCTGATGGCTATACAGCACCATTTTATAAGTCTTTTGCCCATATTCTTGCCACTCCTCTACTGGAAGTTTTTCGAGAAATTAGCACCACAGGAGAAGTTAAGGGAACTATGGCTGAAGCCGTTATTGCGGTAATACCCAAGGAAGGCAAAGATCATAAACTCCCCAAAAATTACAGACCCATCTCATTGATAAATTTGGATTGTAAGCTCCTGGCATCGATTTTAGCAAAACGTATACAGAAGGTCCTGCCGTCCCTAATACATCCCTCGCAAGCGGGCTTCCTGAAGAATAGGCTTTCGAGCGATAACACGAGAATTCTGGCCCACGTTATTGAACAAGCGAGATTCTTATCCACGCCCACCGTTGCAATTACACTAGACGCTGAAAAAGCGTTCGACAAAGTAGACTGGACTTACTTAAATGCCGTACTACACAAATTCGACCTGGGTCCCCTATTCACTAAATTAGTCATGTCCCTCTATGCCTGTCCTTCGGCTAGAGTACGGGCCGGCGGCGCATTTTCTTCCCCGTTTAGTCTAGAACAAGGTACTAGACAAGGTTGCCCATTGTCCCCGTCTTTATTCCTCCTGGCAATTGAACCCTTTCTGTATTATATTAGAGAAAACCCTGAAATTGCAGGAGTCCAGTTTGCATCGTGTACAATCAAACTCACGGCCTATGCTGACGATGTATTGGTCATGAGTGAAAAAGCTGATAAGGCTATACCGGCGTTACTCTCCACAATCGAAGAATTCTCAAGTGTATCTGGGTACTCCCTGAACAAGGATAAAACTGAGGTGAAGTCATTAAATAACCTGTGTGATAAAAACATCTTGGGCGATTCCGGGCTAACCTGGCAGCCGAAGAGTTTTAAATATTTGGGTTTGGAATTTGAAAGGGACTTGATAACTACCCTAAAAATTAATGAGGAGATACTCTACAAAAAAATACAAAAACTCTTAGATGGCTGGTCTCCAAAGTTCCTCTCATGGTGGGGTAGGGCGGAAACATTAAAAATGATGATCAGTCCCTTGGTAAACTATTTGGCATGTATGCTTCCCATGACCTTCTCGGAGGATTTTCTACATAAAATTGAGAAGCTGCTAACGGACTTTCTGTGGAAAGGGAAGAAACCGAGAATTGCCATGAAGAAACTGCAACTGCCAAAGGTTAAAGGGGGCCTAGGTCTACCAAATTTCAGAAACTACCAAACCGCCTTCCTCTGCAGGCAAGGAGCTTCCTGGTTCACTGAGGACCCTACTTATACGCCATTATGGATTGACATTGAGAAAACCATTATCGGCAAGGCCCCACTCTCTGCTGTGCTCACAATGGACCTCTCACACCTTACGAACTCTAAATACATCATGCTTAATACTAAGAGAGCCCTTTTGCAGATAGATCGCGCCCACAAGACTGGTCTACAAATCCACAATTCATCATCTGCTTCTTTATGGAGTAACCCGTCAATTAAAATTGGCGGATCACCCATTATATGGGACCACTGGTCTAATAAAGGTATTAATGTAATTGCAGATCTACACGAAAATAACATGCCACTGCCATTCTCGACTCTGCAGACTAGGCATTCCCTATCGCCGATTGACTTTTACTCGTTCCTGAAGCTAAAATCAGCCCTATCCACCAGAACGTTCAAGCTAGCGACACCTTGGCTAAAATCTATGCTCCCTCACTTTCAGTCCTCTGGACATTTTGTCTCAAAAGTATATAAACTTCTTGCACCAACACCCAACAAATCGATGAGGCGTAACGAAACCAAATGGGAATCGGAACCAAATAACACTGGGATAAGCATAGACTGGGTCAGGATACATGCATCAGCACTCACTCATAAGGTCTCGCCGATACTATCACAGACCAAGTATATGATTCTTAACAGGGCCTTCTGGACTCCGCAACGACTATTCAAAGTTGGCCTGCGAGACACACCGACCTGCTGGAACTGCTCCTCAGGTATCGGTGACCTTCCACACATGTTATTTAATTGCCCCATGCTTCACACATTTTGGACTAAAATCTTTGACTACATTGGGCACACGTTTGACATACACCCTACAAGGGAATTCATCTACATTATCTTGGGGGCTCTAGACCCACTGCTAAAGGGGGATCACGACCGTCAGCTCCTGGATCTCTTGCTAACACTAGCATGCAAGGTAGTCCTATGCAATTGGAAATCAACATCCGAGGTCTCTTTTAATGCCTGGAGGGAATGGCTATACTGCATTAGAGGCACCGATAATCCCGCTCTTCATTCGTCACCATGGCAGGTTACCAGCAAAAAACTGTGGTCTTCCTTAGACCAAGCCTCCTTTACCTTCGACCCACCATGAAGTACCACCAATGAGGTCCATACTTGGTAATTACTTGGTAATTGCGGGGTTGCCGAGGTATTAATTAATTGTACTGGTTATATCCTGTCCACATGGGCTTACCAGCCTTAAACACATTGTGCATGACCGTTAAAGTATACCTGGTGTTATATGACTAGATCTAGATGGAGAACTCTATGGAACAGTGTACAACCGTAAGAATGTAATGATGGCATATTTTCTTTTCTTTTATTGTTTGCCTTGTCTATCTGTTTATCCATCCATTGATCTATTGATTTATTTATTCATTCATCTCATATCATTTACAGATCCGGACTGATGTTACCTTCTTGTTTTTAATATGCTTTATTTTCCGTTGATGTATGTATGTATGTATTGTTTTACATGCACTGATCCATGCTTGATTACGGCGTCACTCCAATAAGATTGTAATCCTACGGATGCCTCATGGCCGTTATCTTTTTTGTTATTGCTTAATAAAAATGATTTGAACTCAAAAAAAAAATGAAGCTCTCTTATCATTCAAACCTGTGACTAGGAATTTCATGCAGATCTCTGCAGCCGCTGCATTAACCGCGCTGTCGGTATTATCTCCATTAGTCCAGAGACTTGCTGGAGACACATAGATGTTTACAGCAGATTCATTATACCCTAAGCTAAATTAAAATGCAATCTTTTTGTGGCAAATTAAAAAGGGCAAAAGGGCTTGTCTATCACATTTTTCCTAGACACTATCATTAGAGACAGAGGGCTAGATGTGTCATTCGTCTGGCTGCAAAAACTGGTCACAGCCTGAATTGACCCAGTTCTTCTTGATATGTATATGTTGAGTTTGCTTTCTCAACATTTGGTCACCCCTGGTAGTGAGTGACGTGGGTTTCTGTTGCACTCCGCTAGTATCATTACACTAGTTTTGCATCTGCTGTCCTTTAATTATCTTTATTTGTATATGTTTTGTGATAGTGCGGATATTCCTCTTAGAGGAACACCACTACCTCCTCTCTTTCTTCACAGCCTGAATTGTGTGAACTGACAGATGTGCTAATAAGTTGGTTAACAAAATTCCCATTCGGAGTGGATTGCAATGGCGACCGACCACATTAATATGATTGAGGTAGGTCACAAATTGCAACCCAGTTCTGTGGGCCTTGATGACAGGGATGGTGGCCTGCAGAGGTCAGCAGTCAATAATGTATGTATTTGGGTTTAAATAAGTTGCTTTCTTTTTTTGTTAAAGCAGCCCTTTTTTCTTAAAGGAAATGGGGCTGCTTTTAACAAAAAAAAAATTCTTTTTTTAAGTTTCATTTTTTCATACCTACTCCACCTGAAACTTTTACGAAAATTCACAAAGTTGAAGGGGGTTGTGCCTCAACTATCATCCCCCTTGAGGTGTCTGTAACTATTCACTGCTTCGCAACCACAGTTACAGTTGCGAACTATTGACACATTTCATTCTGAATCGCAATTTGGAGTGGACACCCACAATATGCCCCTTCCAAACTGCAATTCAAATCCAGTCGCTTACCCATTTAGGAATCCGTAAAACCTTACAGACTCCTAAAATGAGTTTGGGAGACAATACACACCTTGTAGGCAATCACAAACTCTTTTATTTAAAGAACTGCATGGTTTGTGACTGCTATAAAGCTTGGTACATCTTACCCAGAGTTTGTAAAATAAACACACATGCACCGATATACTAAAGGCTGACTGTCATTGGCTCTTTCTCTTTGGCAGCGCCCCTACATGTCTCTGTCCACTTTCTACCACCACCATCATCCACACCCAGTTTGGCAGCTCTCTGCTAAATCTTCCTTTTCCAGTACAGGGAGAAAGCAGGAGAAAACACCTACTGAGTATGTTTCGGATTGATAATATATGCACCTACATTAACCTCTGTAAAATGTGTCATAGCAGTCAGTCAGTCAGTCAGTCAGGGGTTGTATGTCAGAATACTGGGCACAAAAAGATTGTGCTATAAAAATACCATAGTCAGAACATAGACTACCAAAACATTGAGAAAGTGAGGGTGCCTAGATAATTATAGATGTATTGTTATTAACTCCACATCTACATACCCTTAATGTCCATATCGTTGTTGCTTGTATACTTATATTTTTGTGGTAAATAGTCAGGCTACGTTATTTTTTAAGCACCATATTTTATGTTTAAAACTGGATATTCTAACGGTATACGCCTTTGGATTTACTGTCCGTTTTCCTCAGTGCATGTAGAATAAACATACTTTACCCCCTGATGCTGTGTGAATGTCGAAGGCTTCCTGACGCTGAATAACCTTCGTCTGTTTGACTAAGTCCCTTGAATTTTATCTTTTTTTTCCTCACATGTAGGTTCTGCAGTGGCGAGCACAGCAGGAGGAAGTTGCCAGACTGGAAGCTGCGGTAGCGGCCCGAAGAAAAGAGAATGAGGAAGAAAAAGAAAGACTACGTAAGGAAAAAGAACAGTTGCAAAGAGCAGAGGAAAAAGAAAAAGTATGGCATTCTTTTTCATGTATTAAAATGTCTCACTTTTGTCCTTAAAAAAATAATGTGGAATGTATTCGCAACAAATTGAGTGCCGTGCGCAGAAATATGCATATCAGTTTTGTATTTAATTTTTTTTCTTGGAAAACAAAATATGGCATGAATTATTTGGGAATTGTCCTCTGCAGTTCTTATTGCTTGAAAGAAACGTTAGCGCGCGCTAACCTCTGAGGGTTGAAGTGACGCAGTGAGTTCTGCTGCACTGCAGCAGATTTCATCACGGGCTACAAAAGGCTTTGGTCATGGTTTGGTGGGTTAAATTGGCTCGGCGTTCCCAGAGCATTAGGAGACGTTTCAGATGCGTCCCCTCAGGCTGCTTGAAAAAAGCATTCGGTTGCAAAAGCTTGCTCATACCCGGCGACCCCTCACGTTCCAGGTGTTTTAGGATTCAGGAAACAGCATCAAAAGGGCAAGTACGGGTCTGGAGTGAAGAAGAGAAATAACACATATATCTGTCGAAAAAATCACGTTGTTTTATAGGTTGTTGCCAAGATTAGTGCACACTACAAGGCTGACGAAGAATAGAAAGGAAAGCAGTCCCTTGAATGTTTTGTCGTGGTATCTACCGTATCTGGCGTGTAAAATTAGGAAGAGGAAAGGGCAAAATGGACTTCACACTGGGGGAAAATTCGACGGAAGAAGAAACATGTAGACGTTCACAGTAGTTTTATAGTTACCGGCAACTCTTATCATCGCACAAACCGTAATTCCGAATTTTGCAAGAAACACTGCACCCCTGCAATTTTGCCCAGGTAAATGATGCTGTTTAAGCCTGTCTAAGTGTACTCAGGGAAGAACGCCAGGTAGATACTAGGCCTACTGATTTTATGATGATATGGTAAGCATAAAGTCTCCATGTTGTCCCATTTTTGCTAAATGGGTTATAATAATCTCACACAATATACTCCGAACACCACAATGTCACATTTTGTCAGGTGTGACATTTATCGCAAACGACATGTGACACTCGTAATGAGGGACTGAATATAAACGTGCCATTTAAAAAAAATCAATTTTTTTTATCAAACTCAAATTAAGATGCTTAGAATTAACACGATTGCTCATTTGGCTGGAATCCTTAAATAACTTTATGACCAGAAAGACAGTATCAGAAATTGTACCTCACTCTAATGAATCATCAAAAATAATGAAGTGAAGTAGTGTGGCTCACTGGTTAGAGGCGGCAGACCCGAGAGCAGAGGACGGCCCGGGACCAGGGTTCGATTCCCGACGCGGCAGGTTTCTGGACCAGGGTCAGCGGACTCGATAATTCTCTCGCCTCGGTGCCCACTCTGATCAGCGATCACACTTTCACTAACGGCCCCACCAGACCGCTGGGGATGCCTGGTCTCACCCTGGAGATACCCACTAAGGGACCATCCCTCAGGGAAGCCAGGAAGGGTTTCGCAGCGGTCGAAGCGCGGAGATACTCCTCCGGGAGTCGATTCTAGCGCTATATAAACCTGCAATTAATTAATTAATTAATACATTAAGACATATTACTTTCTAAATCTCATTCGTAAGAAATCAAATACCTGCTGGAGAATCAGAAGCTATTATTTAAAGGAGCTATTAATTGAACAAAGCATAAATCAATGTATCTTTACCCAATTCTGCTTCACAAACAGTGCAGAAGACTGGGAGTTCCAGAAGGTCACTTGTGTTTCATGATGTCCTATTTGATGAACCCAGCATGAAATATGATCACCCAGCATGAAATAGGATCACATCACCCCTGATTCTGATGGAACTCCATTGGCTCTCCTTGTCAGCCCAAATTGTTTTCAAAACCAGCTGCATCATTTACAAAGCCATCACAGCCAGAACCCCCGCCTATCTTGAAGACAAGCTCACCATCTCTGGTGGTTCTAGAACACCTATTTTCAGGACTCTATGAAACTGAAAACTAAGAAGTGTAAAAAACAAAAAACAAAACAGGACAACAAGCCTTTTTTTCAACTATGAACCCAGGGTCTGTAACAACATCTATGTACCCATCATGTTTGCCTAAACATTGCTTACATTTAGGAATAGTTGAATACTCACCTTTTTTAAAGAACACTACATCACAATGCATTAACTTTCCACAACTCAGCTTCCGCTCCTATTACTCAGTGATTTTAAGCTTCCCTTACCCATGCACACCGCTCCACTGCCTTTTGGCTAGGTTGGTTCTATATGTTGACCCTATATATAATACATATATAGGGTCTGAATTTGCCTGTGATATCATTCATGGTTGGTTTATGTTTAATGTATACATTTGTAAAGCACCCACTATGAACCTACTGAACTGCAAACACTGACAACACTTGCTGGTATAAGTATATGGGATATCTACATGTTAGTGATGCTTACACGTCAGAATAACGAGTACAAAAATGTTGATAAGCAAAAATATTGACAACCAGAATATTGTGAAGGTAAGTATATATTGGTAAGTATAGATTTGCTGTTTTTAATTCCACATCTACATACCTTAAATATATATATTGTCATGGTACATGGCGGAGGAGTTAAGTATTGTAAATCTATACTTATCAATATATAATTACCCTTCACAATATCCTGGTATGTAGTCAATATCCTTGTCACTACTTCTTTTTGTGTGTTGATGTTTAAAAATTGATATTCGAGGACCATACCATTATTGAACTAAGAAGGATGTATGTCCGGATCATCAAGTCTCAACCCTTATTTCACACGTAGATCTCTGCAGCAGGTGCCTTACCACTGAGAACAATATAACTAGCTGGATCGTGTACCATAGTCCACCAGGAAATCAGATCGTCCACCAGTTTCTCATCTCGTCATACCCTTCGCATGTGGGCCTCCTATTCCCTCACGCATTTAATAAAATCACACTGCCAGTACACTGCCTGAGTGGAGTTTCAGGCTTTTCTATCTAATAGCTATGTGCCACTTAGCCAAAGTTAAGTCCAGCAGTGCAAATTTCCTGCTGAGCTTCCCTTTTTGTCTCTTCAGTAGCAGACCCAAGAGTCATTGCTCAATCTCAATGGGGATCACCTCACCCGTGGCACTTTGGAGCTACTCCAATACCTCCCCCCAAAATGTATGTACTATGGGACAGTTCCACAATACATGGAAAAAGTCTTCAGGTGTGGTTCCACAGCGCTTACATCCTGGGACTCTGGTTGGGTATAAAGTATGTAACAGCATAGGGGTGAGGTAGGTGATATGTATGATATGAAACTGAATACGGTTGAATTGTGCATTAATTGACACCTCACACACTCCCCCGTGAACCCTTGCCCATTCTCTGGCGGCTAAAGTGTTGCCAAGTATCCACCACTTTCAAGGGTGGGACTGGTCTGTCAGACCGTAGTGCTTGATGCAAGTATTCCTCCCTCTCCCCTCACCATGGGCAGCAGAACAACCAAGGTCTGTGTGGGTTCCAGGGACTCAGGAAACATGGGCCATATTCCTCTGGCTATGGCAGAGATTTTTGTGTATTGGAGAAATTGTCCCTGCCCCAGACCAAATGTGTCAAAGGCGGCTTGCATGGTGATAAATCAGCTGCCTGGGTATAGATCATTCAGTGAGTTACACCCACCATCTCTCCACCGGGCAATGGCCATGGACTGCTCAATTTAGTGCAAAGAGCCTGACGATCCAGAACTCTGAGTCAGGCGCATACGGCGCTCTGCGAAGCACTCCCCGTACCACCTTCTCCCACAGGCGGCACCATACCTGAACCATGGGGCAGTGTTGCAGGAACACAGTTGCTGCGTAGGAGGAGAGCCCATATAGCCATATCTCAGCAGGTACCTGCATATAATGTCTTTTCCCACTTGTCCCCCTCATCAAACCAGTGACCTTTATGCTTTAATTGGGCAGCTAAGTAATACAATATCAGGGCTGTGACCTCATACCTCCTTTTCCCCATTCCAGCTTAAGTGTGGAGAGTCCCACTCTGCATTGTTTCTCTGTCCTCAGTAATTCTACCATCAGGCAATCTAATTCCTGAACACTCCCCAAAGGATCTCATACATGGTTCACTAAAGCACATAAAGACAGCGGTGTAACATCACCATTTTAATCAATGCTATTTTCCCCATCAGGGAAAGCTTCAAGGTGATCCAGAACCTAATAGAGGGGTGAAGGTTGGCAATGACTCGTCTTAGGTTCAGGGCGTTTTATTGCTGCACACCATGCACAATGTGTAGCCCAAGGTATTGTATACTCTCCGACCTCCAAGGCCGTCCACACACTAGTTATAAAGAAGTGCAGAAAAAACTCTGCTGCGCTACGAGGAGCTCCGCCAGCAGCGAAATGCGTTAGATAAATGCTGTTCGCAGTGATTTGTCTGCACTGTGCGATCATCTCAACCGGCACCATGCATAGCACAAGCAGACACTGCTTCCTTTCTGCCGCTGGAGAAGATTTTTACTCGAGCTGCAGCTTTCTCAACGCGAACGAACGGTTTCTCAATGTGAGCTGTCATGAGCATATGCGACCACTCGCAAAGAGAAATCTTGCCACCCGCGTGGAGAAATCTCACCAGGAGGTGGATTTTAACGCTCGCGCTTGCCAACTTGACGTTGTTGAACATAAGCAAGGGAAAATCTCAACGAGCTCTCTGTAACGCGGAGTGCGGAAAACTCTGCAAACTCCGAGTGAAGAGGAGATCACTGCCCAGACTTAGTTATAACTCGCTATCTACTCATTTAGCTGGCCTATTGGGACTAGTACAGAATTTGACCAGTTGACATAGAGGCCCAACAACTCTCTGATTTCCCTCATTATATTCATGAAGATCTGGACCTAAGCGCCAACTGTCGCCAGTATATCATATAAGCCATCATCTGCATATAAGGACACAACATGCACCGTCTGCCCACCTGGATTCCGCACCCATGCAGTACTTGATGCAGTCTGCACGCTGCGAGCTGCGTTGCTAGGGCAATCAGAAGGGGGGCAAGGGGGTAACCCTGTTGCGTCCCTCTCTGCAATAAAAACTCATCAGAGACATAGTTTCATGTATAACAGTTTGACCTAGGCGACAAATCGGGTTATACTTGCAAAAGATACCTCCAGCACACAGAGCCAAAAGCCTGCTCTATATCTAGAAATGTGCACCACATGTGATCGATTCCACTAGATCACTAGGTATAATGTTGGAAAAACACCTGAATATGCAAGAGCATATCAGTGCCACCACCAGAGAAGCTAACTACCACCTAAATATACTTAGGAAAATCAAACCTTTCTTGCCTCTGACATACCTCAGACAGCAGTCCAACCCCTAGTCATCTCTCGATTAGATTATGGGAGAGCTACTCCTTCTGGCTTACCCAAACTGTCTCTACTAAGGGCCTACTCAGCTGCTAGGCTCCTTAAAGGATTTAGCAGATTCGACCACATTACTTCTGACTTCAACCATCTAAAAATGGCTCCCATTTGTAGCTAGACTCCAGTTAAACTCCAGTTAAAAATAGCTTGCATGACACACAAGGCCATTCACCACAACAACCAGAAACTTGAGGCGTATTTGCTCTTCAAGAAACTCCAAATCCTCCTCGGGATCTTGGATTCACATAGCAGTTCTGGTATATTGTTATCTGTATTTGTATTTGCATTGCTCCGTGCATTTGCCCTCCTGTATTGCATTTTCTTGTATGTTTGACTTGATAGCTATGTACAGCGCTCAGATACCCTGATGGGTCATGTTCGCACTTTATAAAACTCTGCAAATGAATAAATAGATAGACAGACCATGGCATATTGATCAAGGTATAAATCAGGGACATGGAGGACATGAGCAAGCCCCTGGAGTTTACACATGGTATTCCTACGTGGGATGTACCCTGACTGGTCAGTATATACCAGTTTCAGGAGATAATGAAGCACACGCACCGCCAGAATTTGGCTGGGTATTTTTTGATCCACATTTAACATAGAGAGGAAGCCTCATTGTGTGGGTCTTTCCCCTTCTTTGGTACCAGGACGACTATGGCCTCTCACATGGAACTCGGAAAAATCCCCGGCACAATGGCCTCCAAATAGAAAGGCAATAACCTATTGGCCAGTGTCCTGGGGAAAGCCTTGTATAGTTCTACTGACTATCCATATCCCCCTGGGGCCTTAGCTGTCTTAAGAGAATCAATCACCAGTGTAGGAAATTGGGATCTTGTTGCAGAACCCACCCAATTTTTTCTTGGTATCTGGTGCACCTTTAACTGAAAATGTGCTGGGATTCTGTTAATCAGGTCCCCAGCATAAGTGTTCTTTCCCGAAACTGTACAATTGATCCACAATTGGCAACCCCTTTGGGATTCCTTGTAAGTCTCTAGTAAATGATACCCCTGGTACTTAGGGCATTGGTCCTTAAGAGGATCCCTAAGGACTGCAGCCCAACTAGTGCCACCCTAAGGTACCCCTCACCAAGCTCATGCAAACTGCCCTTGCAGCCTGTCTTGGTGCAGAGATAACAGGAGAGTCGAAATGGCACAGATATCTTTGTGCCATGGCTGCCAGTACTACATGTGGTATAGGTAAGTCACCCCAACGGCAGGCCTTACAGCCTGAAGGCAGGGTGCGCTATACCAATGCGAGGGCATATCTGGAGAGTGAATATGTCCCGATGATATCTAAGTTCACCCCTAGACATTACCAGTACAAAGAGACGCCATAACAAGTACATGTGCTGGACACTCATCATTATGAGTTTCCCAGCTACATGGTGGCTTCACTGAACCCCAAGGTGTTTGGTACCAAACACCTCATCTTATTAAAACCACACTGATATCAGTGCTGGCCCCTTAGAGGTGTCCCCTGAAAACCTAACGACTACTAATGTGTTGACCGACTGGGCTCGACAAAAAACATCCTGAAGAGTCGACAGTAGACTGGGAACCACCTGCCAACCGATCCGCCCAAGGTGCATTGCTAGTCAGCCTGACTTTGCAGTAGCTCCAACTACGCCCTTCTCCGCAGCAGAAAATGCTGGTCAGTGGGACCTCACAGTGATGGGATCCAGCCTCGTGGAACCCTCTTCAGCTGCAGCCTGCAGCTTCGTCCCGCTGGAGGTTTTTGACTTCCAAAACGTTGTCTAAGTATGAAGTTATAAAACTTCACTTGGCTCAACAGTGACCAACTCCCCATCGATGCCAACAACCTCCCCAGTCTGGAAATCCAGATCTTCCCGCCATCGTCCATGGGTTGAATGAGAGTTTATATTGCGACTCCCCGGCGATGACGAATTCTCCTCCTAGGAATTAGCCTGTTGCATGCCCCCCTAAACTCCACCTTCTGCTGGACTTTTCATCAAGACATTTTCTACGTCCGACGGTAAGCTGAGACGGGGCCCAATCCACCCCTTCAATCCGACCCGCTCTCCATCAGGGTCAGCCTTAATTTTTTACTTTGCCCCGGTCTTACGTGAACAGTTCACCTAGTTGGCGCTTTGATCTTTTTCTACGTGTTAGATGTCACTAAAAACTTTAAAAACTCATAACTTTGGTTGTACAGATTTGATTTCATTTGTTTTGATGTTATTTCATTTATTGAAATGTTCTCTATTTTTTTGTGTTTTTTTTCTCGTTTTTACTGTTGTGTGCTGCATAAACCACATCCCTATGCCCCTAGTTACGCTTGACTGCTTTTGTACACAAGTACGTTTAGTTATTTTTGGTTTCACCCTGACAAGGATTGTGGTTGTTGCTTGGGTAGGGTTTTGACTCCCCTCAACCAATAACCCAATTTCTTACATTCGTGTTCATTGGTAGGATCCAGTACTACTGTGTGTGCATTGTCACTCAGTGATGTTGTCTATAACTAAAAAGCACATATAAATACTTTGGAATCAAACTTGATAGTTTTCTACGTTCTCCTTAGTTTCTGATTTGGCCATCTTTTCCTTTTTTCCAAATTTAAGTCTTTCCTCACATTCTTTTTGCTACAATGGAGATGGAGTGGAGCAAAATTGACAGCCACAGGAAGGTAGAGATGCGGAGGCTCTGAAAAGAGAGAGTGCTGTATGGGGGAAGGAAGGGCCACCAAGGTGAGCCTCCAGTAAGCCCACCGAGCCGTTGCGGAAGTCAGGAGGATGCACGCCACCTCAGAGGAGCTAGAGGAGTATGACCCTGAGTATGGGGAGGTGGACTTGGAGGAGGATAGAGATGGCCTGGCCACAGGCCCTGGGATGCAGCACCCTGAGGAGAAGTACACCTTGCCCACAGGAGTAAAGTCCCTTGCCATAATACATTTTTCTTTTGTCACTGCATTAGGAAACCTTTTTTACCTATTGGCAAAACCCCTTCTCATCACACCCGCATCAATTTTAAAAGAATTGCCTTTCCTTTCTTGCCATGGAAATGGATTTACTTTAGTCATTGAAACGAGTAAATTTGAATTTGTTTTTAGAGTCAAAAGCAACCTGCAAAGGGTTTGACTTGCTACAAACAGCAAGCAGTAGGTGTAAACCTCTCTTTTGAAGTTTTCCTCGTCCTGAAAAGCCCCGGACCTTTCCCTATGAAGAGATTTACTCACACTTAAAATTATGCAACCGTGGTCCCATTTTGTGTGTGAGTGCAAATGTGCCTTTTGTGATTTACAAATGATGGTGTTATGGTATGTGATGTTATGAGCCCATCTAAGAGTCACGTAGATGAGCAAATAGCTTTTAGAATTGTGTCCCTAATGTATTGCTCGAAGGCTGATAGATGTTTCCCTACAGTCTGTCATACGATTCATGTTTTGTAAACTAGAGTATGACTCAAATGTTGTTTGCACTTGAAGCACACTAGAAACTATTTGATAGAGCTGTGCTGCATAAAAACGTAAAATAAACCAATACATGTATTTACAAAATAGAACTTTAGGGGGAAAAAACTTACAGCAATTGCTTAATCAGATCTAGAACTTTATTCTTTGAGTGCCTCCATTTCCTGATTCGGACTGGAAACTGTGTTTCTGGCTGAAATGGTAGCTAGAGGAGATGCAAAAACACAGCATACCTGATTTTAATCCCCCTCTCCGTGTGGATATTTTTGCCATTAAATACCAGTGAAATCTCCAGGTGCGAAAGGACCAAAAAGTGGGGCATTACTGCTGAAGCTAGATAATGATTCCTGTGGTAATTCCCCATTTCTCAGAGCACCCTTAAGGTCCAAGTTCGAATCCCACAATCTTCCTGCTACCCAGAATAATCAATACCCCAGGCATTGCCTCAGTATCGATAATTGTGGATGTGGGAATACCACATTGCTCTTTCCCCACCTCTCAGAATAAGGGCCAATTTGTTTTGCTTCCTTTCATTGTAGTGGTAGAGCCCTCGAATAAAGACTTTTTTTTTTTACTATTCAGTTGTTTGAATTTTTAGAAACAATAATTTCGCCTTTCAGATTCAGAAGTACTATTTGAAAAAGCAGCAAGCCAGGGAAGCACAGGAAAGCAAAGATCTGCAGCGTCTTGAGGAGTTGAAGACATTGATGGAGCAACAAGCAATACAAGACAGAGAAAGGTAGGCACCAACGTCCAACAGTGTCAAGGCGCTTTGTGGAGTCAAAGCAAAGAAGAATTGGATCAGAATTTCTGAGCAGTTTTTTTTTACTGTTTGTCATCATCTGTCGTTGTTATGGTTGAGTAGCAATATTGTGTGCTTATTACGGCATATTTTAATTTGAGTAGACCAAAATCTAATCTCATCGTGCCTAAAAAAATATACCTTGTGTAATGTAAGTGTTACTCACGTAAAGAGCTGCAAAACCTTTGGGTCGAGTTTGTACTATATAAAAAAAATAAAATGCAACAATCTATACATTATGTTCCACATATCCCCCTCCTAATTTGAGAATTTTTTCCAGAGGTGATTACAGCAAATGCAAGGGATGAGCTGGTATTTTTCGGTGTAAATCCCAAACGCTAGGAATAATTGCAATGGATCCAATCTGTAATTCCTTGCTAAAACGTTAATTGACATACAATTTTATTTCTGATTTTAATGCGTCCCAGTTACAAAATTCAATAGCCAGACGTCGAATTACTCGACAGAAATGTTAGAATGTGGCTACCCAATTCTAATTAGTATTATCGCGGGAAGAACAATATGACGTAATGGCTAGATTGACTTTTCCAGGAGGATTAGAAGCTTTGGGCTTTGCATAACCAGATGTTGCAGGCTCGTGCCCTAGTTTCGCCACAGTAGCCTTGCAGTGTGTGCTTCTGTGATATTTATTTCCCTTATTTATATTCCTGTGCCTCTGGATAAACGGCTTACATTGCTTGGATGCACGTATCCCTTTCGGCCATTTTGTAGTTGTTTTTGTAGCATTTCCATTATTTCCCAGCAAGTTCACAGAAACGTTTACAATTTTTTTTTCTTCACACAGAATGAAACATCGGTTGCAGTAATATTGAGACATTATTCGTGTTGTTTCTTAGTGAAATATTCTGCTAACTCTTCATGTTGTTTCTTAGTGAAATATCCTGCTAACTCGGCGCACATTTGTCTGACAATAGAAGTGCGCCACTTTAAAATATAATGGGGATTTTTTTTAGCAGCTGAAGAAGGGAGCTGCCATTCCAAGGCTGCGTCTCTGCTGTTTGTCGTCGCACTACTCCTGTGAACCAGGCTCTCCATGTGTTGAGGGACAGGAATACTAAGAGTCCCATGCTGCCTTTTTTGGGTTTCTCCAACTTCCGTCCATGTAAAGAACATTGCCCAGGTTGTCACTTTGATAAGTGATAACAAGCATTGGCAAAGCAGATAGATCTGATGTTAGCTGCCAGCCTATTGCGTTGACAATGCTTGATATGTTACGCCATGGGGTTTTGTAAAACTTGATTGTTGGAAAAACTGCCCTCGTTAATCTAAAAACAAAATATTCACGAAAACATTTTTTATTGGTCTCAGAAAGTTCACATCATCATTGCAGTCCCTGGCATTGAAAGGACCTGCTTTGTGAATGGATGTGCTTCTTGTCAAAGGCCAGAATGCAGTCATACTGAAGTAAGCCAATGGCTGAAGGAGGTTGATCCATTGCCCCATGCTGTATGTATGATATTGTGGGCAGATGAAAAATGTGAAAGTTGCAATATCAGATCAATGGAAGAAGAGGGTTGGCTGCAAGCCCTTATAATTAAGTATTTCATACATATAGTTTTAGTTAAATCAAAACGTCTTGGTGAACTACACACCTAAAGAGGGTTCCTGGCCACTTGCTAACATGTAGTAGTGACCAGAAATATGAGTCCCATACTGCCTTTAATTTGTTTCCCCTCACATCTTCCCAGGGCCGGACTAGGAACGCACAACAGCCCTTGCAATTTCTGCCGGACCAGCCCAGGGGGCGGTGGGGGTGTGCAAGTGTGAAGCACTGCTGTTTTTTAGGTCTCGCCTGTCGATGCGCATGCGCATCGAGCAAGGCGAGAGTATTGGGACTTATCCGCTCTTTATCCACACTGCAAGGAATCGTGGCGATTCCTTGCAGTGCCCGTGACTTTTAAGCTCAATGCGCATGCGCATTGAGCTTAAAAGCGCGTGCACGTCCGTCTTTGTTTACCCGCTCTGCCCCCTCCCCGCCGTCTCGCATTTCGCAATTCCCTCCTAACAACACACACACCCTCTCCCCCCCCTCCCCGCCATGTCTGCCCCCTTCCCGCCGTCTCGCATTTCGCAATGCCCTCCTAACACACACACCCTCTCCCCCGCTCCGCCCCCTCCCAGCCATGTCGCATTTTCTTCTTTCATGTTTATTTGTAATTTCTTCTTGTTAGACAAATAAAAAAGGTTTTGAAGTAAACAAAGATTTACTGACTTCCTGGGCCCCAACCCACCTCCCCCACTCCCCCCCTCTGGCTCCTCACTGTGTCTTTACGAAACACGCACGCACACAAAGATTTACTGACTTCCCGGGCCCCAACCCACCTCCCCCACTCCCCCCTCTGGCTCCTCACTGTGTCTTTACGAAACACGCACGCACACACTTGTGAACAGCGTGAACACGCGAAACCAGCGAACGTGTCAGGACACATGCAGCAAGCACGACGGGAGATGACAGACTTAGCACATCAGCTGAATGTAAACAGGCTCCTCGCGGAGCAGTTTCCAATCTGACGCTGTTTTGAATGCACGTGATGCATTAGAGACTTGCTCAAGTGTACTATTCTAATAGCGGGGGGGGCTGTCCAATAACATAATCTCACCAAAGGCATAGGGATTTATTTGAAAGTGTTTATTTTAAAACACAAACCATGCTGCCAGAGGACAAACCTTTGAAGGTTTCCTTTATGTCTCATTCGCCATCGAAACTTTCAAGTGGTTTACGAAGGTGCGGCTGCACCTTTCGCACCCCTAGCTCCACTGACACTTCTCCGAGTCCTGCGCGTTCTTGGCAGGCGGGAAACTACGCCTGCAGAGTTCAAGGAGTCACCATGATTAGAGCTAAGAGACGCTGAAAGCGGTACATTTTGTACTTGTCAAGGAGCTGCAGAATTCCATTTCAAGGAACTACATTCTCCCTCAGGGTGCGGCTTCTGATCCGTAGTGCAGGGTATTATCCTTAAGCGTTGAGGGATCTGTCTCTCCTAAGCGAAGGTATCTGTTTCTCCTCCCCCCTCCCCTCTCTTCCCTCCGTCACTGTCGTCTCCCTCCCCTTGATCTTAGGGATCTGCCCCTGGGAGTTACGTCCTCGGCCCTCTAGTGCTGGTTGCCTCCCGTCCCTCTTTGTTTACCCGCTCCGCCCCCTCCCCTTCCCGCCGTGTCGCATTTCTCCTCCCCCCTCCCCTCTCTTCCATCCGTCACTGTCGTCTCCCTCCCCTTGATCTTAGGGATCTGCCCCTGGGAGTTACGTCCTCGGCCCTCTAGTGCTGGTTGCCTCCCCCTATTATTACGGATCTGTTCTCAAGTGTTGCTATTTTGTTGAAATGTGCATTGCATTTTACATGCATTGACTCACAGCTGCATTCTTTAAACAACTATCGTCCCTTCTTAATGTCAGGGATCTGCTCCTGCGTTTTATGTCTTCTGCCTCTAGGCACTAGCTGTGTCCTCTTAATGTTAGGGACCTGCCCATAAGTGTCACACCACCTGCCTTCGAGTGCTGACTGTCTTCCCTTAGTGTCGGGGCTCTGCCCTTAAATGTCACGTCATGTGCCCCATTGTGCCGGCTGTCTCCCCTTATTGTGAGGAGTCTGCTCTTAAGCCTTGCTAACATTTCACTTGTGCATTGCAATTTCTATGCATTAACTCACAGCTGTAATCGTTGATTGATTGAAATTTGATTGTAATCGTTGTATCTCCGCTTCATGTTAGGAATCTGCCCCTACGTGTTACTGACTGTTCTTTGGAGCACCATGTCCCTCAGTGCTAAGACCTCATCGCCTTAGAAAGGCCTTCGCACCTTAGTGTTCTGTCCTCTGCCTAGTGTGCACTGCCTCTCAGGGTCTTTGTCCCACAGAGCTGGTTCTCCCTCAGGGTGCGGCTTCTGATCCGCAGTGCAGGGTATTATCCTTAAGCGTTGAGGGATCTGTCTCTCCTAAGCGAAGGTATCTGTTTTGTAGTGCACATAGGCTCTCCTTAGTTTCCGCCCCCTCCCCTTCCCGCCGTGTCGCATTTCTCCTCCCCCCTCCCCTCTCTTCCCTCCGTCTTGTTGCCTATGGGCGGCTGTGCTGGCAAGCAGCGCTGATTCCTCTCCTCTTTCTGTTGAAACAAACAGCAGGGAGGGGAGGCGTTTCCAGGGCCAGCTCACTCTCGCTCTCTTCGTCTTGTTAGGGTTTTCACCACCAGAATCAAGGAGTGACAAACCAGCCAGTATGTACATTTTCAATTCAGAACGCCCTCTCTCCTGAAGTGTCAGTAATCGCGGCCGCCGTTTCTCCCTCCCCTCACCTCTCTCCCTTCTTCCCTCGATCTGTCTGTAACAGAGTCACTGCTCCTCCCACTCTCTCTCTCTGTCTGCCTGACGCCCTCTCGCCTATCCTCCTATCCTGCCATCTCTCTCACATCCTGACATCTCTCTCACATCCTGACATTTCTCTCACACTCTCTCCCATCCGGCCATCTCTCTCTCCCATCCTGCCATCTCTCTCCCTTCCTGACATCTCTCTCCCATCCTGCCATCTCTCTCTCATCCTGCCATTTCTCTCACACTCTCTCCCATCCTGGCTGCTCTCTCCCATCGGGCCACCACCCTCACCCTCACTCACCCTCACTCACTCACCCTCAACCCCTCACCCTCACCCCCTCAACCCCTCACCCCCTCACCCTCACTCGCCCTCACCCTCAACCCCTCACCCCCTCACCCTCAACCCCTCACCCTCACTTACCCTCAACCCCTCACCCTCACTCACTCACCCTCACTCACCCTCAACCCCTCACCCTCAACCCCTCACCCTCAACCCCTCACCCTCAACCCCTCACCCTCACTCACCCTCACTCACCCTCACTCACCCTCACTCTCACTCACCCTCACTCACCCTCACTCACCCTCACTCACCCTCAACCCCTCACTCACCCTCACTCATCCTCACTCACCCTCAACCCCTCACCCTCACCCACCCTCAACCCCTCACCCTAACTCACACTCACCCTCACTCACCCTCACCCTCACTCACCCTCACCCTCACTCACCCTCAACCCCTCACTCACCCTCAACCCCTCACTCACCCTCAACCCCTCACTCACCCTCAACCCCTCACTCACCCTCACTCACCCTCACTCACCCTCACCCACCCTCACCCTCACTCACCCTCAACACCTCACCCTCACACAGTGCAATAGGTCTCGGAGCATTTGAGTTAGAGCTTTTAGAAATGTTTATGGCTTTTTTTATTTGTAATTCTTTAGCATTGGCTACAGGAAACAAAAATGCTAAAGATTTACAAAAAAAACCCATAAACAATTCTAAAAGCACTAACTCTAATGCTGCGAGACCTATTGCATTTCCAATGCTTGTTGTACTGGGGGACTGGTACTGCAGCACTTCTGCCCCCAGTAACAAAACCAGCTCCCACCACTGCAAAACCGGCCCCAGTAACAAAACCAGCCCCCACCACTGCAAAAGCGGCCCTCACTCTTCCAGCCTTCCGGGGAAACGCCTGATGCCCTTTACGGCAAATCCCGCCATGCATCTTTCCCTGTGATGAACATTGACAAGGCTGTCACATTGCTTAGAAGGATTCCTGACCACTCATTCACATGGGCTATGGAACAAGACTAACAGCCCCAGAGTGACTTTCCCCTGTTTCATCTCACATCTACCACTGAGACCGGCAAATGGGCAGGTTGCCACGCTGGTAAAAGGCATCTTGGGCCAAAGTCTGCGATGTCACTTAGTTTCCACTAGATTTAAATTGATCTGAAGAACCTTGATTGCAGCCTGCCCCAGCTTCCTTTCCCCCATCTGGCTTCCTCTTTGCCTATAAGACACAGCACTACAGAATGCCTCTTTGCTTTGGGTGCCACTGTTCCTTGTTGAGGGATGTGACCTTCTTCCCTAGACAGCTCTCTGACGCTGTGCAGTTTAGGATGTGTTTTTTCAATAATTTAATGAATAAATAAACCCTCTGCAGAAAACTCTTGATAGTCATGTACAAATCTACCTGATATCATTACATCTTGGTTGGTGATTGCACCTATACATTATGGGAAGGGTTAGTCTGTCTTCCTTTGTAAACCTATAGACAACACCTCCCTTCTTCATTTAGTGACCTTCCCACTACTTTCAAAGAAAAGCCTCCATACTCCTAATATTTTGCACCTACATATTAATTGCTAACAGCCCACGCCATGGGATGCACTCTGAGGCACATCTCAAATCGCACTTTGGCTGGGATTATGGCTGGGCAGGACTTTCAAACCCATACTGCTGCACTGCTCCAGGAGGCACGCCAGAGCTTACAGATTGATTGCTAATAGCCTGCAGCTTGGGATATGCCCAGACGGGTTTCCGGTAGAAAACTAGGCCACGAGTAAGCCCATCTGCACCCATCCACGGTCGGACAAGCCTACGCTGGGCCAAGCCCCCTTGGTTCTAAATTCTAAGAATCCCAACTTTATAGGTGAGCAATAGTTTATCTTCATTGTTTAGGAATCGGTTGCAACTGTGTTAGTCACCTACTGTTTTAACCGGCTCATTGGTTGGGTGTGCACATAATCAGCAGAGGTCTAATTTGGTAACCATCTATACATCCACCCCATAAGGGGTTAATGGAAAAAGAAAGATGCCTGGGGGCAGGTACAAAGAGAAATCTAGTAGCGTGTGCCATGTTACTACGCTGGACTTTTTCTTTGCCAGAGCAGTTGGGGTCATCTCTAAGGAAATTGCCCTCACTGGAAGGTATCTGTCTCTGGACAAGCACTTGACCTCCAGCTAATTTACCCCCAGCTGTGACAGGAGAACTCTTGGCCACCTGTAGTGGATCAATTGAGGAGGCTGTTGCACAAAACTATCTACTGATTGGAATGGGTTTAAATGATTCTATCACTTGACAGTGAAGGAAGTTTCTCAGCAAAAAGAGAAAGACAATCAAAGCGCATTTGCAGTGCAAAAAAACATGTAACTAATTGTCCAGAAAATAATCCTCGGCAATTGAGCTACATGAACTTCCTGAGAGATTAGGCAGTGGAAATCCCAATCCTACTTGGTGCCAGGTACTCAAGCAAATTAAAGTAATTGCTGAGGCTGTGCTACCCCCTTGATTGAGAACGTGAAAAAACTGCTGTCCTAGAGCTAATCGGGGCATGCAATGAGGGGATAATGTCTACTACTAGTGCTGTGCCGATAGGGTCAATAAACATTGTTGCCACATTGGGCAGTCATACACTGATTCCATCTGCAAAGCCTATCAATGACAAATCTCCAGCTCGCTGTGATGACAGTTTTTCTAAGCCCTTAAAGCCTCATGTGGAGAATCAAGGATCCGTGATCAAATTATTTTTTTATAGCGTGAACTAGACCCGAAGATATAGGGTATCAGAGTGCTTTACTTAGCACCAGTTTCGTTACATGAGGACACATTCATTTTTGTTAGGCATGGGGAAATGAAGTGATTTGCCCAAAATCACAAAATGTTGAGCGTCTTTGCCGAGACTTGAACCTGGTTCCCCAGCTTCGACGTCGACCCCTGTAGCCATAAGGCTACATCCCTTCCTGTGTGCTTCTCTTGATCACAAATCAGCAGTTAGAACTAGCTTGAATAAGGCAGATAAATCACATTTAGATCTTCCTCCGACTGCCTTCCATATTTGGCTGTTTTGACTAATATGTCACCTTTGCCTCCATCTGCTGTGGAATCTACCAATTTCCAATTTAAAACATTTATAAAGCGCAACGTTCACCGTACGGTTTCTTGGCGCTAGTGAAGGGTCCGGCAACTGAGGCAAAATAAACCTGTCGTAGGGCAAAGTGGGCCAGTTACACGGAGAAGGCCTGTTTGAAAATCTACCCTCCAACTTAAAAATAAGGCCTGCCAATGGCTTTCCCAGAACTCAAACTTCAATATAGTAGAATTTAATGATATCTTGTTTGTTAGGAGGATAGGGTGAATTGCCTTTCAACCAAGGAACTGGATGCGGATTGCATGGTTATTAATTGAAAGCATCCAAGCTTAACCCATCGTCTGATTTTATGTAACGTTCGATAAAACCGAATGTCCAGCAATAACAATATTGTACCATTGAGGCTTTTCAATAAACCTTTGTAACCCAGATTGGAGCTTGTACCTCAGCGGTACCTAGCATTCATCAGTGCAATTGATGTCTGACCGCCTTCCACAGCTGTTAATAGATTCTCCCCCTATTGGATTTGGAGGCTCTTGATTGACAGTTAAATGACACCATAACTGCCCTAAGAGTGCATCAAAGAAATTTAAGGCTTGTAGTGACATATTAGAATGATCACGCCTGAATGTGGCCTACAGCAAAGACTCTTTGATACATCTAGTTTGCTGGAATATTTGGTGGCTATTGTACTAAGTTGTAGCATCTGGATTCGATTAGTTATATTTCCAAGTTTGATATCATAATGATGCAAAATACCTGGTCCCTGGATGAAATTGTCTGGGATGGTTTTAACAGTTTTTTGTTTTAGCTATTGCATCATCTGGGTGTAGAGCACAGGGGGATGGTAATTGTGATTTGAATTGCAAAGTTTTTTTAGGTTGTCCCAATTGTGTGTAATCATCAAGGGATTCAAATTTTATGGGTGATTCTTGCAAACAAGTTTTATTTTTTTCCTAGCAATTTTTATAATTCAGTCTATTACTTTAACATTTTTTATTTATATATCTTTATTGACATGTTAAGCAATCATTCAAGATCCTCATATAAAGTCTTGTGGTCATACATTTGGGATTCCTGAAGCTCCGTGAGCACCAGGTAGGGGAATAAAATACATTTCATACAATTGTAATGTCCCTCCCTTCAGGAACTGGGTCTCATAATCATGGATGCTACTTTGACGGAATCTAACCCCAAGGATCTTCTTGGATGATGTCTCAGCGCTTGCGCACACCCGATGTCGACAACATTAATACCCAAACCCTGCTCCACCCTCAACAAAACCAATCCCCCCTTTTACTCATGTCTGGTGTGCGTCTCATGTTATTAACCCCCATCTCTGCCCTTACAGTGCATGTCCACCATTGCCCAACCTATTCCTGCTACGTGGCCTCTCCCTCTACCCCAGTGCTCTCTGGCCCACTTGCTATCCATGCTGTCCCCCCAGCTTCCTCCCATTCTTCACTGTTCGCCTTCTCACTTGACAGCTCCTCCCACATCACCCTCCACGCCTGCAGATCATCCTCTAACTTTTCATCATGTTGTGTCTGCTGCATACGGATCACCTCGGCTGTTGCCCATTCCTTCATATCCCGTACCCACTTCGTCGCCCTGGGTGACCAGCGGCTCAACCATGAGATGGCTATCTGGCGTTTCGCCAGCACTAACCCCAAGAAGACAATTTTCCTACTAATATTTTTGTTTTTGAGTCGGGGCAGCAAATGAAGCAGAACTGCCCGAATCTCTCCTGCTATTTCCCACCCAGTCACTCCCCACAACGCAGTCAGAACTTCCGTCCAGTGTATTTGAATCTCCGGGCATCATCAGGTCATATGAATGAAGGTGGCTTCTGTCTCACCACATCTGTGACATTGCCCCAAACGCTCAGGGTAAATCCTGTGTAACATCTTGGGGGTCAGGTAGGTCTGGTGCAGAGACTAGTCTTCTCCCCTTGTCCATTGCAATCAGGGTCTGTAACACCCTGGAAACAGGGGGTTCCTTAGGGAACATAGGCCACAGCTCTCCCGCCACCTGTGCTATCTTCCCATTCTGTAGGAACTGTCCTGGACCTAACGCAAAGGAGTCTATCGCCTGGTCGCGCATAATATACTGTTTATTCTCGTATAAGTCCCCCATGGTCAGGCAACCCCCCTCATGCCATTTGTGAACTGACATAGATGCGGAAATCTGTTGGAATGGTCTAACGACCCATAAGGGCATGTCCGGGGCATAAGGGGCCCTTTTCAGTACATCCCTAATTACCTGCCATATGTCGAATTATATAGGGGCTTTCCAGAGGCACCTATGCTCACATCATTGGAAGCTCTGGCAGAGTTTTAGTTCCAAATCTCCCTGCCAGCAGGGCCTTCTCCCAATTGTCATCCCTGTCCAACTAGTGCACCGCGTGCTGTGGCTTTGAGGCTGCATAGTAAAACTCAAGGCACAGGACTTCCAAGCCCCCATTCCACCAGGTTCTCTGCAAAGTGGCCAGACTGACCAGTTTACGTCTGGGTCCCAATAGTAGGTCTGTGAGTAGTCTATCCAATGAAATAAAGAAATGTCCTTGGAATCCTAAAGAAAGAGTGCTGCATCGCGTACAGACATCTCAGTAAGACAACCATTTTAATGAGAGCAATCCTCTACATTAATGATAGAGGCAACTCCTGCCAGAAGCTCACCGATCCTTGTAATCCCTCTACCACTCTATCTATGTTGAGTGCCAAATATTGATCATCCGTCTCCGCCAAATGAATCGCCCATGGGAGCCCCACCTCCGGCAGTCCCCCATCTGGGAGTGAAGCCAACCTTCCCAGCTGGACCAGTTTAGATTTCCCTACATTGATCCGTAGTCCCGACACACACACAAATTTTTCCAGTGCATCCAATAGAGTCGGCATCGCCCGTGCAGTGTCTCAGACTTACACTAATGTGTTGTCCGCTACATGGACACCACATGATTAGTCTCGCCTAATATAATCCCAAGTGCCTCGATCTCACTCCGCAGACTCGCTGCCAGTGGCTCTATTGCCATAGCAAATAACAGTGGCGATGGGCAGCCCTGCCTAGTGCCACGCTGCAATCTAAAGGCCTGGGATACTAATCTCTCCACTCTGATCCTGGCACTGGGCTCCGAGTATAACAACTGCACGCACTGCAAGAATCGTGCCCCCACCCCCATTATCCTCAGCACTTCCCACATATACCCACCCCACGGAATCAAACGCTTGTTCAATATCCTACAGCGCCAATGCACACTCCTGTTGAAGTACTGGTGCTTGCCACACATGGGCCAGCCGCCTAAGATTATGTGCCGTACTACGCCTAGGGATAAAGCCCGCCTGATCGGGGTGAACTATGCGCTGATATGTGGTTGTAATCGTGCCTCCATGATGCTGCTGAGGACTTTCATGTCAATGTTCAACAATGATATGGGTCTGTATGACCCCGGGAGCTGGGCATCCCTATCCGGCTTGGAAGCATAACCACTATAGCTTCATTCATGAAGGGCAGGTGTGCCCGACTTTGGAATGCCTCATTATACACCCCAAGGAGGCTGTCCACCAATGTGGGTTGCAAATTTCTTATAAAACTCAACTGGAAGGCAATCACTCCTGGGGCTCTTCGCAGCTTTCAGGGATTTAATACCCCCTAATATTTCCTCCTTCGAGATCGGGGTATCCAGCAATTGGCTGGTCTCATCATCTAAGCAAGGCAAGTTCAGGGCAGTGAGGAGACTTATAATCTCGTCTAGGATCGAGGTTGGGCATCCCGCGTATACCCCAGTTAGGTGGTCCGCCAAAGTGTCTAAGATCTTCTGCTGGCTATAGACCATGCAACCATCAGCAGTCTTCATCTGCACAATAGGGGTCACTGGTGTCTCAGTGCGAATCAGTCTAGCGAGCAGTGCCCCCGAACGACTCCCCTCCGCATGTAATCATTGTCAGTAAGCGGTGTAATGGAACTTTTCAAGTCTATGCAATTCCGTGAGCAGGTCCTCCCGTGCCTCCTGCCACTCATTCAATTGGTCAGGGGCCTCTTGTTGCCCCGCCTTGAACTCAGCCAGCCTTTTCTCTTGAGATATCCCGCTCGAGCTGTTTCCGTACCCCATAAGTTGTGCTAAGGCGAAAACCCTGTACCACCACTTTCACCGCTTCCCATTCTATACCCCTCAAGGACGTGGCTCCCCAGTTTCTCTCAAAATAACTAGAGATCTCTTCCTCTAGCTTCCCTGCAAAAGTCCGGTCAGCGAGTGCCTCTGTCTGGAGGGATCACTGACATAATATCGAATTCACAAATATAGAATTACCAAAATATCGAAGAAAAAATATAGAATGCAAAAATATCGAATTCCTATCTACAAACAGGTAAATACAAAAATATTGAATCACAAATATAGTTTTAAAAAACATAGTCAAAATATCGATTTTAAATGTCTTAAAAGTAATTTAAATTAATAAAATAATAAATATAACATTTACTATTACCACTCCAGTGAGTGCAACAGTAGGGAAAGCGTTGGATAGCGTAGGGGTAAAAATTACTATTCCCACTCCAGAAAGTGCAACAGTAGGGAAAGCGTTGGATAGCGTAGGGGTAAAAATTACTATTCCCACTCCAGAGAGTGCAACAGTAGGGAAAGCGCTGGATAGCGTAGGGGTAAAAATTACTATTCCCACTCCGGAGAGTGCAACAGTAGGGAAAGCGTTGGATAGCGTAGGGGTAAAAATTACTATTCCCACTCCAGAGAGTGCAACAGTAGGGAAAGCGTTGGATAGCATAGGGGTAAAAATTACTATCCGATATTAAATTACTTCCCTTCAATTCGATATTTTTCACCACTATATTCTGTCCATTCGATATTTTGTCCATTCTATATTTTGACTTCGATATTTTGGTAATTCTATATTTTGAATTCGATATGTTGTCTTGTTATCGTCTGGAGCTGCCACATGGGGATCACCGCCCTGGATCTGGCAGTAGTCAGGGTCAAAAGCATTGGGGAGTGATCCGAAATATGCTATCTCCTCCACCCGAGGCATCAGTGACAGTGACAGAAGGAACAGGTCCAGTCTGTTGAATGTATTTGTCGCTGGGCTGTGGCAAGAAAACACCCTAACATCCGGGTGCCTAACCCTCCATGCATCCAAGAGTCCCATTCCCCTCATTACGTCTATCAAAGCCCCGGTCGTGCCAGGCTTAGTATTCTCCCTAGGGGGTTCCCTATCCAGTGTCCCTTCCCTTACCCTGTTAACATTCCCGAAAAGGACTATGTCCCCATCCAGGTAGGGGGATGCCGCTGTCAGCACATCGTAGAAAAAACTATGAGCGTCTGAGTTAGGGGCATACACATTAATAAAACACATCTCCAGTCCATCCAGCCTGCCGTGTAGGATGACATAGCGACCCTCAGGATCCAACATGTGGTGCAGATGCTGAAAGGGTGTCTCGGGGCCACCCAGATTAATGCCCCCAATGCGAATCCTGAGAATTAAGTGGCATATAACTGCCCTCGCCACCTGGGTCTGATGCAGGGTAGCGCGTCCCCCCAAATGTGTGTCTCCTGCAAACCTGCTATAGATATTTTATACGGCCATAAATCGGAGTACAACCGTCTCCGCTTTTCCAACTTTGCCACCCCACTTATGTTCCAGGTAAGGAGTTTCGTCAAGGAGGGTGCCATAAATCCAAGCAGTTGGTGTCCCACTTCCGTTCCCATCCCGCCAATTCACTGTTGCGCTAAGCGCACTGCAATGTATTATGACCAAGACATGTAATCCCTGATCTTCCCCAATAACCATATTGCATAAACAAAGCAATCAGAATACCCAAACCCACTCCCCTCCCACTGGGCAGTACAATAAGCCTATCTCTCCCACCAGCATAGCGAGTGAACAGTGCCTTCCCCCGCCCTAAACCACACCCTCAATGAATTAAGGTTCTTCAGCAATACCCACAAAGATATTACCAATGCCAAAACCTGCTGGGCAGGGTGCTGAACAGAACCATTTGTATAAGTGCCATTCAAGTAATTGGGCCCCTGCTCCGGTGCGAGGGCAATGCCCCCAGCTCCTGAACCGGGACCCAGCCTCTATTGAGGAGCGTGACCCCCCCACCTGCGGCACATAAGCAAATGTGTCCCTCGCCCAATGTCATAAAGATAGAAAAAATTAATTTACAGATATAGTTTGCAATCGTTACTTAGTCACTTATCTGTCTGTGTAGTACCCCAAGCCAGCTCTCACATCCCCTCCCGAATGTTCAATCAATATTCGTGTCCGGAATAACCTCCAACACGTTCAGTTCAGAGTCCGGTAACCCTTCCACCACCTGCTAGGTGCCGTCCTCACACACTTGAACCATTCAGGGTTACTTGTGTCTCTTGTCTGCTGCCCTCCAGATCTTCTGCATTGCCGTCCTGCTCGATCCATGGAGTCCACGGGTGGTTCTGATTACGTCTGGTGCTTTCGTCGAGACCCTCGATCTCTTGTGGTATCCATCCATTCCGATGCCTCTTCCGCCGGACCGAAGAACAGCGTCTTGCCTTTGTGCTCAATTCTGAGCTTGGCCAGATAAAGGAGACTATATTTCATCCTGGCTTTGCCAATACGTCTCTTCACCGCCAAAAATGTGCGTTGTTGGTCCTGCACTCTCTGTGTATAGTCTGGGAAAATTGCAATGTGATGCCCCTCATAATGTAGATTCGGCTTAGTACGGGTGGATTGCAGGAGCATATCGTGGTCCTGATAGTTGAAGACTCTTGCTATGATAGCTCTCTAAGGTGCCCCTGGGTGAGGGGGAGGGACCAGTGCCCTATGGGCCCTCTCAATATTAAAAAACTGGGATGGTTTGCCTGGAGCTAGCACTTATGTTATCCAGTCCTCCAGAAACAGTTCCGCAGAGGGCCCCTCCGGCCATTCTGGAAAACCCACGAATCTTCGGTTATTCCGTCGTGAGCGCCCCTCGTGGTCTTCAGCACGCACATCCAGCTTGATAGTCTTCCTCTGCAGAGCTATGACCGTGTCCCGCAGGGATTTGACTTCCATCTGAAGGGCATCCACATTTTGGTCTGTCGTTGTAACCCTATCTGAGACCTTATGCAGGTCACGATGTTGAGTAACACTGTCCAGCCGCCTCAGGACTGATCAATACTTGTAGGTCCCAAGATGCCTTGCAATCTCAGCACTCCAGGGCCTCTGCTGCACAGATCCCCACCTTGGACCCTTATGAAGAGTTTAGCTGTTTGTTCCAGCCGCATGCATCACCTGACTGCATCCAGGAGCTGCGGACCACCACAGACCAGTCCACCTTTCCTTCCCCACCACTGGGCCTCCGTCTCTCTCTGTAGCCAGGCGTTATGACGGTGAGTGCGCCGACTGTCTTTCACCCTCTCACCGGACCCCAGAGGTGCCAAGTTTGATTCCAGTCACCTCCACCAGTAGCCTCTGGCCGACCAGCCGGATAAGATATGCTTGCCCATTCGCAGCATCCAAAACAGGGCAACAGTAATGGCCCAACTCCTAAGCCAGCTCCTCTATGTGCATTGTCCCGGCTGGTGGGGCCCCCCCTGCTAATGTAGAATGCCAGATTATGGGCTACACGCAGGTGATCTAATGGGCACTAGCACCGGCAGGACCTGGCAGCGGGCCAACGCTCACCTCACATTTAGCCTTTCACTGCCTCTCTTATTTTCAGCTGTAGCCTCTCTGCAGTCCGCTCTGCATTCCGTGACCATCAGTTCCCAGCCTCTGACCTCCGAGGCCGTCGCCACGATTTCTCTGATCTCCCGATGTATCTCGGCCCAGGAGGCCTCCCGCCTCGGATTCCCAGTGCAGATCACCAGAGCCTCCGCGTCCCGCAAGATGGCGGCCGAGCCTCGGGTCCTCTCCTGGTTTCGACGCTTCTCTCGCCTGTTTGCTTGCTCCACGAGGGGCGATTCCAGCTCAGGGGAGACACTGCTCGGGGCACTGTTATTATGCGATTTCAGCGCCTAGCAGCACCGCAGGAACTTTCAGGATTTTTGCCGCGGTGGGACAGAGCTCTGAGCCGCACGTCCTACTCGGCCATCTTGTCAGCCATGCCCCCATTCAGTCTATGACTTAGGGGGACAAATTGATATTCTATTTTATATTTTATTTGTTGTAAATTGTAGATCAGACAGCCTGTTTAATGAATTTCATGTGATTGTACGGGGTGCTTTTAATGCCAAGTTGGGTACTAGTACGACAATGCACGACCCCTTTGTAGTCAGGAAAATATATTGTTTTCTCAGGGTATATCCTTATCTAACTTTGAGTTATATAATACAGCGGAAATTATGGGGGATTTATTTAAAAATATCCCTACATTTGTCGATTGGGTCTTGGATAAAATTATTGTTTATATTTTTCTCTCTAGGGATTTCGATCAGTATGTTCACTTGGGGGCTGGGGGGTGAAAATGGTCATATTAACCACAATTCTATTGAGTTGGTGCTTAGAATACCTGTTTGCACCAGACCTCTAAGCCATTGGGAGTGCCATATTTTGGCCTACAGGATATAAAGGTCTTAGGTTAAGCTGGAGGGCAGTCCATATTCCCACAGTGCTGACTATTGTTAGATCAAACTTTGACCTAATTGTCAAGCACTTTCTAGTAGTTAATCCTCTGTCATCGGATATCTTGCAAGCTTATGGGGAATTGAATAACTCTATTAGAATTCTCATGAGTGGCCGTTATATGTATGCGAGAAGTTCCCATCTGGGGTGGTCCGATAACATGTGTAGAGCTGCAAAAAGATGGTTGGGTAGAGCTCTTAATTGGAATCCTAGGAATCAACAGTTGATTGTAGAAGTGAGATTAGAACGTAAACGAGCCATTAAAAACGGGAAATTGGCTCTTAAGAAAGAGATGTGGGAGAGTTTAGTTAAAACTTGCAAAGCCTGGACACTAGGGGTTTCAGGAGCATTGTGAATGGAAGGAATATCACCGCAGTTACCACAGAGGGACTAGGTTCTTCAGGCATACCTACTTTTATGGAGAAAGTCGTGTGGAAGCTGGTATGGATGATGCCCTGCGGGTTCCCATAGGAAATTAAATTTGATCTTGAAGAGGTCATTGATGCCATCATTGACAGTCCATCTACAAAGGCACCAGGTCCAGATAGGGTCCCTGTTGCTCGCATATGAATTTACCTTAAATAAATGAAAAAACAAGAATCGTTTGGCAAAATAGGAACAAGTTGGTTTAATTAAACGCTGCGGCTGGGAGAGCCTGGGGAGAGTGTGTCTGCTCAAAATCTCTTGATGTACAAAGTTTTGGTCTCCAATTTATACTGTTCATGAGTTAAAATAAAATGATCTCTACATTCTTAAAGAGCATCTGACTCATAAATCAATCGAATGTGTGCAGGACAAAGATGGCTCTCGACCTTGGGGTGAGCTAATGTGGGCCAGTGGGTATGTGTCCAGATGACCGGCATGAGTAGCGCAAAATCACTGCATGTGGTGTGCATGTCTTGTCTTGATTGGTTGAGTATACCCATCTACATGTGGTATCTAGCTTAGTAGGATTTCTGGGGAACACGAGCCTTTGGTCGAACATGTTTTATTGGGATCAATTACCTCAGACTTGTTTATGGTGCAACTATCTATCTGTGAAATCGATCAAGGTTTTCCCTGGGTATGTGTTTGCCGTTAGTTTATGAGGGAACCTACCAGTGACCTGTTACTCTATAGGTGTGGTCGCTGGTCTCAGCACCTGCCTGACCATGTATCTCTGACTCAAGGTTGATGGGGGGGTCACCTTGGGTAAATCTGACAGCAATTATGTGAGTTCATTGGAACTCCTAAAAATAATATGGCAGGCACTGGTATCATTTTATTGACTTTATCACTTTGCGCATACAGTTGTCATCTTGTACATAGACATTGTTCTTACATATATTGACAAAGTTATGTTTGCTTTGGTCTGAACATACATTGACATTGTTCTTATTGGCAAAAATAGTATTATACAAGCATTGATTGTGACATACATTGGTGCTGCTGCGCACAAGTTACGGAATACCTTGACATTGCATTGACCGGCATTGTCGTGGTTATGTGGGCACAGGCTATGAGATACGGTCACACTGCATTTACTGATATTGCCATTGCCGAGCCTGCACACATCATGAAATTCATTGGCATTGTATTCACCCATTCCAACAACCCAATGGACCTCTACAATGTGAGCATCCTTCTATAGGCACCTATAACTACGAATGTCTTAAATGCAGCAGTCTTCCATAAAATCCCTGCTTCATGGCAAACTGCCAGCATTGTTCCTGTCCTCAAAAAATGCAATAGACCGGACCCATGATGTTATAGACCAGTATCATTACTGGACTCTGGTTAGGATTGTGGTACTTATTACTTTTTTTTTTTAATGTGTCTTTTTATTAAGCATAAACAAGTAAAATAACAGTCGGCATTAGCACGTTTGTAATGAAAAAATGACACAATGGTGATTTCAGTTAGACAACGTACATTATTTTGTTGACGATAATTTATCATTTGAGTTGCATCAAGGGGAAAATGGTTCCTCCTCTGAGGAGTGTACAGGGGCTACACAAATCCCTCCCCGGTAGTCGTTCCACCTAGACAAGACTGCGGACCACTTCCTGGGGCATCCTCATGCTACATATACAGTCTTTTCCCTGAACATGCACCAGTCCAGACTCCTCTTCCAGGAAGCCAGAGTTGGAGGAGGTGCCGCCCCCCACAGCTGGGCTCTATCTCGTTTGGCCACCATTGCCCCCAGCGTAGCACAGAGCCTCTCCATACTCCTATTTAAGAGACATCTTTTAGCCTCTGGACAGATGGTTTTATGTAGCACTTCTTCCATCTTATTAAACAAAAAGGAATCCACTCTTACAGTGGTAGAGATCCCTACAATGGTGGGGAGCACACAGTGTTGTATAAATACCCCTGACACACCGCCAGGCCCCTTGGTTTCATGCTTCATCATCGGGGTCTTCGCACCCCTCTACGGGATGCGGCGTGCTAAGACTCACGTCTACGTAGGAGCACTGAAAGTGGACTATGTGTTGATGTGTGTGAAGGAAGGTAATGTGAGTGGTGAGTTAAAAGACAGTGATAGTTAAAAGATACCTAACTCGTAGGAGAAAAAATAATAAATTTTTTTTATTAAGCCCTCGGCTGGTATCGTTAAAAAGTGCAGGGTGAGGTTGCTTATACTAGTTAGGGTACATCAACCTCTAAAGTGCGTCGACATGTTTCGGAGTAACAAAGACTCCTTCTTCAGGACGAGGATATGCACTATTATCCCCACCTTACTCACATGAACGTGTAGATGTCAAAGTGTGCTCTACAAAAATAATTAAAATAGGTGAAATGTACCTAATCGTGTTATATTAAATGTAGTCTGTTGCGCCCACTTGGCGTTATTAATACAGAACTTCTGGACAAAGACTAACCGGCCTCATGAGCCATGTGTGGTATTGGGGGTTCTTTTATCTTCTTGCTCAATGTGGCAACGGTCACTGCCAAGTCTGTTAGGCTGTCTTCCCCTCAACGCGGCACTTCTTCCATCACCTGGTGTACCTCCCACCAATACTTTTGTATCTGATCACATTCCCATAGTATGTGGAGGAAGGTGCCCATGTGTCCACAGCTGCATCTGCAATCTCCCTCCTCCCTCATCCCCATGTGAACCAATTGGAGCCCGTGATGTATGTTCTGTGTAATATCTTGAGCTGGACCAACCACAGACGTGCCAAGACTGCCACCTCCCAAGGTGAGGCGACTGCCTCCCGCCACTCTTCATCATCAAACTCTAGTCCATCTCTCCCGCAACACTCACGTAACTGAGCAAGCGGATATGGGGTGTTGTTAATCAATTTCATATATGTAAGGGAGATCGCCTTTTGTGGAAGGTAGTCGTCTAGTAAACCGTCCTCTAATGGTGAGGATTCAGGGGGGATTGTGCCTTTTTGTAGGGTCGCGGTGATAGCATGTTGAATCTGCAGGTGACGGAAGAACTCTGTACCAGAGAGCTAGAATTGCTGCTGGGGCATGGCAAAGGTAACCATATCCCCCTTCACCCAGAGATCCCCCGGACGGGATATACCGATCAGATCCAATTTATCAAAGCCTTTCTTAGACCAAAGATTTCCTAGCTTCACAGAGTCCCACAGAGGACCAGTGAGGAAGAGCCTCCGGGGGTTTGAATACAAGGCTCTATTATAGTTCCCTCCGGGGAGTAGCCATCTATCCATGGTAAAAGCCGGGTCGTCGGGCTGGCGATAAGTGCAGTGATTAATGGCAGCCAGGTGGAAGCCCAATAATATTTCCGAATGTCAGGGAGGGCGATACCTCCATCATACCAGCTCAGGACCATTTTATAAAGTGCTATACTGAGCCTCCCCTTCCACAACAACTCTCTCTGCAGCCCCTCAATTTCTTTGAAGTACTGTGCTGGCACCGGGTCTGGGTAATTTTGCAAGGCATACAACAGGGACAGAATTTTAAATAGCGCTACTCTACCCAACAGTGAGAGCGGCAGGGTCCTCCGACCAGTGACATCATGTTTGAGTCGCTACAGGTGCGGGCATAGATTCCGCTCGTATCGGAGTTTAGGATCTGCGGTGATAAATATTCCAAGATAGTGGAAACCATCACTCACCGTCTGCATCGGGCAATTTCTGGGCAACGGTGGGGACTCACCTTCCAGTACATATATGAATGACTTGCTCCAATTAATTGAGAAGCCTGAATGTTTGCCAAATGTTGTAAGAATATCAAGCACACAGATTAAAGACTTTTTAGGGGAGGCTAGAAAAAGGAGAAAATCGTCAGCATAAAGCAAGATGCGATCCTCCCAGTCTTTCGACCACCGCAGTCCGCAAATCATCGGGTCTGCACGGATCCAGGCCGCCAATGGTTCCAGGGCGAGGGCGAACAGCAGGGGGGACAATGGACACCCCTGTCTGGTCCCTCGATAAGCTGGAATGGGTCTGATTGCTTGTTATTAACTATCACCTGGGCCAGAGGCTCCGTATAAAGGAGTCTAACCCATGCTATAAAGGCAGGCCCTAACCCCATTTTGGCAAGGACAGGTAGCAGGTACGGCCACTCTATGGTATCAAAAGCCATGGAGGCGTCTAGGGATGCTATGATGGCCAGCTCATTAATAGTATCAACCCTCCCCAGCACTCCATGAACCCTACGCAAATTAAGGGCCGTGTTACAGTGGGGCATAAAGCCCAACTGATCCGGGTGGACCAATGCTGTTATACCCGAGACAGCCCTGTGGCCAAGAGTTTGGCAAGGATCTTGGGTTCCGCATTCAGGAGGGAAATGGGTCTTTAAGAGGTGCATTTGTTTCTGGGCTTCCCCTCCTTGAGTATCACGACCAGTGAAGCCAGTCTCTGGTCTGGGGGGAGAACACCCACACTCCTGCTCTCTTCGAACATGGATTGGAGAAATGGGGCAAGTCCATCAGGACGCAGTTTGTAAAGCTCAATGGGTAAACCACTGGGCATGAGCGCTTTTCCCGGACGAAGGCCTCTGATTGCCTGGGCTATTTCGTCATTAGTGATGTCGCTATCTAAGAACTTTTTGTCTTCCTCCGAGAGAGTGGGCAGGCGAATATCACGAAGATGGCCCATGGAGTCTTCTTCGAGGAACGGTGAACTCGACTGGTAAATTCTGTCGTGATATGCAGCAAATTCATGGACACACTCCTGGTCGGACACTCGCCTATTGGCCCACTCCTTCCTGTCTAACCAGGCCAGGAGCTTCCCAGCCTTATCACCCCACTCATATACCCTACCATCTCTCTTGCTCCCCTAAATCTTATCCCTGTATGTAGAAATACTTTTATATTCCATCCTCTTAAGCTGTAGGAGGTGGATTGTTTTTGGGCCCATTTCCTCAACAGGTCTATCCTCGAGGCAGAGAATATCTTTCTCTATGGCTTCAAGGTCTTTTTGTTTTTCTTTTTTAACTCCAGCAATCAGTGAGAGAGCTTGTCCCCTTATCACCGATTTAAACGCCTCCCACAGAATTTGGGTGGAGTTGACCGAGCCCTGGTTCTCCTGAAAATAGTGAGACCTTTGCAGACCAGGGGGTTGCAGATAAAACAGGGGTTGATTTGATGGGTGCAATCATACCTACCTGTGTATCACCCAGAACCAGTCGAGTCCATATCGAGGAATGGTCAGAGATTCCCTGTGCCAAATGTCGAATCTCACGGACATGTGTGGCTTGGGATGCGGGGGTTATGAGATAGTCAATGCAAGAGAAGCTTCGATGTGCCCCTGAGAAAAAGGTGTATTGGGTGTCACTAGGAAGGAATGTCCGCCACACATCGGAGAGGCCAAAGGACTCCAGAAAGTCTGGGAGCCAGTGGGAGGAGGGGCAGATGTCGCGGGGGGGGGGTGACGGTCAAGGGAGCCAGAGACAACAACCTTGAATTCCCCTCCCACTAGTAAGAGACCCTCAGGAAGTGAAAGCAACTGGATCCCCAGATCAGAGAAGGCTTGTGTTTGCAGACCAGGCGGTACATATACTGACTTTCGAGTGAGTGTGTTGCCCACAGTCCCACCACGACGTATCTGAACCACTCATCGGGGTATGTTGTTTGTACATAGAAAGGAAGAGAGTTTTTAATCAGGATTCCCACCCCCCTGGATCCCGAGGTGAAACCAGAATGGGCTACTAGCCTATATCCCCATCTATTTAGAGTTTTGCATGCGTTGCCTACCAGATACATCTCTTGGAGGGAAACCACCTCAGGGGAATGGCGTTTAAGGTATTGGAGGACCAGGGTGCGCTTCACTTTATCACCAAGCCCGTTGACGTTCCAACTCAACAAGGTAAAACTCTTATCCCATTGTGTATCCATAAGTACTGTCAGGTGCAGGCTTACCTTCGAAAGCCCTTATATGTAGTGCTACCGATTGAACCAGAATAAATGAACATCCCTCCCACTCTCAACTCCAACCACCCCCCTCCTTGCTCCCCTGTACTCTGGGCCTAAAACTACCCATGAGATTAACTTTGTAGAGTGCCTGTCGCCCAACCCGGAAACTAAAAGTAGCTCAATGTGGGGAAAAAGGTCACTCCATCCCCCTCCCAACCACAATTGTCAATACAAATCAATGCTGTTCCCCGTACAGGACAGCCGCCCTTTTTTCTGGAAACGAAAAGACAATAAGTGAGTCGAATAGTCAGTGTACCTCTGGGCCGTCAGAGCCACCCTTATGGCCCGTTCGATGCGACCCCGATTCAGGGACAGAGCTGACACTTGAGACCACAAGGCAGGTCCGCCCCATGGTCAACGTCCCCCATCAGGGCGGGTTCAGCGGGCATTATGTTCCTTCAAATCTCTCCAGCCCTCCAGCCAATCTGCCACATCCTCAGCAAGGTCAACGAACCATAGTTTGCCATCTGCCTCGACCCGCATCCTAGCTGGGAAGAGTATGGCGTACTTCAGGCCTTTATCCCCAAGTATCTTTTTGACGATGAGGAAGGATCGTCTCTGTTTCTGAACAGCTTGAGTAAAGTCTGGGAAAAAGGAAATAGTTGCGTTTTCATATTTGAGGAGCGGGGCCCCTCTTGCACACTGTAGGATCGTATCACGATCAGGAAATGAGAGCAACCTAGCCAGTAAGGGTCGAGGGGGCCCCAGGGGACCCTATGGGCTCGTTCTATGATGAAGAACTTAGACAGCCCCTTGGGTCAAAGATGCTTAAGTATTAAGTTCTCGACAAAGAGGTCAGGCGTCTACCCTTTGGCCCTCTCCGGCACTCCAATAATTTGCACGTTGTTGCACCGAGAGCGCCCCTCGTAATCATCAAGCTTGTCCTCTGCATATTTTCTGAAGGTTTGCAGATCGCGGATTTCGGTTTGGAGTTGCTAGACATCTTCAACCAGGCTAGTTGTAGTCACCTGAAGCTGTTGAATCTTTTCACCCATTTTGGCAAAATCGGCTCTGAGAGTCATCTCCACTGTGATCGCATCTGTTCCATCAAAGTTCTAACACCGTCTATCACCTCCATGACATCCTTCAAGGTGAGACCGGGAGGGCCATCCTCCGAATCCCCAGTCAGTACTTATCTAAGGGGGTTTCAGGAACAGTCACCTAAGAAAAGGTGTACTTGTCCAATTTGCTCTGTTGTGACTGCTTGGTGCCCTTTCCACTCATGTTGACTACAGGTCCGACACTCCACATCCTCCAATCCATTCCAAGATCTCACTGGCCACGTCTCAGGCTCTCGGTCTCACTGGCGGTAGTACAGAGAATATACAGCTCTGCGCCCCTAACCTCTATCCCCCCAACCGGCTCAATGGTCCTCGAGGGTTGAGATATTCAGCAGAGCGGTCTTTCATCCGGAGGGGAGGGCCACGATCTTTGACCCACAATCACCAGTGCGTGGGGTCTCGCAGTGGGGGCCCGGCTGTCTGACCCACCTCCATGCGGTATACACACTCGGTCTAGTTACCACAACCCCGGTCCGTCGGGTCCTTCAGCCACCAGGACAGCTTTGGGTGCAGCAGGTCCTGTGCCCACAGCCGGGTTTAACTCCCCGGTGGCCGTGTGCACCGCTATAGATGTGGGGTAGCCTCCCCCTGCAGCATTACAGGATTGCCAGCCTCTCCTCGATGTTGCCCCCAGGGGTGACACCCCATCGTCCCGGCAGAGGCAGCCGAGGTTGCTGATGGGGCAGGGCCGGCTGCGCCGCCAGTCCAAGCGGCCCAACGGGCCCCACCACTGGGCTATGGTATGTGGAGAGGGGCCAGGGGGGCACCCAGCTAATCAGCAGCCCCAGACTCTTCGCGGGGGAAGGCACAGCTTCCGCAACATCTCCGTGCCGCTCTCCCTGGGTCAGGCCTCAATCACCGGTGTTGCGCAATGCAGCAGCCGACTGCACACTCGTACCTCTCGGGCTCTGCAGGCACCACAGGACCCAGTCTGTCACTCCTGGAAGGCCGCAAAACCCCGGTGCTCACCACTCGCCTCCCGGAGCAGTAGCGGCTATGGTGACCAGCCAGGTCAGTCCTGGAACGTTGCTGGTAGCTGTTCCCGTAAGCGGGGTTCGCATATATGTGGCGGATGGTGTGGTTTGAGATGAGCAAAGCGGAGCTACTCTTTTACCCAGCCATTTCACTTCAGCGTGAAGCCACGCCCCTTGGGACTTAATATTAAGCATAAGTTTGAGGATTGGGTGTATCAAAATGATAGGCACTTTAGCTCTAGAAAAGGTCTAGGGACCTAGGAACAGTGCTTGAATTTACATCTAATAATAGGGAAGTACACAATTGCTAAGAAAGGTTTGCTCTGCTTGGCCTTTATGGACCTTAATAGCTCCTTTGACCTTGTAAATTGCTCTAAACTTTGGAGCATTTTATCTAAGATAGGTCTGCGCCACTCATTGGTAGAATGTATTTGTGAATACAAGAACAATTTTCAAAGAAGAGGGACCTAGGGAAGTTTAAAGACCTGCACAGGATTTAATCCCCAATCATTAGACAAAAACACGTACGAAATCCTTGGGTCTATTATGTGTAGAAGTGTTGAAAATTACGAGATTATTAAGCCATAGACTATCCCACGCAGACCTAGCTGAGGGAAAATCACTTTTCAGGACGAAATTCCTCACTCACCAGAGGTGACATGCTTCATCATATGGGATTCTCCTCTCAAAGGAAAAACGTAGTTCCTTTGAGGGCTACAACCCCCTCTCTGAGAGGGAGGAGCTCAGGCATGTTTTCAGATAACTAATTTGGGATGTACTAAATTCACATATGAAGAGCAAGACAGAGTGAGCAGGGGCGCAACGCAAAGAAAATACCAAATGTGAAAGGAGTGTGACTACAACTAGCTAGGGGCATCAAATATATGTTTTATTTGGGACACCCTCTGCCAGGATTAAAAACAGTACACCAGGGACATGGATTTAAGTTGCAGAGTGGTATGGTGAACAATATTGGTCGACATGTTTCAGCCTGAGTGTCCCTGGATCGGGCAAGGCTTTCTTTAGGACCGATACAAAAAAAGGATACAAAGAACCAAAAGTGTTCAAAACTACGACTGTTCCGAAAGGTGAGATTACCTAATGGAAATATAAACAATCATTTAAATTCATGCAACTTGCGTTAAAAGGATAAGGCTATTGGCTTAAATGTACTGTACGTGAAGAAAATGAAAAACAAAGTATCCTTACCCGCTACTGCTGGGTAAACAACTCCACCTCCAGCTGGTGACAGCTCAGGATGGGGGCACCGCTCTACGAGGAAAAACAGTGCAGCAACTATCATTGAGGTATCCTATGATGCTACCGGCATGGTGACAATATAATTGGGTCATACAGCATAGTCAGGAAATACTGTGAAGTTAAAAGTAGGAAAAAATGTTTTTTTCCTACAGGCATATAGGTAAAACTCATTGCATCGCACCTTTATGCCTGTAGCGTTTGATGTTTAGACGGAGCAGTTCTCTTGGATAATTATCTAGTACGCTACCGCTCCGCTAGCATGCTTACTCTGTTAAACACCATTTTACCTGGCATTATTTACTCGATGCCACACTGGTGTGCAAGCTACGCGGTTAAACCCTGTTGGAGCCTGTCGGGTATTGCACCGCCGACCCGAGGAGGAGCAGCACGATGATGAAGCATGACAACCTCAGGAAAAATACATGAGATGCAGGGCCAGAGGCACGATGGAAGAGATGGGGCCCTGAGATGTTTGGGCGGGATGAATTGAAAAGGAATATACAAATGATTGGCAAATATCCATATGTGGCATGGAGAATCAGAAAGCCATCAAGGAAAGAGTAATAGATCTGGTATAATGGAGTGCAAAACTCTCGGGTAGGTCCTGATCACATGGCCATCATAGTCTCAAAGAGATAGAATATCCAGACGGATGGTGTGAGGGGACCTGGATCTGGACCATTCAGTGTCATGTAGAGGGCTCACCAGGTCCTCCTCCACAAGCGCTGTAGGTGCACCAGGTTCCTGTCTGTTCCCTGATCGTTTTATAGAACCACATGATGTGATGTCATCCTCCCCCATGATGTATAGGGTATGTATCACCGTGTGTGTCAGGGGTTCTTCGTCTGTCGCCCATAGTGAGCGGAGCGCCACCAGTAGTTGGCCATGTGTTAAGAACTGACCCGGGGAAATATAATAGTCTTGGCGTATTTGATCAAATATGAGGATTTTGGCATCAAAAAAGAGTCTCCTACTGTGTCTAGGGAGAGACTGAACCGTTCTGATAGCTGTTCAGCTGTATAGGGCCCTAAGGGTCCTTGTAAGCCCTGGAAGGGGATTACTGGGAGTTAGGGCGATACCTGTTTCATCAGCTGTGAGACTCTGGGTAGGCATTTTTGTGTGACACACATGTGGAGGGACCACGCAATCTAACTTAATAGTGGGGTAAGGGAGCTGGCTTATTATCCAGGTGGATGGCCCATTGTTGGCCCTTCTGGCAGAGTCAATGGGTCAGCGGCTACAAGGCGATGGCAAATAGGATAGGGGAGAGGGGCACCCCTGGCATGTTCCGCAGTCAATGGGAAAGGGAGGTAAAATTAGGCGACCAATGCGTGCCGTAGATGACGGGTTTGTTTACAGTAACTTTGTGTGAGCAAGTAGAGCTGGCCTATACCCATGGTCCAATATGAGACTGTGGGTATCGTAAAGATGCCTGATCCATGACATGGAAGAGGCGCCTGATGTTGGAAGACGCATTACCGCCCGGTATAAAATCTATCCGATTGGCTTGGACTGGAGTAGGAAGTACCTGTAGGTACCGATCCACAAAGACCTTGCCAAGTATCTTGTAGTCGGCATGCAATATGGTTATGGGTCAATAGGAAAAGAGAGAAGCGGGTTCCCTATCTGGTTTCAGCAGGGATATGAGAAAAGACTCCTGGAGGGAGGCTGGGAGTGCAACAATGGTGAGGGCTTTGTTGTACATCTAAACTAATCTAGGGGCGAGGGCGAGGCTGGTTGAGAAATGAACATAGTATTCTATTGGGATCCCATCCAACCCTGGGGTTTTATTACGGGCAAGTCATGTATCATCTTTTTTACTTCAGCCAGTGTGTTTAGGTCATTGACTTCCTCGTGCTCTAGGGCGTTGACAGATGTCAAGGGAAGGGGTGTTAAGAAGCATCTGTTGGCCCTGAAGGTTGGAGGAGGAGTTGCCCTGTACAACTCTGCTTAATATGAGCTGAATGTCTGTAGTACAGCTGAATGTGACCGTACGGTTGGCCCAGGGTCTAGAATAAATTCGGTGATGGGGTGTATATGTTTCTTGATGGGCCAACCAGGCAACCAGGTTTATTACAAGTAGTGTGAAGCAGGGCTGTGTATTTCGTGAAGTTGTAGCAGGGTTGGTGTTCCACCAGGGTAGTTTGGGATTTCTTGACGTCTACTAGGGTGTGACGTGCTGTATCATCTGAGGGTATAGTGCCGTCACCGCCTCATCGGTATCCCTAAGGGCCCCAGTCAAGTCCCTGCAAAAACCTGCTACGTTTTGTAGGCAGGAGCCCCTAGTAACTACTTTAAAGGTGCCCCACCCAATGGCACGGGTAGTCGCCATGGAGTGGTTTCTTTGAAGTACTGGGCAATGTCGGTTAGTTGGGTATCACAAAGTACCGGGTTGCCTAATGTATCTTTGGAGAGGTTCCAAGTAGGGACTGGTGGGTGTCGGGCACCCCTTTCTATGTCTGCTTTGTGTGCAGCATGGTCGGATAGTGCACCGTCCAAATAGTCCGAGTGTGTGAATTGTGGGAGCACATGAAGCAGTCTAGTTGGACATAGAGGTTATGAGAGGCCATGTCGTGAGAGTGTAGGTGGCTTCGTAGAATTATAGATGTTTTTATCATATTTATGGATGACTTAGATTTGGAAATTAACATTACAACTACCCATTATATGGCATGTGGGAAGAAGCACTGTAGAATCAAACTTATTTCAATTAAGGGACAAAATATTATACGAGTCAGTAAGTTTTCCTATTCAGGGGTAAATTTTTATTCCTATGATAGTTGGTTACCCAGAATTTCTAACCGATGCTTCTGTTTTAATCACTTAGTTGGGGCCCTGTTTGAGCTGGTGACTAGAGTTGGCAGTAAGCCGATTCTGCAGCTGGTAGAAGTCTATAAACTTAAATGTTTACCAGTCCTGACTTTTGGTGCCGACATTTGGGGGTATCAGGACTGCTCCAGATTACAATAAGGGGAGAACCTCTTTTGAAGGAGACTGTTAGGTGTTGGAATTGGTAGCCCCTATTGTTTCCTTCATGAGAAATTGGGTTTAACTTATGTGGAAGACTGCATACAACTTCCCCCACTACTCCTTTGTATTGCACTGGCGGGAGCCAACATACTGCATTCAATTGTGATGTCAATACTGATTGCTTAGCCTGTTATTCTGGTTATAAGATCCCGAAACTGAGCTATAGCAGGAACACTGCTGATGCTCTGGCAAGGCCCGATTTATTTATTTATTTATTTATTTTTTATTTTAGCGATTTCTACAGCGCCTGGTGACCCAAGGGCATCCCCGCGCTATGTAACTTGAACCTATTGAGAGGGGAGGTAGCCGAAGGGTGTTATTTGGGAAACAAATGGGTCTTAAGTTTTTTGCGGAACGCAAGGAAATTGGATTCCAGTCTGAGGGCGCGAGGGAGTGCGTTCCAGCCTTTGGCCGCCTGAACGGAGAATTGACGGCCTCCTGTGCGGACTTTTTTAAATCTGGGAATGAGGACTAGATTCTCATTTTGAGATCGTAGCGATCTGGTTGCTGTATAGGGTGTGATCATTTTGCTAAGGATCGCTGGGCCAGAACCGTTATAAAGCTTGTGTGTGGTACACATTGCTTTAAAGTGCACCCTTTGGCGAACAGGGAGCCAATGCAAGGTTTTAAGGGCTGGCTTGGCGGATGTTCTGGAGGGGGTGTTGGTGATCATGCGTGCTGCCGCATTCTGTGTCCGCTGGAGTTTCGTGATGGTAGCCTCGGGAGCTCCCAAATAGACCAGATTGCTGTAATCTAAACGGGACAGCACTAGGCCCTGGATAAGGAGCTTTCTGGAGATAGGAGGCAGTAGGGGCAGGATTTTACGAGTCGTACGCATGAGCCCAAAACATGTGCCCGAGGTTTTGGTTGCCTGGGTCTTCATCGTAAGTTGTGGCTCTAGCCACACCCCGAGTGTCTTGATTTCAGATTTGGGGAGGGGAATTTCACCGAACACATCAGGCCATATCGTGGGAGGGATAGTTGCCCATTGCTTACCGAGTAACATTACCTCTGTCTTGGTCCCATTCAGTTTCAATGATGATTCGTTCATCCAATTGTGGATGTTTATGAGGCAGTTAGTCAGGTTTTCAGGATGGTCCGTCAGCTGGGACAGGGAGACGACTAGTTGGGTGTCATCGGCGTAACTCACCATTTTGATGTTAAATGGTGTTACCACGTCCTCGAGGGGGGCCATATAGACATTAAAAAGCGTGGGGCTTAGGGAAGAGCGCTGTGGGACGCCGCTAGTGAGTGGGAGGGTGGATGAGTGGTGGCTGTCATCCCATACTTGAAAGGTGCGTCCTGTAAGAAAGGATTCGATCCATTTGATAGCTGTCCCGGTAAGTCCTGCATTTGCCAGTCTGCTCAGAAGGACACGGTGGTTGACCGTATCGAAGGCTGCACTTAGATCCAGGAGGATCACTGCCACTGATCCTCCTGAATCTAGTAAGCCCCTTGCCTCTTCAATCACCGCAAGCAGTGCGGTGTCCGTTCCGTGGCCTGGGCGAAATCCGGTTTGGGATTGTCTGAGCAGTTTGTTCGTTTCAAGGAACTGGGATAGTTGGAAGTTTACTAATTTCTCGGTGACTTTACTAATGCCAGGGAGTAGGGATATTGGCCTATAGTTGGATAGGTCCGAAGGATCCAGCTGGGGTTTTTTAAGAGTGCTTTAACCACAGCACTCTTCCAGCTGTCGGGGACAGTTCCATGGGAAAACGAACAGTTGATAAGGTCCGTAATGGTAGGAACAATTACTGAGGCTGAGATTTGTATATGTCTTCACATCTGCTGGACAAAGGGGAGAGTAGAAGGGTCAAAGAGGTATTTCTGAGGTTTGCACTTGCTGCTAGAGAGGGCAGAGAACTTGAAAAGCCGTCCTTGAGAGACAACACAGTGTGCTTAAAAAATGTGGGGAGGCTAAACCTTATCTTGCCCAGGTGAGAAATGTTTGTGAATGGCCATTTTTAACCAAATTTCACGCAGGTTCCATTAGAAGCAATCTTTGCTGTCCGCCGGGACAGTATGACCCGAAGTTTATTTTGGTCTATCCCTGTGATGACTCTTCTTCTCAGAAGTTGATGCGCTTTACTTTCATTTATAAATACTTTGAGCCTTTCAGACAAAGATATCTACTGCATAATACCTTGTATTTAATGTTATTTTATGATTATTTTCTAACTAATCGAATAATGATTGAATTGATTGATTGATCACTTTGCTTGCTCTTCATCTCATTGCAAGGCAAATTATTTGATGTTCATTCAAACCTTTCACTGCAGCTGCCTAGTTTTACTACTGTGCTGTAGGTTCCATTAACTCCTCCCTGCTTCTGCAATGTGTCCTGTCCTATCCTGTCCTGTGCTATCCTATCCTGTCCCGTCCTGTGCTGTCCTATCCGATCCTAGCCTATCCTGTCCTATCCTATTGTGGATATTCTGTGCAAACCCTTTGTCCCAGATCAATGTTTGGCCTATCATTTATTTAATTTATTTCTGATTGCACAATTCCCTTTTCTAGGTGGTCATTAGGTGCAGCGGCCTGCAACACTTGTGTGTAGGAGTGTAGGGCTATCCTTAAAGCCTCACAAAGTCTCTCAAATCAGAGGGATACCTTTCACTTACTTTGCCTTCCACGATTGTGGGAAAATTTGCTCTCTCGCTTATCGGTTTTCTTATTTCCCCCAAGCCAAAATACCTAAAGTAACTTGCAGTTCATTTAATAAAACAGACCGCCTAATTGGGTGCGATAAGCTTAAAGAAGATTTAGCAAAATGCTAATTGTTTCTTCATCATATAGTAATCGCAATTGTGATTTTTAAACTATTTTTTTTGTTTTGAGCCTACTCATTTTATTGCATGTTTTATTTCTCGATGGTATCAGGCGGTATCCAGTAAAGGCTGGATTTTCTTGGAGCTGGAGATAGGCACTTTACAGAGTTTACAATACTGTACCCCTTTTGTCGGGAAAAAAAACCTGTGGCATTTCGATGAAATTATTAGAGGCATGCACAGAAATATTATGGTTAAGATTTAATTTATCATTTAGCTGTATGTACTAGATTGGATAACTAAATGGCCTTACGGCGTCATTGTTATTCACAGTGGAATGCTCTGCTTAACAGTGATTATATATAATAGGGCAAGCAATTTTTTTTAAAACAGTTTCTTTATTGACCCTTTAAGCAGTGCCTCAATAAACTGTCCTATACGTCGGCCCAAAATGGCTAACAGAAGATAGTAAAAACAAAAACAAAGAACAGGGAGAACCTGGCTGTTTTAAACAGATTTCAATTCAATTTTACATTGTCTTAGGGACAGCTGTAAACTGGTTGCGGGGGTGAAACCCTACTCAAGCAGCAGCCACAATTCTTGTCAAGGTGCAAGACAAGCAAACCCCAAATTAACCTGTGCTCAACCCTCTGGAAGCTTGGCACTAGAGGCAATGTGTTAAGTGTTTATGCAGTAGTTCAAGCAGTAATACAGTGAAAACACACAACAGAAGGAAAATCCCACACCAATTTAGAAAAATATCATAACATTTAATAAATGATTTGATACCAAAATGACAAAAATCCAATCAGTAGAACCAGAGATGTGTAATTTCAAAGATTCCAGTAAAAATTGTGCTTAAAAGCACAAAGAGCCAACTGTGTTTATCTGGTTGTGCCAGACAGGGACAAAGTCACAAGCTCAGGCCAACCGTGATGAAGTGCGGATCAGACTCCGGTACCACGTTAGGCCTACTGAAAAACGTCTCTTAAATATGGGTTGCAGAGTGTTGTGAGATTGAGTCTTGAGAATGCATCGAACAGTGGTAGTTCCCATGAGCTATGGGCTATATGTGGGATTCTGCATCGAGGATGCATCACCTAGTGGCAGTTCTGAGAAGCCGCTGTGCTGCGATGTGAGGTCCTGCATCAAGGAGGCGTTGTGTAGCAGTGGTTCCAATGCGAAGCTGCGAGGAGATACGTCGCACTGCAGCAGTTCTGCCAAAATGACCATTGCTAGTCTGGTAGAGCAACTTCAGACCCACTTCCAAGGGTCCAGGACTGAGATGGCACCACTTGGGGTGGGTTCACGATTTACAGCAGGCAGAGTCCAGGTGGTTGAAACCTTTTGTGTCCCTGAGGCTCTGATCAGGGTGCCTGACAACTAACCCTTGGAGTCATTCTGGTGGTCCTGGATTCAAGATACAGGTCTAGTCTTTTTCACTCAGGGAGCAGGGAGGCAAAGCAGCAGAGTAGCAGCCCTTCGTGCAATAGAGTAGTACAGCAGTCCTCCTTCTGAATCATCTATAGGTCCAGATGTTTACTGAAAAGTTGGGTGTGAGGGGGCACTATTTATACCTGGTGCCCATTTTGAAGTAATACCTGGTGCCCTACACAGGTGTCTGAAATTTCATGTCTCCCTGCCCTGGCTCCAGCTTTTCTGGGGTCACAAAAGACTAATGTGAAACCCTTTGTGAGTGTGCTCAAAGATAGCCCCCTTACCATTGGTTAGGCTGTTAAAGTGTTGTTTTAAATTCTTGTTCTCCAGGAATCCATTGAGATTGGCTCGTAGAGTGTTTCTGGTTTCAATCCAGTGTATGTTGAAGTCCCCTAGAAATATGTTGTTGGTTTTGAGGAGTGACTGTTGTATTATGAGGTTCATTAGTTGTTCATGAAAAAGTTGTTGGTCTTGTGGAGGATGGTAAGTGATGTGAAATCTGGTAGTCATGGAGTCTGTTTCATGGAGTTTTATTCCTAGGTATTCAAAGGAAGAATAATTGTCATTTCTACGTAACGAGTGTCTATGTTAAACTGCTTATCCACCTCTTCTGCTATCCCTTCCATCAATGCACCTTATAGAGAAGTTTGGAGGGTCAAGAAAGTCTTGGCAATAGAAAATGAATCAGTTACGTTTAATTAAGTGCACAAACAAAATTACATTTGCATCATACTTAAACAGAAGTATTCCATTTGATAATAATTAAAAAGTAATCTGATCTCTAATAAAACAATAGACCCCCCACATTTAGCACTCTGTGTCTTCATCGATTGAACATCAAGTCTGTACTTTCTGATTCCAGAAACAGAACACTTGTGGCTAGCTATTCCTCGCTGTTGTCTCACTTCTTAAAGGTGCAGTTGGCATGCGTTACTCTGCTATAGCATCAGCAGTTGTAGACTGCTTGTGGCATGAAGCTCCTCAGTTACCTTCCATCTATCTGCCCTAGTATTCAAATCCTGTGGTAAGAACATATTGTCAGTGCTGGTGGTTTGTCTAAATATCATTGCCAAAAACCTTGTCTGACAGAAATATTGTGTGCTAAATCTTATTTCCAAAATATCCCATTGGGCAAGGCTGGACAGGCCTATCATCCAATTGGGCAGGGCCGGACAGGCTTTTTATTCCACCGAGCATTTCCCTGGGGGCTGGAGCCCCCTGGAGGCAGTTTGTTTTTAGATCAGGGCCACTTCAGGTGCCTCTGTCACTTTCCCCAGCTTCCAAGGTTTATTGCAGCTGGCACAGGGAGACTTAAAGAGATGGAGGTGGGGGGAGGCTAGAGAGAAAGTGATCAAAGAGGGAGGAGAGAGAAGAGTGGACAGTGAGAGAATGGATGGGTAGAAAGAGAGAGATTGCTGATGGAGAGGAAGGGAGCGGACTGGTTTGAGCATTTGTGCCAGGGCTGCTTCTGGTTCCCCAGTCTGGCTCTGCCAGTAGGTCTAAATTGTATATTAATAACACCAATGAGACAATACTTTTGTAAATGATAATTAGGACTCATTATTTATTTATTTCAGAGGACTTTTTGGTTACAATATTCTAGCCCACATTCCGAATCAACCAACCCCCTAGCTAAGGTTGTGGCTGCATGGTTTTGTTTCCCTGTCAACAGTCTGCTGCTTTTCTGTACAATTTACAAAAGGGGGTGGTGATGAACAGAGTGTCTGAGTTAAACAGACCACTCTTACCCAGTCCAAAGATCAGGGCTTGATCCATCACCGTTATTTATCTCACTGCCCCATCCCAGCTCAGAACCTGGCTATATGCAAATCAGTCTGTCCCTGGCCCAGTGCATCATGGGAACAGGGCAGACTAAACTACCAAGCCAATTCTTCACCAGAAAGGAGACAAGCTACCGGGGACCGGTTTCTGGCATTTCAGCCTTCTTCGGCCCGGCTTGCTTGAATCCTGATGGAGCAGTGAGAAAGGGACTCATGTCTGAGTATACCCTGCCACACAAATAGTGGCCAAAAACAATTTACAAAAGGGGGTGGTGATGAACAGAGTGTCTGAGTTAAACAGACCACTCTTACCCAGTCCAAAGATCAGGGCTTGATCCATCACCGTTATTTATCTCACTGCCCCATCCCAGCTCAGAACCTGGCTATATGCAAATCAGTCTGTCCCTGGCCCAGTGCATCATGGGAACAGGGCAGACTAAACTACCAAGCCAATTCTTCACCAGAAAGGAGACAAGCTACCGGGGACCGGTTTCTGGCATTTCAGCCTTCTTCGGCCCGGCTTGCTTGAATCCTGATGGAGCAGTGAGAAAGGGACTCATGTCTGAGTATACCCTGCCACACAAATAGTGGCCAAAAACAATTTACAAAAGGGGGTGGTGATGAACAGAGTGTCTGAGTTAAACAGACCACTCTTACCCAGTCCAAAGATCAGGGCTTGATCCATCACCGTTATTTATCTCACTGCCCCATCCCAGCTCAGAACCTGGCTATATGCAAATCAGTCTGTCCCTGGCCCAGTGCATCACGGGAACAATGCAGACTAAACTACCAAGCCAATTCTTCACCAGAAAGGAGACAAGCTACCGGGGACCGGTTTCTGGCATTTCAGCCTTCTTCGGCCCGGCTTGCTTGAATCCTGATGGAGCAGTGAGAAAGGGACTCATGTCTGAGTATACCCTGCCACACAAATAGTGGCCAAAAACGATTTACAAAAGGGGGTGGTGATGAACAGAGTGTCTGAGTTAAACAGACCACTCTTACCCAGTCCAAAGATCAGGGCTTGATCCATCACCGTTATTTATCTCACTTCCCCATCCCAGCTCAGAACCTGGCTATATGCAAATCAGTCTGTCCCTGGCCCAGTGCATCATGGGAACAGGGCAGACTAAACTACCAAGCCAATTCTTCACCAGAAAGGAGACAAGCTACCGGGGACCGGTTTCTGGCATTTCAGCCTTCTTCGGCCCGGCTTGCTTGAATTCTGATGGAGCAGTGAGAAAGGGACTCATGTCTGAGTATACCCTGCCACACAAATAGTGGCCAAAAACGATTTACAAAAGGGGGTGGTGATGAACAGAGTGTCTGAGTTAAACAGACCACTCTTACCCAGTCCAAAGATCAGGGCTTGATCCATCACCGTTATTTATCTCACTGCCCCATCCCAGCTCAGAACCTGGCTATATGCAAATCAGTCTGTCCCTGGCCCAGTGCATCATGGGAACAGGGCAGACTAAACTACCAAGCCAATTCTTCACCAGAAAGGAGACAAGCTACCGGGGACCGGTTTCTGGCATTTCAGCCTTCTTCGGCCCGGCTTGCTTGAATCCTGATGGAGCAGTGAGAAAGGGACTCATGTCTGAGTATACCCTGCCACACAAATAGTGGCCAAAAACGATTTACAAAAGGGGGTGGTGATGAACAGAGTGTCTGAGTTAAACAGACCACTCTTACCCAGTCCAAAGATCAGGGCTTGATCCATCACCGTTATTTATCTCACTGCCCCATCCCAGCTCAGAACCTGGCTATATGCAAATCAGTCTGTCCCTGGCCCAGTGCATCATGGGAACAGGGCAGACTAAACTACCAAGCCAATTCTTCACCAGAAAGGAGACAAGCTACCGGGGACCGGTTTCTGGCATTTCAGCCTTCTTCGGCCCGGCTTGCTTGAATCCTGATGGAGCAGTGAGAAAGGGACTCATGTCTGAGTATACCCTGCCACACAAATAGTGGCCAAAAACGATTTACAAAAGGGGGTGGTGATGAACAGAGTGTCTGAGTTAAACAGACCACTCTTACCCGGTCCAAAGATCAGGGCTTGATCCATCACCGTTATTTATCTCACTGCCCCATCCCAGCTCAGAACCTGGCTATATGCAAATCAGTCTGTCCCTGGCCCAGTGCATCATGGGAACAGGGCAGACTAAACTACCAAGCCAATTCTTCACCAGAAAGGAGACAAGCTACCGGGGACCGGTTTCTGGCATTTCAGCCTTCTTCGGCCCGGCTTGCTTGAATCCTGATGGAGCAGTGAGAAAGGGACTCATGTCTGAGTATACCCTGGGACAGGAACAGACTAATTTGCATACAGCCAGGTTCTGAAACTGGGATGGTGCAGTGAGCTAAAAAACGGTGTTGGATCTAGCCCTGATCTCTTGACTGGGTGAGAGCTTTCTGCTTAATTCAGAGACTCTGTCCCTCACCACCCCTTGTTGTAAATAATTTTGTCCACCCTAAGCGTGGAAGGGTATTCTCAGATGTGAGACCCTTGCTCATTGCACCATCAGGATTCAAGCAAACCGGGCCGAAGACGGCTGTAATGCCAGAAACCGGTCCCCGGGAGCTTGTTTCCTTCCCAGTGTAAGAATTGGCTTTTGTAGTTTGGTTTGCCCTGTTCCCATCATGCACTGGGACAGGAACAGACTAATTTGCATACAGCCAGGTTCTGAAACTGGGATGGTGCAGTGAGCTAAAAAACGGTGTTGGATCTAGCCCTGATCTCTTGACTGGGTGAGAGCTTTCTGCTTAATTCAGAGACTCTGTCCCTCACCACCCCTTGTTGTAAATATTTTTGTCCACCCTAAGCGTGGAAGGGTATTCTCAGATGTGAGACCCTTGCTCATTGCACCATCAGGATTCAAGCAAACCGGGCCGAAGACGGCTGTAATGCCAGAAACCGGTCCCCGGGAGCTTGTTTCCTTCCCAGTGTAAGAATTGGCTTTTGTAGTTTGGTTTGCCCTGTTCCCATCATGCACTGGGACAGGAACAGACTAATTTGCATACAGCCAGGTTCTGAAACTGGGATGGTGCAGTGAGCTAAAAAACGGTGTTGGATCTAGCCCTGATCTCTTGACTGGGTGAGAGCTTTCTGCTTAATTCAGAGACTCTGTCCCTCACCACCCCTTGTTGTAAATATTTTTGTCCACCCTAAGCGTGGAAGGGTATTCTCAGATGTGAGACCCTTGCTCATTGCACCATCAGGATTCAAGCAAACCGGGCCGAAGACGGCTGTAATGCCAGAAACCGGTCCCCGGGAGCTTGTTTCCTTCCCAGTGTAAGAATTGGCTTTTGTAGTTTGGTTTGCCCTGTTCCCATCATGCACTGGGACAGGAACAGACTAATTTGCATACAGCCAGGTTCTGAAACTGGGATGGTGCAGTGAGCTAAAAAACGGTGTTGGATCTAGCCCTGATCTCTTGACTGGGTGAGAGCTTTCTGCTTAATTCAGAGACTCTGTCCCTCACCACCCCTTGTTGTAAATGCTTTTCTGTACAAGCAGCAAGTTCTGCAAGGCCCTGTACTCTCACGCGCGCCAAACACAACCCTCTGTCCATCCCTCCCTGAGGGGTCCCAGAATATATCGGTTCACAGCCCACGCACATCCGTTCTTTAATGCAGCGCCCTAATAAAAATGATCGCGAGACACATAAACAAGATGGGCATGTAACATAAAGGCGCTTCCTTTCCCTCCAGTCAGGGCATATAGGCGCAGGAAGTGATCAGGTGTCCAACTGGCCTTGAGCAGCAGTTATGAATGGCGTGCGTGGGTGCCATCTGTCTCTCTAACTAGAGGAGATGGTCTGTAATGTTTCCTCGCTGCTTCTCAGAGTGATTGCCCTGTCTGCTCTTAAACGATGTCGAGCATTAGTCCTTGTGTGGGGGATGGATGTGAGCCGTGCAGGGATGCCATTTGTAAGCAGCCCGAAGAAAGGGTAGTGAGAGGTCAAAATGTCTGAAGGTTAGCTCAGTAAGATATCTGCTTACTGCTGAGGTCTGTATTTAAGCTGCAGTGCACATTAAGGAATACAGGGAGCAGATTCATCCTTACAGGTCGATAAAAGTAGTACCTTTTTTTGGGTAGGTTTATATAGCGTGAACTCGACCCCAAGTTGTCAGAGCGCTTTATTTACATGAGCACTAGTTGCTCTACAGAGGGACCCATTCATTTTGTTAGGCACCGTGAGATTAAGTGATTTGCCGAGAATCACAGGATGTGAGTGTCCCTGCCGAGACTCGAACCCGGTCCCTCAACTTCAAAGTCGCCCGCTCTTGCCCTTAAGCTAGTTTGGTAACAATAACATACGTACATCTAGTGCCAAAATATAACATATCTGCAGCAGAAAATTCTATTTAGGGACAATTGGTGGTAGTATTGGTTATCTGTTGCTGATGACATGGCGCAAGATTAATTATGTCAACCTCCAGGGATGGGACATTGTACGGGGTTACCATGTCTTGTTGGTGTTTTTATTTCTTCTTAGACTAGCTACAATAGCACACCATGGGTAAGTGTGGGAAAAAAAACAAGAGTGTACGACCTGGACCGAGGCCTGAATGTGTCTTGTCCTTTCTATTCTCAGAAACCAAGCGGGTTTGGTCCTATTAATTGCTGGCCTGGGCACAAAATATGATAAGACGGCGGTTATGGCATTTTGGTTTCTTGTGTTAGCGTGCCGCCCTGAGCTGACACTGGTAAATATGAAGCTTCAAGTCCCACAATGCAAAGCGCAGTTGGTTAAAATGTCACGTCTGTCTAATGGTCTGTCTATTGAAACACTGGAATGCGCCCCACTGTAATATATGAAGATCGGTTTAATTGCCAAGAGCTTGGCGCTTCACAACCCTGGTAGTAGCAATTATTTCAGCCATTTTCTTTTGGTTCTGCACCAATTGGTGAACTTTATATAAAAGACAATCTGAGTGTGTGGAAATTACACCACAGCTGCAGTTTTGTAAATTTCCTGTCCGATGGTCTTATAAATAATATGGGGCTAGTTTTAAAGTAACTGAGGATGAGGCTGTCTTAAGAAATGAGTAATCATATACTTGTGTTTGTCTAAAAATCAAAGTTGTATTGATATTCTAATCTGCTTTGAGCTACAAATATAACTAGTGGTGTGCCGTTCTCTTTTTCTCTGTCTCCCTCTCCCTCTCTCTCGCCTTTTGGCGACACCTAGTGCTCGTCGTTAAAGTATTATTCCCTCCAGATGGGTGACATCTGCACAAGAATTGTTTAATCTCAAATAACTGGTTATTTACCTATCTAAACAAGGACCTACTTATATGGTGTGCTTTTAGAACCTCCTGGATAAAAGAGAGGCAGCCATCCTTCCTTCCAATGCCCTATATTATGTTAATCTGTATGTCTAAATTGTGAAATAACATTTGAAAGAAACAAAATGTCAAGAATAAATGTTAGAAAAGCCAACATTTAAAGAACCGAAAGTTAGAAAAACATGTAGCCCCCCCCCAAAAAAAAATATAAAAACAATTTAAATTAATAATGGACAAGGTAGGGTTAGCTTTTGGGCAAGGGTAAGAATTAGATTAAGGGAAGAGCTACTGTTATGTTAGATATAAGTCTAGGCTAGATTGTGAACTGGAGCTGGACTAGGACTGATTAAGGTTAGATATGAGCTATGGGTAGGAGTTATTGTTAAAATTAGGAAAAGCATATTGTTAAGGTTAGGGATAGGGAGAGGTTGCCAGATTGGGTTAAGATTAGGCATAGATTCTGCATAGTGTTGTTAAGGTTAGGGATAGGGATGGGTCTATGATGAGGTTAGTGTTAAGGTTTGTAGGTTAGGGTTAGCAAACATAACAGCCAGGTGTAAGTGACGGAGTTAAACAAGCATTTACAATTCAATGGTCTCGGCTTTGTTAAAGTTAGAGCTATTGGCATTGCAAATGGCATTTTTTTCATTTTTTATTTTTTTAAACACAAATAAATGGTATTGTCATTTGCAATGGCAATAGGTGAGCATTAGAGAGTATTAGAGCGTATTAGCAGACATAGAGCCACACACACACACACACACAGAGCTACACACAGAGCCACACACACACACAGAGCCACACACAAAGCCACACACACACAGACAGAGCCGCACACACACAGACAGAGCCACACACACACACACAGACAGAGCTACACACACAGACAGAGCCACACACACACACAGAGCCCCCCACACACACACACAGAGCCACACACAGAGCCACACAAACACAAACAGAGCCACACACACACACACACACACAGTCAAGTCAAGTCAAAGATCTTTATTCGGATTTAAAAACATCCATAAAAGTACATGTAAATCACAACAATCATCCATAAAACACAGTAAGACAGGCATTTAAAAAAACAATAAAAAATGACATAATTAACCATCGTTGTACATTATATAAGATGCAAATTTCAAGCAAAAATGGTGATTTCAGAAGGTATACAAGGCTTAAAATCAAGTACACAACAATTAAAAGCAATGCGAAATCAGTGGCTATGGTATGTACAAGAGAATGACCACTAGTACAAATAAGCAGTGTGCAAACTAGGCAAGAAATAGTGCAAAACATATCAGGCCATATTCAATGAAACTCGTGATCGGACAGCAGCTTTAAGAAAGCAACTGACTCTGAAAATTACTTCGGCAGAGCGTAACATCAGTAAATCTCCAAAAGCTAAATTAAAATTCATCAGGTCATTCTTTCGAAAATATGGGATTAAATAATGTTTAGTGTATTTTACATAAAATCCACAAAAAAGCGTAAAATGTAAGAGGCTTTGTTTCCCGCCTAGGTGACAGGGACATCTTAGGTTTTCCAAATTTTTGTTGAAGCCTATCATAGATTTTTGATGCTCCCATCCCTGAACCGGAACAGCAGGCTCCTGTTCCATTTGCCCATCTTTTTACACAGGTAGCTTTGCAGCATATCATATGGCCTATCACATGGTGCCAAAAGGGGTATGTACCTTATAATGGCCGGTTTTGCAAACTCACTCTTTTCCCTCTCATTTCTGTAAAGGTCATACGAAGCCCTTTTTACTGAGTTCTTGTGCGAGCAATCAATGGTTTGGGGAGATGTAAATAAATGCCCCTGCTCCACACTTGCTAGGCTTTTCTCCACAGCCCTGAGCCAAGGTATATAATTGGCCCGCTCACTTTTTAGACAGTCCAAAATGATATCACGGGTCAAAGAGGCCGCTGAGTTCCGCCATATTTTCAGCCAAACAGGCCAGGTCTAGATCTTATGAAGTCCTCTGTGCAGGGAAGATTCAGTTCCCTATGGCACACATAAGTTGGGGCAGAAATAACCCCCCCCAAAACCTTCCTACAAAATCTGTTCTCCTCGAGCTGTATGTTAGTACAGTTTGAGTATCTCCACACCTCAGCACCATAGGTTCCTGTGGGTAAACATTGGGTCTTGTAGATTTGTAGCAAAGGTATGGTATCCTCCGCATGTTTTGGTTGGCGGAGGGAGATTATAGAATTAATGGCTTTGCCCAGTTTATTCCTCCCCAGGGCAACATGAGGTTGACATGATCCAGAGTCAGAGAACAACAAGCCTAAATATGGAAAAGCGCAAGTGCTTTTTAAGACTTTATTCCCTGACAAAATTTAATTAATTTTGTGTTTTTTTGGGGCCACAACACATTATAAAGGATTTATTAAAATTAGTGCAAAGGCCAAGATCTGCCAGGTACGTGACAAAACCTGATATTAAAGTGTGCAGTGCATTGGGTGTGCGGCCCAAAAGGACCGCATCATCCGCATAAAGAAGGGCGGGAAGTGGTTTGCCATTTACATGCGGGACATCACTTATTAGTTTACACACAAAACTACTTAATTCATTTATATACAAGATAAAAAGCAAGGGGGCCAGGACGCGGCCCTGTCTGACCCCCCTGCCAATTAAAATATCGCTGGAGACTTCACCATCATTATTCAAGCGAACACGTGCTCACAAATCGCTGTGTAAGTGGGCCAAAAAATAAACCAAGGGCTCATCTAAACCATAATTCAACAAAACTGACCATAAACGAGAACGGTTAACAAAATCGAATGCAGAACTTAAATCCATAAAACCTAAATAAATAGGAGATTTTTTGGCGATGGTATATTTAGCCATTAATAAATTAAAATTTAGGCATTGCTCCGCGGTTCCTACATTGATTCTAAAATCTAACTGGCACGGGTGTAAAATAGCATTATCCTCTGCCCAAGTTCTAATCCTGCTAAAGATGACCCTGCCTAAGATCTTCAAAGTATTATCTATTAAAGATATAGGGCGATAGCAGCCAGGGTTAAATCTATTGCCTTTTTTAAAAATAGGCACGATAATGCTATTTGACCATGTTACTGGGACTTGGGTATGTGATAGATTATTGAAGATGTTACACAATAACGTTGCCCAGAAGTCAGGTTCTGATTTAATTTGGTCGATGGATAAACCATCGGGCCCTGGAGCTTTATTCCCCGTGCTTTCTGAGATATCATCTTCCACCTCCATTATGGTGATGTTCAGTGGAGTTAATGGGGGGGCAGTACCCGTGGAGTTAAGTGGGGCTTCGTAGATTTTTGAAAAATGGTCCACCCACACATCCCCTGATATATTGCAATTTATGGGGGTGATATTTGATCCCATTGATCTCAAGTTCTTAACCTCGGTCCAGAACCCGGTGACGTCTCTCAACAACGCTGTGCGCACGAGGGACTCCCAATGGTCTTTTCGTAACTCCTCTGATCTTATTTTTAGAGTGCGCTTGTAGCTAGACCACAGTCTCCTCACCGCAGACTGGTCCCGTGGGTCTGTGTGAGGGCGGCCCTTAGTTCCCGATTTGCTTTGGAACATGAGGTGTCGAACCACCTTGGATTTATGTGGTTGCTGGGTATGGCTGGTTTAGAAATCTCCTTGTTTATGGCCTTACAAACACCCGAAAAGGCCTCAATGATGGCATGTTCAGAAATATCGGTGGATAGACAAACAGACACTAATAAGGGGTGCTTATTAATGATGCGAGTTAAAACCCCCTTATTATCTATCCCCCTCCAGACCACCCTCAGTTTGTCTGTGGAAGCCACCAGATTTTTTGCCCCGATTTCTCTATGGTTCCCCTGTTTTTTAATAGATTTAAGACTAATTAAAATCAGGTAGAGGTCACTGTATGAGGCGCTGGTAACCTCGGCCTTTAGTAAGAGGTCCCCTAACAAAGAGGATATAAATACATAATCTATTGTAGTTAAACTCCCACGCCCTACATAGGTGGCCTCGGGTCCTCTGTTCACATTCGAGTTTGCCTTCTCCATAACATTAACTAGGTCGCGTGTGGCTAGATGGTTGAGCAATTCTTCTCCTCTTTTGCAGCTAGGGGTTCTTGGGTGAATGTGTGCATTAAAATCGCCTCCTATACAAATACCATCAAATTTACCATATTTATGACCATCAACAATTTCATCTATAAAATCAAATAATCTTATAAAATTAGCATTGGGATGAGTTGGACCACCCCGCTCCCGCCTTCCAGCTGCTCCTCCCTCGCCCCACCCCCCTCCACTATCCACTTATGACAGATGCTTTTGCTCGCAGCGTTCACGCGCAGTGGTCGTGCCGAAGGTACGCCAAAGGTAAGCCCGTCTACGCCCGTCCGCGCCTGGACCACGCCCAGCGCCAGACCCCCTGGCCCCTGCAAAATCCTTTCCACCCGCATAACGTACAACGCCGCAACCCTTTCAGCCCTTAACCCCGGCCGCACACCAAAATGCTACCAAGCTGCCCCAGGACACACCCATGGACCCTTCACCTGCCACTCCTGCAAGTTCGACTGCATCAGGACCCACACCATATCCACAAACTCCAAACAGAGCTCCGACACTAACCACCTAAAGTGCATCCTGCTCAACACCCTCTCGGTCCACAGACACTCCATTAAACTCTGGAACCTACTCGACACTACATCGCTGGACGTCGCCTTCCTTACAGAAACCTGGATGAACGCCTCATCAGCGCCCGACATCGCCATAGCCATCCCGGACGCCTACAAGATCATCCGAAAGGATCGCACCAATCAAACAGGAGGAGGCATCGCCATCGTCCATAAGAACACCATCCGCATCACAACCAGTTCCGACGATAACCTCGCTACCGCCGAACACCTTCACTTCCAGATCCACACCGACCCCAAGACCACACTCAGAGGCACCCTCATCTACAGACCACCAGGACCCCTCACACGATTCAGCGAAGACATCATCGACTTCATCAGCCCACATGCCCCCCCCTCCGAGAACTACATTCTACTGGGAGACCTCAACTTCCACCTGGAAAAGAAAAACGACAGCAACACCACCACCCTTCTAGACAACCTGGCCAATCTCGGACTCAAACAACTTGTTGACACCCCCACCCACTTTGCCGGGCACACACTCGACCCAATCTTCACCTCCAGCAAGCACATCTCCTTCGATCACACCACAGCTCTCCATTGGACGGACCACAGCTGCGTTCACTTCAACTACAAAAAGACCACGACCCACAACCCCCCACAACCTATTCCCCGAAGAAATTGGAACAAAATTACCACTGACCAGCTCTTCACATCGCTTTACCAAAACCCTCCTGCCAAATCATCGGACCCAAACCAAGCAGCAACCAACCTCACACAATGGATCACCCACAGCGCCGACGAACTAGCACCCTTGAAAAACCATCAAATCAAGCAAGGTAGCAAAACAGCCCCCTGGTTCAACAATGACCTTAAGAAATCCAAGAAGTTCTGTCGCACCCTCGAGAAAGCCTGGAGAAAAAACCCAACCACTGACAGCCTGGCCACCTTCAAGAACGCCACCCGCAAACACCACCAACTGATCCGATCCACCAAGAAATCAGCATTCAAGGATCGACTTGACAACAACGCCCAAAACAGCAAGGAACTATTCAACATCGTCAAAGAATTTACCAACCCCACCGCCGGCACCAACGACATCACTCCCTCCCAAGACCTCTGCGACTCTCTATCCTCATTCTTCCACAACTAAATCGCCGACATACATAACAGCTTTGAAAACCAGTCCGAAGACCAGTCCACTCCACCCACCTCCGAACCAAAACCGCACTCTAACAACCTTTGCGCCTGGAACCCAATCACCACTGAAGACACCATCCGCCTGATGAACTCCATCCACTCAGGATCGCCAACCGATCCATGTCCCCACCACATTTTCAACAAAGCAGACTCCATCATCGCACCCCATCTCCGCGATGTCATCAACTGTTCCTTCAACTCCGCTACCTTCCCGGAAAGCTGGAAACATGCCGACTCAGCGCCCTTCTGAAGAAACCCACAGCAGACCCCACTGAACTTAAGAACTACCGCCCCATCTCGCTCCTCCCATTCCCTGCCAAAGTCATTGAGAAAGCCGCCAATAGTCAGCTCGCCGCCTTCCTTGAATCCAACAATTCCCTCGACCCCTCACAGTCCGGCTTCCGAGCCAAACACAGCACAGAAAAACCGCCCTCATCGCAGCTACAGACGACATTCGAACTCTACTGGACAACGGAGAAACAGCCGCCCTCATCCTACTTGACCTTTCCGCAGCCTTCTACACAGTCTGTCATAGCACCCTCATACAACGCCTCAGCAACGTCGGAATACAAGGAAAAGCATTGGACTGGATCATCTCGTTCCTCGCCGGAAGAACCCAGAGAGTCCCCCATTCAGATCAGAGGCCACCGAAGTCATCTGCGGCGTACCACAAGGATCATCACTTAGTCCCACCCTCTTCAACGTATACATGAGTCCCCTTGCATCCATCGCACGCCAACACAACCTCAACATCATCTCTTACGCAGACGACACCCAGCTGATCCTCTCCCTCACCAAAGACCCAAACACCGCCAAAACCAACTTACACGAAGGAATGAAAGAAGTAGCCGAGTGGATGAAGAACAGCCGTTTAAAACTAAACTCGGACAAAACATAAGTCCTCATCTTAGGGTCATCCCCCTCTGCCTGGGACGACTCTTGGTGGCCACCGGCCCTGGGAACCGCACCCATACCTACGGATCACGCACGTAACCTGTGCTTCATCCTGGACTCCTCCCTCTCGATGACCAGACAAGCCAACACCGTCTCATCATCATGCTTCAACATCCTACGCATGCTCAAAAAAATCTTCTGTTGGATCCCCACCAAAACAAGAAAGACGGTCACCCACGCACTGGTCACCAGCCGACTGGATTACGGAAACACCCTTTACGCCGGAACCACAGCCAAACTACAGAATAAACTCCAACGCATCCAAAACGCCTCAGCCAGACTCATATTGGACATCCCTCGTCAAGCTCACATTTCCGATCACCTGAAAGACCTCCACTGGCTCCCCGTCAACAGGAGAATAACGTTCCGTCTCCTCACCGACGCACACAAAGCCCTCTACGACCTAGGACCCGAATGCCTCAACACGCGACTGTCCTTCTACACCCCCACCCGCCAACTACGATCGTCCAATCAAGCCCTCGCCGCAATTCTGCGCATCCATAGATCCACCATGGGGGGAAGATCCTTCTCCTACTTAGCGGCCAAAACCTGGAATTCTCTCCCCACCCACCTCCGCCTTACACAGAACCACCTCTCCTTCAGAAAGCAATTAAAAACTTGGATATTCGATAAGTAAAGCACCCCCCCTCCCTCAAGCGCCTTGAGACCCTCTGGGTGAGTAGTGCGCTATACAAATTTCTGAACTTGAACTTGAGTTGTGAAATCATTATTTTAAAAATTAATTAGGCATAGCTTTATCCTGCTAGTATATATCAATGCCTGAAAATTCTTATCATTATTGACCAGTGATTCAGTTTTGACTCCTGCCGTAATCTTAACTCAAATAGATAATCCCCCACTAGGTCGGCCCATGGCCGGAATGGGTACAATTTGGTTATAACAACTATATCCTTCTAAGAGCAGGGGGCTGGTACACCAGGTTTCCTGGAGCAGTAGGACATCAAAGCTAGTAACCCAATCTATCCACTCCTTAATTTTCATTTTTGCGTTAAGACCGGCGATGTTCCAACTCAAAATGGTCAGGTCATCGGATGAGGTGGAAGTAATGGTGCCCTGGGGTGATGTTAAATGATTAGATGGTAACACAGGCGCTCTGGGCCCATTAAGTACCAATACATTGGGGCAGATTGGCAATTCTTCCACAGGATCAGTTACATTCAGATGATCACTAACTGATATATCAGGAAGAATGGGTGGTGGTCGGCAGTCCAAGGTGCCCAGCTCAGATAGTACACTGTATCTATTAAATAATGGAAATGGTGGTGGAGCTTGGCTAAATGATCTCTATGGGGGCCTATAAAAGTAACCCAATGGTAAAGGGGTTATAACAGTAGATGGGCCAGAGTAGATGTCGTTGTTGCTAAGTATATTTTTAGCTGTACCAGGGTGCCTAAAATTAATTACGATGAAATCACCGTTAATATCCTTAAATAGGATACCGACCCAGCTTACTCGACGTGCTGACAGGATTTCGTTCGAGATATCATGGCCTACCCCTTTATGTTTACACAGCCAGTCAATGCATTTGTTATTCACTTGGACCCAGGACTCTCCTTGACCCTCCTTAAGTGGTGGTACGCCTGCTAAAATTAAAACATAAGGGCATGCGTCCGGGGGTAAGTGAAGGGCAGGTCCCTGGAGTTTTGTGGGCCTAATAGTAGCAGCAAGCCCCTGATCTGAACCGGTGTTAGTTCACATTCCTGAATTAGTGGTGGCTTGGGTAGGGCCACCTTTAGGAGTGCCGCTAGCCGGACTGATGGAATGGGAAGATCCAGCTGCCACTACCGGGGTGTGCTGTGGTTTCGTGGCAGTTTGCATTTTCCCAGCGGTGTTGCTCCTGAGTGCAGCATTAGATGTTGGTATACTGCTACTAATGGTGTTAGTTCCGCCACCCAAGATAACCTTACTGGCAGACTCCAGATCTTTCAATAGGCGATCTCCCCTCATTAGATCAAGGCGAATCACCTCTTTCCTTTTTACATCTTCCTTTTTTACAAGGTTTTCCAGTCTATATAATCTTTTAAAAATAGTATTAAACTGTTTGATCATTTGACTTTCCATTTGTTTAAAAATTGTATGAACAATAGTCTCAATAAGGTTCCCATTAGTCTTTGGTTGGATCATACTTTCAAATAGCGACTCAGTCTGTGTGCATGTAGAGTTATGTCCTTCTTTTAAGAAAATTTCTGGGGATGCAACGGGAGCCACATCGTCAGGTTGCGTGGGCTCATTGATATCAGTGCCACCCCCTGGATGTTGATTGATCCCTCTAGACCACATACTCTGTGGGGTCGGTTGGCTCTTATTGCGAGGGGGTTGCTTCCTCTTATTTACTGTTAGTTTGGAGGCGCCTCTTTTTCTTTTCTCTCCTCCAGACTTGTTGCTCGAGGTCGAGGGGACAATAGCAGTTTGTACAACAGGGTCAGGTAGGGAGTCAATAATAGTTGTAGAGCAGCTACCCCCAGGTAATGGTACCAGCAAATTAACAGGTGGAGTAGGTTTCATAACTGTAACCACGGGGGAAAGCGGCAAAGCGTTATTACTATTTGCTTGTGATGACTCTAGATGTATATTTGTGAGGCCCATTGACATTCTCCTCTCGGTATTGGCAATTTCATTTGTTACCATGTTGAATGCATTTTCCAGCATGCTTTCGAAGGAAGGCGGGAGAACAGAAAATCCCTGTGTCACTGTACTAGCGTTTCGTTTCCCCATTATTTTAGATAACGTTTCCCTCACCTTATGTAACAACTTAGAGGTGTGGCCCGCCCGACCACTGATGACCTCTGAGGGCCTAAGAGGGCCCGCCCTTTGCCCGGGCTTCGCCCGGCGTCCCGCGATGCCGGGGTTGTTGCCAATTTCAAGCGCCTCCTGGCGCGAAAATTCCTGTCATGGTTTCCTGCCGCAAGGCAGCTTGGGGCTTGTGGTTCCGCCGCACCGCGACCGCGCTGAGGGCTTCTGTGGCAGCGTTGGCGGTGGGGAACCAACGGAGAAAGTAGCAGCGTCCCGCCCGGCCAAGAGAGCACAACCAGGTAGGGAATTGCGGGTTATGGCAAGTTGTGGCTCCAGACACCCGCTCCACCGGGGGTGTTGCCAATTTCAAGCGCCTCCTGGTGCAAAAATCCCTGTTGCGGCTTCCTGCCGCAAGGCAGCTTGGGGCTTGTGGTTCCGCCGCACCGTGACCGCGCTGAGGGCTTCTGTGGCAGCGGTGGCAGTGGGGAACCAACGGAGAAAGTAGCAGCGTCCCGCCCGGCCAAGAGAGCACAGCCAGGTAGGGGATTGCGGGTTATGGCAAGTTGTGGCTCCAGACACAGTCACACACACACACACAGAGCCACACACAGAGTCACACACACACACACACAGAGCCACACACACAGAGTCACACACACACAGAGCTCTCTGCCCAGTAACGCCCCAGGGAACAGAGGCAATAAAAAACGATGAGAAGCAGGGAACAGAGGCAAGAAAAAACGATGACAAGCAGAGAACAGAGGCAAGAAAAAACAATGACAAGCAGAGAACAGAGGCAAGAAAAAACGATGACAAGCAGAGAAAAGAGGCAAGAAAAAACGACAAAAAGCAAGGAACAGAGGCAAGAAAAAATGATGACAAGCAGAGAACAGAGGCAAGAAAAAACGATGACAAGCAAGGAACAGAGGCAAAACAACCACTAAAACAGCACCTTGTGTCTAATTTTTTCTGTGGTGACCTGTCACTACTTTTGCTTTTAGGATGCTTCAGAGGTTATGTATGAACGTACATGGACTAAAACAATGGATTTTAATCTTTAATGATGTTCTACAAAGTTCAACTGCATTCTCCTCTCTTTCTCTTTCGAGGATACGTCTCTACCTTCCGTTGCTTGATTAGGAGAATAGGAAGATTTTTCCTGCAATGTAGTGTTTGCAAACTGAATATTTTTAATATTTTGACAGTTGCATATATTACACAGTTTCTATAGGTTCTTTTAGTTTCTTGTCACTGTGGACTCCCACCGTATCTACTTTCTGTTGCCCTGCTACATTTTGTTGCTTTGTCAATCGCTGCTTTATGTTTATAACATCGAATTAATTATTATACGGGGCTAGAGAATCACGCTTACCGGGAAGGGAGCAGTGCAGCTGCTGGAAGCCATGGTTGATGTTGGCAGCAATCAGCTTCTCCAGCAATGTCAGGGAAACTGAGACTGGCATGCCATCTCCACGACCCTGCGACTGCCATTGAATCTCGTGCAGCTTCTTCTTCACCTCGCCCCGCAAGTCACCGTACTTGTGCTGCAGCTCGTCCTTGGTGCGCACCACCATGCCCTGGCCATTGATGGACTCCACCAGGCGGTGCCAGACCACCTTGCGCCGCTGGTCGTTCTTCCTCTGACCCTCCCCGCACAACAAGTCATAGTTGTGGTGCACCGTGTGGATCAGCAGCTGCAGCTCCTTGTAGGTTAGTTCGGGTTCCTTGGCCTCTTACCCGCAGTCTTCCTATTACCCTCAGAATCCCTTGGCTCTTGGGAAGAGGACATAGCCAGCACTCCCTTACCCACAACAAACACGCAGGTTCCCAAGGCGCACATGCAGTTCCGCGGCAGGGGCACGGCTGAACGTAAAGCTGAAACCTACAGTTTGGCAAGAGGTTATTTTCCTCTGCCAGCTTGGGGCTGGAGTTGGTCAACACTGCATGCCTTTTAGGCTGCTACTCTCCTGCTTTGTGGGATACAGTGGCACAAATACTGCCCCAGTGTCCGGAAGAGGTTTGGGCTGTACTTTCCCAAGCTGTTGCGGAGGGGAAGGATGCCGCGAAGTTCGCCATTCGGTGGGGGCTGTACACCTGAGACTCTTTAGGAAGAGCGATCTCCACAAGAGTGGCCCTGCGTCGCCATGCCTGGCTTGCATTCCACTGGGTTTTTGGGGGATGTCCAGAGTTCCCTCATGGATATGCCTTTGATGGTACTCGCCTGTTTGGCGATAAGGCAGACAGTGCGCTGGAGCGTTTCAAGGACTCTCGGGCTACGGTCAAGTCCTTACGTCTCTCCACCACACACCCAGCCACGTCTACCTTTCGTTCCTTTCATGGCCACGGAAGGGGTGCCCCTGCAGTTTGTTCAGCCAGAAGCCTGTGCAGAACCAAAATTAGTGCAGCTACGGGCGAGGTGGCTGCCGTTGCGGCACAGGGTGCCAACAGGCGGGTCAGTCCACCTCCGCTCTGCAGCATCTGCCTCAAAGCCTTCCTGGTCCGAGCTTTGGGGTGTACCCCATGCCTGTGGGGGTCAGGATTCAACATCACCTCCCCCACTGGTGGGTGCTGCAATATGCCCGAAGGTGTTACTCCTTCCCCTTCGAGTCTGCCCCCCCGCCATGCCACCTCAGTTCCACCGCAAGTCGGGGGATCACTTTGTGCCTCTCCAGCAGGAAGTCACAGCCCTCCTGGCCAATGGGGCCATCCAGCGTTTTCCAGGGCCAGAAGTAGGACGTGATTCTTATTCCCACTACTTTCTGGTCCCCAAGAAGGACAAAGGGGTCCTGCGCCCCATCTTGAACCTCAGGAACGTCAACCGCTTCCTCCGGAAGGAGAAGTTCAAGATGTTGACTCTGGCTCAGGTCTTGGCTGCCCTCGACCCTGGAGACTGGATGAAAGCGTTGTACTTGTAGGATGTTCATTTTCACATCCCTGTCCAGCGGTTCACGGTAGGCCAAGTGCATTTTCGGTTTGCCGAGCTCCCCTTCGGCCTTACCAACGCCCCTCGGGTGTTCACTAAAGTGATGGCGGTGGTCACAGCTCATCTGTGCAGGTCAGGGGTGTCAGTCTTCCCCTACCTTGCCGACTGGTTGTTGAAGGCGGGCTCACCCCAGACAGTTGTCACCCACCTTCAGACTATGGCCGACCTCCTGCATTTGCTGGTGGTTCTCTATCAAAGTGCCGAAGTCGCACCTGAGTCCCTCTCAGAAGCTCCCCTTCATCGGAGCGGTTCTGGATTTGACGCAGTTTCGAGTTTATCCTCCCGAGCAGCAGGTCCAGGATATTGAGGGTATGATTCTGATCTTTCAGCCTCAATCCTGGGTTTCAGTCAGGATGACCCTCCGGCTCCTGGGCCTGATAGCCTCCTGCAGCCTACTAGTGCAACATGCCAGATGGCTTATGCGGGCTCTGCAGTGGAATCTGAAGTTCCAGTGGGCACAGCATCAGGGCAACCTGTCCGATCATGTCCAGATCTCGGAGGGCACTGCACGACAATTGCAGTGGTGGCTCACAAATCGTGACTGGGTCAATGGCAGATCCCTCGCCCTTCCTCAACCGGAGCACACAGTGGTGACGGATGCGTCCCTCCTGGGATGGGCAGGCCAATTGGGAGAGGCGGAGATCAGAGGCCTCTGGTCTCCGGCGGAGTCCCGGTTCCCTATCAACCTTTTGGAGCTTCGGTCGATCCGACTTGCATTGAAGGCATTCCTTCCCTCTGTCCGGGGAAGTGTAGTGCAGGTGTTCACGGACAACACCACCGCCATGTGGTATTGCAACAAACAGGGCAGGGTGGGGTCGTGGACATGGCTGGTACATCAAGGCATTACCTTGGTGGTTCAACACTTGGCAGGTTCTCTGAACGCCAGGGCGGACAAACTCAGCTGCCGGTTCTTGATGGATCACAAATAGCGTCTGAACTTGGCCTTGGCGCAAGGTCTCTTTCAGCAGTGGGGAGAGCCTTGGTTAGATCTATTCACCACCGAGGAGGACATGCAATGTCATCAGTTCTGCGCGTTGGAATTTCCAAGACGGCACTCGCTCGGTGACACTTTTCGTCATGAGTGGAGTTGTGGTCTGTTGTACGCCTTTCCGCCTATGCCACTTCTGCCCAGAGTGGTGAAGAAGATTTGGCGCGACCTGGCCCAAGTCATCCTTGTGGCTTTGGATTGGGAATGAAGATACTGGTATCCCGAGCTACTCAGCATGGCGATCGATCCCCCGATCCGACTGCCTCTCTGGGAGGATCTGTCGCAGCAGCAGGGTACAGTCATTCACCCGAACCTGTCCAGCTTCCACCTCCATACATGGAGATTGAGCGGGGACAGTTGACAGCTTTCGATCTTCCACCCGAAGTCTGTGATGTCATTCTGGCAGCCAGGCGTCCCTCCACTAAGACGGTATACACCTTCAGTTGGAACAAATTTGTGGCATGGTGCACAGCAAAGGATGTGGATCCCCTCTCTGCCCCTCTTTCTGAGGTCCTTCTGTTCCTTCTATCCAGCAGTGTTATTCTCTGGGCACTATCAAAGGCTATCTTTCAGCCATCTGCGCCTTTCTACAGCTTTCAGATCAGCCTTCCCTTTTTAAGTCCCCAGTTGTTAACCGTTTTCTCAAAGACATTAAACACACGATTTCTCCTGTGCCTTTCATAATGCCTCAGAGGGACTTATCTGATATGTGCTCCCTTTGAGCCCCTTCATAATTGTCCTTTACTTCTTCTCACTCTGAAGACGACTTTCCTGGTAGCTATCACCTCTGCCAGAAGAGTGAGTGAGCTCCAGGCTTTTTCTTCTAAACCTCATTTCCTTTCTGTTCATCCGTACAATGTAGTTTTAAGGACCCGTCCTTCTTTCCTGCCAAAGATTGTCACGCCCTTCCACATCGGACAGACCATCACTTTTCCCACCTTCTTTCCATGTCCGCATCCTTCAAAAGAGTAAGGGAGGCTCCACCGTTTGGACCCAAAACGAGCGCTCTCGCTCTATCTGAAACACACACAACAATTCCGGGTGGAAGACTGGCTCTTTGTTTGCTAGGGCACCAAAAGAGGTCGGGCTGTGCACAAATGGACCATCTCTCGATGGGTTGCTCTGTGCATCAAAGCATGTTACTCATTGGCTGAGAAGGAGCCTCCTGTGGGGTTGCGTGCCCGTTCTACCAGGGCGACGGCAGCCACAACTGCCTTGGAACATGGCATTCCCTTGCAGGACATTTGTCAGGCAGCTACGTGGGCTTCGCTGCACACGTTTACCAAGCATTACTGCCTTGACAGTCAAGTCCGGAGAGACGGCTTTTTTGGCCGTTTGTTCTCCGTGACTTTCTGGTTTAATCTTGTTCGCAGACCCACCACCGGGGTTGGTATTGCTGGGGTATCTATTCTAAGGTAAGGAATCTATCACTACCGTATCTCTTTCAGATGCACAAGTTACTACTTTTGTAACATTATATCTGTAAGAGACATTAGTTAGTGATAGATTCCTTACCACAATGCCACCCATCCTCCCTGTTCTGCGAACTGGTTTCTAGGGTAAGGTCATCCCTTTCAGGGCCCTAGGTTCATGGCACCAGTGGTCAGTTTCTTGCATGGCTCTGCATTCCTGGTGCGGAAAGTCGTGTACAGAACTGACGTCAGCGTGCATGGGTGGCACCTAAGAATTCTCCGTAATGTCATCTCAGCACTTACGATGCCAGCCACGGACGTGGAGCCGCACAACATCACATACCGACGCACAGGGGTACTGCTGACGAAAAGCTTTCCGGACCCAGTCTGACGCCTGGGGATATTCTAAGGTAAGGAATCTATCACTAACTAATGTATCTTACAGATATATCGTTACACAAGTAGTAACTTGTGCAACTAGGGGATACCCTTTACAGATTTTAGAGCATGCAGAAGCCAGAGTATTGGACCTAGATTGAAGTAACCTACTACGGAAACAATCCAAACCTAAATCAGAACTAGTTATTTTTGATATAGATACTCAACATGATCAGCAGCAATTAGAAAAATCATCAACACATGATGGTACCTATTACAGAGCGAGCCAGAATTTCATGGAATATTCAAGCATAAACCTCTGCATGCGTACACAAGGTCTAAAAATCTCTAAGAGGTTTTGTCATTATCTAAACAATTGAACATTAAACCAGCTGAAAGCACAAAGAAATGCTTCAATTGCATTCACTGCAAACAACGTGACTACAGGACCCACCAACATGCACCCCAGGACGGGAGAAGCTTTGAAGTTGACTCATTTGGTGGATTGTAATTCCACCAATTGATTTCGAGCACTAAATGCCCAATGCGGGCTAATGTACATTGGTAAAACAGAGAGAAAAATTAAGATCCAGATCACTGACACAAAAGCGAGATTCAAACTAAAAACATTAATTCAAGTCTGGCGATACATTGGGCGGAATCCAGGCACACAGTCTCTCAAATGCTCTTTCACATCATTGAAGTATTAAGGAACATACCTGGCCATGATGCCACCAGATCCTTGTTCCAGAGAGAAATGTATTGGATTTAATGGCTTGATACCATGTCTCCCAAGGCTCTGAATGATAAAATTGACATAAGCTGCTTTGGTTAAATATTAGGCGGTTTACTCAATACACACTTAACACTTGTAGTTGGAGGTACACTGACTACACCCTATTTGACACTCCACTAAGTAAACTCTGACACAGACAGAGCATAGAAACAAGGGCTACTAGTTCCTTTTTTTATACTGTCAGTGTTGTTAAGAATGTTTGTAAATACAACCAAATGATGACAATGATCATGACATATTGAAACAACTAGAGAGCAAGGAAAAAGTTAACTTGTCCTCCTCCCTAAGTAGTACATGAACAAACAAAATGGACAAGTCCTTCTTGAGGTTTTCAGGTCCACGTTCCTGACCAAAACCTTCAAAGAGAGGAGCGCAAACAACTGCAAGTAATTTTAGCAAACCCCTCACCCACCTTCCTAGTAGGTGGCATGCTTCATCATTGGGGCCCAGCTAGATCACCTATCGCAATCCAGCTGTTCTTCAACGCCTGAGTTACAGCGGAGCAGGTTGTGTGTGTTAGGAAAGTGAGGTGCAATGTGAAGTGCAGTTTCTTCAGGATCAAAATGAGTGTGTGACCAAAAAAGGGAGGTGGGACGGTCACTGCGGTCACCAGCGGGACCCGATCGGCTGCATAGGTCATACCGACTTATTTCCCTAAACAAACGGTCAGCAGGGCTAGCAGCAGATAACGATCAGATCCATGAGGCATAACACACTCAGAGTCTAAGTACTCCATACAGAGGATTTGTAAGTAAAAAATCCACTACACTCACAGCACACTTTAGGGTGTGTGCTGGTGCTATCACCATTGTGACCATCCCACCTCCCTTTTTTGGTCACACACTCATTTTGGTCCTGAAGAAAGCCTGATGAACCAACATAAAGGATGAAACTAGTAGACCTAAATCTCCGCTGGGATGCAGAGGTACATTTAAAAACCTCATGCAGATCCCGAGAATGTTTTTACCTATGTCCACGGCCCTTTTATTAAAACTTTTACAAGGGTTATTCCTAGAGGCATTTTTAACCCATAACTGCACTACACATAGCACCTCACTTTCCTTACACAAACAACCTGCTCCGCTGTAACTCAGGCGTTAAAGCACAGCTCGATTGCACTAGGTGATCCAGCTGGGCCCCGATGATGAAGCATGCCACCTACTAGGTAGGTGGGTGAGGGGTTTCCTAAAAGTACTTGCAGTTTTTTGCTCCTCTCTTTGAAGGTTTTGGTCAGGACCCTGGACCTAAAAACCTCAAGAAGGACTTGTCCATTTTGTTTGTTCAATGATCATGAGTCATGACTAGACATGATGTAAGGGTCGCTTTTCACAGTCCAAGACTAACAATCTGTTCAGCACAAATAATCTTTGCATGATTATTCCCAGGTACACACTCTTGTAGCCTATCTGGCTGGTGTTATTTGTGGTGGTTTGGTTGTCTTTCTATTGCTTGCGTTTGGATTAAATACTTTGTTTTCTTCCTGATGAGTTCACTGTTTTAATGAATTATTTAAGCATTAAAAGGCTTTTCTCTGTTTTAGTTTTCGGTGTTACTGTTATGAGACAGTGCCGTTTTTTTAGTAGCAGTGACTGTTAATATGTCATTGTCGGGCATTGTTTTCAGAGGAAACTTGTTTTTTTTGTGAGGCATTATATACAAGCTAGAGGCTCATAAATTAAAACATGGTGCAACCTGGGTACATCGGTTTGGATTATTTGAGGAGTCTGTCATATATTTCCATTCACGCAGACACTGTGGGGCGTTTATACAGCGTCAACTTCTCCAGGTTGGAAGTCATCAAAAGTTGAATGTTCGAGCCAACGCCTGTATTGCATCAACACATGGATGTGGATTGTGGTTAGGAGGCGGGTGGAGTTCATTGGAGATCGGGTAAAATAATCTATATATATAAAAACAAAAGTATGTCTGTTTGTCCATTATACATTACTACACCATTCATCCGATCGCCATGAAACTTTGGGAAGTTGTTGAGTACACTCCTGCAAAGGTTTCTGGCAAAAAAAAATGTGTTAAATATCGGCCCCCCGGATCCCCAGGGCCCTCATAATCTTTCCAATACTGAACGTTTACAGTTTACGGTGCGACTCGATTTTGCAATGACCATCAACAAAGCACAAGGACAATCGCTGCAAGTGTGTGGACGAGATTTGGAGAATCTGTGCTTCTCACATGGACAACTGTATGTGGACAGCTCACGTGCCGGAAAACCTTCTGATTTATTCATGTACGCACCAGACGGAAAAACAAAAAATACTGTGTATCCACAAGCACTCAAATAAAAAAACAGAATTAAAACAACACTTTAAAATGTTTTCCATTTTAAAATGAATAAGTTTCAATAAAAATGACACAATGTAATTTGAATGTTATCATAACAAGTTTCCTTAAATGTCCTTTCTTCTGAGATTGCAGCAACACGCGACAGGTAAGCTAGTAGTTTTATAAAAACGTGCCTCATGTTTCTGTTCATTTTTTGGCAGTTTCTGTGGTGTTGTGGAGTTCGGATGTTCTGTCCACACACGGGTTCTTGGAGTTTGCAGTCATAAGCTCATAGGTATGTTTACATGTTTACCATTGACAATCGTTTTCGAACTTACAAATACAAACACTTATTTTACATTATTATTTCCACATTGGGCATTAGTAGAAGAGGAAGGCATTTTTCCTGCACATGGATAAAGTTCTGAGTGAGTGCTTGTGCTTTTGTGTATGGCAAGTCAGGAAAATAGCACACTGGTTGGAGATGCATGGTACTTAAGTATGGGTGAAATTTGCGAATTTGCGGTACTCAAATTCATGCGAAGGCGTATTCGTGGTCCGCCTAATCTGCAAATTTGTGCGATATTTATTTTTGCGTGTTCGCAGGCCACTTTCAGCGCGCCAACCGCAAAGTTACCCATGCGGTCGTACATGGGCACGGCCATCTTGTTTGCGTTGCGTATTTCCGTTTCCGAGTGCTAGTTGCATTCTCGTGTTGTGCGCGGTCGCGATTACGTGCTCGCGCGTTTTTGCGTGCTCGCGGGGGAAATATCGCGCAAACTTGCCCACCCGGTCCTCAATGGGCGCGGCTATCTTTTTTTCATTCATTGCTATGGTTCTGGGCATGCTTTTTTAATCCTCCCCTAATCTTTGCAATCCTCTGTTTCTTTGACCTTTTTTTTAACCTTTTTCACTCATTATCTATCCCTCTATTTTTCTACATCTATATTTTGTGTTTTTTTCAACTTTTCATTACTTTAAAAACTACTTTTTTTTACCTCTTTTGTTTTATTTACTTTTTCCCTATTCTTTCCTATTTTTTATTTAACTTTCCTGTCCAGGACCATGGCAAAGGGAGCCGGGAAGAACACCAAGGGGAAGGGTCCCGCACCCCGTACCCGGCTCCCTTGCGGGTGATTAAGGGGGGAGGATGTAGTGGGCCGGGAGATTTTCAGCTCGGTAGAGGTGGCCGCACTTATATTTTATGGTCAGCGCCACCTCCCGACGACCGTGGCAGCAGGGGGCAGGCCCGGTGCAGGGTATGGCCTCCGGGAGCGCAGCCAGCTCTGGGATAAGGTGTGCCGGGCCATGCGCTGGGAGTCGGGGGTCCGGCGCACCTACCATCAGGCATTGCACCAGTGGGCTGACCTCCTTGACCGGGAGCAGGACCTGCTCCACCTGCTAGGCGTGCAGATCCTTGGCCTCGGTGAGTAGCTATTTAATAACTACTTTGTTTTCTTCTGCTCTGTGTTATATTGCTAATATATGTTTTACCCGATGAGCAAGAATGCTGCCGATTCGATTACATTGCAGGTAAATTAATGTTTAAATAGCTTCTGTGATTGCAGGTGCTACTGCTTGCCTGCTCAGTGGCGTTGCCACTGTGCTCACTTGTTTGCAACTTTTTGCTCATTTGAGCAGAACTACGTAATGCTAGAGAAACTCGAGACTCAAGTCTAGTCCTTCCTTTGTACTCCTGCTGCCACTAAGAAGAGATAGTGGTGGATTGATAGGTTGAGTATATTATGACTTGTTATTTAGTAGTAGGACATTCTTTAGTGGTCTGCAATCATGATGACGGACTGTCACGTCATCTGCTACTGAGTGCTGGCAGTCGTAGTAGAACGTTTTTGTTGTTGGTTTAGTTAGTGATTTACATAACTTTCCAAGTAGACGGTCTGCGAATCCAGCAATACTGTACTATCTAATGTATCCTAGTTGACCAGATCAGAAAGGTCAATCAATACATGTAGTGCAATTGTTGGTAATTTGTTTCCTCAAGATAATTTTAGATTGTGGTGAAAGAAATCAAATATTTAAAAAAAACAATCATCCATGTTTGTGTTTATTTCATGATCATCAGCACCTCCCAGGGGCAAGAAGACCACACCTGAGACTCCGGCGGAACAATGTGGGCAGGATCGGTCCTCTGCAGGCTCTTCTGCTGGCCCCAGTAAGTTGTTCTGTTGTTAATATTAATAATTATACTTCCCTAACTTTGAAAGCTCCTATTCATTCCAAACTTTCCTAATTCTATTTTTTACAAAATAGTCTTTGATCTTCTTGTAGACTGTTTCTACATTCTTATCCTCCCTCTACTATAACTCTCTGTGCTACTACTGTTTACTATTATTATGAGTTGTCTGTGTAGATAGCTAAGCTTGCCCAGTCGGCAAACAGTGTTAAACAAAACTCTGATCCAGCAATAGCTCTAGAAGCACTGAGTGCAGTCCTCTGGGTTGCTCTTGCTGTCTATTCCAGTCTTTTTAAAGTTAGTGCTTTGACAATTTCCAACAACAAAATGTCAATGTCCACCAAGAATAAGCTAGTAGTTGGTTTTTTGATTTGGTAGTAGCACATACCATACCGCTAGTGTTTCAGGGAATATTCCACACATACACAAGTATGGACAAGAGAAATAGTACATTGTTGATGATAAGTGCAGTTCGACTTTCCACATACCTCAGTTAGAACAGAAGTTGAACCCCCAATCCCCTGACCGACTATCTAGTGTGTCTGACCAATGATTATACGACCCAGAAGAATAGAAGAAGACTACAGAGTCTCGACCTATCAGAGTCACGGAAGCATGCTTGCAAAGTGCAGTAGTGCAACTGCAAGCGCTTCCGCTCACTCACTCGTGAACAAAAACCACACAGTGTTTTTTAGTTTTAAAGTTTTATTTCCAAATAAGAAATAAAAAAAAATCTTTATTTTTAATACCGCAGTATTCCCAGCGAGCAGTGGTGATAGATGACGTTAAAGTTTAAACACCCTTTCCTAGTATATACTTCAACACATCTAATTAGTAATAGTAACTTTGCAGGACTCGGGAGCCCTCACCTTGTTGGAACTTCAAGTCCTCCTGGTGGTGATGAGAAGTAGGTGGTTCTGTCTGTAATTAGAAAAATGTTGCACGTTAAAAAGCAAGCATTCATGAGTTGTGCCAAAACGTGTTGCATGTTATGGCTAAGCATGTAAGTTAACACCCTCCCCAAAACGGTGACTTTTTTTCAGACCCAATAATTAAAAAATAGTTTAACATTTTCTCTTCTGTTACGAGACGAAATAGGGGGTGGTGTATGGCATCTAAAAATATGACATGTTTTTTCTAGGCCTCATCACAACATCGGATGAGGCACTTCCCACCACCAGTGCTGGGGACAGCCGCGCGGAGGGGTACACTCCAGGGGCGGGTGCGGCGGCGCCGCAAGTGCCACCAGGAGGTGCTGCTGCGGGGGATTGCTCAGAAGCGGTGGACGGTGGTAAGTTATTATAATCCTTACTTATTGACATTTTAGAGTAGGCTCGCTAAGGGGTGTATGATGTACTGTACAGTAGACAGTACATTAGTAGAAGTACACTGTACTGTTATGAACAGTTACTAATTTAGAACTATATTTTTGCCAATCACGGAGAAGACAGTTACCCTTGACTTAGCCATAGCATTAGCGGCGGTAGTTCTCGAGTAAGCAATTGTCCCCCTCTATTTGACTTCAACTCAGCTGTGAAACTTTTATCGTGAAGCCAAGTCAGATCAGATGAACTTGAGGGATGTGATGAACTAAAAGGGAAAGAAGGGCGTAAGGAAGGACGAGCGAGTCGTAACATTTATGACTGTAAAGAATGATACATGTTTTTGAATGTATGCAGAGGTGGCTGATAGGAAGGAATCAGATGCATGGCTGCTTGAAGCAAGCCTGGTTGGAGGAGAAAGAGAAGATGACTGCCTGTGTGGGGGAATCGGAAAATGCATGTGTGGTGTGCATTGCAATATATCATTTGGGTGAAACTGAAATACAAGTCAAGACGGTGGTTTACCAAATAAAATGAAAAGGGTGTTAGTTGGTTGTTGCGAAAAAGTAAAGTTGGTACAGTTGAGACATTAAGAAGAATGATAGACGTTTACTTTGGAAGCATGGATAGTATCTTCTTCCTCATAGATAATAGAGGTGTATGTAAAGCAGACGCTCAGTGGATGAAGAGTGTTACTTTGTTTGAAAAGCATGTCCGTGCCAGAGTAGCAAAGCAGAGGAAATCAAAATACTAGCAGTGTCATTGTTCTGAAATTCTTCCTTGACTAACAGTACAGTAGTTTACTTTGCAAGCACAGCATATATTGTGTATGTATTGTATAGTTGACATTATATCAAGTCAAGTCCCTTCTTCCGGCAATTATGGGTACCACACTCACTCCCTATGTTAATAATTTTCTTTCAGCTGTGTCAATCATGGGTGGACTATCACTGTTGTTCACTCAATCTATCACAACAAAGCACCTAAAGGCATCCATCATATAAGCAAAGATCATGTGATAGGCTGGATGCATGATCAGAAATGAATAATCTTCATTTTCGTTTTGTAGTACTGAAGGCCCTGGGGGGTGGCAGTGTGAAATATAAATTACATTGAGTAGTAGCCCTTGATGTAACCGAGTATGGCCAGTGCCACCCCTATAGAAAAGTAAGAGCTTCCCTATCCCCACCTGCATAAAGTAATGCGAGTCTGCGTCATCATGGCTTGTGTCTGTTTTTCTTGGTTACAAGCTGACTGAGCTGGCATTATGCTGGCTACCACAAGTTCACGTACAAGTAATTTCTTTCGCAAAACTAGTAAAAAAAAGAAGAAGACTGGTGTACTCTCTGACTATGTAGTGAGTCCAAAGTGCTGCTAGTAGAATTCCTCAAACTCCCACTAATGTTACAGGCCTACAAAGACGGCGGAAATACACATGCCAAAATGTTATACTGTGCTTGCAAGTTGCTAGTGTTACTGTGAGACAACTTTCTGTTGAATTATTTTGTGTTATTCTTAAAGAGTATTGGTTACAGTATTTTTCTTTCTTTCTTCATATAGATGCTCCACAAAAGCTCACCAGAAAGGAGATGGCTGTCGGGCCAGGGCCCGGAAGCTGGAAGCCATTTATGCAGAATATCGCCGGCTGTGGGCTCGGGAACAAGAGGAGGAGGCGGTAACAGCGGCATCCTCCTCCAGTGCCTCCGGGTCCACCAGCCAGCAGCCTCCAGTACGGCGCCGTGGTCCGACAGCCTCCCGCCGCCGCCGCCGCTCAGCTGCAACAAAACCAGCAGCTGCCCTCCCCGCCCCCCAAAGCCTGGATGGCACGCCTGCGCCGGCTACGCCGCCGAGTGGACTCCCTGGAGCGCACGTTGGAGAAGCAGAAGCACCAGCTCCAGGACCTCCACAGAGAGCTGCGGGACCACCTGTCCACAGGACACCGCCGGAAGTGACTGTGTCCATTGACCCTTTTTTATCCCCTTCGGTGCTCATGACGAGCTCAGCTCGTCATGAGGCACAGTCCTTGTGTGCTCATGACGAGCTGAGCTTGTCATGACCACATCCATTTCTATTAGGGCCCAGCACAGGAGAGGAATATCTCAAGCAGCCAAGGTGTTAAAGACTGTTGGGGAGGGGGGGATTGGGAGTTGGGGATTCTGAGGGACTTTTTACAGGACATTAAAATGGACATTTGTTGGGGTTAGGGAGGGGGTGGTTTGGGTCTTTGGACTAGTTTATTTTTGTTAGGGTGAATATATAATTATTTATTTTGAATCAACATAGTGTACGCGTTCATATTACTTTGTGGGGTGGTGGGCGGGGGTTACTGCACATTTGGTTTCCTCAAACTTACCAGCATGATTAATCTAAAACGTCCCAAAGTTTACAAAAGTGCCACTAACAGAGTTAGTGAATTCAATTGGCCTACTATTACTTTACTAGTACTACTGTCAGTCTCTCCTCTCCTCTGAGTCCAGGCCCATTATTCTACCTCCCCAAAATGCTTATCTTACCTGTGATTCGTGTTTTAGAGTAGAGCTAGGTACAGCGCTGGCTGCATGGCAAATGGTGATTACGGTTGACCATGAAATCCATCCAGGACAGAATTTCCATTGTTGTGGTGGTAGTAGGAGTGGTACCACACTAGCAGTAGGAGCATATGAAAAACAAAGGAAAAACAAGCAATTTCAATGCAATAGGTCTCGAATTAGGAAAGTTTGGGCTATTGGTCTTGTAAATGACACATATTTTATTCATGTGTTGGTTTTGTAAACAGGGAAATGAATAGCTTTGTCATTTAAAATGCCAATACTTTTCATTTTTGCAAATATGACACTTATAGCATTTGTAATGCAACATGTTTTGTATTTCCGTGACTTAGATGTATTGATATTACAAATAACAATGGTTTTTAATTTTTTTAAATAATTAATACTTAAATAAAGTTCTTGTAATTTATAATGGCAATAGCTTAAACTTTTGGAAATAACTTGTGAAGATTATGTTCAGTGTAAGATTGAAAAGTGGAGTTGGAGTTGGAGGGTGGAGTTGGAGGGTGGAGTTTGAGTTGGAGAGTGGAGTTGGAGAGTGGAGTTGGAGAGTGGAGTTGGAGTTGGAGGATGGAGTTGGAGGTTGGAGTTGGAGGGTGGGGTGAGGGTGAGTGGGGGTGAGGATGAGGGTGTGAGAGTGAGGGTGTCTGTGAGGGTGTGTTTGAGGTTGAGGTAGTTTGGGGGTGCGGGTGTTTGAGTGAGGGTGTGCAATGGTGAGGAGGTGTGAGTGGGTGAGGGAGAGGGGGTGTGAGGGAGAGGGAGTGTGAGGGTGAGTGGGTGTCAGGGTGAGAGGGAGTGTGAGGGTGTGTGGGGGTGAGAGGGTGTGTGAGGGTGAGAGGGTGAGAGGGTAAGTAAGGGTGAGAGGGTGGGCAAGGGTGTGTGAGGGTGAGAGTGTGTGAGGGTGAGAGTGTGTGAGGTTGAGGGGGCTTGTGGAGTTGTGAGGGTGAGGGGGTGTGAGGGTGAGGGGGTGTGGGGGTATGAGGGTGAGGGGGTGTGAGGTTGAGATGGTGTGTTTGAGGGTGAGAGGGTGAAAGGGTGTGTGAGGATGTGAGTGTGAGGGTGAGCGAAGGTGAGGGGGTAAGGGATGGTGAGGGGGTGAGGGGATGTGAGGTGGTGTGAGTGTGAGAGGGTGAAGGCAAGCTCTGGCATTGGAAAGACAATGCGCACCCCTGCACCGCGGTCTGATGGACAGTGTTTATGTACCAGTGCCAGTGTGTCATACTAGCACCCCCTGCCCCCATCCAAACCAAAAAGGGAAAAATGTATAGCCCACAATTCTTAGCATATTTAATAATATTTGTTAACAATGAGAAAAGCCCTGGTTAGAGAACGAGGCTTTATCCATCACAATCCCCGCAAGGTAACCCAAACAAAATTTGACATTTCTTTAATGTCTGCAGCCTGACAAGAACCAAAATGATGCGGATATTACACCCAACACCGTGAAAGACAGTACCTAGCTTGAAATCCTTTGCAACCCCCTTTGCAGTAGCACAACATACCGAATGAGAGCACAGATGATGGAAAAATGTGAAAGAGTAAGGCATCTATACTAACAGTCTGCATGCATGCAAAAGAACACTACCTTAAGTTGTCCCTACAACACTTTCATTGAGATTGATTAATGCCTCTTCCCTTGATCACTGTGATACCTTTACTGAGGTGAAAGCAAAGGGCAACATGAATATATGAGAAAACAGGGAAAGATAATCAGTTTAACCAATAGAGTAACAAATGCACCTATGTAAGATAGATAAATATCCTACTAACTTCCCAGAAAAATGAACACCTTTGTACATGGAGATTTCTCACGTAAAGAAAGGAGGGTGCAACAATTTGACGTGGATCATTGTAGAATGTGGTTGAGTGGCGAAGCCTGAATCAGAACATCCACTTATTTAACAACAGAGTACACATCTCAAGTGAATTGCTGTGGGGAGGGGGGAGTAGAAATGCGGGGGAAGGAGAAATGCGAGTCACGTTAGAGGGAGCAGAGCGGGAGGGGGGTGGGGAGCAGAGCCTTTGAAGAGCGGAGAAGCAGATTGCCTTCAAGGCAAGTGTGAAGCAGTGGGCGGGGAAGCACAGGAGCAAATGGTAAGGTCGGGTCTGATGCAATTATGTCAAGCGCGCTGGGGAAGCCTGTGGGAGGGAGGCTGAGGCTTTGATGTGGGGAAATGCGCGTGCTTGTGGTCACGTGATTTCACGTGAACTGTTGAAAATCCACACTCGCAATCCGCCTGGTTTAACTTTCTGGTTTCACCCCAATAGGTCTCTCTGCGAGACCTAAAAATTAGACATTGAGTGGCCTGAGAGGAGTATTAGAAGGAACAGTATATTTGTAGCCTAAGCAATGCTGAAGATAAGTATGGAAAAAAATTGCAGGGATGATTATGGTTACAACGAGAACAGTGACACTGCAGCGTAACAAGTCTTGACATGTAGGAGGATGATGTTGACGATGGATCCAATCGATGGTGGGCATGAAATTCAGAATTCATTTGAAAAAACTCATTGGTGTTTTTTAAAGCAGAATTACAATATCCCAGGATTCATCTAGCTGCCTTAAAATTGATTTGAGGAGGTTGCTTGCACCTTATCCTCCCCAGCAAGTGTGTGGAATTATTGCTGTCATTTAGTCACACCTCAATGAAAACCACACAGCCCGGGGGAAGAGAGTTAGGGTTTGAAAATTGCATGGGAATGGGTTTTTGAGAGAAAGTTTTGTGGAGAGAGGGAAAAAAACACAGCATGGACAAACAACAAATGAAGAAAAACAAATACTTGGATACGAAGATATCCATAAATCTTTTAAGGGACATAAAGACAGTGCATGCTTGTAGTTGTTTGCTAAATGGATGGTTCGGTTACTAAAAAGTAGTACTAACTACAACTTACTATGTAGTACTAAACTATTAGACAGTACAGGGCTGCTGTAATTACGCAATTTCACTCAGAGAGAGAATGACTTAGTAGTACATTACATTAGTTTTAAAAATAGCAAAGAAAGTTATGAAATAGCTGTAGGGATGAATTTGAAGCAGAGAGTCGCACTCGTAGAAGTTCAAAACAATAAGTTATTTAAAAGATAAGGAGAAGTGAAGAAGATACTGCAACTGTATGTTGTTGTTGTCCTGTTCAATTTGGGAAGTTGCATGCATCCAGCCATTCCTCTTATTCGCGGTACTCCTCCATTGATTACATCTGACGCTCCATCGATCAAACTTGGTGACCAGACACACTGTCCACTGCCTGCCTGGCAGATGCGGAATTGCGGATTGATGTTGTTCCCATGGCACAAGGTAAAAGCCGGCCTGCAATTGTTGATGGGACAACAGGAAGGGATATTAAAACAGCACTGAGAAAAAATATAAGGTACGGTGTGTAGTGCAAAAATAACAGTTTCAGAGGCGACAGTATTACATACAGGCATCATTTCTAAAGTGCATATTCTGAGTCTCCTTTTCAAGGATAGTAATTGCACACAGCAGGCCAAGGCCATGCAGACGGTCAAGGCAGGCACCACTGAGTGAACCAACCTGATGATGTAGCACACGTCTTTGACACAGACAGACAAAGCATATCTAATTTTATGCAGCAAGCCCCATAGCCACAATTTTGCATGAACTGCTGTCTGATCTCTGGCATACACTACACTGGCTCGACCACTCCCATACCACGACTAGACAGACATGTAGGTCTGCTGTGGTTGTTGTTGACTTGTTTACCTGTTGTTTGACACTCACGAAACGGCCATATTTCTTCCATAAACCGACAATGATGATGATCCATCCATCCCAGTGAGTGACTGTGTAAAGAATAAAGATAATATATAACTTTAATCATCAAGACTCATCATCATCATGGTATGTTATTGGCAAACTCAATGTTGTCTACACACTGAGTCAAAGGACATTTTCCATATTGGAAAAAGGCAACACAGTGGCTGGCCCCTGCAGTAGAAGTACAATTTGTATTAAACAGGGTAACAGAGTACACTTTACATTTAGTGTGTAAAAGATTAAATAATAATAACAGAACACATAGATAGGATTTACTTCATGCACAACAAACAAACAACAATTGCTTTCATCAGAGCCAGACAGCCAGTGTTGTCCACCACTGCATGCCATCTCATCATTCATTACCTGTTCCACTTGACATCATCTTATTCTTAAGTGAAGGGCCACAGGGCAGCCCCTCATGTCAATTTCAGAAGGTGCAGTCAGCATAGTGAGTCATTCCAGGCCCACTTCTTTTGAGGGGACTTATGTACGGACTGAAGCGACAGTTTCTAGATTCTGCGTAATCCGGCCATCTGCCTTGAGGGAAGTGGATATGGGGAGTCTAGAGGAGGAGGATAGAGGAGCATGACTGACTTGTGAACTACAGGAATGCAGACAGCGGCACCTTCAATATGGAAAATAAGATGACAGTGCTGCTGATGGATTTGTTGTGATTAAAGTTTTGTTGTGCTAAAAGTTGCAAATCAAAGAAAGACACACAGAAATAAAAGTCAAAAAGGACGGAAGAAAACAAAAAGTACGTTTTTTAAGCCTAGTTGTCAGGGAACTAGAGCTCGTCCTCAAACTCTGTGAATTGAACATGGAGTAGGTCAGCTAATAGAGAAGAGCTTCCGTCACCTAAGTCGGTGTCCTCTTCTTCCTGCGTGGATTCACATATTTTGTAATCTGGTGGTATGAAGTGCTGATTCATCTTGATCATTGTTAACCTCTCCACATTTTTGGACGAGAGGCGGGACCTTTTTGAAGTGACAATGTCACCAGCAGCACTGAAAACTTGTTCCGAAGACACGCTTGCGAGTGGGCAAGACAAATAATTTATAGCCAGCCTGCTGAGCAGTGGCCAGTGAGGCCTTTTCCCATACCAATACACCAATGGGTCATGATCAATGTAGACCTCTGTTGGGTCATCCAGATACGCCTGCACCATCCACAAGGTGGCCTCCCTGGGTGGTGCTCCACTTTGCATATCATGTGTTGCCTTTGCATCAACACTGGAGCAAGCAAACCCTTGCTGAGTTATCCAATCCGCTTCCGACAATATCATGGCTGGGCCTGGTGCAGGTGATGAGGACAAGGATACTGGTGTTGCTGTCGGTAACGGCTGTGAGGGAAAGTGACTGCCTTCGGCCACAGAAGTAGACCTTGACGCCGGATGGCCTGCTGCTTCAGTGGTACTTGTGGGGTTTCCTTCAATTTCCTGCCACTCTTTTTCGAACCGAGTGGCTGACCCAGCTAGCCAATGTTTGTACTTTGAAACATCTTCTTCATCAAAAGGAATGAATACTTTGCTGGTCAGTGACTTTTTGTACCATGGATCCAGAATAGTGGCACAAATGTAATGTTGTTCTGAATGTATTTTTTTAAGCCTTTCATTGACAAGTAGGCGGCTTAATAAGCTCTCCGCCAACCGATATGCGTCTTGTTTGTTAACATCAGCTCGGAACGTTGAAGACACCGCCTTCAGTTGTTGTTCTAGCATGAACAACAATGGGATAGCTTTGCCCAAACTACAGTCCTCTCTGCTGACTTCACGGGTGAAGACCTCAAAAGACAAAGCATGTCTGTCAGGCTTTTAACTAGGTCCCATTCCTCCGCCTCTAGCCTCATGTCTTTCATAGCAGCAGACCGTATGTTAATGCTATTGACATACTCATTGATTACCAAGTTCTGCTCAAACAGACGTTCAAGCATGTAGAAGGTTGAGTTCCATCGTGTTGCCCCCTCCTGGATGAGTCTTTTGACTGGCACTCCACGGCTACGTTGAATGAGCCTCATCTCCTTCCGGGCCTTAAAAGAACGGCTGAAATGTCTGCAGATTCTTCGGCAAGTGGTCAGTAACTTGCTGACTGTGTTTTCTCTTTTCAAGAAATCTTGAACAATAATGTTAATGCAGTGCGCCAAACACGCACTCTGAAGTAGCCACCATCATTCATGGCCTTAAATATATTACTGCCATTATCCGTGGAAACATAACCAATCATGTGACTTCTTGGCACCAGCCATTTAGAGACCTTACTCTTAAACTTATCCAACATGTTTACTGAAGTATGAGATTTCTCCATGGCAAACATGGCTACTGTTGCATGTTTTCGAGTAGCTTGAAAAATTGTGCCACTGTCAACACCTGCAGATATCTTATCTCTAACCCCTGCAAAAGAGACCGAGTGTGCAGTGATGCACATGTAATCCACGGCTTGGCAACTGGTCCACATGTCTGTTGTCAGGTGGATAGGGTGAACAGCACTCTTCTGCAAAGCTGACCCAATCACTTCCAGCAAATCTTCATGCAGTGCTGGAATCGCAACTCTGGCAAAATAGGACCGGCTAGGAACCTTCCTCTTAGGCCAGACTGTTGCCATAAATTCTAGAAAACCCACCCCTTTCATGAAAGAAAAAGGTGAGAAGGTCCAGCGCTAGCATTTTAGCCAGCTTTGCGTTATACAGATGTGCCGTTGGGTGGTTGAGTTCAAATGGCGCCTCCGACCAAAACATGCTTTTAATGGTGGTCTGGACCATTTTACGTGATGATGATGATGAAGATGCAGACTTCTTCAACCCAATTAGGCTTATTGATGTACTTTTTCGCATTGGTGTCTCTCCCAGACTCTTAGTGTGGCTCATACATGTTGCTGGGGTAGAGGGTGTGGGCGCTACCACTGCAGTGCTGCTGCCAGGGGTACTGGGTGTACCAGAAAAAATGTCTGTCGCTTCTTCACTTCCCCCTGCACGATCATCCCCTCGTCATCATCAGATGCAATATGAATGGATACATTTGGATTTGTTGTACTTTTGTATTCCTGGATCTTCCTTAGATGCGCCCCCCAAATGATAGTGATGTTTTTGGCGATGACCTCTCTGGCCTCCGGTACCATAGTTGGTACCAAGCTTACCGCGACTAACTACACTTTTACAAATTGAACAAACAACCCTGTTTTCCGCCTTTTTGCTAACACTAAAGACGTTCCAAACTGGGGACTGGAGATGTCTGCTGGTGGTGGAGGTGCTACTTTCAGTTTCAATGCCAGATGAAGTGGAGGATGGGCGTGGCTGAATTTGATTCTGTTGTGCACTTACAGCACCACTACTTGAGGTAATGGAGGTTGAGCTGGATGGAGGTCCCTGCCGATGAGAAAATATGGAAGCTGTAGGTCGTGTTGTTGGTGTAGTAGTTAACTGCGTTGGTGGTGGTACCAGTGCCATGCCGCCCACATCCCGCTCAGCAGCAATTCGGGATAGGGTAAAAATGTCTGTCTGCTGCATGCCCGCTGGGGCTGGAGTGATGACTGTGATGACTGGGTCGTCGTCAGACTGTTCAGCAGCAGCAGAATACACCACTTCTTGTTCGTCGTCATCACCCATAAGTGAAAGCCTTGCGGGACCCTTCCTTTTAGGCTTAGCTACCTTTGTCGGCTCATGGCGTGCCTCACTCTTGGACTGCATTGGTGGTTTCCAATCAACATCAAGATCATCAGAAGGAAGGGGACTTGAAGAAAAACTTGTAGTAGCCCTCGACCTTTTTCTTGCTGGGGATCTGGATTTCAATGGATTATCATCGGGAGGAGTGGCTTCCTCGGATTATACCTCCGCTTCAATCTCGATTTCCTGATGTGCCCCTACTTCTGGAGGAGCAAGCATTGTGGGCAGTTGTGCCGCTCCATGCGCCTCTAGTTGCGCCTCTCCTTGCACCTCTCCTTGCGCATGTACTTGCGCTTGTACTAGTTGCACCTGTGGTTGTCGTTGCGGCTGTGATTGTTGAACACTCGTCAGATGAGTTACACCCTGCATTGTTCTTGTGATGAGCCAACATCACTGGTCGATGGTGATTGAGCAATTGCCTCTGCAGCACTCATGGTCTTGGACCTAATTTGGCATGGTGGCACTGAGCCCAATGAAGCGGAGGTGCTGCTCCCAGCTTGGTCCCCGGCGAACCCCGCTGCTGCAGGCGTAGTTTTTTTCCCCCGAAAAAAGTTTCTGTGGGTACACCAGTCTCCTTGGTAAGTGGCGCCACTTGCTTCTTCTGCTCCTTCTTACTGGCAGTGGCACTGGAAACTTTCTTGGTAGAGGAGCTACGGCCACCTTTCTTTGGGCTCATCTTCTTCAGATGTCAGAACAGCAGGCCGCAGTTGCACGAGTTGCAGAGATGTCTGTGGCCACACGTGACGTCACGTGATGTTGTGCTGCACACACCGCTGCAGTACTTCTTCCTGGCACTGATGAATGATGAACGATGACTGATGTGGTTCTCTTGTGCACCTAAAAGCAAAGAAAGCCAGAGGAACATCAGTTAAATAAATGTTGCATATGTCGTGCTTCAATTGATATTTGCAACTAGGTATTTATTATTATTACAACACACCCAAAGACCCAAAATAAAAATTGCAATTCTAATCAAAAATGGATGTTTACATTAATAGAAGAGAGACCACACAGAGAGAGTTGTTTCATGCCCCACTGAGTACCCCTGGGCGTAATGGATGAAAGCAAGTCAAACTGGGTGCAGGCCTGAGAACACTGCCTGGCTTCAAAATGGCCCCTTGACCCCCAGCCACATGGCCAGGCCCTGCCTGGACCAGGCCTAAAAAAATGACCCCTACCCACATGGCCAGGCCCCAACACCACCCCAAAAAGTCGAAAAACACACAAAAATCACCACAATCCAATACCATCCATGCCCTCAAAGATGTTTAAATTCAAGACACCCCACAGAAAGACTTGGTCCATGCACCACTCACTACCCCTGGGCCTACTGGCTAGTATGGCTTTACAGGAACCCCAAAATTTAAAAAAAAATCCACATATAAGTTATAACAGTGAGCTAAAATTCCATGACATAAATGAGATTTAAGTTCAACAACACTCACAGAAACAGTTGTATCATGCACCCATGATTAACCCTGGGCCTACTGGATACTGTGGCTACCTACAATATATTTTTTTTAAAGTTGTGAAAAAGTTTTAAAATTGTAGTTGCAGCAACTGCAATGCCCCAAACAAACAACACCAACTTACTTGTAAAATCTCAAATCCAAAAGTGATCCAACGTCCAAAAAGTCCTCAAATACAAATATCCAGCAGCAGCCACAAAGAGTAATCCTTCCAGCTCCAGTTCCAAATAAAAAGTGACCAGGACATGGACAAAGCACTGGGAGGAGCATGCTGGACAGGAACGGAAAGTTGGAGATTCTGGGGCACTTCCTTCCTTCCACTCCCCTCAAAAATGGACTCCTTGCGCCAAAAAGTGCAGCCAAATGTCAATCTGAGTTATTCTGATCAAAATCATCATTTTCAGAAGGTTTATGCGGCCTGCGGTGGATTTCTTGTGCAGAATTGCAATTTTTGCAAGTTTGGGAAAGCGAGCTGTTCAGATCTCCCTCCGGAATTCAGCTGCGCGCCGCATCTACATGCTCGCAATTGTTTACTCCCGCGATACGTGATCGCGGGCCCTTAAGACGTACTCGCGTTGTCAAACTCTAGCTGTGCAAGATGGCTGGCCACAATTACATGCTCGCGGTCGAAAAACTCTTGCGCGATCACGCAAGATCCAAAATGGCGCAGCACATGCAATCAGGAGGAAAAACAAATTGGGGAACTCAGAATCACTATAAGTCAATGCCGCACGCGCGATATTGTATTTTTGAAGAATGACCAAGCAAAAAAATCCGCCAGCTTGCGAATTGCGGATTTTTGGGCAAATTCGCGCGATTCGCGTACCGCCAATTTGCCAAAAATCCGCAAAGTCCGCGAACGGAACGGATTTTCAGCCCATACTTAATCCGTTATTATTTGTCTTTTTTTTTGCACAACTTTTTTTTCTTCTAATTTAACTCTTTTGTGCAGGTCTATGTAAAGGCAGTGTAGTACTGCACAGTAAGGTTGTTTGAACATGCATGTTCACAACTATCAAGGGTTTGTAATGATGCTGTATATAAATAAATGTTTCTATATTTAAGAATTGTGATTATACCACTCCTGTACAATTGTTTCTTTTTCTTTTGATTGGTCCCTGAAGAAGGGACTTCGTCTCGAAATGCATTGGGCATTAATATTTTAATCAAGATTCATCCTCATGCTTATCTTCTTGTATTTTCTTGAAACACATGGATTGTTGTATTAGCAACAAGGATTGAAATGTATATTAGCAATAGGTTAATCTCTGGAAGTGTTTGAAAAAAAGCGAATGAGATTTATGTATAAGATTAAGCAGTCTGACGATGTGCGCACAGATTTCCAAGCTACCAAGAAGATCGTGGCTTTATTCAATTGTTGTACAAATGACATCTCTGTAACATCCTGCCTGGGCCACATCTAACCAGGCTTTCATACTTTGGGCCTGATCTTGAGACTGGCGGTCCACAGACCGCCAGACTCATAGTGATAAGGCTGTTGTGGTCCAGTCACCTCCGCACCGCTGTTCCGACCGCCCCATTATAAGTTGGGCAGTCTGACCGCCATGGCGACCCCAGAGCTTCCAGGGGACTGCCGTTCCCTGGTGGTGGCACGCCAGTCAGGGCCTGAGTAATATGTTGGGGGTGCCCCTGTGGCACGGCCAAGCATATTACGAGTTTCAGCACCGCCAGCGGTGTCATGGAAAAGGCTAGCGGTCCTGAAACAAAGGGGGCTCTACGGGGCCCCCTGTTGCCCATTTGAATGGGGATGCATGCAGGGGGGCACAACATGTTCCCCCTGTGTGCTTGCACCCACGTTCCTGCACGGCATGAACTTTATAGTCCATGTCGTGCAGGAACTGTTCTTGGCGTTCCCATTGCGGTACCCAATTTCAGAGGCAACACTGTGGGAACTCCAAAAACAGCCTGCCAGACATGAGAAAACTCATAATCTGGCGGGTGGCCCAACCACGGATTTGACAATGTGGGAGCGGGCTGCTCGCATGGCAGTCTACTCCTGCACCGCAAAACTCATAATCTTACCTTTTTGGAAGGGGTGCAGCCAAGGAGTATAACACATATATGGTAGAATTGTTCTACATTTCAAAATACTGGAGCATGAATCTCATCTTTATTTAAAGATGCTATAGGGAGCTAACTTCTTAATGAGACAGTAGTAATTATTTGTAGGGCAATTGGTGAATATTAGGTGCCTGATTAACAAATGTAAGAGTGCCTACCACTTTTGAGTAAGTTTACTACTTTTTTCGGTATTCACAAACTGCACTTTTGTAGTATCTTACACTTTAGTAGTAAGTCCAGCACTACATATGGAAAATCACTTTCCATAGAAAGTAAGGGAGATAGGTACTTAATATAAAACCCTGTAGGGAGTAATGTTAAATTAAATTATTTGAAATAGTGGAGACTTAAAATAAACACCTATAGGAAATAATGTTACATTAACCCCTTCGCTGCGGCGGCTATTCCGCCGCAGCGCTAAGGGGGAGGCCGGGCCGCGCAGCGGTCCCGTGCTCGTGATGGAACCGGTCCGTCGCGGCCTGCGGGTGAGTTGTGCTTGTGACGGAACGGTTCCGTCATAGCCCCGCCCTCATTTCAGAACGTCAGCGCAGGCACGGAATTCGCGCCGTGCAGGTGCGGCGAGCGGGCCGTGACGGAACCATTCCGTCACCAGCACAGCCCACCCGAGGCTCGTGACGGAACGGAACCGTTCCGTCACAGCCCCGCCCTCATTTCAGAACGTCAGCGCAGGCACGGAATTCGCGCCGTGCAGGTGCGGCGAGCGGGCCGTGACGGAACCATTCCGTCACCAGCACAGCCCACCCGAGGCTCGTGACGGAACGGTTCCATCACGAGCATGGGAGGGGTTAAATGATTTAAAATAGTTACAAATATAAATAAAAATTTATTTACATTTGTAACTATTTTAACACCTTAGCAGCTATGGAACGTCCAGCTCCAGTGCTGAACGTTCCATTGAGCAGGTGAGGTTTGAACGTCCAACGGCCGACGGCAGCACTCCCGAGGTAGTGGTGCCGTCGGCCGTTGGACTAGGCGCAGCACTTATGAGGTTAAATAATTTAATTTAACATTATTATTAATGTTGTGCAAAGAGCTCCCAAATGTGGGCCACTTTTATTTGCAGTCCGGCCATGAGCCAAACTCCTGGCAGCAGTGCCCAGTATAAGTACTAAGTACTTGACCAAGCCTCACTAAACTCATAAAAGTTTCAAAATACAAAATGTTTCACAGAACTATAAGTAAAGTTCAACAAGCATTGGCAAAGTCACTGGGTCTTGCGCTTGAGTCCCATTTAATAGATTGGGCTTACCGCCGCGCTCTTTGCCACGGCCGGTTTTCTGCCGAATTTGTTTCAGGGCCAATTTTGCACGGCCCTGTAACAAAAACGGACCCCCACCCGTGCGGCGCACCGGGGGATTACCCGGTGCCCGCTATGGCCAGTCCGGGCCTGATTTTATAGGAGGCTAAGTGATACGCCAAACAGCCAATAGCATCGGTTGAGAGGGACATACTCTTCCTTTTCCGGTTAGAGCCTAAGGTAACCGTAGGTCAGCACACAGATGCGTTGTTAAGCCAGACCCAACACGATCTCCCATAGTTGCAGGTCCAAAATATGTAATTGAGAGAAGCTATTGCTTGCATGCAAATGAAAGCATGAATCTCCTAAATCCTCCACTTTTTATTGTTTTGAAAGACAATCCTTGCACTACACCTGCTGGCTCTTGCTTCTATGTAAGCATTTTATTCTGATGTTCTGGGACCTAAATAAGGATTATTTTTAGAAATGCTCCAGGGACAAATAATTACACTAAACAAATACGACTGAAATGGTGTCAGCGTTGCTAATGTGAAGACAGCATTTATGCATATTTGTTTTTCGTTCAACAAGTACATTCAGTTTTTGAGGGCAACACATCAGGTGAAATCAGTTGCCTTTACAATGCGCACTTTGTTGGGGTTCAAACAAGCGCTTTATTGTTAGGTAAAGACAAGAATGTCTAGATTCAAAGTAAATAAGAACACATATTTACCTCTGGCATCAACGTTGTTTGAGTTCGATAGTTTACCTTTCAGTAACATAGCAAGACAGTGTGTAAAATTATCATACATTATGGCTGTTCCCATGCAAACTAGTGCGATTTATGTCTAAATAAAAGATCGTGTGGATCAAATGTCAGGCTTGCAAAGTCTTCAAGTTTTTTTTATGGACAAACGAGAATTGATGATAGCTTTATGCTTTATGCTTATACTGCCACCTAGAGGTGGAAACCAGTATTGCCATCTTGCATTGTTGTTGCTCATGAACAGACCCATGGGGTTTCCTAACAAGTGGATTGATTAATCAACATAAAACTAGTAAACTTCAGCAGCTAAATATAAGCAAGAGCTAACCATTTTACATTTATGTACAGTAAGCTTAGCTCCTGTAGTACTCATTAACTTACTCTTACACGCTTTTGTGAGTTGCCCCCCCCCAAAAAAATTCTAAAATTGGAATATTCAGGAAATATTCATATCCAATTTGTGCAATAGAAAACACTATTCTCTGTTCACACTTTTACTAGTAGGGAGTTTGACATTTCGGGGCCAATTCACTATGGAATGTAAGACTATGTAAAAGAGTACTCATGTAGTAGTTCTACGTCTTGTTCTCAGAAATGCTTTTGTGAATCAGCCCCATGGAATCACCAATAGTACAATCTATCATTCTTGAATCTAGGACCGCAAGCATTGAAAACCATTCCCACCAAAAATGCATCACTTACAAGAAACTAAGTTATAAAAGACTTCTAAGCATTGTTTGGGCCAATACAACTTCGAATTCCTTGACTCGTAGAGCCTCGTGCAGTGCTTTTCTGCACGTCTAAAGTATGTCTGCTCGGTTATAGCGCTCAGAGAATTCTTAAAAATAAGCATGCAAGCGAGTATTGTGATTCTGAATAGCTGAATATATTTTGCTGGGTACCCCGGTGTCTCCTCTACACCTGCACTCATTTGGAACACGTACAAAGCTCTTATCCGGTTCATAATTACACCCCACTCAATGCTTCTTCGAAAACGAGAAATCCAGAATGTTAACACTTTGAAAAGCATTGTTTAACCTGCAAAACGAGCATGAGGCAAACACTCGAATTAGAAGTGATCTACAAATTAACGGTGCCATCAGCGAGAGCAGCGAGAGATTGCATTTTGTGAATCTTGTATTTACGTAACGCAGGCAAACACCTGGCGTGATTACAATCAGAGGAATTAGAATGTGGAGAGCATTGTAGGAAATTGCTAGCACTTTAAACTCACGAGCAGTAGATCTCCAGGAAATTATAGGTATTTGAATTCGTATGTTATTCCAAAATACATACTTGAAGAAGAAATCAAAATAATGCCAAACAATATGACCTATAATATAAAAGGTCACAAATGTAACTATCTCCAGGAACAGGTGACGTAGTTTAAAACTCAGACACAAGCAGCTGAAACTGAAATAGCAACATCTGTCAGTGGACAATAATATTTCACAACCCCTGAGCCTGATAGACTGAACTCTACACAAATATAGATAACTCTTTTATGCTTATACAGAAACCCTACTTCAGAAGCTGAAGTGGAGTCATTTTGAACGACCTCCCTCCCTCCCTCCCAAAAATGTAAATAAATAAAAATCCCAGGTGTGTGGCCGTTTTACAGACTACACTGTTTTTACTATCACTGGTAGTGGACGCTTAACCAAGATTCTAGCAACTACGTTAGACAAAGTAAGCCAAAGCATATTCTCTGAAGACAAGCAAGGTTTTACTAGGGAGTCACTTGATGTCCATAAATGTCAACCAGCTCCTTGCAGCAATGGATGTGACTGCTGTTGAAGATCTGTTCTATTCATGAATGCAGAAATGTAATCTGATCAGGTTTGTTGGCGCGTCTGGAGGCAGTCCTGGGAGAGCAAAGATTCCTACGGTCAATTCTCCTAACCATCCAACCAGCCGCGGCCGCTGCAGGTAAGAGCGGTGGGGCGAGGTGAGGGGGGGTTTCGAGAGACGACCACGAGGGAAAATTAAATAACTAATTCATCACCCCTCTTGCGGCTGCGACTGCATCCAACTCATTTCAACTCATCTATGGCCAATTGAGGCTCATGCATAAATATTCATGCACTGTGGAACCGGGGAAGGCTCTCATCGTAGCGGTTCACTCTACAGACTGAGCTACTGGCAAAACTGGCATATTCAGGGATGAACATCGAACCCTTCGTAGAGCATGGAACTACCAACAAAGTAAACATATTTATGCCAACTTATCGACAGCCTAGTCAATTCTACTAATGTTAGATACCTTGACATGGTCATCTGCGAGAACATGGAATATCTGCACAATTACAACAATTATATCACAACGAGGCATGAATATGCAAACTCCTCAACCAAAGTCAGAATATTCATTTGGCTTTAATCGCCAGGATCATCTTTCTAAAAATGATTATACTGTCCTTATATGTATGTTCTGAGAAATGTCTTTGATAAAGCAGAGTCAAGATTCATGAAGTTTATGTGGAATGAGAAAAAATATCTCTTACTAAGAAGAGCTATTGAAGCCTTTTATCACTTTTAGGCATTACAAATATCAAATTGAATAGAGGAGGTGGCAATAAGGGAAAATAGATGAAGGCAGGTTGAAAACTGTTAGTTTATGAATATAAAAGCAGTAGAATTTCGTTTTAATCCGGTTTAGAATGTTATCTATTCCTTTAGATAATGAATTCCATGTTTTATGTATTTGACGCTTTGAATGGCTAAATCACGTCGGATACAATTAAATAACAATGCCTTGTTGAATAATAGATGGCAAATTGGACTATTTGCATTTAAGTGATAAATACAAAATAGATAAACAGGAATTTGAAATGTAATGGGCTTAGACTACATAATAATGTTGCAATAAAAATTTAGAAACATATCACCTTTTTGTTTATGTTAAAGTTCTGTATTGGTTATGAATACATGTACATGGCGCTTTTGAAGCACTATTTATAAGTCAGTCAGCACTATTGAAAGGTGTGACTCTTCAGACAGTTGGATGTAAATTAGCTAAATGTGTCTTTTAGAGGCGGTACAACTTTGCACATCTGTGACTCATTGTAAATCTAACCACTGGTAACTATAGTTGTTTCACGTGTCCTAGGAGGTAGTGCCTGTCACTTAGGGACCCATGAGCATGACGGGCGGATCGCCACTGCTGGGCAGGATGTAGTCACCGCCGGCCCGGTGGTGGCGATCCACCCACCATATGGCCCCGTATCACTCCTGCCATATTTGTATGGCATGGGGCACTGCGGCGGACAGAAAGACCATCTGCTGCTTTTCCGCCGGTCAGATTCCCGACTGGGCGGAAAAGGCCCTTAACATGGTGGGGGTGCCTTGCAGGCACTGCCATCCATATTAGTATGTGGCTTTTTCAATGCCTTTCCATGGCGGAAACTCCGCCTTGGAAAGGCATGCGGATTTTGCTTCGGGGGCCCGTTCCGAGCCCCCAGGGGGGTGGAGGGCATGAGAGGCTGCACTTGGGGGGTACCTATGGTTCCCCCCAACATTGGCATGGACAAGGTGGCAGGCACCACGCGGGGCCTGTCACGTTGTGCATGCCAATGCACAACATGCATATATTGCATTGTGGCGGGTGCTGCTTACAGCACCGCCCGCCACAATGCAATATATGCAGGATGCCACCACCACCATGGCAGTGGCATTCTGATTGCCATGGCGGGACCGTCGCACTTCTGGCGGTCGGTCCCGTACCGTTACAGTGGCGGGCGGACAAAGCTTTGTCTGCCCGCCATCGTAATGGACCCCTTAATTGGGAGAGGATGTGGCCTAATGGCTAAAGCGGTTGACCTCGGCGCTGGGGAATCTGATTCGAGTCTCGGAGCCGACGCTCAGCATCCTGTGATTTTGGGCAAATCACTTAATCTCCCTATGCCTAACAAAAATGAATGTGTCCATCTGTAACGAAATGGGACCCCCACCCTCCCAAAACAAATTCACTAATACTTATTTGAACAATGTGAACAGAAGATCACAAGAAGTGTACATGTAGTTATATGGTATAACAGTTAATGCCCTTAATGAAGAAGTGGTGTAAGTGTGAAATATTTTTTAAAAAAATTAAAGTCCTCCTGCATTTCAAAAGATGAACTAAAAGTCAAAATCAAGTTATTGGTGTTTACATGCAGTTAACATTTATAGTGCCAATACATCTTCTCAGGGGGGCATTGGGCACATATGTGACATTTCTACCCAGTACCATGGCCAGTCTCCTTGCTGCTCTCCTATCATGGTACACACAATGGCCTACTATCATTCTGCTTTTAAATTATAAATTGCATCAATAACATCATGGTGGCGGCTTGTACCCAAACCAGTTTAAGCATATAGGCTTTTCTATACTTGAAATCTGTACCCAGTTGGGCATTTTATGCCTTTTTCCCAAAAACTGATTGAAGACATTTAATAACATTGTTAAATATTTCCGCCCACTGCCAATAAACTTTCCTAAGTCCAGCGTTATGTGTAAGATAATGCCATACTTTAAGCACAGTACCTGCATACTTCCCAGCAGGCAGCTCTCTAAGAGAAGGAGTAATAAAAGTGCTAATATTACCAAATGATGGTCTTCCAGTAGAGTGGCTTCCACAGCTCTGTTTCCCAGGTGACATGGTCCATTTGAATTTTAATGTAACCAACCAGCTTAGAGGGCACATTGACAGGAAGTTGAAGTTAGGAGGCCTGAAATTAAGAACATGCCTGGCGTTAGAACGTTCTCCAAATTCAGCCTCTTTTGACTTGGCAATCTGCACTGCTGTGAAAGAGAATGCCCACAATAGCTGGGACTGGTCAGATAAGGAGTTTTTAGCCCTTCCTGATGGGAACCCCAAACTTAATTATAAAGAGACAAGCTTTGTTTATAAACCTTGGTAATGGAGAACTGCTGTCTGTGTGAATCAGTTGTCCTGTCTAGAATGATGAATTATCGCATTAGTTGGAAAACCAACTCCAAGATTGTCCCAGGTACAGAGGGGTATTCTGTCTTGCGGTGTGGGCCTCATTTTTTAAAAACATGTGAGCATAGCTTGGGAACTCGAGAGTCCAGGGTAGAAGGAGACATTAGGACCACCAAAGCGTGCTCCTTGAAGGCAGAGGTAAATGCTTGATGCCATGCACGCCGATGGCACGGAGGAACTATAAATGAACGCAAATGTAATGAAAAAGCTGAGTATTGTGCTGTTGGATCTGATTATCAGGCCACCAATCTGAAACACTGATGTACTGGCATTAGAGTGTGATGGTTGCCCAGTATTATTTAATCATAATAATGACAATGATAACAATAATAATAACAACAACCACTGCAACAAAATAATAATGTCAATAGTAACATTATTATGCAATGCTTAACATTTTTACTAAGCACAGTAAATGACAGGTATCACTGTTACCCAATTTATCAAACTCATAAGGATGTAAGGATGAGTTGTCTACATCAAGATTCAACCTTGCGACTTGCAGTTCACACCAGTGGCTGTATAACAGATAGGATGCTCCCTCTCTGTGTGTGCCGTGGCACAGCTTCATACTGGTGCACCAGGTGAAAACAGCGGCAGCCGACACAAACAATAAGTGGTGGACAGGAGGGGGAGCGCTTGAGGGTAATATAAAAAAAGACTTACCTTAAGCTGCCGGCCACCTTGCACCTCGGTGTTCCTCTGCTTCCCGGTTCTAGCAGACCCTGGGACAGCATCTGAGACTCCGTGTGCAATTCCTATGCTGCTCTCAAGCTATTACCCATAGCATGAGAGCAGCGTGGGGATTGGCCTGAGCAGGCTGATCTAACGCTCACTCAGGCACAGGGAGTCTGTGCTATGGATGCAACCCTGCAGTGCTGTACAGCTAGGTTGGGGAAACCTAACTGTGCATGCCTGTTTGGCCGGCCTAAGATGGCCGGCTAAACACTCATGCACATACTCCTCCTTCCCAAGGCCAGGCCCCACCCCTCCCTACACACGCTGGTTCCGCCAGAAGCTGAAAAATAAAATTATAATAAAATATTGTTTTATTTCTCAGCTGCTAGCTCTGAGCTAGTGGGGCGATGCTCCTCTGCCATTGCGGATTGCGGAGGAGCCGCCACTGGTTGAAATCAGGGGCAGTGTGCCCTATTCCCATCAATGTGCTGGCCCCAGATCAGCCACAAACTCACATTGATCCTAAGGCATTGCTTTATTGGAATACAGAGAAGCTTCTTCAAGTAACCTCTCCTTTCTCCGAGCATTAGGCACCTGCGTGCACTTTAAAGGTTGTATAGAGATCCTCCTGCAGGCGGGTGCTGTGAGAGATTGCACCCACCTGCACTGGGATGTCGGGGGGGGTTGATGGGACTTGCATTCCCCTTTCAGAGGGCTGCCCTCAGGGGCACATTGACTTTGCACCATTTTTTGTGGCACATAGTCAGGGTGCCTACTGAAGGCTACTTTATGTAGAGTGGTGTGGCTCACTGGTTAGAGGCGGCAGACCCGAAAGCAGAGAACGGCCCGGGACCAGGGTTCAATTCCGGACGCGGCAGGGTCGAGGACCAGGGTGAGCGGACTCGATAATTCTCGCCTCGGTGCCTACTCTAACCAGGGATTACACTCGGCAACTCTGGGCATTAGCTTGCCTCATCTCCACAACGGCCCCCCACATATGCCGGGGATGCCTGGTTTCACCCTGGAGATACCCAGTAAGGGACCATCTCACAGGGATAGCCAGGACGGGTTCCCGAGCGGTCTACAGCGCCACGACGCCTCAGGGCAGCAGTGCGCTTTGCAAGACCACATACATTCCATTCCATTACATTATCTCTGCATCCACATCCATAATACGGGATGGGCGTAGAGGCAAAGTGTTTTGCTCATTTGCATGTGGCCACATGCCCATGCAAATGAGAAAACACCTTCTTGAGACACATATGCTCTGGTGCGAACTGTATTAATGAAAGGGCAGCACAAGTGTTTGCACAAGGATCTGCAGATCCTTCTGAAACACAACAGTACCACGGGGGACTAAAAAACAGGTGTCCACACCCGTAGCGACCCCCAGGGCATGGTATGTAATATGGCCTCAGATGTCCGCTATCATAATGTAAATTTCTGAGTCATCCTGCTGTGCATGATAAATAGTTTCCTTTCGTGAAATCCCAGTTGAAAAGCGTGTTCCTCTGCCAGTTAAATAAGGACCTTGTGTGCAATATTGCCGGTAGTATTTTTCAAACAAGTAAGCTAAACATCTAATTGATAGATATATTGGGACTCGGTAATGCATGTTGTTACCTTTAGGGATTTACCGGCGCTGAAGTAGAAAAGGTGAAATCTGGCATGTAAGAAACTAAGTAAGTGGAAACAACATCGCTATAGGCTGTTTACAGAAGAGCTAGAAATTGGATTGGTTATTTTAAATTAACAGAAGCTGGGTCCTATATTTTGGGGTAAGATAGGAAAAGGTACGGGTGACCACTCTGGGCTCAAACATTTTGGTGATCATTATCAAATTCCCCCTCTCAGATCATAAATGCAGTTCTGGAGATACATAGGTTCATACGAATGATAGGCTGTATGACAAAAGCATAAATCCTCATAAATGCCTCTTTTCTCTATCCAAAGCCAGTGAAGACTGACCTGATGGGGGTAAATAGGAGCAAGCAGAGGAATAGTTAGGATAGGGTGGCAGCGATGTTCCTAACAATCTGATGCTGTGTCAAGAGGTGTTAGGAAAGACTGAGACAGAGAAAGTTATGTTTATGGCAGTCCAGAGCAAGTAGCTAGATCACCATATGGATCATGCAAATGAAAAGAAACATTTAGAAGAGACATTATAAACTTATATCACAATGGAAAAGTTAGGATCCATGAAGACCACCTGAGATTTTATAAGCCAGAAAGAATAGGAGAAGAACCTAGGTCAAAATGGAAGTGGGCTACCCACAATCATTATCTTAGTTTAGTCCGCATTAAATTTGAGAGCATTTGCCCTCATTTATGTCACAACATAAGAGAAGCACACACATAAATGTGTCTGAGCTAGACCTAGATTGCTATCCAGCCTAAGTACCATTAGGATATTATCAGTTTAGGACATTAAAGAAAGGCCACAGGAATGTAACAGCTGAGCGAGCAATGGGAACAATAATGCCAATTTCCAGGTCTGAGTTATCAAGGTTGGAAGTGTTGAGGCCTTGTCTGGCCTAGTGGTAGATACCAGTGGAATGACTCACCGACACAATATCGTGATAAACACTATCGTTGACAAAAATATTGTGTGACAAATATTGTTTACCACAATTTTGTGATTCCATGCTTATAATGGTAAGTACAAAAATATCAGAATTTTTGTGTTGTTGACGCTAATATCGGCCAAAATAAACAAACATATAGACATTTAAAATATATAATTAGATTTTCAAGTAGTAAATGTCAGATATTTGAATATATAATTTCATTATGATGTCAATTAAAAACATTTCACTAATATTTAATACTATTATATAAATGTACAGGAATTTATATAGCGCAAATCACCAACCGGTTTCTAAGCGCTTGCTTAGGGAACCCGTCCTGGTATTCCCCTGTGAGATAACCCCGGCAGGGTATCTGCAAGGTGAAAGCCAGGCATCCCGCCGCGAGGGGCCGTTGTGGAGATTAACCAAGCTATTGCCCAGAGTCGCAGAGTGTGAACCCGTGAATCGAGTAGGCACCAGAGCGAGAATTGTCGAGTCCATGGACATTTTAGGACTCAAGACCCCGCCGAGCCGGGAATTGAACCCTGGTCCCGGGCTGACCTCTGCTTCCAGGTCTGCCTCCTCTAACCAGTGAGCCACACTTCTCCACTATATATACTTATATAAGCACACAAACCCATATATAAGGTTATATTAATATATCTACATATTCATATATATCTATATCTATATCTACATCTATATATATATATATATATATATATATATATATAGTGTAACTTAATATTTTTATTTTTAAATACAATACTGTGAATGCATATATGTACATATAATTAATGAAAAATATTTCTTTATATGTTACATTTAGTAATATGAAAATAAATATCCATATATTTTCATACTAATGAATGTAAAACATTAAGATTATTATAATGTAAAATAAATATTTATATGCATTGTTACAATATATGCATATATATATATATATATACATCTATATACATATAGATGTGTGTGTGTATATATATATATATATATATATATATATATATATATATATATATATATATATATATATATATATATATATATATATATATATATATATATATATATATATATATATATATATTACCTACTGGCGGTCGCCAGTAGGTAGTTATAGTTAGGATTTTTTTCAATGTTAAATCTCAAAATTCTATTTGGAATAACTTTGGCACCGGTTGACGAATCTGCCTGAAAATTTCCTGAAAATGGCCTCGTCGAGCTCCGGTCCTTCCTTGAAAGTTTGGGGGGGATACGTCAAGCGGGGGCCGAGATAAAAGGGGGGTCCCAAAACGCGTTTTCCCCATGTTAATTTCCATAGGGCGGTCGATTTCACTTTTAGCCCGAACGGCTGAATGGATTTCCAGCAAACTTGGCAAAATTGAAGGGACTGGTAGCCCGATGTGCCTTTGCTATGTCTCAAGATATGTGCTGCAGTGGATTTTGAGTAATTTAGGTTCAAAAAAATATATATATCTATAGGCGCTCTCCGGTGCGCGCACCGGAGTGCGCTCCAGGCGCGACACGCGACTTGCGCGCAGGAAGCTGATTGGCTCTTGGATGTCTGTAAACATTCTAAACAGTCTGGAGCGGCTGCCATCTTGTGTCTCGGTAAAATCGAGACACAAGGGGTTTGAAAAAAAAAGGGGCAAATGACCATAAGGGGGAAGAGTAGACCCCCTCTGACCCCCTAGGTTTGATGTGGGGGCTAAAATAGGGTCCTGCGGGGCATTACATTTTTTTTTTTTTTTCGTTTTGCGCGGGGGAAGCGCATGGTACGCGCACCGGCGAAGCACGGGGAAAATCCAGGACCATATTTATGAAGGCCTTGCGCTGCCAGTTTTGCGCCGCCTGTGCGTCAATTTTTGTGACGCACCAGCGGTGTAAAAAAATGCGCATTGTTACGCAATATTTAAAAAGTGACGCATCTATCTAGATGCGTCACTTTTTAAATATAGTGCAACGAGGCACATTTTTTTACACTGCTGGTGCGATGCGTCACTTTTCTGTGCGCACTCCTTATGACATTCCAGATGTGTCATATTTAATGTATGATGAATCATGTTGCAAGGAGTTACAGATACATCAGTATTTCTGACATATCTGTAAACATAAAAGTGACGCGAGGCAGGCGCAAGATTTTGACGCAACAGCATCCTAAAAGTGACGCAGAGAAATCTCATAGATTTCAGTACGTCGTTATTACCAAGCTTTTTGCGGGGGAATGCCCCCTCTGCATACATTATACCTGACGCAGATATAATGTGGTGCAGAGTTTTAAAAAGTGACCCATGTACCTAGATGTGTCACTTTTTAAAAATAGCGTCAGGTATAATGCATGCAGAGGGGGTGTTCTCCCGCAAAAAGCTTTGTAATAGCGACGCAGTGAAATCTTTGAGATTTCACTGCGTCACTTTTAGGATGCTGTTGCGTCAAAATCTTGCGCCTGCTTTACAGCAGGTGTTAGACTGACGCAAGACCTTTCACATGGTGCTTTTTCCATGTGAAAGGACACATTACTGGAGTTGCGTTACTTTTGTGACGCACTCCAGCAATGCGTTACTTGGAATGTCATAAGGAGTGCGCACAGAAAAGTGACGCATCGCACCAGTGGTGTAAAAAAATGCGCCTCGTTGCGTTATATTTAAAAAGTGACGTATCTAGGTAGATGGGTCACTTTTTAAAATCAAGCGCCACATTAGATCTGCGTGAGGTATAATGCATGCAGAGGGGGTGTTCCCCCGCAAAAAGCTTTGTAATAGCGACGCAGTGAAATCTTTGAGATTTCACTGCGTCACTTTTAGGATGCTGTTGCGTCCTTTAAATATAGTGCAACGAGGCACATTTTTTTACACTGCTGGTGCGATGCGTCACTTTTCTGTGCGCACTCCTGATGACATTCCAGATGTGTCATATTTAATGTATGACGAATCATGTTGCAAGGAGTTACAGATACGTCAGTATTTCTGACATATCTGTAAACATGAAAGTGACGCGAGGCAGGCGCAAGATTTTGACGCAACAGCATCCTAAAAGTGACGCAGAGAAATCTCATAGATTTCAGTACGTCGTTATTACCAAGCTTTTTGCGAGGGATTGCCCCCTCTGCATACATTATACCTGATGCAGATATAATGTGGCGCAGAGTTTTAAAAAGTGACCCATGTACCTAGATGCGTCACTTTTTAAAAATAGCGTCAGGTATAATGCATGCAGAGGGGGTGTTCCCCCGCAAAAAGCTTGGTAATAATGACGCAGTGCGTCACTTTTAGGATGCTGTTGCGTCAAAATCTTGCGCCTGCTTCACAGCAAACCTTTCACATGGTGCTTTTTCCATGTGAAAGGACACATTACTGGAGTTGCGTCACTTTTGTGACGCACTCCAGCAATGCGTTACTTTTGTGTTTACAGATACGTCAGAAATACTGACATATCTGTAACTCCTTGCGAATTGATTAGTCATATATTAAATATGACATATCTGGAATGTCATAAGGAGTGCGTCCAGAAAAGTGACGCATCGCTGTTTTCACGTAGCGATGCGTCACTTTTCAGAAATGAGGCCTCTAGTTTATTCACTGTGTCATAACTTTCTTTTCTAACACTCACCTTCTTTCATTCCTCCTACTTCACTTCCTTTCACCTCTCATACCTTTCTGTTCTTTCTTACTCATTCTCCTTTCAATTATCAATGCACTATATTTCACTTACTCTTCATTTTTTTAAGAATATAGCTCTTTGATGAGAATTGGAGGTAGTTCTGAAAAGAACTTTTGGTTTTCTTCTTTTAACTGAACAGGAACAAAAACAGGGAATGGAAACTGCTCAACAGGAGCAAAAAGAAAACAAAAAAATTAGGGGTGGGAAGGGCAGCGATGGTTCTCCAATGCTCGAACCATGAGCAGGACACTTTGCTCCCCATAGGTGAGGAGTTGATTGCAGTATCTGCATCTGACGACCCCATGGTTAAATGCAGGTTGTATGTTTGGCACCTGCTCCTGCGATTGCCCTCTCCCAGAAGAAGTTGCTCCTCCGGTTGATGTAGAGGCCCCATCTCTGGGAACCTCTTGTGCCAGAGCCCTGACACTTTCCCGGGCAAAATTCTGGGGGTGCCTCCTCTCCACATGTCGGATCATGGTAAAGTTCCCAAAAGAGTACTTTTTTTGGGGGTTACCCCGTGACAGGACCTGTTTGCAGATCCTGCACTCCACTTTTGGTGCATTCACCTTTTTCTGGTCTGCTGGAAACTTAAAAAATTTCCATATGAAATGCTCTTTCACCTTTGGTTGAGGAGGCTCTTCATCGATGAATTCAGGCTCATCTTCACTGCTGGATGGTCTTGCAGCCATGATTAACCAAGAAATATGCAAGAGCAAAAAGGCAGGTCTTTCAGTCACAAAAGTGAAAGAAGAAGTGAAGGAAATGGGTGGGGATTTCATTCATTGTAAAAAAAACTGTTAGCAACCAATGAAAAGTGTTATTTTAGGGTCACATGACCCGACGCGTTTACGCTGCGCGCTCCGGAGCACTTCCGGGTGCGTTTACGCAGCGCGATCGTAGGCGCTTCCGGGGCGCAAACGTGGTGCGATCGTAGGCGCTTTTGCGTGCGTTTACGCGCCGCAAACGTAGGCGCTTCCGAGGGCACTTACGTTGCGCGCCGAAGTGACGTCATCAAACTTTTACAGAAATGCATAATCATTTTCCTTATTAAAAAAAACTAATTTTATTTGTATGGTACGAAATGTTTTGCATTATTATTAACTTTTCATTCATATTTTTTTTCACGAACGACAGTAGCGCTCTGGGTGCGCTTTCAGGTGAGCTCACGGAAAAGCTTACCGGAGAGCTTAGCTGAAAGCTTCCCGGAGCGCGCACCCAGAGCGCAAAAGAAAAAAATTATATAAAAAAAATGAATACTTAAAAAAAAACAGCAAATTGTAAAAAAAAAAAAAAAGGTTAGAAACTCGATATACAAAGGAATTAGCATTTAAAAAACCTATGAAATTCACTGAAAAAACCATAGGTTTCACACCAGTTATAGTTAGGAATTAGCATTTAAAAAACCTATCAAATTCACTGAAAAAACCATAGGTTTAACACCAGTTATAGTTAGCTGGAAATTTTACTGATACAAAACCATTGAAATTCCCACGTTATAGTTAGATGGACTCACTATAACTTGCGCATGCAATGCACTGCTGATGACGTCACATATTACATCACTCATGACATGGTCAGTGACATCACTCATGACATCACTGATGACATCATCCTTGTGACAGAGTGACAGACCTCCTTTCAGTGTAATGTAACCCATGAAACACATATTCAAAAATAGAAATTAACATTTTCAAAAAAATGGAGATACACATAAAAGTTACAACAACCAATTCAATAATTCCACCATCTATATACACATCCACTCATTCACCAACAGTTCTATATAGTCACTCATACATATACTCACTCATCATATGTAGTGATACACCTATACATCCTGTTACACACCAACAGTCATCCAAAAGTTACTCTCACACATACTCACACATGCAAGTAAACTATTGAACATCCATTTATTTGCATATACATCTAAACACACACTACCACCTTACTTCTAAGGAAACTTACACATACTTACTCTCTTAAACAATCACTTATAGAAACACATACTTATTTAAACAGGAACTCTTACAATCTCTTACTCTCACATATACTCACTTATATACATCAATATTCACATATACTAGATTAAAACATATGTAGTTACTGATAAAGACACTAGTGAGACAGTCATTCACGCAGTAACACACACATATACACACTCATCCACCCATACAGTCCTGCACATATGCTGTCTTCAAAACACACACAAAGAGAGAGTCAGTCATTCATGCATCTATGTGATAAGTAATACCCCCACCAAACCATACAAACACTCATACTGATACTAAAAAAACATCTAATAACCCATATACCTACACATGTAGCTACTCACCAACCCATGCAGCCACTTATAAACAAAGTGAAACACTAATACATATATTTAAATATTTAAACATTACTCACTAATATATGTATTCACTAAGATACACTTAATAAGCCAGTTAACCAATCAATTTTTTAAAAAAAATCATCCATTTAGACACTTATTTAAACATTTATTCTTCCATCAACTTTTACATATACATATATAAAATATATTTATTTTTCAGAAAGACACACATTCACTGGATGGTGTCATCAGTGATGTCATGAGTGATGTCACTGACCATGTCATGAGTGATGTAATATGTGACGTCATCAGCAGTGCATTGCACGCGCAAGTTATAGTGAGTCCATCTAACTATAACGTGGGAATTTCAATGGTTTTATATCAGTAAAATTTCCAGCTAACTATAACTGGTGTTAAACCTATGGTTTTTTCAGTGAATATATATATATATATATATATATCATACATACAATATGGAAAAATCAAAACATTTGAATAAGAAAAAATATATTAATTAATATAGACAATAAATAAAAAATGAAACATTGAAAATTCCCAAGATCACATTTACAAAAATACTATAAACATTAAAATACATTTTAAAATAAAATCAGTTAATGTAAAATATAAATGCTATGAACTCTATTTAACCAACATTATGAAAACTGTTGGAGTCCACAAATATTCAACATACTATTCCTACTCTAGTTTATGCGATGGTAGTGAAAATGTTGGCCCCAAAGAGTGCAACTTTAGGGAAATGTTGGACTTAGAAAGGGTAAAATTTACTATTCCTACTCCAATCTGTACAGCAGTAGGAAAAGTGTTGGACTTTGGAGGGGTGAAATTTACTATTACCACTCCAGTTAGCACAACAGTAGGGAAAGTGTTGAATTGCAGAGAGATTCATTTGAATATTTCTGCTGTCTAAACAAGAGTAGGGAAAGTACTTCACTTGAAACACATTACATATAAACATATAAAACATTGAACTCATAATGCAAACCTATTAACGCAAATAAATATATGTAATCATTTTTTTCTATTAATCAATTTACATAATTACTATTCAGTAAAATATTGATCAATTATTAAATGATTGTTATTTATTCATTAATAAACGTTACACTCTATACCAACACAAACCTAGTAGCCAGCATCTAAAATATCACTTAAAAAAGAACTATTCCATAATTTACATATTTTAAACCAAATAAATAATTAACTTTCAATTGATAATTAATTGTTAATTAATTATTACTTAATTAGTTTCCAACATGGACCCCTTCAAACTTAGCAGCCCGCAACTAAAATATATTTTAAATAAATAAGCATTACATAATTTAAATATTTAAAATTCAATCAAGTAATTTATTTGCAAATTATATTTAATAATTAACTAATTAATTAACTCCCCACCCTATATCCCTACAAACCTAAAATCCAGCAACTCAAATATCATTAAAATAAATCAGTATTCCATATTTTACTTAATAAAGGATTAATTAGATAATTATCTACAATTACATTAACATTAATTATTGATTGCTCAATAAACTTCCCACCACTGACCTCTACAAACCTAGCAGGCTGCAACTAAAATATAAGTAAAATAAATAAGTATTCCATAAATTACATAATTTAAATCAATGAAATAATTAACAATTAATTGTTAATGAACTATTGCTGAACTTCACCCCCTATACTCCTACAAATCTAACAGCCCGCAAATAACATGTAACAAAAATAAATCAATATTACACAATAAATATCATTATTATAATTAAATAAAATATATTACATTATTCATAATTATTAATAACTACTTAACTTCCCACCCATCCAACTATAAACCCAACAACCTGCTACGACCTAAAAATAATATATCAACCAAAGCACTTTCAAATAATTAAAAAAACAATATTTTTAACCACTGTATTTTTGAAAATGGTATTAAAAACATCATTAAAAACTATGGCCCCCCATGAGGATGACGGGCGGACTTTGGAGGGGGCAATCCGCCGGCCATCCTAATGGGCCCCTATATTACTTGCCACAATAAACAATTTTCTTGTCAACGATATTTTTAAATTGATAAACCCGAGGGAAGGGCAAATGAAAAAATTAAAAAATTGTTCAATGTGAGAGTATGATAGTCATGCAGGACTATAGTTGGTTGTTTCAAATGTGGGCTCCCTTATGGAGCCTTTACCAGCAGACAACGTTCTGATTCAAGGCTTGAGGTACTACATTAGTTGAGTTTGCCTTCCCTGTTGACCTAAAAGCGTTAGTTGCTAAAATGAAATCCCCCATGTAAGTGTGATCCCTGATGAGGGGACCTAAAAGTCCTATACATTGATTGTCTTACGTGTGACTGCCATCATACCACTCCCTTCAGACAGGCTTATAGAGCTGGAGATGTTGACTTCACAGAGGACTCAAGATTCCTTTCCCCCACCTAAGGCAGGGCTGAGAGGGGTTTGGTAGTCTGCCGGGAGTTAAAAGGCTCCAAAAGAACCTCTTCATGGCTAGAGTAAGAGTAGCTGCCTCTTCTGAATTGACCTCTGAAGTAATGTGGTCCATGACTTCACACAAATTCATTTCTCTAATATGCCTATGAAAAGATTCTAAAGAAACCCCACAAATTGGTCCCAGCTAGCACAATTCATTGTGCTTTCCTAGAGGGCACACTCATAATTGCCATTTTCCACTAATACCAAAACATCAGCAGTTCATTCAGCACTCAATTGTCAGCAAAAATAGTATTGCCAAGTTGACAATTATTCTGATTTCTAGTTGGTGGAAGTTACAGGGTGTCTGGTCTGCGCCTGCTGCCTCTTTCCCACTGCTGCTATCATTACGAGTAACACTAGTTGCATTTGGGGGGTCTCAGGTTGGTTTCCTATTTCTCATTTGGTCCTTTATGACAATCCTAGAGACGGGTATGGGGAGACGCTAAGATCAGTTAGCACTGTTTCCATCTTCTTCTCTACTTTCCTCCAGGTACTTGCTTGATGGTATTGGGAGTAGGAGGCAAGTTGGAGTACAGCTGAGGTTATTGGTACTCTACTCTGAGTAAATAGCTAATCCGTGTTAATGTTTTAGGAGTAATGCTTATAGTGGTGTGTACAGAATTACACAATGTTGGTCTCATGTCAACAACAGGGCAAGAGCCAAGTTTTGAAGATTAAAAAATCAGCTACCTAGAAAATGTACCTTATCTCTGCCATTCTATCAGGTTTATATTAATAAGACCAGATACTTGCACCTGCAATTGTTTTTTGTAACATGAAACAATTAATCAACAAGTAATAATGGAAAGCTTACACATTGATTATCTCTGCAGACAAAAAGGAGAACAAAGAACCTGTGTAAGGCTTAGGCACCCACTTGTTTTGTGCTGATCAGTTTTTGGAGGGATTATGGTTTGGTTTTTGGTAATGTGAGAAATATTTACCTTGACATATTTAACCTTTTTACAGGGTTATATTTAGACAAGAGTGTTTGGAGAAACGCCTCCAGGAGAAAAAAGAAATGGCTCTTCAAGAAGCTCACGAGGAGGAACAAAGACAAAGACGTCTTGATGCTCTCAGACAACAGGTGCTTGCTTTTAATTTTTGAATGCTTGCAATCATAGAGTTAAATAACTTTCTCTTTCTCTCCCTTTCTCTCTCTACAGCTTTAGGTGCAGTGGCATAAAAAGGCACATTTCAAATGAGCCGGTGAAATATGAAAAATGTTTCACTGGCACCTGCGTCTTATGAAAAATACTTTATGGGTCCCTGTCAAATAATGGGGGAATCATTCAGTGGGTGGCTCCTTCGTAATGGTGGAGGAGCATCGCCCCACTGAGAGCCAGCAAATGAGAAATAAAATGATAATAACAATTTTTATTTTTCACTTACTGACTGAGCCGATGACAGTCTAGGTCGGAGGGGCCTGGGTCACGACAGGGAGGAGAAGTGGTGGGCACTGTACATGTGCATGTTGCTTTGGTCAGCCATTTTAGAATGGCAAAGCAGACATGTGTACTTATATTTCTCCAACCCCGCTGTGTTGCACAGCCAGGTGGTGATTAGGGTGCCTGAGGGAGCATCAAACCAGCCCTCCCAGGCCAAACCCGGCACTTCTCTCATACGTGGTAACAGCGTGAGAGCAGCGACTAGATTGGGTGGGGGAGCCTGAGAGCCTGTGCTGTGTGGCAGAGGAGCACAGAGGCGGCTGGCAGCATCAGCGGCAGGTAAGTGCTTTTTATTTATTTATTATTACCCCAGTGCTGCCCCACCACTTTATATTGCAAGCAGCTGTCATGGACATCATTATAATGACAGCCCCAAACCATGCTGCACAGATTCATTCCAATACCAGTCATTTCCCTCTTGTACAAAACACTTTTTTCAAGCTAGACGCCCGAAGGGAAACATGAAATCTCAAAAATATATAACATGATCCTATATTGGCATCTCTGTGTTCTTTTGACAGATGTTAAAACACTCGGCCTCCACAATTATATTGAAATCTGAAAAGTTAATGGTATATTTATCGGGTTTCTTTGAATATGAATTTCATCCACATTGTAACGCCCCCAACTACAGAGCTTCACCACTGTCCACCTAGGATGATCAGGGCCGGCTTTAGGCATGTGCAAGCTGTGCACCTGCACAGGGCCACCAAACCCCAGGGGCCACCACACCAATATATATCCTTAATATAATAATCCTCTGAGGATGGACACATATTTGCGTGGCGGCCCCTGGCAGGGATTTAGCGGCCTCCGGCTCTGTTCCACTTCCAAACACCCTGACACCCCCCTCCTCCCACCCCTTCTCTGGCCTCCGCGCTCCGCCCCGCCCGGACCCCCTCTTCCGCGGCCCCCTAACTACGCTCCCTGCCCAGGGCCACCATGAGCCTAGAGCCGCCCCTGGGATGATACAGCAGTGGAGGAGCAAAAAATAGGGGGGAGTGATCTGTATATTATGCTGTTAGAAAATGCAGTCAGCATATTCTCTAGCAGTTAAAATATTATTTTCATTTGTTTGAGCTTGAAACAACATTTGGCAAAGTTATGATTTTGAGCTTGTTTTTTTCGGAGAATCTCATTGTTTTATATGATGCGCTTATTTTCCAAACCGTGCTTATTACAGTTGAGTTGTGACATCTCTACTTACCTGTAAAAAGAAAATCACACAACTTCTCAACTGTAGTAAGCTACTACAGATGAGTTGTAATGGCATGATGCCTGTTGTCAGACCCATCAGCTAAAGTGTGAAAAGCAGGTCACAGAGCAGAGATCTGATTTTCTAAAGTGAACAATGATCAGAAGAGACAAGATATTTGTGAACATGTTTATTTTGTCATGCAATAGCTAGTGACAAAAAGACAGAATCTCTGGAAGGTTTTACACATTCTGAGATACCATATTTTTTAAATGTGACTTACATTAAAATGAATCTAATATATGTTTGCAAAAAATGCTCTTTGCTTTTTTCGGTACGTTTAGTTTTGCCACACATATTCTCATTGTATTCGTCATTTCTGCAAATATCCCTACTGTTTCACGTGAAAGGGCAGGACACCAAGGATTTAAAATAACCTCTGCCATAGGTTTGAAGGAAATTGCAAGTAACCTTGGAGGTCCATGACCTTATAAAGGAACTGAGCCTTCACCGTTGTTCCCCTAAATGGCCACAAACTCTTCAGTGACTTATGATATCCCTCTAATTAACAGCAATGGTTACTTCATCCAATATAGTGTCATGCCATGGCAATAAAAATACATGTTGCCAAATAATGCATTATTTACAGCAACTGTACCAATAAACACATATTAACACATTTATTACTATATTGTCATGGACAAAATCCAGTTTATAACCACTGTAGAGCAACACTGATGTCAAGTAGTTTATTTGCATAGTTAATTAAAACCGATGCAGTACAAAAAATATATTCAATTAAAAACTGCCATACATAGGTATATAAAACTCTTGTATCTAAAAACGGTGCTATAAAAGCTTTCTATTTTTGTGCAGACATAGGAGCATAAATAACTTGTCAGTTTTACCAACTTGAAATATATGTTCGAAATGTCCTCAGACCCCTTTCACATTTACATATATTATTTCTGACTAGGTTCCTATTGTCTGCATTTCTGGCATTTTGCTACCGCACAGTCTCAAATATTTTACTGGTCTGCAGTTCAATTGTGGATCACTAGGTGCAAAACATGCCAGCAGAGCTTGCCTCCTGGTGCAAATCCCTTGTTGTATGAAAGGTTGTTTCAGAAATTTCTTTCGTGCTGCTGTGAGTTCTTTACAGGAGCATAGAAGGTGCAGCATGTCTTCCCGAGCCGACCCACATAAGCGGCACACAGAGCCTGCTTTGTTGCGAAGCCAGGGAGGGAGATGCTAGGCGCAGGGGAACAATCCAAATCTATATTTTATAAAAGCAATTTTTATGTTTTTATCATATCCCAAGTTAAAGTAGGCTTGGGCACCCAGCTTTGTATATTTATTCAGGGTCATCCAACCGTGGGCTCTCTTTGAGAGTGCGTCCTTGTCTTCCAGACATAAGAGGAGTTTCACTGTCTTCCACACTCATTTTTTAAAGGTTGGGGTGGTTATCGGTGATTCCCAAAGTTGGTTTAGCCTAATTTGTGTAGATTGCTATGTAGATATTTCACAGCTGTTAGTGTGGGGTGCGATTGTAACTTCTTCCACAGCCGTTCGTTTAGCGTACCCCGTTTGGCTTTTCACACTTTGTCCCATGCAATGATAAAAGCCCCTTGTCTAGCAAATGATTGTTAAAAAAAACGCCAAATTCAAGTCTGATTTGCGCAGGTGAAGTATATTTAGACAGCCCAAAAATAACCCTGTATGCTGTTGTTACTGTGGCATCGAGTGTATTCGCGTCCCTGCCTTTCTGTGCCTTGCTACCGTAGGTGATTGTTGGCAAACGTTTTGCCCGAACCACCTCAACGAGCGGCAGGATCGATGGGCCAGTTAGTTTAGAGTTTAATGTTTAAAGGGAAATTGCTAGTGCTAGACCTTTGTGCCTTATGCTGTTCTTCTGTGCCACAAAACGGCCGACTGTGTCCAGCTTCATACCTAGATATTTGTATTCAGTTGTGTCTTCTATTCTAGTCTCTCCCCAGAACCAGGCAGCAGTTTGTTGCCTTTTTTCCCAACTGTCATTGTTCTAGTTTTGTCCAAGTTAATTGTTAGATCCTGCGTTGTATTTAAAAGATATTGGAGCCCTACTTTTGTTTTGCTGATCAGGACTATGTCATCTGTGTAGAGGAGACAGGGTAGTAAGATGTCTCCTAATTTCAGGGCGTGTGAATTACAACTGGTTAGCAGCGGGACTAGATCAGCAATATACAGATTAAAAAGGGTGGGTGCTGAGACACAGCCCTGTTTCAAACCTTTTTTCGTGGGTATGCGCATCGACAGATACGTACCGTTGTCAAGCTTCGCCTGTAGCCATGTATTCATATGCTGGTTTATTTTTAATTTGAGTGAGGGTTGAGGCAGCCCCCAGCTGTGCAATGTGGACCAGAGTTTGGTGCGGTTGATGTGATCAAAGGCAGCTTTATAATCAATGAAGCATAGATGTAAAGATGTCCTTGTGACCTCAGCCTTGTCCATAAGCATAGCCATGCTTAGTATGTTAGTCATTGTCCCATCCGATTTTGCGAATCCAGCCGGTTGTAGGGGAATTGCAGATTTTTCTTCCGCCCATGCCTGGAGATCCTCCAGTAACAGGCCGGCAAAAAATGTAGCTTTGTTATCTAATAGTGCCACCAATCAGTAATTTTGTGGTTCCGACTTGTCACCGGATTTGTAGATTGGGGAAATGATTGAACCTCTCCATGAACTAGGCAGGATATTCAAAGTTCTAATTCCTCTGTAGAGTGGGCATAGTGATTCTGCCCAGAAGATTGCCTCCTGTTTGTATAGTGCTGGTGGTATTCCATTTGGGCCAGGAGCGCTTTCTCTTCTCCCCTTTCCTATCTGCCGTTTGATGGCTCCTACATAGTTAGTTCGGAAGTCCTCAGTTGGTAAGTTTGACCCTGATTTCCCAGAGTTGGCAAGATTGTTTTTGGCCCAGGACTTAGTTGTCATTAGGCAGTCTGCTTCATTTTGGCATGCTTGACCCTGCTCTCTGCAGTCGGTGCCTTGGTGGAAGTGGGACCTGAGGTAATTTGCCCAGACTTCCTCTGAGATGTTCGAGGAGATACCATTGTGATTGTTATGAATAAATCGATTTATAGTGCTCCAGAATCTGGTGCTGTTATTGTGTGTGACATCAGCATGTAGTGGCCCAGAGATCTTCCTCCATAGCTCTGTTTGCATCCCTTTTTAGTTTTTTGAGGACTACCCTTTGTTTTCGTAGTGCTTGTAGTTGTATTTTATCGCTGGGCCTTTGCTGAAGGTGTCTCAGTAGTTGGTGAATCCTTTTTTTTGCAAGCTTGATTTCTTGCTTTGCGGTGTATGATATGGACTCCGTGCCACTAACCCTTTGTTGGTTTAGTGGTTTGGTCTTAGTCACGTATGATTCCATCACTGATAAGAAGTTTTTCCATTTCTCAACTTCGCCATCTCCGACCCTCGTAGCAAAATGTGGTTTTGCAGTTTCCAGCATCTCACTGCCTGCAGCTAATGTCTTAGGTAAATGGTGGCAGTTAGTCCTTGAAACTCCTGACAGCATTCAAATGTTGGAATGACTGTTCTTGGTTCTATTTCTTGAGGCCGTTGATCACTATCGCCTTTATTGCCCAACTGAAAAGATGCAATTTGTTGGAAAAGGCCTAGGGAGACAAAAGTGTAGTCCAGAATTGAGCTTGTTTTTGTGGAGCTGTATGTTGTTACAGGAGGGTTATCTTTGGGCAATCTGCCATGTAGAGCCCTCAGGTTGAGATGTTCCAAGACCTCCAAGGTAATTTGTCCTATCTTGCTTTGTTTGCATGCTTGAGGTTTTTCTTGTAGCGGGATATTCCAATTTGTGTTTTGCAAAGGACTTCTTCGTCCAAGGAGGAGCCCTTAGGTTATGGTTTATGTCCCCGGTTAAGGTTAGATCAGTTGTAGGTCCCTCTCCTATATATGTTTCCGTAAAATTGCACATTTCCTTTACTAGTTTGGTTTTGTATTTTGGTTGAATATACACATTGATTATCATGATGTTAGTGTCCCTTTTGTTTGTCGGTGTTGACGTGAGGGATGCAATAACTGCTAGTGATGATTGCGTTGTGGGTCCAAAGACGCGAGCAGAAAGAACAATTGTATTTGCCATTTATGTGACCAGCCCTCCTTGCAGATGGCTGTATTTTGCCCCTTGATTGCATTTATGTAGAAGCGCAGGAATCCTTGGAGATGAGGAGGGTCTGTTACCCATGTTTCTTGTAGTGCCACAATGTCGAAGGCCTTGACATAGGTGACAAAGTCCAGATCAGCTAGTTTGTTGGCAAGGCCATTTACATTCCAGGAATCCGTACTGTCCCCTTTTTATTTGCTGTGTATGGCGGGCAAGGATTGCGTCAAAGTTTTGTGTTGTTAATAGTTCTTGCGATCCAACTTGTATCTTCTTCCAAAGCTTGCAGTATGAAGGGATCGTTACAGCTTCTCTCTGATTAATGCCTCATATCCATATTACTGTGCCCTGTGGCTCCTCTCAGCACTGATGTGGTTGGTCTAAGAGCAGCCATCTCAGGTCCTCTCAGGGGAGCGGGTTTAACGGATCTGGATATCCTGGTTTGAAATACCGGGCGACGGTTATCCCCCAGGATTTTAGGATGTCGCTTTCTGAGAGTATTTTATATACTATTATTGGAGAGGTCCATGTTGCTCTTGTTTTTTCACCTGCCATTAGGTCACTGCAATTGATCAATTCTATTGACTCCGAGTCTGTCATTTTTATATCTTCCAGTGATGTTATGTGAGATAATAGCTGCAGTGTGTTGCCTCGGTTCAAGATGTCGTGCCTCCCTTTAGAGGTGTATTCAAGTATGAACCATATCACATTTGTTTCCCTTTCCCCTGCCCGGTTGGAGACATCTTTTTGATTTTGTAGGACCGGTCAGTGGACCCCGTTTTGTGGGCATTCCAGTGCCATTTGGTTTCCTTCAGTAGGGCCTATATTTCCTTGCCATTTTGGGCGCTGGCTAGTTTGAATTTGTTTTTGAGGTATTAGAAAGTTTTTGGAAGTTGGTTGTGAGGCTGTTATGTCTGTGAACAGGAGCCTGCTGTTCCGTGCATTCTCTTCTTCCCTTTTGGATGTATGTTCACTGAGGGGGGTGTCCAGGTTCCCCTGATTTGTGTTCCTCCCCAAGGCGGTGTTGTCGTTTGTAAGTGGAGCTCGAGGGTTATCGAAGTGACCGTACTCATGGTTTGTTATAGAGATTTGGGTTCTCATCCCTTTTTCTCCTTCAGTTCTGGTTTTGATTTGATTTGCAATGGAGTTTTCAGCTGGGTGAGACTGGGAGGAGTTGTCTCTAGCCTCCTCCCGTGCTACCTCAAGTACACTGTTTCCTTGCTTTCTGCTTGGATAGTCTTGGGAACCACTAGACATATTTAAAGTGCTCTTAATGATGATAGCTTCTAATGTAGAATTGTTCTGTTGTGTGGCATCCCTTCATGCACTGGCGATGACCCAGTGGGCTGTTGCTTTGTCCCTTCTTGTGCTGATGATGCACCAAAGAGTCGTAGGAATCCATTCCTGATGGAACTTTGTTTCTGATTCTGACCTTTCCGTTTTTATGCACGTCTTTATTTTGCATTTAATTTCAGTTCCCCTTTGACTGCCTTTGCCTGTTGTAGCATGTGGCTGTGGCTAGGGGAAAGTGCTGTTATTTGTGGGCTGTTGTCATTTTTGGTAATGATTTCCGATTGTTTAGTTAGAGTTGGTGTTCGTTCCTTGTTGGCATGCACAGGCTGGTAAGTTACTGTGTCTTCCCAGTGTTCAAACAGAGTTTGCCCTTTAGTAGGCTGTGTGTGGGCATTATTTGATGCCTTTTTGACTTGTGTGCATAAGTCCGTCAGCATTGCTGGAAGGGCTTCTAGTTTGTCCACAATTGGGCTGCACCCGCAAGTTCAATGATTGACTGCCGTGCGATCCTGAATACTCTGCACCATCATGTTCAGATTTCCCAGCTTGCCATCAATTGATACCACGTAGACAGCCAGGGTGTTCAATAGAGTTAATTGCAAATCCATTTTATCTGTCTGATATTGCAGGGTCTCTACCAGGAGTTGCACAGTTTTAAGCAAGCTTGCCCAAGCGTCCCCATGGTTGGTACCTTGTACAATCTCTTTGAGATCAGCAGCCTCACTGTTGGTTTTGCTGCCATTGTCTGTTTTTGGTTTGCCTCCTTGGGTGGGTCTAGATTCCACAGGTGTACGAGTGGACAGCTCATGCTGCCCCTCCACTGTCCCAAAAACGCCAGTTCTTTTTTAGATTATCTGGGGATTCGGTCCTGTGCGTGTCCCCCCAATAGGCTGCCAGGAGTGCAGAAGCCGCAATCTGCTGGAACAATGTTTTTTTTATTTGAAAAACAACCTAATAACATAAGATATTCTGATTTGAACAACAACTTAATAACATACGATACTCTGCTTTCTCAAGGGCCCTGGCCTGCTGGACCCTGGGCGAAACACGTGTTGGCTGTTCTTTGCTTTTGCATATGTCTTCTAATAAAAAAAGACTACTATAACCGAGTACTCGACTTCCTGTATATATTAAGTCCAAAGCGAAATTTTGGGACATATTCACCCTGCAAAGTCATAAGATCGAGAGAGCACAAACCAATCACATGTAAATACTTACCTTAGAACAGGTGGCCGCTGGGTGAAACCGCTGATTTGGTATGTGCCACATCCCAAATTGGGTCCTGACGAATTGTGTGTGACTCCTGGTAACACCCATCATATATAAATAAAAAAATTTTGCAGATGCAGAGTGTAATATACTCTTTATTACCATTGTTGTGGAAAGGAAGGGGCATCATGACTAACTTGAGTCACTGCCCGACTCCCACACTCAACTTAGCCTATATATTTATGCATGTGCGCAAAGTTTAATATGCTACTTATTAACATTGTTGAGTGTGGGTAGGGCCCGTGGCTCACAAGAGTCAATATGATTTAGACACACATTTTGCTGTAAAGTAATTTTTGGCTTGGAAATACCTTTGGTTCTCTTTCACAAATCTGCATGACATATGGTAGTCATTTGGGTCATCCAGCTATGTTTTAGCATGTCACTTTTTGTGCTAATCTGTTTAAAATGGAAAGAGCTAAGTGGGGAAGGGGGGGGGGGGTACAAAAATAAGTATTTTCCATTTTTAGCTCCTGTATGAACTGCAAAAACAGCCAAACGGAATCATACCAAGTAGAACTTTACTCACAAAACCTGAGAACAAAGGTCACTGCGCAAAGCTGGCTCGGCTGGATGGGAGCTGGAGCAGGAACTGTCCTCAGAGCCTACCGCGCATGGCTGAAGCATGTGCACAGTGAGCTGACTGGGGTGAGGGATGATGCAGACATTGTGCCCCGAGCTCACTGAGTAATAGCCAACGGCTGATTTTAGGAGGCACAGAAGACTGAGGGATGGCACTTTGGAGCTAGTGTTGTGGCTGGTGAAGGGCATGGCCACAACTGTGCAAGTCCTGGCCATTGCTTGCATGGCCAAAGCACAATAAGCACAGTGTTGTGGGGACTGATGCTGGGCCTGGCTACCTGCCAGGACCTTCGCCCACAGCTCGCATTACACGGCTGAAGGCCCTTTACAGTGAATTATATCAGTAGGGGTAATAAAAAACAGAAAAGTAAAGTTATGCTTACAAATTTGATAGGAACCCCAGAAATATGCTGAAAAACACAGTAAATGTGAAGTTATGTTTTAAAGCAAAACTTTATTAAAGAAAAACAAAAACGAAAATTCATTATCTATGGTATGCTATATAAATCATAACTAGTGCTTCTGAACTACACTACACTGATTACATTTTACATGTCATAATCAATTACATCACAGATGACATGATTTATGACAACACTGATGACTTTAACAATGACATCACTATATGGCCAACTATAATGTGTGATGCAGAGTGTGTGCAAGGCAGCTAAGCACATGAAGAATAATGGTACACCTCTAAAAGAATGGTTTAAAAGTCAGAGTGCACTTGAAGCATATAGTGGTTTGTATACTAAACTCTGGTCACAAATCAACTCTGTGTGCCTCGAGAACAGAGAGATGGTCAACTTAAACCAAAATAGGGGGTAATGTTTCTACTTTTACTGCCGCTCACCACCAGGATATTCCTGGCAATGGTGGCCAGTAAAAAAATATATATATATATTCGCCTGCCACTCTAAATAGGGCAGACAGTCGGATGATTCCCACCTCAAGGCACATACTACCTACGCCGGTACGCAGTCTGTATAAACCTGGCAGTCTGCCTGACTAAAAATAGGGCAGGCACTTAAAGTTTGGCAGACAGGGTTCTCCATCATCATTGCAGCAAAGTAGCCTGCCTGACAAACTCTAAAATAGGGTCTTAGGTTGACCAAAATAAAGATCTTCAGTTTAAAACCCAGAAACCTATCCACATGTTAAAGACTTGATACCTCAAATAAATTTTGGAGGGTGGCCCGCCCAGGAAGTAAGCAAAGGCCGTGATATGCAAAGAGATTTCTGTGTGTGCGGGTCATCGAGTTGTTTCCCTAACTTGGACAACCATGTTTTGCAGGATGGTCCTGGCAGTGCTTAGGTTTTGATAGTGTTTACCAGTGCTCGCCACCATAACTTAATTGCCAGCACTGGAACCTATATGTGACAATCGACCACATGGAGGCAATGATTTTCCATTTTTGAGGAGAGCCCATCAGCATGGTGTTTAACAATTCAATATACATTTTAAAAAAAACACAGACCAATACCATTGTGTCCAGGCCATTATTATCGCTTTGGTTGGCCTGGAATAGTCTGAATTGTCACATTTGTAGGAGTATAATCATTAGTAGCAGCATTGATACTGGCATTTGGCAGTGGCAGTGTTGGTGGGGACAGTGGGTGGGTCAAGCTGCCGAGGCCTTGTGAAGAATACCTGGGGCCATAGCACATATGTATTTTACAAATCAAATTAAGCACTGGCCTGGTGGCAAACACAGATGGTCTCTGCCGATTACAAATAGGTCCAGAAAACTACCATTATGATCCGACAGTCCTGTGGTCTACCTCCAGGCGCTCCGCCTACAGAGACCCAGTACTTTCCACATCTCTAAATGGGTGAGGGAGAATTGAAAGTTTGGCAAAATTGTATGTACTATTGTGTCGTGCATGGATTGGTCTGCCAAAATTACGCCCTAAAAGGCCTACTAAGAGCATGGCGGGCAGCCTCCCATGTCAGCAGATACATTCGACCACGACTCCATTGGAAGAGGCCATGCGTGTTTAGAGAACCCTGCCTGGCAGAAAGTAGTGGAGCTGCTACTCTACTGAGAACAATGATCCGGTGCCCAGTGGGCACTATGTTTGATGGGCCCACTTTGCAATGTTTTCTGTTTCCTGAAATCATTTCTTTTCCGAATACAAACTCTAAAAGCAGGATTTTGTTTTCAGAAAACGAAAAAACTCTCTCTCACACACACACACTCACTCGCTCACACGCACACAAACACACAAAATCCCTCTTTTGTGGTGCTCCGAAACAGGCTGTGGCATATCATTCTGGCAAAAAACTGGAACAAATTCGTTGATCAAACTGCTGAAAACTGGCATGGAGAATGTACCCCTCACTTTAATGTCTGCAATAGGAAAAGGAAAGAAATATAAGGAAACCAGCTCCAGTGTCGGTATTTCTAACTTCTTAGGTAGAGATTTCAGAACTTCTTAGAAGAGCTACAGAACCTTTAAACAACAGCAACAACATTTCATAGCAGCTTCTCTGTTTTACACACTTACCAAGGGGCAGCCTACGACTAGAGTGCCCACCGTCTCTCTGAAATATCTGTTCCAGTGCACTGCAACAGTATCATTGCTTCTCCAGAGAGATGATTATGTTGATTGGGATCATAGATGGACCTCTTAACAAGGGCACTATATTTTTATTTGGACATGATCCTTATTTTTGAGCAGTGATATTTTCTTGTAAGTTTTAACAGGACTATTTTGCAATATGCTGTTTGTCTCATGTTTCCTGTACAAGGACCTCGACGCATCACAGTCATACATTGTTTTCTTTACACCTGGCTCTCGCCAATGGGATAGAGGAACAGACTTTGGAGAGCAGACGCAAAAAGTGTGAATAAAGTTGTTGCAGATAGTTGCATCTTTGACGCACTCAGGCAGTCAAGGAGGTCTGGTACCTATCTCAGGAGTGCTCCACATGGCAGGATGCCTTACTGGAAATGGTCAGCTCCTCATTTTGGATTAAGTGAATTCAGATACAACAAAGTGGTTGTTATTTCTGTTATCTGCAAGCTTGTAGTGAAGGATTATGGTTTTAAGGTGTATTTTTTAGTACACTTTAACTCCTCATTTTGCAACATTGTGTCCCCACAGGCACACTGACACTCATGTACAACCACATGCACAAATTGTTCACCCAAAATCCCATGCATACTTTGATACACAAAACACATCCATCACTTATCCACCACTGAACCCATGTATTTTTTACAACATGCATATGTTTTTCAAAAAGCAATGCCTATTGGGTCGGGTAATTTTTGTTCTGCCTTCTAATTTCAACAGCCTCTGGGTTCTGAGAATGAGGGCCAGTACATTAGCAATATTCTGCAGGTCTGGGACTTCAAGTTTGATTCACATGGACCAGGTCCACTATTACACCTAGTATCCACCTTTCTTAGACTTCAATTGGCATCTTTATGTCTACATAAACCATCAACAACGTCCCATAGTTAGTCTATCTTGGTTTTCAGGACTGCTTGCATAGCTCTCTCATGATTTCTGGGGATCCTCTCTCCATTAATTCATTACAGACGTCCCATAGTTTTCCAATAGCACTATGTGGTAATGTGCATATTAAGTCATGTCTTTATTATTTCAGTGTTATGTGTTCTGTAGTGTAGTTCCTATATTCCCAATAGGCTCTGCGCATTGGAATAATATATCCTATAGATTAGACGTAGGACTGAGGTTGACTAGGTCTCTATCGAATATATTAAACTTAATAGTGAATGCCAGCTAGCTCGGAGGTCACTAGAAACTTTCTCGAATTCACAATAAGGGATTAGTTTTTGACAATGACATAAACATGACAACTTTCTTTCACAAGAATAAGAAAAGTATCTCTAGAGTCGATTAAACAATAGATAAGTATTTCACTCAGTCACTCGTGCATGCTTCGTTTCTACAGAGGTGCAGAGAAATAGAGAGACGGGCGTTTTCAATAAAAGATTTTATTGAACAAATAACAATGGCTTAAAGTACTCAACTGGTGCTTCTAAAATACGCCCTCCCCAATGTACCTAACCTAAGCCTAGTATGCGGGAAGTTGTAAGTGTGGTGCAGCATAGGTTTAGTTTTTCTTTGCCAAGAATCTATCCAAGGTTTTTCTAAGTTCTAATCAGCTCCAAACCTTTAGTTTAGAATGAAGGAGGTCTGGTATCTCAGTCTCGGGACTCGATTTCCCAACAACCAGCAAGGGGAACTTGGAAACACTGGAGCTGGATTTGCGCCGAGAGAGATGCAGCCTCTCGATCAGTGCGTCAGCTGGAGGGTCGGCTTCCTTCGGCACTTGCTGTAGCGAGCTGCGTCGGGCAAGTAGATAGTCGATCCGTTCCGAACCACTGTGTCTTGCTAGAGCAAGTTAAGACATATTTATACCTTGAAGGTGTCTAGTTTGACATAAAGTCGGGTATAATAACATCAAGGGAATAGTAGTTCTTTGTAAAGTACATGAGTTCTTGGACAAATCAATATTCAAGCAAGAGAAGGTCCCTGACTGCTTTAGCCGATTTTCCAAGAAATCGTTGTGACGTTTTGATATGGGTTGAAGTAGCCATGCCTGTATTTAGTCTGCATGTGCTATGTCTAAATAAGGGAATGATTTATATGCCTATATTAGGGCAATGTGAATTGTACCTATATAAGGGCGTGAATCGGGAAAATTCACTTAGATCCTAATACGCCATACAACACCCACTCCACTTTATTATGTAGGATATTACTAAGTTCTAAACACATAACACATATCTAAAACATGATGTGCTAAAACCCCACCCAAATACATAAAAATGCATTCGAAATAGTTGTACATGAAAAGAGCATTTGTGCTGTACACATTTAAAAGCAATGTTTCATTCAAAGCATATAGATGACATTTAAAAAACGCTATCCGAATGAATCATGAAAATACATTTATGAAATGGCTCTTAAATACAGAAGAAAAGGTCGAGACCATTCCATGACAGAATATATAAATTGTTTGGTTGTGGACAAGGTCAAATATTGTCTCTCAGAAGTATTCAAAGAATTCTTGTTCTCTAGGAATAGTTCTACTTTAAGCAGATTACTTTGTGCCAAACAAAGTTTAATTTTGAAAAAAAGTCAAATCATAGAAAAATAGAGTTCCAAAGTTAGAAGTTTGTTTTTGAAAAGTGAAGGTTGAATTCAGAGAACACTGTGTGCTAACTTCAAAAGTCATTGTCATTGTTTGGAGAAAACATCAAATCCTCTAAGCTGGTAAAGAATTTGTCTACTACTGTAGGTGAAAGTTGGACTACCTCGTTAAGCAGATCAATTGCACATAGATGAGAAGCATAGCCGTCAGCGTCAGCCCCATTAGAAATGTTCGAAGTAGATCAATCAATCAATCAATCAAATACACTTATAAAGCGCGCTACATACCCGTAGATGGTACCGGTGTGCCTGTTGCTCCATGTATCTCATTGTCTACAATTTGTGTCTGTAGATCTCAACGAACGCCGTCTTCAGGATTGGTAGCCGCTGGGGACAACACAGTGCATGAGCCGTTACCGGTTCAAGCAAAGTATCAACTTCCGTTGGCAGGATTGATGGGAGTGTCAGACATGTCTAGCACACATTCTTCTCCACATAGCAGGCCTCATAGAACAGCTAAGATGCAATCTTGCCAGATTGGTCGGAATGAAAGAAACCACGTGGTATTTAGATCTCTTAAACGAGCCAAGCCCATAATTTGTATCATTCGCTCACGACACTTAATAGCCAGCAGGGTGTTCTCCAGGGTGATCTGGGTGTTGATGGTGACTTGACTTGCCATACCGGAGCAGAATGAATAAAAATAGTATTCCTGCTACAAGACCCAAAACGAGAGGCAGGCCGCCAAACACAGAGTGCCCAAAGTTTGGAAATATGCCTAGGACTGCTTCAGAGGGTGTTAACAGTCCCAAAAAAATCGTCTTAAATACATGTACAATACCACTAGTATCAGACATGTTTAAGATATGACCTAACATTTTGGGGAAATGTATAGGGCTATTTGTCTATAAAAGAGCATGTATCTCTGCAGACGTCCTTGCAACCTGCAGATCATACGTCTCTTTGGCCGAGGTCAGTGACACAGTTTTTTGTAAAAGAATGCCTTTCAGTCTGCTTAAAGTATCAATTTGAATAGAAGAGATGTTCATTGAAGGCCATAATGGCGACTCCATGTCTGACTTAGTTGTAGGAAACAATACTTGCATATAGCAAGTGACCCTGGTTGACACAGTAATGAGATAGGGGGTTCCTGGCAACATGCCACAACAGATGTGATCATTCAACATAATGTAATTTCCATTAGAAAGCTGCCTAAAAATTGAATCTATCACTGCAGCTGGAGAACCTTGCAGGTGGCATGATAAGTTGTTCGAGGAACCATTGCAGGCCCGTGTAAATTAATACCCTGACATAAGAGTGAACCACTTAGTGTGTTTTCACAATTTGTACCACTAAGAACCACTTCTTTTCCCTCACTCCAACATTTGTGTATAAGGTAAATCCCAGGATGTCTTGATGTATTCTTTACCCAACCTTTCATATACGCCCGCTGTATATGTTTTAAACAATACTGAACATGGAAAATCGTTACAGGCAGAGTGATTGTACCATGTATTATCCATTCTGTCGCTGGTTTCTCAGAAATAGTTATGGGTAATCTTTCTAGTTTTTCAATGCTCAGCACCGTATAGTCTGCCCCTCTCTGTGCCAAAGTGATTTGTTTATCTGTAAGGTTAAACTCAGAAAACAATGACGTGGTGTTGATTAGACACCATGGCACATATCCAGAACAAAGGTTTTGCAACGTCCAGCCCAAAAGCATTATAGAGCGCAATTGTGACTGACCATGCTGTAACATGACTAAGTCCTGTTCCATTATGTCAATGGCAGAGAATACTATGCTGTCCAAAGAATATCTTCTGAATGACAGAGTCATTAACCCATTGTCAACCACAGAGAGAGATTGCTCTAAATTAATACGATCAATTTCTTGTATCCGTTCTGCAGTCTCTGCTTGCGTTGTTTTCCATGCTTCATGGCATAGATACCGGCGTATATAAAATGCTCATGACGCGCTTTCGCAGGTCCTTGTAAGAAGTCCCTTAAATCAATGCCATCTTTAAGTGAAGATAAGTGTTGTTTTACTTCCTTCAGTGTAGATCTTTGTAGCCACTCAAGGCACTGTTTTCCCACACTGTATGATGTTACTATCCCTGGATGTTGTCTCTGGACATATTTTGGATCTGGCCTAGTGAAGGGGACCCCTTGTGTGTTGTTCAGGAATCTATATTGACAGTTGTTTGTGTCTGTGGGCCATATTAACCATTTTTTCTAAGCATGGGCTGAAAATTCGTTCCGCTCGCGTATTTTGCGGATTTTACGCGAATTTGCGATCAGCGAATCTCGCGAAATCGCAGTGAAATCCGTGAATCAGCGGGGACGAATTTTCAGCCAAGCACTTACAGGGTTACAGCAGCAGGTGCAAAAGTTGAAGCTAATTTTTTGTAACCTTTTACAAAATAGTTACAAAGAAATTAACTTCAACTTGGGCACCTTCTGCTGTAAGCCTGTAAGTGCTTCCTGGCACCTCGTTGCCTACTTGCAACTATTCTCTGACCCTGCTCTGACCCTTGAAGCAGGGTCAGAGAATAGTTAAAAGTAGGCAATGAGGCGCTTGTCACGAAAATTAAACCTCAACAGGAAGCAGTGACAGATACAAAAACAGTATTTAGGACGTGGGGAAACCCAATAAACCCTTGTTGGCTTGGGCAATGATTAGTTTAAGTAAATGGTGACTACAAGGGTTTTTGTTTCACAATTGGTTTAGAAAAACTATAAGAAGTTTGAATCATAGGCTCATGAGATAATTAGGCCAAATGTATCCACAGGATTACTTAGATATTAATTGCACAATTTCTTTAGAAAGAGTATATTCAATCTCTTAACTGATTAAGAAAAGGAAAAGAGTAGAAGCACACAGCCAAGGGAAGTTATGTTTAAAATCAATTGTATTTGAATAAATCACAAAGAACAAATCATGGGGACAAATAATAGAACAAAACTTTAAATCAAGGTCATGAAAAGCAGTGTGTTGATATTCACTCATCAATTCATAACATTTCATCAGCTCCTAAAAGAATTTTAAATGAAGAAAACCAAACACAACATATGTATAAAGGTGTCCTTCCGTGCATAAAAGCTGGGGAGTTAATGACTTTGGTCGACGTTTCGGTCTTTTCTCTTGAGTTTTATAAGACCATCTTCAGGACTTAGTATTTCATCAAGTAAAAAAAACCCTATGTACAAAAATAATTATATACAATTAATTGATGTATCAACAAAATTCTCTGACAACATCAACTAGCTATTTACATACTATACATAACATTCAGACTGTGGGCATGCCATTGAATTGATGGAACTTTTAAAGGGAAGAATAGGCTGTCATAATAACTAAATTTTCACTGGAGTTCACTGTTTGAGGAAACACTGTGTATCAACTCTTTTCTTAGGTAGGTCTGGAATATTAACTTCTATTTTTTTTAAAAATACCATATTCATATTCTTAGATTAATTGCTTAAATAAGATTGTGGTGATAGTACAGTTAAACACTCACTTCAATGAAATTGGTGTCTGGGACTGATCTTCCAAGTAGGTATAGATTTGTAAAGAAGAATCTGTAAGATCATATATAAAGCTTGAATCACTGTGTGTGGTCACATTAGTTGTTCACTAGCAGATCTATAGAAATTTATGGGCACATACCTGCCAAAGATTAAATCAACAGTTGGAGATGTCTTAATCCTGGTATCTTTATTTCCAGGAAAGCGATCGTATTTATCTATAATAAAGAATAATTATTTATTTGTTGTTGTTTAAACTCAAAAATGAGTCATTTCTGTGCGATCTAAAGTATCAATTGATAGTTGTTTAGATGACTGAATTCTCTAAGTAACTGGTGACTGCAATGTATCGGCAACTACAACTTGTTAAACTCGAGGAGGTGGTTAATAATGTCAGCTCGTATTTAACTAACAATCAGTGACTTTCTCTACCTGGTCTCCTAGATATTCATATAACGTTATGATAGAGAGATGAAGTACCGAGTTCTGTCTAAATGGTGCTGAGCAACCAAGATGCAAAGTCCGTTTGCCAAACAGACAAAACACGGCCATACATTTCGGGGTAAATGTTGCTTCGAAAGGCGTGATTTAGACAACAAGGGTTTTTAGGGGGTTACGGGGACGAGTGATAAACTGATTTACAAACAGGCCCAATGGTTTATACTTCTGACATAATTCAGTCGTTTTTAATTAAAGTAACCTTGTGCTGATCAGAGCTCTAAATCTATTGAAGGCACTAAGGCAGCCTCGATCGCAAGTTAAGCAGACTGAGCGCGGGCACTTACTTTGATACACGAAAGAGAGCCTCGAATGGGTAATCACGCACTTCCTCGTAGCCTCCAGTTGATAAGACAACGAGAATGCTAGGGAACAAGGCCTCGTTTTAAATGCCCCAACCGGAACTGTGTTTCTAAACTTTCCGGATGTTTGTTAAATGTCAAATCCTATGTTTGTCGGCCATCTTGTAGTGGTTATTTAACGTATAATCTATCATATATTTACATGTAACCTATGCATCTAATTGAGTTGATATTTTGTTTTTTGAGAATTTCATTATTTGGAAGAACTAGATGACGGGGCAAACCGCGTTTTGTTAGTTAGAAATTATTTAACATAATTTTTGATGAATCGCGGTGTTACTAAGAAGGAACAACACATTCTATAGCACATAGTGTAAATACATTGGTATATGCATCGTGAGTCTTATCTTATTTGATCCTGTTATATTTATATTTAAATACAAAGACATCACTAGTCTGTGTGATATTCGGTGAATGCATGTTGAAATAATGAATTAAAAATAATATCTTAAACCATCGTAAATCACAGTATTAGCAAATTGATTAAGATAAAAACACAACCAACAGCATATGGTGTTAATACATCAGACTATAAATCGTAAATCAATTCTCATTTGGACATGTTATATTTATATTTAGTTGACAAGTTATTCACAATCCAGATGTTGTTCGGCAAAAAGATGTCAAAGCAGTGAAAATATACACAACATCTTTAAACATCGTTGTGATTCATTTTCTTTGCATCCTTATTACATGATTCCTGCATCCGACAGACAGTTAGTATTAAAAAGGACCTTTCGCATTCTTTTTATTTCATGTGTAATGCATATCTTTCATATAGCAAAGTAGAAACCACAGTTATACAGCTAGCATATAAAGCCTATTAAATGATACAGCTTTTTCAACTTAATGCTTGTACGAATATAAGAATATAAGAACAGAAAAGGAGGAAAACGATCTGACGTGGTGGGTTGTTGAAGTCGTTAAGCCCACAATCAGACAACCCAACGTTGATCGAATCTTAACCCTGAAGGAACAACGTTGGATTTGCACAGCTGACTCAGTAAAGCACGGGCTTAATTCCAGCTCAGAATGGCAGACATTAGCCTGTTTGATGTGAATCAATAATGACGATCTGAATACTTCTAATTTTCTGGTTTCACACTCCTGCTTTTCTGTTCTTATATTCTTATATTCGTACAAACATTAAGTTGAAAATGCTGTATTATTTAATAGGCTTTATATACTAGCTGTATAACTGTGGTTTCTACTTTGCTATATAAAAGATATGCATTACATATGAAATAAAAAGAATGCAAAAGGTCCTTTTTAATACTAACTGTCTGTCGGATGCAGGAATCATGTAATAAGGATGCAAAGAAAATGAATCACAACGATGTTTATTGATATTGTGTATATTTTCACTGCTTTGACATCTTTTTTGCCGAACAACATCTGGATTGTGAATGACTTGTCACCTAAATATAAATATAACATGTCCAAATGAGAATTTAATTTACGATTTATAGTCTGATGTATTAACACCATATGCTGTTGATTGCGTTTTTATCTTAATCAATTTGCTAATACTGTGATTCACAATGGTTTAAGATATTATTTTTAATCCATTGTTTCAACATGCATTCACCGAATATCACACAGACTAGTGATGTCTTTGTATTTAAATATAAATATAACAGGATCAAATAAGATAAGACTCACGATGCATATACCGATGTATTTACACTATGTGCTATAGAATGTGTTGTTCCTTCTTAGTAACACCGCGATTCATCAAAAATTATGTTAAATTATTTCTAAATAACAAAACGCGGTTTGCCCCATCATCTAGTTCTTCCAAATAATGAAATTCTCAAAAAAACAAAATATCAACTCAATTAGATGCATAGGTTACATGTAAATATATGATAGATTATACGTTAAATAACCACTACAAGATGGCCGACAAACATAGGATTTAACATTTAACAAACACCCGGCAAGTTTAGAAACACACTTCCGGTTGGGGCATTTAAAACGAGGCCTTGTTCCCTAGCACTCTCGTTGTCTTATCAACTGGAGACTACGAGGAAGTGCGTGATTACCGATTCGAGGCTCTCTTTCGTGTATCAAAGTAAGTGCCCGCGCTCAGTCTGCTTAACTTGCGATCGGGGCTGCCTTAGTGCCTTTAATAGATTTAGAGCTCTGATCAGCACAAGGTTACTTTCATTAAAAACGACTGAATTTTGTCAGAAGTATGAACCATTGGGCCTGTTTGTAAAGCAGTTTATCACTCATCCCCATACCCCCCCTAAAAACCCTTGTTGTCTAAATCACGGCTTTCGAACCAACATTTTACCCCGAAATGTATGGCTGTGTTTTGTCGTCTGTTTGGCAAACGGACTTTGCATCTTGGTTGCTCAGCACCATTTAGACAGAACTCAGTACTTCATCTCTCTACCATAACGTTATATGAATATCTAGGAGACCAGGTAGAGAAAGTCACTGATTGTTAGTTAAATACGAGCTGACATTATTAACCACCTCCTCGAGTTTAACAAGTTGTAGTTGCCGATACATTGCAGTCACCAGTTACGTAGAGAATTTAGTCATCTAAACAACTATCAATTGATTCTTTAGATCGCACAGAAATGACTCATTTTTGAGTTTAAACAACAACAAATAAATAATTATTCTTTATTATAGATAAATACGATCGCTTACCTGGAAATAAAGATACCAGGATTAAGACATCTCCCACTGTTGATTTAATCTTTGGCAGGTATGTGCCCATAAATTTCTATAGATCTGCTAGTGAAAAACTAATGTGACCACACACAGTGATTCAAGCTTTATATATGATCTTACAGATTCTTCTTTACAAATCTATACCTACTTGGAAGATCAGTCCCAGACACCAATTTCATTGAAGTGAGTGTTTAACTGTACTATCACCACAATTTTTTTCAAGCAATTAATCTAAGAATATGAATATGGTCTTTTTAAAAAAAATAGAAGTTAATATTCCAGACCTACCTAAGAAAAGAGTTGATACACAGTGTTTCCTCAAACAGTGAACTCAAGTGAAAATTTAGTTATTATGACAGCCTATTCTTCCGTTTAAAAGTTCCATCAATTCGATGGCATGCACACAGTCTGAATGTTATGTATAGTATGTAAATAGCTAGTTGATGTTGTCAGAGATTTTTGTTGATACATCAATTAATTGTATATAATTATTTTTGTACATAGGGTTTTTTTTACTTGATGAAATACTAAGTCCTGAAGATGGTCTTATAAAACTCAAGAGAAAAGACCGAAACGTCGACCAAAGTCATCAACTCCCCAGATTTTATGCACTGAAGGACACCTTTATACATATGTTGTGTTTGGTTTTCTTCATTTAAAATTCTTTTAGGAGCTGATGAAATGTTATTAATTGATGGGTGAATATTAACACACTGCTTTTCATGACCTTGATTTAAAGTTTTGTTCTATTATTTGTCCCCATGATTTGTTCTTTGTGATTTATTCAAATACAATTGATTTTAAACATAACGTCCCTTGGCTGTGTGCTTCTACTCTTTTCCTTTACTTAATCAGTTAAGAGATTGAACATACTCTTTCTAAAGAAATTCTGCAATTAATATCTAAGTAATCCTGTGGATACATTTGGTCTAATTATCTCATGAGCCTATGATTCAAAGTTCTTAAAGTTTTTCTAAACCAATTGTGAAACAAAATCCCTTGTAGTCACCATTTACTTAAACTAGATATAAAAACAAGCATTTGCAATGCAATAGGTCTCGCATTAGGAACGTTTGAGCTATTGTTCTTGTAAATGACAACTTTTTTTATTTATGTGTTGGTTTTGAAAATAGCTAAATTAATAGCTTTGTCATTTACAATGCCAATAGTTATAATTTTCGCAAATGTGACACCTATAGCATTTGTAATGCAACATGTTTTGTATTTACGTGACTTACCTGTATTGATATTACAAATGGCAATGTCTTTTAATTTTTTAAAATAATTAATGCTTAAATAAAAGTGATTTTAATTTATAATGGCAATAGCTTAAACTTTTGTAAATAACTTTTGTGAAGACTATCTTTAGTGTATTTTACTGTGGCGAAAATCCAAGAACAGAAGTGAAATATTAACATCTTTTTGTGACATTTGTAATAAAGTTTGAAACATTGAGAGAACATATTTGAACCAGTTGTTGTTGAATGGTTGTGCAGATTGATGCTGGGGTGGCGCTGAGTGATGCTGTGGTGGTGCTGAGTGGTGCTGTGGTGATGCTGAGTGGTGCTGTGGTGGTGCTGAGTGATACTGGGGTGGTGCTGAGTTGTGCTGTGGTGGTGCTGAGTGATAATGTGGTGGTGCTTAGTGATGCTTTGGTGGTGCTGAGTGATGCTGTGGTGGCGCTGAGTGATGCTGTGGTGGCGCTGAGTGGTGCTTTGGTGGTGCTGATTGGTGCTGTAGTGGTGCTGAGTGGTGCTGTGGCGGTGCTGAGTGATAATGTAGTGGTGCTGAGTGATGCTGGGGTGGTGCTGAGTGATAATGTGGTGGCGCTGAGTGATGCTGTGGTGGCGCTGAGTGATGCTGTGGTGGGGCTGAGTGGTGCTGTGGTGGTGTTGAGTGGTGCTGTGGTGGTGCTTAGTGATGCTGTGGTGGTGCTGTGGTGGTGCTGAGTGATGCTGTGGTGGTGCTGAGTGATGCTGTTGTGGTGCTGAGTGGTGCTGTGGTGGTGCTGAGTGATAATGTGGCAGTGCTGAGTGATGCTGTGGTGGTGCTGAGTGATGCTGTGGTGGCACTGAGTGGTATTGTGGTGGTGCTGAGTGGTGCTGTGGTGGTGCTGAGGGATGCTGTGGTGGTGCTGAGTGATGCTGTGGTGGTGCTGAGTGGTGCTGTGGTGCTGCTGAGTGATAATGTGGTGGTGCTGAGTGATAATGTGGTGGTGCTGAGTGATGCTGGGGTAGCGCTGAGTGATGATGTGGTGATGCACAGGGCAGAAAGGCACAAAAAGCAGTCTAACAAAGGGCAGAAGGGCAGGAAAACAAGGGAAAAACAAGTCTAACAGAGGGCAGAAGGGCACAAAAACGAGTCTAACAGAGAGCAGAAGGGCAGAAAAACAAGGGAAAAACGAGTCTAACAGAGGGCAGATGGGCACAAAAAACGAGTCTAACGGGGCAGAAGGGCAGAAAAACAAGGGAAAAACGAGTCTAACATAGGGCAGAAGGGCACAAAAAACGAGTCTAACAGGGGGCAGAATGAATCCCGCCCTGCGTGTTTGTCCACGAAGATGCCACCTTTTTGGGCAATACCTCTACTCAACTGGAGTACTTTCTACTGTCTAATCAGTAATTGTTCCCTCGTTGGCTAAATTTATAGGGGCAGATTTACAATAACTGGTGCATCCCCAGGGATGCGCCAGTTATTGTGCGCCGCAGCTCCGCCACCCATGGTGCGCCGCATTTACAATGCAAACCCTGGAAATGTTTTTACTTATAATCAGTGGGAACATTGTCCAACGCCACCAAAAGGTAGCTCGAAAACATTTTATGACAAATTTCCGTACTTTACAGGATTTCATATTTTCAATCCAGAATCATTTTACTTTAATGTTAATAGGACAGGAATGAAAAGTATGTTGACAAATACAAAGCAAATTTATTCTGCAACCTTTTATGCTCAGCTGTCTACATTAGGTTTTGACTTTTGGAAAGATACCATTGAGACAAAAACTGTCTGGGGCACAAAAGACTGGCAGGTGCAGGGCTTAGAAGCTTTATTTAGAGCCTGCATTATCCCAGAACAAATAATATTTTTGAATGACACTGTTTAACAGACATCTTGTCTTGGATAAGCTAAGATAAAAGATTTAAACAAACCGTCAATACCTACACCTGAAAGAAGTAACACTTCAGAGGGGGTGGTTGACATAAAAACTATTTTACTCAACAACAGAACAGAGCTTGATTGGAAAATATTAAGTATGGGCGAAATTTGCGAATTCGCGTTCCGCAGATTCACGCGAAATCGAATTCGCAATCCGCAAAATCCGCGAATTCGTGCGAATTTGCGGATTTTAGTTTTTTTGCGTGTCTATTTTTTGCAGATCTATGTAAGAAATGATGACCGTAGTGATTATAACAGTACATTTGTTCATAATCTGATGAACCTTCTAAGTATTCATGATTTGTAAATTTTGCAGACATTTCTAAGTCTGACATCATATTATTAACAGTCTCATAGTCCCAATCATCAGAAAAGGTGCTGGGTGAAACAAAGTCACTCATGGAAACTATGAGTGTGGGGAATTCACGGTCTGTATTTTCGAGCGCCATCTTGAAAGCCTGTAGTTCAGCTCGCTGAGCTGTACAATCTCCAAGAGATTATTTTTTGTGACCATAGGTCGGAATTTACCATTGCGCCAGCGACCTTTAACGATGCACACGCAGCACTATAAACTTGTTTACCCCCAATTGCGGGTTGTGCTGATCCGTCTGTATAAATTATACATCCGTACTGTTCTGGAGGCAGAATCCCAGTGGGCAGAGGACATTCTTGTTCGTATTGTAGAAATTCTTGTGTTTTCAAATAGGGGTCAAAAACTTATTCAACGTCTGTTGCAGCAAGAGAATTAACCCATTGTATCCATCTTGGATGTACAGCCTTTGCATTTGGAATGCTGGCTTTTGTCACTGCTTTTAAAGCAGGTACAGGAATTACGACCATTATGCCTTTTCCCTGTGCGAGTGCTCTCTCTTTTGCTACTGCAGTTTGAACCGCTGTCAGAATTTTTTCTGTAGAAGTGAATTTCATTTCTGCTTGTGTGTACAAGTGTGATTTATAAGCAATTGGTACTTTTTCCCCTTCATTAAAGGTTAAGTACGTGAATCCGCATTTTTCTGGAATGATTCAGATTACTAAATTGCGTATATTTACGCGAGTTTGTAAATGTGTGGTTGTTAACAGGTCTGTTTGCACTGAATGCAAAATTTCTGTGTGTTTTTGAGTCCAATTAGTGTGTTTGAAAACTGATTTGATTAATTCGTAGTGAGGTTTAACCCTTTCAGCGTACTTAAGAATGTAAGTTCTTCCGAAATTTAGGAAACTTACAATTGACTGTAAGTTTTTCAGCATTTTTGGAGGTTGGAGCAGCGCACATTTCTCTAGAAAGTTTGCTGCCAGACTTTTGCCTTCACTTGATAATTCATATCCTAGGAAAAGGACGTTGAGGTGGGCAATTCATGATTCTTTTAAATTGAATTTGTACCCATCAGAGGCGAGTGCCTGTCCAAGTCATCGTCTGTTAAGTAGATGTCATCGACATACGATAATGCTTCATCATCATACGTTTGTAGTAACTCTGTTACTCTGGCTGAAAATAACCCTGGACTATTCTTGAATCCCTGGGGGAGACGACAGAACTGACGCTGTGTCCCCCATGATTGAGAAAGCGTTCAAATACCTGCTTTCTGGTGCAATATTTTGACAGAAGAAACCGTGTGCATTTTGTACTGCAAATGTTTTGCAACAAGAGTTTAGATGTCTGTAATCCAAAACTAGACGATATGTATTGTCTGGTTTGGATACAGGAAACAAAGGATTGTTCATTGACGAGGTGCATGTTTCAATCACCCCTTGGTATTCAAGTTGATCTAAGATCTCACTGACTTGTTTTTTCTTCTTGCTTAACTGGGTACTGCCTTTGTGCAGTTTGTTGAGTTTTTAACTGGATTTTATGTTGAGGAGAATCCTCGTCCCATCCCACATGATTTTTATATAATGCAGGTGCCTGGGCGACTGCCCATTTCCTTTCATATGTGTATTTTTTATGAATTGGAATATGGTTTGTGAAGGCTGGCAGAATGATGCCTTTGCCATGTGGGCACTCCCTGACAAATTCAGGTGGCCAGTCTTGTTCAGCTAGAAGAATGTCATAACCCTTAAAGAGCTTCTCCCAAAAGAGTGCTCTTATTTTTCTAGTAATGTCCCCATGCATTCAGAGTGCTACTTCATATAACTTGTGGGGGACACTAACCCTGGTATCAGCAGTTTCACCTTGGATGTACTCATTCAAGTCACTGTCTCCAGATGATCCTTGAAGATCTTGCGAGCTACGGTTACTTCTGCTGCGCTGTCTAACATTGTCTGAGCCCACTCCCCGTTCTTGAGTTATGTCCTCAAGATCCTCGGCATGTCTGATTTTTAGACTTGCTACCTTCTTTTTGGTGAATTGTGTTTTCTTATTTTTTGGAACATGTTGATCGTCTTTGGACATCACGCGTCCTTCCTTTTGTTCTGATCCTCCTCTTCTTTCTGATTTCTGTGATGAAGTTTGAAAGGTACGAGAGGAACGTAGATCAGTATCTTGATATCTATCAGGTTTTCTCAAATTATCCATATTCCTGAGGTTATACCTCCTTTCAGAGGGTTCCTTTTGAGGAGACCTACCTCAGGATTTAGAACGCTCCTCTTTAGAAGTTTGTTTCCACTTCTTTTTAGGAACAGTGAGAGTGTTATTAATAAAGACCTTTTCAGGACTTTCTGTCAGCTGGGGTTTTACTGGTTTACCACCCAAACTGTCTCTACCTAGTTCTTCATAGGATTTTTCAAATATTCTGGCTAGTTCTTGAGGTTGCTCGGTTACATCAAATTCTCTTAACTTTTGGAGGATCGCCACGAATGCTGCTTCACCTTTAATATTAGCTAATATTATTGTTGAGACCTGTTTGAAATCTTTCAGTAATTTCATACCTAGATTTAAAGCAGGCTCTGCCCCGTATTTATTTTGAATCTGTTTCAGGACGTCTGGTATTACCGCCATAGACGGAACTACATGTGTTTTTGTGTAAATTGCAGCAAAGACTGTACCCCAAGTGCCGCAGTCTTCCAGGTGTGGTGCAATCCCCATTAGTAAATAGATTGTTAAAATCCTGTGTTTCTCATGAGGGGTAGTATCAGGAAATACTGCCTCGATTTGAGTCATTTTTTGAGCTATACAGAATGGAATTTGTTCCCTTTTTGCATATAATTTACCAATGACTGATTGTATAGTCTGTGGTGTGATTTTATTTGTGTTCCCCTGGTAAGGGGTGTGTTGTGGAATGCTTATAGGAGGTTGGACTGTTAAAGTCCGCATGACATATTAAACCAATTGTCCATGTATGTTTATTAGTTGTTTTAGTTGAACTAATAGTTCTTCACCTGGCATTTCTTCAATGTCAGGATGAGTTGTATAGCTTGCTAGTACCGTCCATGTTTTTCCTGGTCTACCTAGTGTACCAAGCCTGGTAATGTGATTTTGATGTTGTAGAGCGCCTTTAAACCAGAGCGCATGCTCTTGGTAAGTTAGTGGAATTTCAATATCCTCGAAAGGAACCTATTCCGTTGGATGTTCCTCTACTTTGTAGTAGTGAAACACATGTGTTTTTGAATTTGCTTCAGGGAATTTAATCCATGAATAGAATACCTCTGTTTGCCGATATTCGTGTGCCTCTATCACAAAAATGTCCCTACCACCTCTTGATGATAGGCCATTTGGTATAGGTGATGGCTTTCCTTAAATTTTATGGGATGATTCTAGCATCCAAGTCATCTTGTTGTTAAACCTGTAACGTCTAAGCTGGGTAGAGCTGCAGCTGCTACAGCTCCACCGGTTTCGTTGTTGTCGCCGTCTGGCATTTTGTTGAATGAAAGTTGCAGAGCAAGTTTCAAGGAAACAAAGATAAGGTGCACAATAGTTTGGAAGACTGTATCCTTCAACGTTGAACAAACCAAAAACTAATACATAGGATTTTCGTCCTACTCAATTATGGCGGATATTTTATCCTTTTACCCATTCCAGGCATCTATTGGAGTGTTTTATGAGAAAAAGGGGTCTGTGAGAAAAGCACGACTGAGTTACTTTAGTATCTGGCGTTAAATTAGTGCCTTACGAAAGTTTGGGTGCCAAGTAGTGTAGTTCTATATTCCCAATAGGCAGTGCGCATTGGAATAATATATCCTATAGATTAAACGTAGGACTGAGGTCGACTGGGTCTCTATCGAATATATTAAACTTAATAGTGAATGCCAGCTAGCTCAGAGGTCACTAAAAACTTTCTCAAATTCACAAGAAGGGATTAGTTTACGACAACCGCATAAACATGACAACTTTGTTTCCCAATAATAAGAAAAGTTTCTCTAGAGTTGTGGAAACAATAGATAAGTATTTCACTCAGTCACTCGTGCATGCTTCGTTTCTACAGAGGTGCCGAGAAATAGAGAGACGGGCGTTTTCAATAAAAGGTTATATTGAACAGTCTTCTTTCTCATGCAAGTAAAGTGAACTGCTACAATCCTAATGCAGACTGCAAAGTATAATGCGTACAGCGAGACCAACATTATAAAATAATACTGTGAGAGCATTGTATGGTTTCTAAACCAAATATAAATACATACGTAAATAGCAATGGCTAAAAGTACTCAACTGGTGCTTCTAAAATACACCTACCCCAATGTACCTAACCTAAGCCTAGTACGCGGGAAGGAGTAAGTGTGGTGTAGCATTGATTTAGTTTTTCTTTGCCAAGAATCTATCCAATGTTTCTCTAGGTTCTAATCAGCTCCATACCTTTAGTTTAGAATGAAGGACGTCTGGTATCTCAGTCTCGGGACTCGATTTCCCAACACCCCGCAAGGGGAGCTTGGAAACACTTGAGCTGGATTCGCGCCATAAGAGAAATGCAGCCTCTCGATCAGTGCGTCAGCTGGAGGGTCGGCTTCCTTCCGCACTTGCTGTAGCGAGCTGCGGCGGGCAAGTAGATAGTTGAACTGCTCTGAACCAACGTATCTTGCTTTAGCAAGTGAAGGCATATTTATACCTTGAAGATGTCTAGTTTGACATAAAGTCAGGCATAATAACATCAGGAAAGAACCCTAAGGGAATAGTAGTTCTTTGTAAAGTACATTAGTTCTTGGACAAATCAATATTCAAGCAAGGGAAGGTCCCTGACTGCTTAAGCCGATTTCCCAAGAAATCGTTGTGACGTTTTGATACGGGTGGAAGTAGCCATGCCTGTATTTGATCTGCATGGGCTATGTCTAAATAAGGGAATGATTTCTATGCCTATATTAGGGCAATGTGATTTGTACCTATATAAGGGCATGAATCGGTAAAATTCACTCGGATTCTAAAATGGCATACAACAGTTCATTATGGCAATATGGCGTTATGTACATTCAATGGCCTCAGATTGCTTTCATGTCAATTCCTGCTGCTGCAGGGAATTCTAAGTAAAATGTTTATTGTTAAACTGGAGCTATGAGGGCAGTTAGCTGGGAGACCTTTCTGCTGATTTCCTTTCAAGGTTAGCTGTAAATTTATGTGCCAAGATGATGAGAACAATTGATGGAACAATGATGAGGTTAAGGTGAGTAGTGTAACACATGGTTGTGTTACAGAGATTGAATGAGAACAGGAAATGGAAAGAGATGATGTGGTGAAGGACATGTCATGATTTGTTTTGTCTGGAGAAGATAGTTGGAAGAAAGATGAGGAGTTTGCTGGGTGTACAAAAATATTTGATAAGCTGTTGGTAAACAATGGTCTTCTGATGAGAGGTGGCATAAGGAATCGGAGAATGCTTGAGCCAGTTGGGTCATGAAGGTCATCAGGGCATAAGTAAAACAAAGGAACGTCTTATGTGTGTGTATTGGTGGCCCAGTATGGATCTTGTGGTTGAGAGAGTTATCTGAAACTGTTGTGAGTGCAAGTTGAGTGACAAGAATGTTAAGGTCAGGACGCTGCCCATGTTTTTGGGGGAAATTCCCACAGAGATGTGGTAGGATATTGGGCTAGATACAATTGGGCCCATAAATGTGGGAAAGACTTCCAAGTATGTGCTTGTGGTCATGGACTTGCGATACCGTTGGCCAGAGGTTGAATAACTAAGGAAATCAATACGGTGGTGGTCATCTGTTTTTTGACTGAAGTATTTCCAAGGGAAGGTAATCCCAAAATGATTCTGCCTGCAACTGACCTCTAGAGAAATGGATACGTTTCTGGGTGAGAGAGGTATCCATCATAAAAGTGTGCCCTTGATCATCCAGAAACAAATGGAATGATTGAGAGATTTAATAGGAGTCTGAAGGAAGCCATTCAAATTTCAAGGAGTAATGGGGAGGATTGGGTTCACGCTATCAAGGGACAAGTGGAAGAATACAGGTTTACTCCACATTCTACCACTGTTGCAAGTCCTTTTCTCTTGCTCAAGAAATGTAGGCCCATATAGTGTAGTGGATCCTTCTTGGATGAGAAGCTACAGCAAAAATGAAGTGAGTTCTGATTAGTTGATGAGGAAGTCTGAAGGGCGAGAGAAAAGAGGGATATGATTGCCGCAAGGTGGCCAAAGCTTTGCTGGTAAAGGTTGGTGATGATGTCGACTAAGATTTTCCAGCGTGTGGTAAAAGTGGATGATGATTGTATCTGGAATCACAACCATATTGTTGTGGTGAAAAGCAACTAACTGAGTGGAGGATATTTATTAAAGGGGGAAGATATGTGGTAATGTGCATATTATGTCATGTCTTATTATTTCGGTGTTATGTGTTCGTTATAGCCACACAGTGTTATGTACTTTCAATGGCCTTAGATTGATTCCATGGCAATTCCTGCTGCCGCAGGGAATTTTAAGTATAATCCTTATGGTTAAACTGGATCTGTGAAGAGAGTTGGTTGGGAGACCTTTCTCAACAGGTGGCTGGGGTTTCTTTTGGAGAATAAACCATATTTAAAGACATCTACATCTGGCATGAATTATTGGAAAAGGCAACTTCACACACTCTAATATATGTTTCTTAGAAATCTGTTGGGAGTCCATACGGGCCAGGGAGTCTTCTCTCATTTCATTTCCTTAAGTACAGCTAATAAGTCTTTGTTTGGCAGGAAGACATTAACCCATTCCGTGCTGGCCAATGGGAGCACTCCCTCCCTGGTGCTGTGAACGGCCAATGGCCATCGCAGCACCGCCCACTCTTTAGAACGCCCGCACCGCGGCAGAATTGTCGCCGAAGTTAAGGCGTTAATTATTCTCGTTGGAGAAGCTTTAGCTAGAGTTTAAAGGCTTATAACACAGTGAAAATATGTTTGGAGACTCTTGGAATGGTTACATTTGTCATTGTTACTTTTTAGCAATATAGTCTATGGTTTTTCTACTTGTTAAGTATAGCAAGAGAAGTTGGTATCCTCGAAACTGACAGTCGAAAATGTTGGTTTGTGGTTCGAATAGCCTCAGGATGGGAAAAAAAGAGGTAGCTAACATATGTCAGTACATCCCCGAGGTTATGGGCTCCACACAGTAATGCTAACACATGAATAATGTACCTAGAGTTAGACCCAGATGCACGTAGTCCTCAAACACATGGTACCAGAACACAAATGACCTTATAACCTGAATAATGTACCCAGAGTGAGACCAATATGCACATGGTCCTTGGAAAAACTGCACTCTAACAACAGTGATCTTAAAACATCAATAATATACCTAGAGTGAGACCCAGATGCATATGGTCCTCGAACACACAGATTTCAAGTGTGAGTAAATTACCCAGGCAAATTTAAGAACCAGCTAATACATAGAAAGTGGCTTAAGCCACATACGGAAAAAATATTCCACTACTGTTTGTACATATATAGAATTCAAATTTAATACTTATTACAATTGCATTGTGATTGATAAAATTGACATAATTATACACATAAGATATAACAAATTATTTTGCATTATAACATATGCATGATTACAAAATATCAAACAATTCATAGATATAAAAAACTATTGGATGGTTTTACTGTCTCCTGTCTACGCGTTTCGACACTTTAACGTGCCTTCTTCAGGACTGTACCATCGTGCTGTAAAAAGATATTTATAAAAGATTTTACAATATTATATTTCTATGTACAAAACAGTTAGTCTTATAACTTTTAATTCATGTGTTAGATTTTGGTTTTCAACAAGACATTTTGATAATACCGTTTAAATATGTTACTATTTTCTCTCTTCTATTGTGGTTGCCATATGTTATTTACCATATGAGATGAAAAACGAGCACTTGTTATTCATTTATACATTGATAGCAGATTTTAGGTGTATTACGAAAAGAAAATGAGAACATATAATTCATTTATACATTGGTATACATTGATAGCAGATACAGATCTTCAAATGTAACTCGTTTATATTAAGATTAAATCTCATTTTTTTCAGTGAGATGTTTTATTATATCACTAAGTATCCTACTACTAACAGGTTATAGGAAAGATAGAAGTCAGAGAAGAATTACAGACCTAAATATTACACATCCAGGATAAGAGGCCTGTTTAGTAAAGAAGATAGTAGCTCAAAAAGGCTGATATGGTACATGTTAACTCATAAGCATCCTAAGAAATTCATTCTACTTAATTTATTAATTGTTCCATGATCATCTTATCAGTTGTCCTATATATGTATTTCTATGACCTAAATTGCTATTCTGCATGCTAACCCATTGTGAGAGGTCTTTTTCAGATCCTGGTATGGACCCTTTATCCTATCCATTCATTCATATCTCAGGTATTAATTACGCTTACCTATTATTGGGTGTGTTAATCTTAATATAAACGAGTTACATTTGAAGATCTGTATCTGGTATCAATGTATACCAATGTATAAATGAATTATATGTTCTCATTTTCTTTTCGTAATACACCTAAAATCTGCTATCAATGTATAAATGAATAACAAGTGCTCCTTTTTCATCTCATATGGTAAATAACATATGGCAACCACAATAGAAGAGAGAAAATAGTAACATATTTAAACGGTATTATCAAAATGTCTTGTTGAAAACCAAAATCTAACACATGAATTAAAAGTTATAAGACTAACTGTTTTGTACATAGAAATATAATATTGTAAAATCTTTTATAAATATCTTTTTACAGCACGATGGTACAGTCCTGAAGAAGGCACGTTAAAGTGTCGAAACACGTAGACAGGAGACAGTAAAACCATCCAATAGTTTTTTATATCTATGAATTGTTTGATATTTTGTAATCATGCATATGTTATAATGCAAAATAATTTGTTATATCTTATGTGTATAATTATGTCAATTTTATCAATCGCAATGCAATTGTAATAAGTATTAAATTTGAATTCTATATATGTACAAACAGTAGTGGAATATTTTTTCCGTATGTGGCTTAAGCCACTTTCTATGTGTTAGCTGGTTCTTAAATTTGCCTGGGTAATTTACTCGCACTTGAAATTTGCCCTGATCCAGGAAACTGAAAGGTATCATGGGTTCCTTGTTGTCTCACATATTCCTCGAACACACAGAACCATATCACCAATGACCTTACAACACGAACAATGGACCCAGAGTGAGACCTATATGCATGTGGACCTCAAACAAACAGTACCATAACATTAGTGACCTTATAACCTGAATAATGTACCCAGAGTGAACTTCATACGCACGTGGTCCTTGGATAAACTGCACTCGAACAACAACGATCTTAAAACATGAATAATGTATGTATAGTGAGACCCAGATGCATATGGTCCTCAAAAACCCTGTACCATAACATCAGTAACCTTATAATACAAATAATGTACCCAGAGTGAGACCCATATGCACATAATCCTCTGGTAAACTGCACTCAAACAACAGTGATCTTAAAACATGAATAATGTACCTAGAGTGACACCCAGATGCGCATGATCCTCAAACACACGGAACCATAACACCAATGACCATATAATATGAATAATGTACCTAGAGTGAGATGCAGATGAATATGATCCTTGGGCAAATGGTACCATACCATCAATGAACTTCAAACTTAAATAATGTTCTCAGAGTGAGACCCAGATGCACATGATCAACTTGCACGATAAAAACATTGTCCAATGTCTGTCAGGTTTTAAACTTGTACAGAAAATAGAGCTAATAGATCATGTGTTATTGTGGCTGTTTGCACAACAGGGAACAGGGCAAAAAATATCCACCAAACACCATGCAACAGACCTTATCGAACTTATTTCAACTCCTTTCTTCTGTTTGCATCCTAAGCAAATAAGCAAATCCATGTTTTACACTTTTGAAAACTGGAAATAAGAATAAGGCATGAGACGTACACATTCTGGCCCATTTCAGATAACACTAATGACAAATAAATGCGCTCCAATGTTCATTAGGCATCTATTTCTTACATCACCAGTCAGAGGTTTCTGTAGTATGGCTCCTGTTTTTTTAATAGTAACCACAAAATGCCGTTCAGGCTCTGTTAAATAAACGAGTCAAAACGTGTGTTTTCAGACTTGGCAATGGTAAGATTAACGTATTAGGATGTTCAATACAGAATTCTTACCTGGGAAACTGGTGCCAACACTTTGTCTCTGTCCAGCAAGAGACGAGTAGAGAAGAGAGATGAGAGGCAGCAACCAACAGCAGCAGCTTATAACGCCCCACAACACACACACACACACACACACACACACACACACACACTCCCCTGTGGGATCCCCCGCCCACCCCCCCCCCCCCCCCCCCGTGCTGCAGGCGGGGAGTACCAACACTCATTTTGGGGGACAGGGATTTATTTTTAATTATCAGACTTTGGCTCACAGCAAAAGAGAGGGAGAGACAGAAAAGGGAGAAATATAGACAAACAGTGGCAAAAGGATAAAACGGGGAAGAAAAAGAACCTGCAAGAGTGAGATAACGTGACAGGAATTATTGCAAGAGTGAGATAAAGTGACGTGAAGTGTTGGCTGATGTAAGAAAGCGGTACGAGGTGAAATGAAGATTAGGCAGCCTTGGCATTGGACAACCCTGTCCTCCGAAAAACTTTTTTATGAATAAAAAACACGCATCAGAGTCTGCCTCTGGCACACATGAGTCACAGCCTCTGCATATCAATCTACGAAAAGTACATTGTATATATCATTTCCAAGAGCCTTTACCATGAAGTTCTTTCCTTGTTATGAAAATGTACAACTGTAAAATGAATGCATATATACATAAAATCTGTAGTATCCGGACACTGTGAGAAACAACATGCCTTTAGGAAATATGCCCTCCTTTCTACCTTTACATTAACTATTGGATAATTTCGCAAACATATTTTACCAGGAGATCAGATGGTGTCTAGTGAGTAGAAAAAGCTTTTCTTTTGTTTTCAGCGCTTAAGATCAACTGTTTGTGTCAGCGCCTGCTCTCCATGCAGTTTCGGCGCGCGGTTGTTCTCTGGTGTAGAGTGTAATATGTCTGGAAACATTGCACTACAAATTAAACAAGACAAGTGCATTGTTCAGCTGCTGGACCCACTAATCCGTGAAATATCCTTCGATGCTGCAATCCTTCTGACACACATCTCCTGGCATGTCTCCATGCTGCTGGTTTTCCATCTGGCCTCGTCTCATAGTGTGTGCAGACTTCATTGTTATGACATTCTGGCATGGTTTATCAAATTTGTATCAAAGCATATTGTTTTTCTTGCATATCAATTTCTGAGCGATGTAAAAGACAGATTCTCTTCATTCTTTTTAAGTAGCCATCTGTGATTCCATAATTTTCTTTTCGGTGCTTTCTGGTTTTGGATTTTTTTCAATCCTCGTTTCTCTGGGTTCCTTTACCGAATCACATCATTGTCAGGAAGTTGTAGCTCTTATCTGTGGTAAGGCTGTTTCAATAAAGTCTCATATCTCTGTAAATGGAAAAATTGTCCTATCAACCGAGGCTCTTGAAGAGAACTACTCTGTTACATTAAGCTATGTGCAAAATGTCACCAAACTAAATGGGCTTCATGCTCCACTTCCAGCTCTAAAAAACAAACAAGATGGCAGGGCGAAGCGGTAGGCACTGTGGCAGTGTGCCATATTGATTGCAGGATATGTGAGCTCGCTTTAGCGACACAAGCTTGACCTGGTTTAAGGCCATGCTCTGATTAGTGCACACTTACCATAATGACTTCTTGTTTTTGTGTGTTGTTGTTAAGGTTGCAAGTAAACAAAGACGACAGAGTCCATTATTTGTCGATCAAAGTGGAAAGGCATGAACAGAGACAAAAACAATTGTGTGACAATCCTGCAAATATATTCCCTTAATTCAGAAGACTGTGCATAAGTGGTAATGTCACATTGTGTACAAAGCAGTTCCTTGTGAGCACCCAGGATCTGGAACAACATCCCAATATCCATTAGAACCACCCCACCATTCTTCAATTTAGGAGGCATGCCCCTTTAAAGAGCACTACCTCTTAACACAATAACTAGCCCACCCCCTATCAGAACCCAGCATACTCAGCTAGAATCACATGCAGACTACATCTCTGTCACCGACCCTTTACAGATCCCCACTCCTTTTAGGTTGACGCTATACAAATAAAACATATCTGCATACAGATTCACAAGTTTTATGTAAAGTATTTGCCTCAAAAAGTCGGTGCATGTCAGCCCCATATTTTCCTGTCATTTCATTAGTTCTATAAATAAACTACACCTATCAAACTCCACAGGAAAAAAACCGAGGGTGGCCATGGTGTCTTCTGCCCCTTGATCTCTGATTCTTCCACCCTGCGGTGCCCGTGGACATTTGGCATGGTAGATGGGATCCGCTGCAGGCGGGCTATCTTTGAGCCCACCACCATGGGGCGCTGTGGTTGTGCAATCAATTTCTGAACTGCGGTGCCAGTCATGAATCATCCATCTGCACCAGGCACCCAATGACTGTGTCCCACGCATTTCCTTTGTCTCTGCCATGTTTGTTTGGGGTAGCCCCATGCATGGGGCTGGCGGCCTCTCCATAATTAATCCTCCTGTAATGATACCTCCCCCGCCTTCTTGGAGCATCTTGTCTCTCTTCAAGCCATCAGACTCCTAGGTCAGAGGGAATTGAGGATACACAGTGCCTGTGCCTTGGCAGTAGAGGCATTCAATTTCTCATCCTGCAATATTGGAGGTATGCCTATTTGTTCAGAATACACATGTATCAGGGGTTTTCGATGGGGTTGAGGCTGCTGTTGTTAAATCAAAATCATCCTCACATTGAGTGAGATTTGGTTGCCCATACTCTTATCCCTTCTGTCATCTTCAACACTTTTCTTTGTTCTTATATACCATTTTTGAATCTTCCTGCTGTAAACATATGAATGTAGATTAGTAACTGTAGTCATGTAAACTGCATGCACGCAATAGAAGATGTTATGCAAAGCACTCTGATATTTCTGGGTCTTATTTGCACTATATAAAACTTCACAATTAATTGAACATAACCTATTTATTTGGTAGTTAAAACAAAACAACAATTAAACAGATCCAACATCACACTATAAAAAATAAATAATAAAGCACTGGGAACCGGAACATATAAACTAAATTACTGAATATGCAAACTGTTTTCAACGACAGAATGCACAAATCAATTGAAGTGCAAGTTGATAAATGTAATAGTACATAAGAAATCAGATATGTCACACACAAGGCAGCTGTTATTTTAGTGTAAATCCACCATAAACATGCTATGGGCTAATTATGTTTGTTAAAGATTTCTGTCACATTTAACTTTTGAGAAGTAAACTGTGTAGTGGTTAGTAACGGGGTGACATTCATGTCACTTGTAGAATGTTAGAAGCCTCTTGTGGTGTCATGCAGTTCCACATTAGAATGTTTATGTGCGGGGGTTGAAGCAACAGTTGGGTTGGCTGTAAGTGTTAGTGCTGACTGCTGCGCAGGAACTGTCTATGACAATAAAACTATAAACGTATCTACTTGTATTTGTAGCATTTTCACAAATATTATGGCGATGCATTGACAGGTGACTGGAGAACCCACAAGGCCATCGAGAGTCCCCACAGTGTCACTCTAGCTACAGCGGGGAGGAGTTCCCAAGTCAACTACGTGACTTAAGGAAATTCAGCTGGAGATCTAACACCTCGACTAGGAAAAGCACATCCGGAGTCGTAAAGCATTGCACAAGTACAACCCCAAGCACCCCAAGAACAGAAGCAATATGGTCAGTGCACATGCTCAAAACATTAGTAGCAGTGGCACACACCGACTTTCACGCTCTAGCTGACGACGTAAGCCAGAGCGGGGAACATCACTTACAACGCATTTATTACAACGCACTACCATTACAACGCAACCATTACAACGCAAACCATTACAACGCATTGCGCTGGGGGGCGCTCTAGGATAGGGAATATATTTAATTTACTATCCAACACCTTCCCTACTATCCACGGGGACTGGAGTTGGAATAGTAAATTAAATAAATCACTATCCAGCGCTTAAAAGCACTATGCGTTGCAGTGGTATGCGATGTAAAAACGTGTTGTAACAGCAGGCGTTGTAATAGCCTGCGTTGTAACGACACCAATCCGCCAGAGCGGCCATTTTGGGAAGAAAACGTCTAAGGGCCGTCCAATTCTGTTTCACGTCAGTATGTAGCCCACGTCACAGGCATTTTTTTTGTTTAAATTGCCATCGACTTGAATGCGAGACTTACGGCCCAGTTGTTTTTTCTCACATCAGAAGACAGACATACTTAACGTCACTACCATCTTAGGAGTTTAATTTTTCCACAAAGATGTGGAGTGCGGGGACTGGGCCTCGCACGTGGACAAGTGACAGACACAAAGACAACAGGTACACTGAGTAGCGGTATGCCGGAAAGACCCTGAGCGGTCTTCCGTCTCTTTATTATATACCCCAGAGCGAGCCCGCCCCGGGGGTGTGGGGATGCATGTAAACATTGTTACAAAGTATAGAGGAGGCCGGGTGGCTCTCTACATCCCTCCTTCAATTTAGTTTGTCCTTAGGGCCGAGAGCTCATCAGGGTGAAGTCCAGGCAAAGTCTCTTAGTCTCTGGCTCGGGCCTGGATTGCGCCTCAGGTGATATCGGCGGCTTCTGCATGCTGGGGAGCCTGCAACCCCGGCCGGGGTTGTCTCGCCACTCCGCGCTGGAGAGGTTGGGTCCGCCGCGGTGTTATGGGGTGCGGCAGCCTGACTGGTCTCTCCGGCCGGCCCTTCTCGGCCAGGTTGCGGGGCTGGGGCCTCAACCCATGGTCCATCTTCATCCTGAGTGCAGTCCTCTTCGGGCGCTCTATCGGTGACACTTACGGGAAGGCCGGCCGGCCCTCCCGTCTTCTTGAAACAGGATACGTTCCGGGTTACTGTCTGATGGCCTCGACGAGCAGTCACCATGGTTTCTTGAATTTTCTCCACAGTCCATCTCTCAGGCTCATAGGGTGTCCGGAATTTCCACCCCGGATGACAATCTTGGACTACCACGATATCTCCTTTTCGTATGCCCGGTTGTTGGGCATGCCGAGCCTCGCTCGATTTCTGGTTGGTGGTTAGCCTCCGGGATTGAATGGCTTCACTGTCTCTTGTCTCGGGTGTCCAGTTAGATGCAGTCGGTATATTGCCTCGGGGTGCCTTTTTGAACAGCACGTGTGCTGGGGCACATTTCGTTGTGCTGTGTGGAGTCTGTCTGTAGGCACTTAAAAATTGGTCCAGGGCGGCTTCCGGGTCATTTCCGCTGTCCACAGCAATCTTGAGGGCTCTATTTAGAGTTCTCATGAGTCTTTCTACTTCCCCGTTCGCCTGGGGCCATAGCGGTGTGATCTTTCGGTGTCTAATTCGGAGGTTTTCCAGATAGTTTTGGAATTCTCTTCCCTGAAATGGCGGCCCGTTGTCAGATTTTATCTCTTCGGGGAGCCCCATCGTCGCGAAGATGTGGTCGGGGGCCTTTCTGACTTGAGGAAACGCAACTGACGAAATGACCTCCACCACTGGAAATTTGAAAAATGAATCTACCACTACGAGCGTGTGTCTGCCATCGGGGAAACTCCCAAAGTCGACGCTCAGATGAGTCCAAGGGGTTTGAGGTGCGTCCTCCGTGATGACCGGTGCTGGCGCCGGGTCTCCTCCGGTGATGGTGCAGGCGTGACAAGAGCGTACCATCTCGTCTACCATGTTGACCATGGCAGGGACCAGACTTTGTTCCTCAGCCTGGCCTTGGTCTTGGCCATCCCCTGGTGGCCCATGTGGGTGATTGTCAACATGTGTGGTTGGAGGCTCTCGGGCACGACAATTAGATGTCCTCTGAGCACGACCTCTTCATCTCCTACGCTCAGCTCGTTTCGAATTTACCAGATTTGTCGCCTGGCATGGCTCACTTCAGGCCTTGGGCTCTGGATCCCGTCTAGGAAACGAGTTCAGCGATTCTCTTCGAGGGCACGCTTGACCCGGGCTAGTAATTCATCAGCGGCGGTGGCCTCGCCTATCTCCTGCAGCGTCATTGTGTCCGGGCAGGCTGCTTGGGATATCATGTGAACAAATTCTTCTGCCCCCTGTCCGTCGGCAAGTGGGAGAGCCTGCCTTGTCACGTCTGGGTGCCGGGAGAGATAATCTGCAGGGTTGTGTGCCCCCGGTCAGAACGCTAATTTGAAGTTGTATCCTTGCAGTTGGACGGCCCATCGTTCTATTCGTGGGGGCGCAAGTCTGGATGATCCTGTGAATAGGGGCAGCAGCGGCTTGTGATCAGTCACTACGGTGAACTCCTGTCCACATAGGTATAGATGAAAGTGCTGGCACGCCCACTTTATAGCGAGGGCCTCTCGCTTGATTTGAGCATACCGAGTTTCAGTGTCAGTTAGGGCCTTACTCGCATATGCAACTGGTTCCCACTCATCTCCGCCTTATTCTTGCAGTAGCACAGCCCCCAGGCCCACCGGGCTGGCATCCACGATCAGTTCTGTTTTCCGGCGTGGCTGGAAGTAAGCCATTACCGCCTTGTCAAGAAGGCTCGCCTTGATGTCCTGGAAAGCCTGGTTGGCTAAGCAGGTCCACTCCCACTCATGATCTTGTCGAGTGAGTGCCCTCAATGGTTCTGCCAGAGCCGCTAGATTAGGAATGAACCGGCCACAGTAAGTGGCCATGCCAAGAAAACTCCGTACCTCGGAGGGATTTCGTGGGGTGCTCGCGGTCCGGATTGCTTCCGTCTTCCTCGGGTCCACCTTCAGCCCTTCTCGTGTGAACATGTATCCATAGAAGTCGATGGATTCTTGGTAAAACGAACACTTGGACCGATGCAGGGTCAACCCGTGTTCCGCCAGCCTCCGTAGCGTGGCTCTCAGATGGGTGTGGTGTTCCTCGAAAGGGTTGGAGTATATGAGTATGTCATCGCTCAGGTTGATTACCCCACTCAAACCTGACAACACCTCCCGTATTGCGTTCTGTAACACTTCAGCGGCGGAGGATACGCCGAAACTCAGCCTCTTGTATCATCGGAGTCGGACATGGGTCGAAAAAGTCGTTATGTAGCGGCTCTCGGGTTCCAACTACAGTTGGTGGTACCCCGCGTTGAGGTCCAACTTGGAAAATCACTTCACCCTGTTTAGGTCTGCAACGATGTCATCCATCGTCGGAGTGATATGGCGTTCTCTCTTCACGGCGGCGTTGGGGAGCCTCATGTCGACGCAGAGCCTGATGGCGCCTGGCAGTTTGGGTTTAGGCGCCATCACCAGCGGTGACACCCACGGGGTCGGGCCTGACACCTTTTCTATGACTCCGAGATCTTCTAGTCTTTTGAGCTCGGCCTCCACCTGTGGCCGGAGGTTGAACGGCACTCGCCGGTGCCTGAGAGCGACTGGGCGTACAGAGGTGTCGATGTGTAACCAAACTTTCTTCCCTTTCAGTTTCCCTAAGCCGCTGAATAGCGCTGGGAACTCTTGCAGCTTACTGTCCGCATGTGACTGATGGACTTGATTTGCGAAGCATACTAACCCCAGGTTTTCGGCTGTGTGACAGCTCAGGAGTGTGCCTTTCTTTCCTTCCGTAATATGGAAGCGAGCTTCCATCGAGTATTCGCCGTTCACAATGGTGGTGCTGATAACCCCTCGCAGTGGCAGTGGGTCTGTGCCTCCGTAGTGTAGATGCGTGCACTTGAGGGTGCATGTGCAGGCTTGGGTGACATTTATTCATATTGTTTGGAGTCCATAACGTTCACCGACGTCCCTGTGTCTATGAGTGCTCGCATTTCGGTGCCTTCGACGGAGACTGTGCACATGGGTGGTGGTCTTCTCTTCGTGGACACTCGGCTAACGTATGATATCACGTACACTTCGTCATCATCGTCGTCTTCATATCGTGGTCTTCTTTCCTGAGCTTGGCTGTCTGGGGGTGGATGTTCGGGCTCCAGAGACAGTCGCCTGACTCACTGCGTTAGTGACTTGGGGCCATATCCTCCACGTGGTCTTGGAGCATTTGGCCTGTACCTCCCTCCTTGGCACACTGCTGCAAAGTGGTTCAGCCGGCCACACTTTAGACAAGTTTTCCCTTTTGCACTGCACGTTGCTGTTGCAGGGTGGTCCTCCCCGCAGTAGGCGCACTGCGTACTTCGGGATTGCCATTGTCGCGGACGGTTGGCCTGCGGCCTTCTTTGTATCGCGCCACTCTTTCTTCCTTGATTGGCGCCATTTTGGATGTTGCTGGTAGTGCCATTGGGTAACGTAATGCCGCTTCCATTTCTTCAGCCCGCGCATCCGACAGCTCGTGCGAACGGGCAAGGATGAGTATTTCATCCAGTGTGATCCCAGGCTGTCTGAGAATGAGCTTCCTCAGCAGTTTCGAGCGACACCCCACGATGATTTGGTCTCTTATCCCCTCTCTCGGATTGAGGAACGGGCAACGGCTGGCCAGCCGGTGTAGCCTGGCATAGTACATGTCCACCGACTCAGCCTCTGTTTGCCATGCCCTCTTGAACTTGAACTTCTCGAAGTCATTGTTTAGTTGGGGGTCAAAGTGGGCGTTGAGGGCGTCGACCGCCGCGTCGTAGTCGTCTTCCCGTCTGGTGTCAGGGAGTGTCTCAAAAAGGTCATATATTTCAGGACCTCCATACAAGATGAGGAGGGACCTCTTGACTGTTCCGTCCGTTTCGGGGGTTCCCTTAAAGTATAGGTTAAGTCGACCGAGCCACGCTTTCCACCGCGGCGCTGCCGTCGCAGGGTCAGCCGATTCGCTGAATGGGGGAAGAGGTGCAACCCCTTTGTGTGCGTGGCTGGTTACTTGGGGGCCTGTGCCTGTGGCGAGGTTCTGGGCGGGTCCTGCAGGGCCAGGTGGTGGCAGTGCAGGCGCTGCAGCTCCTTGCTCTGGGTCTGTCATCGTGCCCTCCTTCACGGGAGGTGCTGCGGCCTCCTGGGAAACAGTAGGCCAAGTCTTGTTCCCCCCACCGTAGTATCGTCCCGGCTATTATAAGTAGCGTTCTGCGGGCGTGTGTGGCTCCAGACAGGTAGAGCAGGTGGGACTGGGTCACTGCAGTGTGGTGTTGTATGGCTGTTCCCTTCCAAAATGCTGCTTCCGAGCTCCACAGGGCTACTTGTGTGTATTATCCTGCATGCACTTGAGTTAGCCAATGCTTGTTTGCTGTGATTGAAGAGGCAGGCGGGGCTGAAATGAAGTGTCCCACACAGACTGGGGATGGCCAGGCCAGCAGGAAGGAGAATGGAGCCGACGTGCAAAGTCGCTCCTCTTCACCCCTCCCCTTCAGAGGCTGCGCGCGTTTGCTGCACACCTGGGGGGGCCGTGTGCCTCGATGTGAGCCCGCTGTGTGTGGGCCGTGCAGGCCGCGGATGTGCAGCCCGGGCAGGGCTGCCAATGAGTCACTCACCCTCCAGGCGCGCGCGGCGAGTCCCGCTAGCCGAAAGCACTCCTTCGAAGGAGACGCGTGGGCGGGCCTCGAGCCGTCGCGCAGGCAGTGCCGCGATGCAGGCAGGTCGTCGGCCAGAGCGGGTGGGCTCCGTGTTGAACTCCGGCCGGCACAGGCCGCGCGCTGATGAGCAGGCACCAGAGGGGGAAAGCCGACGCTCTTGGCAAGTGGCAGGGCACGCACGAGGTCGGTACCGGCCTCGTCGCCAATGTGGAGTGCGGGGACTGGGCCTCGCACGTGGACAAGTGACGGACACAAAGACAACAGGTACACTGAGTAGCGGTATGCCGGAAAGACACCAAGCGGTCTTCCACCTCTTTATTATATACCTCGGAGCGAGCCCACCCCGGGGTTGTGGGGATGCCTAGTAACATTGTTACAAAGTATAGAGCAAGCCGGGTGGCTCTCTACAAAAGAGACTTCTTTTGGAGGTTCTTAGCCCAGTTTATCATTTACATGCTACGTAAGGTATATTGTGGCTACAACTACGTTTGAGCACAGTGCCGTGATACGCACACCCTGACGAAAGCTTCATATCTCTAAACGTGTGTCGTAGATTAAGCTTTGCACGGTGATGCACACACCCTAGTTTTCGTAAGGAAATCGTCAACACGTGCTTTCACAACTGAAGCTCAGCGCAGTAATGTGCGCACCATGGCATTTTACTATTCATGGCACGGTGATACACATACCCCAGACCATTGTGGTAAATCCAGGTGCATCCCCCCAGTTGTTTTCATTCATCGCATAGTGGCACGCACACCTTTAGTTGATTTTTCTTATAGTAGTTCAGAGCTGTGATGCGCACACCTATTACTTAAAAATAAATCAAAGACACTTTTTTTTCTTGATTTGTGTTTTTTTAAATAGCCTTTCTGATTGTATTCCGGATCAACACTTGTAGTTGTATATTTTATTGGTACATGAAACGTTAGTCAGCTACCCATATAGTAACCACTATTTCATAATTGTTTTGGGTTAAAATTATCAACTCATTAACAGGGAAAACTGGAAACCTAATCGTATGAGTCTATTTGTTCTTGCTTCATATTTTTAATTAAGCTTTTTAGTGCCAATAATTTATTATTTTCTAGTCCAACCATCCAGAACATCAAACGGTATGCAGCCGGTAGCACCACCACCATCATCCTCCCATGAGGTACCTGGTAATCCTCAGATAGTGTTGAAAAACTGGTATGATGCTTTTGTAACATATCTGGGAGCAATAGGGGCATTAAGTTATAGACCAGGGAGAATTTTTGTTTGGGTGCTATATTCCCTAGGGTTTGAAGGCAGGTCGGTCCTCAAACATTTACCACCATTGGTGAGAGGTCACAGAAAGGAGGATATTGACGAATACGTGGTAACAGTAAAAATAAACTAGAGTTACATTTGATGCTCAGCCTAATCTGATTGTCATCAGACACAAGTTTTTTTAAAAGAGAGCAGTAGTCAGGTGAAGATGTGGTTGCTCAGGAAATTTAGTGCAGACTATCAATTTGAAGGTTTGACAGAACAACTGGTCAGAGACTAATATATCTGTAAGTGCTCAGTTAAAACTATAAAGCAAAAATTGTTATCGATGGGAAACCCCTCAATAGAAGAAACTATCCGTACTGCAAAAGAGTATCGAACTGTCCAAAGTGTCTGTGAAGGAGTTAGTGGACAAAACCTATGAAGCTGTTGGCACAGTTAAGGCCAGAGAACTCCGGTCTAACGTGGGATCACAAACGGAAAGCAAACTTTTCTTTAAGCAAACCAGCATCTGTTTTAGATGTGGCAATGTCACTCATTCCAAGGGCAGAAAAGGCTGTCCAGCAAAAAAGTGATTTGCAGGGGTTGGGGCAAAATGGGCCATTTCGCTAAAGTATGTCGAAGTGGAAAACATGGTGTGGGAGGTGCTTAGTCAAACAAATGTTATGGTAATACCACTGACATAGCAAATGGGTCTGATCTGGTTCATGAAGATCCAGAAAGTATCCAGAATATTTAAGAGGAGTTGAGAAAATGGTTATGGTTGTGAGAGAAGAGCTGGTCATTATATGTGACACCTCTGCATGTAGGTATTGGTACTGGTAACAGAAAAGTACACTTGTCAGTGGATTCTGGTGTGAGAATAACCCTGATCACTCAGAAGTTGTTTAACCTTTGGAATTGCGAGACAGGGTTCCTGCCTCGTATGAAGGACGGAAAAAAGAACTATCTGTATTTTTTGAGGATGTCTTAGAGTTCAAAGGCAGAAAAATACTTGTTAAAGTATATGTCGCTATCAAGGGCTGGTCAGAATCCAGAATTCAAAAACTTTATTCGATCAATTGTTAACAATAATCATAAAAGTACATACATACATGATACAATAAAATACATATAAAATATAGCTGATTTATAAATACTCATGTAACAAAGGACATATTTTTCCTCAAGTGTACCGACTTTAAAATTAATTCAGCAGTAAAAAAACAAATGTCCTGCGAATCAAGTCCAAATAAAAGCCTCATAGCAGATTCAATAGTGGATACAATATATTTTTTAAAAAGTGGTTTCAGATAGGTTTTACGGAGATGAAGATAAAATGGGCATAACAATAAAAATGCTCCGAGCTTTGCTTTGAAGTCCCATCGCATGGGCAGGGGGCAATAGTGTGAGTCTTAATATGCGGACACGCGACAAGCAAGTAAACGGTCCCCATCCGCAATCTTGTCAATACATATTGGTGAGAACGAATGGTAACCATTTTAAGGTATCCTGCGAAACCCGGTTCCAGCATGTTATACTTATCGTAAAAAACATGTGTAGAATACTGAGAAGTGACAGCATTACGCTTTAGGGTACTAGCCCTTATAAAAACATATTTAAGTTCTTTCTTAGGGATGTCTATAACACTAAGTGGGTTATCACAAACATGTAATTTGAAGACATCCTTAAATACACAGATAATGTAATTGAGCCAGGGGATACGGGAACATTTGTCCATGTGGAGACAATCTAGGATGATCTTTTTTGTAAACCCTGTCTGCTCCTTGACCCAAATAGATCTCCATACTAAAAGTGGTCTAAGACTTATCAGATCAGAAAGATGTTCCAGACCAACCTCCTGGTGGATCAGTTTGGTTGAGGCAGAGGGTGGTAAACAAAGAAGCTTTTTAACAAATTTATTTTCCTCCACCTGAAGCATATTGTGATTACAGTGGCCCCATACCCCTGAACCATAGAGGGCCAAGGCTACACATTTATGGCGATATAAATACAGCATGTCGGATATCCGCCTTGAGCCTAGCTTGGATACAAACTTTAAAATGCCAAAGGCACACTTGCCCATTTAGCTCTTACATTAGTCACTTCAGACGCCCATATGCCCCCACTATTAAAAGTGATACCTAAATAGCAAAATTTATCAACCACTTGTATTATTTGATCCATAACTGTAAAAGGTCTTACATTTTTTACTTTATTGCCACAGGCCATAATAAAAGTTTTTGAATTGTTAATTTTTAATTTTCTCCCATTGATAAAATCCACGAATTTATCCATGAGTTTCTGCAGCCCGAGAGGGGTTCTGGAAAGTAGGACCGTGTCATCAGCATAAAGCAATACCGGAATGGGTATGCCGTCAGCAGTAGGGCATCAGCACTGACAGCACGTAGTTCGGACTCGATGGCGTTGATAAAAAGGGAGAAAAGAAGGGGGGCAAGGACACATCCCTGCCTGATACCAGAGCCTACAGGGATGTTAGGAGAACACTCACCCAGTTGCCCATAACGTATCTTTGCCGATAACTTCCTATACAGTTGTGCCAGAAAATAAATGATTTCCCGTGGGGCGCCCATATCCAGTAGAGTTGTCCACAGAAGACCATGGTCGATCAAGTCGAAGGCACTGGAGAGGTCCGCAAAGCAAAGGAACAGCGAGCCTTGCTTAGCACGTGTATATTTGCCTATGATAAGGTCCAGGTTTATGCACTGTTCTATTGTGCCTAACCCCTTACGGAATCCAAACTGGGAGTCTGCAAGGACACCCTTTTCTTCAGCCCAGTCCTCCAAACGGCTCAATAACACCCTACTCATGATTTTGAGGAAGGCAGTAAGGAGTGAGATCGGGCAATAGTTTTTTGCCTCTCCTCTCGCTCCTTTTTTTTTAGATAGGGATAATGATGGACTCCCCCCAGACCTGTGGGGCCGAGGTCATTGCTGCTGCATTAAACACCTTGGTCAGCAGTGGGCTCCTAAGGGATACCTCAGCTTTATAAAGGTCCACGGGTACCCCATCGGGGCCCGGTGCCTTCCCCCCCTTACTACACCGAATGGCTACGTCCACCTCGGTGACTGTAATATTAAGGGGTAGGGGGGTGTCAGCCACAGCATCCTTATCGCTCCCTACATCTAATCCATTGGGGTTAAAAATGCTAGAAAAATGAGCCATCCACTGTTCTTTGCTCACCTGGGCTGACAATACCGGGGATTCATCCTTCTGAAGAAAAGGACTATTGACCGTGGACCAGAATAGCTTAGTATCCCTAAGATCCACGGCCTTAGTCAGGTTGTCCCAGGCTTCTTCCCTTAATTGCTGTTTTCTAGCCTTCAGGTGAGTTAAATAGTTCCTCCTCAGGGCCCTGACTGCTTCCCTATCCCTAGGTTTACAATTGAGAGCGACTTTTAATTTTTGTAGGGATTTAGTACATTCCTTATTGAACCACCCACAGGTGGTCCTGGTGCCCTTAGGTTTTGTACCAGTTAAAATTTTAGCAATATTTTTATTGATGGTGTCAAAGCTAGCTAGTATGCCAGCACTACCTATATCTGGTTCAAGACAGCGCTCTACCTCATCTAAACATGCTGACACTATGGTACTTAATAGACGTTCCTCATTGTGCCTACCCCACTTGATTCTGGGGCCGTTTGATCTGTGTGGAATTACGTCTGACACTGTACCATGCGACGCCTTTAACTTATCCCCCCACAAGGATAGGTACATTGTTAAGCAGTTGTGGTCGCTAAGGGCTAAGTCTACTATTTCGGGGGTGGTACACAGAGCAGTAATACTGGTGGAGACAATGAGGTAATCAATAACCGTAGCACAGTTCCTACCTATAAAGGTTGGTACCGGGTTACCCTCTCTGTCTACGCCAGGTAACATAATACATAGATCCAGTTTAAGCATGAGGGTGTTGAAACAGTCGCCATAGGTCGAATGTAGGAAGTGGGCCTGATCTTCCCCATCCTCCCCACATTACCCACACACCCTCATGCCGGCAAAGGGACGCATATGAATGTTAAAATCACCTCCCCACAGGATTTCAAAAGACACTCTATTTCGGCCACACAACTTATCAACCTCCACATCAAGTTCATCAACCATAACAGTATTTGAATGGTTAAAAACATTGTTATAATAATTTATTACTAGGACATTCCGCCCATTCCTATGTTGTAACCATAACAACTGCGAGTGCAGGCCAACAGTCAGATGGGTTTTCACTCGCACCGGCAGCCTTACAGACAGCAGTATCACCAACCCTCCACTAGCTCTACCCATGTTGGAGGGCCTGGCTGGACAATTATAGGCAACGTAACCATCAAGGCGGACATCTTCAGTCGCCCAGGTCTCCTGGAGACATAAGATATCGAATTGGGTTAAGAATTCTAGCCACCCTAAACGATCCGCCTTATTATTCCATCCGGCAATATTCCAACTCCCCAGCTTATACCCTCCCACTATTGATCTTGCAGCCTCGTTGGATGGAGGGCCCGTGTGGGGAGGGGATACGTTCCTGGTCGGGGGGTCATCAGATAACCGGGGGATACTACCACTCGTCGATGAGACCATAGGGGTTATAATGACATCTGCCAAGGTAAAGGAATCCAGGTTACATTGAGACTGCCCAATACTGTCTTTATTTCAGCTGGTAGTACGGGCAGCATTATACCCATAAACAAGTTATCCATAATAGAACCTCTCTCCACCATACCTATGTCCACGTCCCCCGCTTCATCTCCATGTGTTCCCTCACCCACCTCCCCCGTGGCCAGCTGGCTTCAATCACAATACGCCAGGCCACTAAACAGGTCAAACCTATTGGTGGTCTCCAGGGGCGTGAAAGGTTTGAGATGGTCCATTCTCCTGTGGGAGGAGGAATTATACCTTGGGGCCACAATGTTCCACCCATACGGGTCGGCTGTTATTGCAGGATAATGTCCAATTAATGGAAATCCATTATTGTACACGGGTGGACAATATGGGTTTGAATGCATTTGCCTGGGTAAAGGTGGGGGAGGGGCTGGCGGGAATTGATGGTGGAGCGGGAACACCACTGAACGTGGATAGAAGTATGTGAGGGGGCGAGGGGTGATATGGTTACTATCGTGATCAGAAGACCAGTTAAGTATAAAATGAACAGCATTCTGGTCTCTGAAATGTATGACCACTACATCGCCCTCAATGTCCTTGGGTCTTCCCCCCAACCAGGGGAGACGACGAACATTGACGATTTCGCCATTGATGTTATTTGCAATGGGTCTATACATGCTCAACCAATGCATTATTTTATTCTTCAATTGGGCAAAACCCTCGCGTTTGTTCGCCTCTAGCTCTGGCACCCCGGTAAGGACCACCACGAAAGGCACTGCTTCCGGCGGAAGTTCTGGAAGGGGGCCCTTGCTGTAGTTACCCCGTGTAGGCCTCCCACTCCCCCTATCCCTCTTCTGATTCCCAGAGGCTTGACCTATGCTCTTCGTCGGTGTACTAGCAGTTACAGCAGGGGGCAGTGTGAGTTTACTTTTTGGCAATACAGGAATAGCTTTAGGTATAATTTCTCTAGGGGTATGTGATGTTTGTGACATGGCCATAGTCTGAACGGGGGCAGATGTAGGGGTTATAACTGGGGTACTTGAAGGGGTTGGTATAATGGTAGTTTGTAAAACAGGGTTAGATAGTACCTTAGTGGTTGCTAACTTGCTACCCATATCGCGCTCTATCTTCCCAAGCCTATCGTCCATTTTATTAAGTCTTTCTACGATAGCAAGAGTATAGGTCCTTATTATGGACTCTATACTATCGATTAAGACATGGTTTGGGGATTCCTGTGGTGTCACAACAGCGGAAGAATTATCAGATATAGAGCTGACCTCCACTACTTTAGACGTGGAGCTTGTGTGTATAAGTGATGAAGCTATGGTTCCCTGATCCGATGCTAGTACCCGCTCTCCCTCTGTACTAGCATTGGCTTTAATCCCAAAATCAGCATGATTAATTTTTCGCTTCGATAACTCGGCCCTTTTCCGCCTTTTTTTTATTAGGTGGGGGGCCATAAATTTTAGTAGGCGTAACTTTCCTTGCCCTATCCCTTGCGGGTCTACTTTGCCTAGGGGTAGGGGTTCTCAATGCCTCAGTTGTGATTGTGGCCTTAGTTACGCTGGGATTGATAGGATTAAAGGGGGCATTGACAATATCCTGGGGACCAGTATCATTCGTGGGCGTACACTCTCTAAATATTAATGGAACGCTATCCTGTGAGAAAGTACAAGCATTCTCAATTGAGGTCCCCTCCATAGTAGAAGTGATCAGAACAGGTGAGTCAGTTAGTAATCTATTTTTCAGGCTTTCCACCGAGCGTTGACGCTCAGCCCGACGTTCCGCCAGGGTAGGAGTACTGGGGGTGTCCATAACAGTTTTCTTGAAATAATTGTCTAATTTCCCGTTGATCAAGCTTACTGGCTTATCAGAACCAACAAGTTCCGGAGTTAAGATTTCAATAGACATAGTAGCCGATAAAATTACACCCCCGTGAACTTACTCCAATAGTCCAGCACGGTCCGATGTTCGACCAGGGATTCTGGCCCGGCCCGGTCTCTTCTGGCCTCTGAGGGCCACAGAGGGCCCGCCCTTTGCCCGGGCTTCGCCCCGGGCTACGACCCGGGCGCGTCCCGCGATGCGCGTTTGCAGGTCTGATTATAAAAAATGGGGGGCGTGGCACTGGGAGGGGGCGTGGCTCGGCCGGGAAGAGGAACCAGCTGTCGATGACTCCAGGAATGCTGGTCCTCGCAGTCCCGGTCACCGCGCCTCTCACTCCTCTGCGGCCACGAGAGTCTCTCACCTCCTCACCACGGGTCCCAGAAGGGCAAAGATCCACACGCCGTCCTCTTGTGTCAGGACACCAGCACAGGATTCAAAAGCGGTCTCGAGTGGCACCCGCGAAGCGGGGGCCGCGAGAAGCAATGCAGCTGGCAGGGGGCGCGGCACTGGGAGGGGGCGCGGCTCGGCCGGGAAGAGGAACCAGCTGTCGATGACTCCAGGAATGCTGGTCCTCGCAGTCCCGGTCACCGCGCCTCTCACTCCTCTGCGGCCACAAGAGTCTTTCACCTCCTCACCACGGGTCCCAGAAGGGCAAAGATCCACACGCCGTCCTCGTGTGTCAAGACACCAGCACAGGATTCAGAAGCGGTCTCGAGCGGCTGGTCAATCCTGGGGTGGTTCCACCAAGGTTTTATTTCAAATGGTCCTTAGGCCGGGACCTAAAGTACAAGTTTACATTGTCAACTCTATTCATTACACAGAAAACATTCTCCAACAGTTTCCGGCCGTTTTCAGTAATAAGTTAAGGATGATTAAAGGCTTTTCTCATCAGATTAAAGTGCAAGATGATGCCTTACCAGTCAAACACAGGCTTAGAAGTGTTCCGTGTAGCATAAGTGAACGTTTGGAACAGGAACTTAATGAGCTATGTGCTAAGGGCATAATAGAACCGATTGAGTCATCTTTGTGGCTTTCGCCTTTCGTCATAGAGAGGAAAAAAATTAGGAATGTACGTGTTTGTGTAAATTTACAAAGCATCCTGAATAAAAATATTTGGGTTCATTCCCATCCACTGCCTAAAATTTCAGAGTTGGTGACAATGATAAGTGGGTCCAAGTGGTTCACTAAATTAGATCTGGCCTCAGCCTACCACCAGGTTGCATTGGACGTATCTCCCAGGCACCTTACGGCATTTGTGTTAAGACCTATCGGGTCTTACCACTATTGTAGAATGCCATTTGGGCTGGCATCAGCTGCAGCTGATTTTCAAAGGAACATATGTCATATTTAGAAGGGGTCAGTGGGGTTGCAGCTTTTCAGGATGATGTGCTGATATGTGGAGAAACCAAGGAGAAACATGACAAAATACTAATCCAAGTTTTGAACACTATGCAGGAGAAGGGGGTTGTACTTAAAAATTAAAAGTGTCTAGTCCTTAAAGAAAAAGTGGAATATTTGGGACATGTGTTGTTAGAACATGGTGTTGAGCCTAGACCAGGTATCGTAACTGTCATTGTAGATGCTACAGCACCTGCTGATAAGGTTGGGTTGAAATCTTTTATTGGACTTCGTAAATTCTATTTTTGATTTGTGTCAGATTTCGTGTCCACAGTTAAGCCACTCACTAACATTTTTTTTTTAAGTTTCAAAAACCTTTATAAAAAACATGCATCAATCTCTCCGGCAACCAGTAATCCGAGCCAAGTCTCAGCGGTGGCTCACAGGAAATCAGCAAGTGGGCATGAACAGCGTAACCAGACCCCCCTAACCCTCCTAGCACCCTCCCTTCCTACCGGGCCCACTCAGTCAAAGGGTCTCCTCAAGCCATCTTAAATAGGGGTGACCTCCTGTCCCTCCTCCCGCCTAGGGGATGTGGTCCTCTTGGGGCTATCGGAAGAGGACATCGTCTGTGCAGAATCTGGGGCACTCCCCCCTATCTCCTGGATCATCAACTCCCATGCCTGTAATACCTCTGGGAGTTTGGCATCCCTCCTTGTGCTGCACATGTGTCCTTCCTCTGCCAATGCCCACTTCCTTAGATCCACCTTCCAGTTCATCACCAGGGGCCCAGTCTGCGTCAGCCAGTGAATTGTTATCCGCCTTCGAGCTATAACAAGTCCCAATATCAGGAATTTTTCGGCTAGTTTTACGTTTTGGGTCCCGGGGGATCAGTCCCAGGAGACATATACGCAATCCCAGGGCCACCTCCCATCCCATTATTCTATGCAGGTCTTCTAGGAGTGTTGTCCAGTATGTCTGTATAATGTGACATGGCAAAACCATATGTGGGAAATCTGCCGGGTCGTACTGGTACCTAGGGCACAGTGGATTTCTCGTGTTATCAATAACATAGAGGCACCAAGGAGAGAGGTAGGTCATGTGAACCACATTAAACTGAATCAGTTTGAATCGAGTAGAAACCGCCACTTTACGGACCCCATTATGGATCTTCTCCCAGTCACGCGACGTGATCTCTTGGGGGCTCACCTCTTGCCACCTATTTTCTACTGCGAGTGGTGTGCATTGTCTATCCTCCCTAAGTGCCCCATATAGGTGAGTGACCAGTTTCCGCCCTCCCGCCATTGCTATCAGGCTTACTAAGGTGTGCGTGTGTCCAGGGGCATCCGGGAAAGTGGGCCATAGATGTCGTGCCGTCGCAGCTATCTTGGCATATTGTAAGAATTGCCCCGGGCCCAGCTCGAAGGTGTCCACTGCATCCTGGTATGAAATGAACCGTTGGTCGGGATATAGATCCGCTAGCATAAGACAACCTCCCGCTTTCAATTTGTCAGTAGACATGACCCGGTCAATGTGCGCGAATGGTGGCATCAACCAAAAATCTGCCTCTGGGGCAAACGGCCGCACCCGAAGAAGTCGCTTAATCACCCTGTCCCATATGGCCGCCAGCAGCCGCCCCAGTGGGGGGTACCGGCCCGTTGTCCCTTCGCAAGCCACAGAAGCGCCCCCAGTGGCCGATCTCCGTACGTATCAGCCAGGAGTGAGTGTTCCCACAACGGATCCATGTCAAACCATGCCACTGCATGCTGTAATTGGGACGCAAAATAATAAAGCTCAAGGTCGGGGATTTCTAATCCACCTCTGCCCCAAGTGCGTTTCATTACCTCGAGGCTCACCCGACATCTTTTGCCATTCCACAGTAATTGAATCAGCATAGCATCTAGGTCCCGAAAGACCTGGTGTGGGAGCTCAAAAAACGAGCCCTGCATTGTGTAAAGGCATCAGGGTAACACCAGCCTTTTGATGAGGGCGATCTTTCCAATCAGTGAAAGCCGGAGCGTGTTCCAAAAATCGATGCTGCCACGGAGGCCCCAAATTATCCTCCCCTTATTATGCCGGTAAAAATCTTCCCTGTCCCTGCTGATCCAGATCCCTAGGTAACGCAACACCCCTAGCTCCCAGGGGATCCCCACTTCCGGGAGCTGAGACTCATCCCTCTCAGTCTCGGAGCCTATTGGGTAGAGTTGCAACTTTGCATTATTACCGTGTAACCCCGAGACTCCGGCAAACTGCCCCAGGGCCGTCATCAGCAGCGGGAGCGAACGGGCCGTGTCCCGTAAATACACCAGAGCGTCATCTGCATACAGTGACAGTATGTGTTCCCAGGTTCCAATTTGGATACCGTGTCCCAGGAGAACCCTACGAAGCTGGCACGCCAGTGGCTCCATTGTCAGGGCAAACAGCAAGGGGGAGAGTGGACACCTCTGTCGTGTCCCCCTGGCAATCGGTATTATATCGGAGACGTAGCGGCCCGTGAGGACCCTCGCCACCGGCTGGGTGCAAAGCTGTCTGATCCAATTGACAAACCCCTCTCCCAGCCCCATTTTCAGTAGCACCCGCCACAGGTATGCCCATCGAAGCGAGTCGAACGCCTGTTCGAAATCAAGGAATACCAGAGTATTCGGTGCAGCTCTGCCCTCCAACAACTGCATGACATGGGCCAGGCGTCGGATGTTTCGCAGCGTGTTCCTTCCTGGGATAAATCCGGACTGGTCATCATGGACCAGTTGCCGAAGGTAGGGGAGTAACCTGTTGGCCAGAACTTGGCTAAGGATCTGAAGGTCCACATTGAGCATCGTGATTGGTCGGTAGGAGGCGGGGAGTAAGGGGTCTTTCCCCGGCTTAGGGATCATTACTATTAGTGCTTCACGCATGGAGGTAGGTAAAACGCCGGACACCCCTGCCTCATTAACGATGTCCAGGAGTCTGGGGAGTAGTACCCCCCCCCCGAACTCTTTATACAGTTCTGACGCCATGCCATCCATTCCTGGGGATTTAGCCACACGCAGGTGGACAACTGCCGCTCCTATCTCCTCTCTGCTGAAAGGCACCCCTAGTGAGTTCTGACTATCCTGGTCAAGGCAAGGCAATTCCATCTCAGCAAGGTAAAGCCACTCACTAACAGGTTAAAATTTTTTATCATTCATGTGGGACAAAAACTGTCAAGAAGTGTTTGAATGGATGAAGTCTCGGTTGGTCTCTGAATTTTGAAACCTTTTGATCCAAAGGTTAAATGCACTATCACTATTGATGCCAGTGGTTTTGGTCTGGGCGCAATCCTCACAAGGAGGGTGCAGAGAATACCTTGGGTTATGCCTCAAGGGTTTAAGAGTAGCCAAAATGATTTACTCTTTTATGGAGAAAGAACTGTTGGCCTGTTGGTGAGCAATCAGAAAGTTCCACTCTTACATTTGGGGAAATCATTTTGTCCTGCTCACACACCACAGACCACAGTCCCTTGGTCTCTATTCTCTCTGGGAATAAAATGAAAGAGCACACACCAAGGAGTGCCAGGTTGTACTTAAAACTTTTGAAACATGATTTCGAGGTTTCATATTCGCCAGGTAACAAGAATGGTAGAGCAGATTTTTTATCCAGGTTTCCTGATGTAGATGAGGAGATAGGCTAGGTGAAGATGAAGAACATGACAACTGTTTTTTAGTGTGCATTGATATGAAAGAAGTATGCTATAAGTGAAATGGATTGGAGGAGAGAGTTAGCCAGGGACGAATTACTGGTTCAAATCATGAGGTTCGTGGAAAATTGTTGGCCAAATGAAAAAAATGTACTGTACTAGTACGAAACGTTTGTTAAAGTTTCACTTCAACTTTCTGTTGAAGATAGCATGTTGATGCATGGTGATGGATTGATACCACCTGAAAGTTGAAGATTAAGATTAATGTGTAGAGCACATGAAGGACACCTGGGAAAGACATTGACTCTTGGCACTATCTCCTAATACCGGGGGACTGCTCGTGTCTGCAAGGCCGCCATTGTAGGGAAGCAATAATCACGCAGGAGAGTAGTTAAAGTTGGACGTGAGTTTATTCAGATCCTCTCGTCTTAAGTTCCAAGTTAGTAATATTAACAACAGTTCCCCAGTCTTAACTCCCCACATTCTACATATTTAAAAGACAACACAGTGTCCCACTGCACGAGCTTGTCACGAGCTACCAGACATCTGTGAGCGCTCGTGACCGCTCACATAACATATGTACATACCCAACAGCCATCTTGGGGAGATTCACGGTCAGCGGTCCAGTCTTCTAGCCCTGACTCTATATCTGTAGTATTCTTTGTATTTCATGTCTCTGATATTGTATTTCTACTTATTTTTATCCCTTAAGTTCTGTTACCATGGATTCTTAGAATCCTGTTGTGTTCTCCGAGTGCATTCCACAGTGGGATCACTCTGGCCTGGACCACGACATGATCAGATGGTTGTACCTGTACTGCTTGCTCTAATAAACCACCCTTTAACTACAACCTTGCTTCCCGTGGATTTCTACATAATTTTACTGGCGACGATGCGTGCTCAACATCTGTGATCTCCTTGGGACTTGCAAAGTTGTTTACTTTTAAGAAGTGAGAGAGAGCTTTGTTCCCCGTCACAGTTCCTCAACTTTTGCTGATGACTCCGTGTAATTTTGAGGACCATTATTTCTTATTCGGCAAAGTACAGCCTTCTACTACCGACTACTGACATCATCAAAACCGAGACATTGTCAAAACCGAGACATCGTCAAAACCGTAAGACTTTCATGTTCATGTCTGTGTGTTTGACTTTAATAGAGGATGGTAAAACTAAATTAGCTTTTATCACAGAAACTTGGACAGATGAGGCTTCTGGCCCAGACTTAGTGAAGGTGACGCCCCCTGGTTTCCTGTGTGTAGTGGGCACTTTAAGTGGATCGCTCGCGCTATTCGCGCGGTGTGTCGCGCGAATAGCTAGTTCTTTTAATGTTGTGTTTTAAATGTAGGGCCACGTGTATGGTGGCCGCGTGTCTTGTTATTATTCAATGTGACACCCTTGTGCATTGTGTCCGTTTGGATGGCTACTCGTAACGTGTGTTCAGTCACCGTTGGAGTCTGCTGCTGGACGGAGGCATCGCGCATAGGGTGGAGTTTATTACTGTACTTTACTGAATAAATCAGTTACCCTACATCCTGTTTCGTGTGGATTCCTCAACATAATATTTGGCGACGATCGGGAACTAAACTCCACGCCATACCCACGCAACATTTTACCTTGTTTCTGAATATTTGGATTCAACTCTCTTGTCTGGTCAGCGAACCCTTCATTGACCTGTTCAGCTGTTTCCAAGGTACGTCGATTGATATGCGTGACTGTCTCAAGCAATGTTCCCTCTAATTATTTTCCTCTGTGTGCGGCAGTGGAGGGTCTCTGTGCGCTGCAACCATGGCTATGTGCGCCAGGAACCGAACCTCGCGAGTCTGCGGCGCCAAATGCCACTCGTTTTTGGTGCCCTCCTGCCCTCTGCCCCACTCGCTTTAGGTGCCCTCCTGCCCTCTGTCCCACTCGCTTTTGGTGCCCTCCTGCCCTCTGCCCCACTCGCTTTTGGTGCCCTCCTGCCCTCTGCCCCAGTCGCTTTTGGTGCCCTCCTGCCTTCTGCCCCACTCGCTTTTGGTGCCTTTCTGCCCTCTGCCCCACTCGCTTTTGGTGCCCTCCAGCCCTCTGTCCCACTCGCTTTTGGTGCCCTCCTGCCCTCTACCCCACTCGCTTTTGGTGCCCTCCTGCCCTCTGCCCCACTCGCTTTTGGTGCCCTCCTGCCCTCTGCCCCACTTGCTTTTGGTGCCCTCCTGCCCTCTGCCCCACTCGCTTTTGGTGCCTTTCTGCCCTCTGCCCCACTCACTTTTGGTGCCCTCCTGCCCTCTGCCCCACTCGCTTTTGGTGCCCTCCTGTCCTCTGCCCCACTCGCTTTTGGAGCCCTCCTGCCCTCTGCCCCACTTGCTTTTGGTTAGCGCATTTCAACCGGATAACTCAGGCGACAGACCAGCAGAACATTTAATATTACTACTCAATGGACTCGTGTTCAGTTAGTTGACTTGAACAAACTCTGAAGGATGTCAGGCAGAGTTGGAAGCCCGCGATTCGACCCCCTCCCAAGGCTTCCTCCCGCGAAATTGGAAAAAGACAAACAGCGAGATAAACTTCCAGAAATCACTGAGAATTAGCGAACCCACCGTGCCCTAGAGCATTTCAAACGGCTATTAGGAACTGGCCCCTCTATCCGCCTTACCCACCACTGCCCACCTACCTCCCACCCACCTACCCCACCCAGCTCCTCACACTGGGAAGGGGTTCTGATAACTGCTCCACAGAGGCTTTTCTCCTGCTGTGCGTCAGTGGAAAGAAACTACACACTCCCAAATAAAGATTAAGAGGCCAGTGGCAGCAACACACATAAACACGAGGAAAAGTGGCACTGCCTATGCACACGCAGGAACAGACACACCAGGCAGGCAGGCTCAGCCTTCCATCTTTACTAGGTCAGCAAACTTGGAGCGATTTATATATTTGCATTGGCTGTCAGCAAGAATTCTATTTAAACTTTCGTGCATTGTTCATAAGGCACTACTCAATATAGGACCAGCAGGAATCAGAAACATCTTCCTCCTCTATATCCCTAATTGACAATTACAATCAACAAAAACATGATGGTAGTTTCGACATACAGAAGAGCAAGAGGGGAGGAAAGCCTTCTTGGTCACAGTAGCTAAGATCTGGAAAACTCTTCCTTTATCCATATCCGGTTTAGAGCTACATCTTCCTTTCCGTAAAACTTTGAAGACCTGGCTTTTTGCCTTGGAAATCTATCTAACTTTCATAATCTGCCCACCAGTTAGCTACAACTGCATCAGTGCTCAGACGCCTTATGGAATGTGTATGAGCTTTAGAAATACTTAATTTATTAATGTGTGATGTCTAGCACAGAATTTGTCCTGGAATGGTTCCTTGCCTTTAGAAAATACTATGCGCAGACAAACGTTTAGAGTTTTCACACATTGCATGTGTGATGTAAAGTTCAACCCACATACAATGTGTGAAAAGTTAAGAGAAATGTAATGATTACTTCTACTTAGCACCTGCCTCAAGGAGACTTTTTTTTTGTACCAAGCCTTATCTAACAATATTTGTATTTTTTCATCAAAAACCATGGGTGTTAGCTTGGGAACACCATGTGCCACCTGTGGGAGACCCACTTAATGCAAGGTACCATAAAGCAGACAAAGCACTATTAAAGGTTCTTTAATGCCTATTTTCAAGTGCATATAAGATTTGTGCTTTGAAGTAAATATTTTATCAACATTTTATGCCGTTTTGATGAACTCTTTGGCATCATAAAGTTAATCAAATTAAAGCTAGCTTGTCCGATCCATTCTGCAGTAACATCATTGTGGGTGATAAGGTAGATTTCAAATAGGAAAGGGATGTGCAGAGGTAGCACATGCACGTTATCCCCAGTGACCATGTCGAAGATAGCTTCCCTTTGCTTTTTTGCCAAGTTTGAAAGTGTTTGTTGACAAAAGCTAATAGTCTGGAAAACACATAGGTTGTAGGCAAGGGGATCCCCCCATATATTGGCAAGGGAGTACAGCTACTTAATGCGATGCAAAGCCCTAATATATGCTCTGATTCACACAAATGTAGTACTGGTCATGTGGTTAAATACCTATTAAGAGATCAAGAAAGTGACTATCTGAGCAGTAAACATCCTTTATAACGCATGCGTTACAACGCATGCCATTACCACAGCCGGTACTGATTGGTCTGATGACGCTGGTGAAATCATCTCCAAGGCCAGGTCTTGAGGCTATGAAGGAGGGCGGGGTAGACTCTGGCCATTTGTTTAAGTATTGCTGTTAATCAGAGCCCCTTCACGGGCTCCGATTAACAGTAATACTTAAGCAAAATGCCAGAGTTTTGCAGGTTTATCATCAAAGAAAGCCATGAAGTATTCCCAGAGTTGTTGTGATATGGCGATTGAGAAGTTAGCGATGGATGAGCAATCAGCTCTTGGTAGACTCGGCAGAGATTTCAGCTTCAGCAATACCAGATTTGAGAAAAGACTTTTTTTCTCTGATGGTATCTTCGCAGCCTTCGTCATTTATATGATAAGCTGTGGTGTGTGACTATAAATGTGAGTTACTTACATCATCTTTTCATCATTCTGCTTTTTTCATTTAGGAGGAGAAACACATTGGCAAACCATTTGTTAGGTGTGGCTTTGAACGATTCAGGTTCCAATTTGGTAAGCAAATCCATCTTGGTCAAAGCAGCAGTGGTGATACGAAGGTTGTTCAGGATGACTGAAGGATCTTTAGAAGGAGAGCTTTCCTTGTCAAAGAGCATAAACAGCTTGTCCCTATCATTGACTTTTTAACATTTTTGATCAAGAGTGAGGTAGGTAGGCATGTTTTGGGGCTATTGTTATGTGAGAGCTCTGCAGTCACTGAAAAACAGATGAGGACATGACCTGACCATGATAATGAGTGATAGCTGTGACTGTTAAATTTGGGATATTAGAAAATGGAATTTATGACAGTAGCGTGTGTCATGTGTAGATGAACTGAGTTGCTCGAATCCCAAGTTATGCATATTGCCCACAACACCATGTGCGTAAATGTTTTAGGATTATCTGCCGCCTATTTCTATAGTGTCTGAGAATTAAGGCACATTTTAAGATAGACAACATACGTAGCTATGTTGGATAAATGTAGGTAATTTTTTAGGTGTGTGCTAGATTATTTCACAAAAGAGGGACAATATAGTGCCAGTAAATTGTTTGACAAGCATGCGTTGAAGGACTCATACTGTTTGTTCTTTATTCTGTGGCAGGTGAAACTAGAGTGGTGGATGAGGGCCACTCCACTTCTTCTTCCAGGTTTCATAATTTTTAGACATCATCTTGTCTTCTGGTAAGACGTCAGAAAGGCCAGGTCTTGAGGCTATGAGGGAGGGCGGGGTAGACTCTGGCCATTTGTTTAAGTATTGCTGTTAATCAGAGCCCCTTCACGGGCTCCGATTAACAGTAATACTTAAGCAAAATGCCAGAGTCTTCCCCGCGCTTTCCTAACAAAAGCGTAGGCAGTTTCCAAACACAGCGTGTGTTTGAAAACTGTCTACTCTTTTGTTAGGAAAGCGCGGGGAAGACTCTGGCATTTTGCTTAAGTATTACTGTTAATCGGAGCCCGTGAAGGGGCTCTGATTAACAGCATTACTTAAACAAAAGGCCAGAGTCTACCCCGCCCTCCCCATTAGCCTCAAGCGCCACAAGATCTCCCCCACCTCCTTACCTGCACGCCTAACGACCGCTCCGCCGCATTCGCGCCGCTCGCTTCTTTCAAAGCGGCCGGCGGCGCGACTTCCTGACTGTGTGCGCGCTCCACGCTAGGTGGTGCGCGGTGAGGTCAGGAGCGGTGCGCGCGCGTGCGCGCGCGCGCGCCTTAGAGGGAACGTAGGTCTCAAGCGTCAGGATTGAACATCCAATTTTTTATTTTGAACCAAACCCCTTTATTGGCTTTTAACCTATACTACACGGAGATTGGCTACTGTCGTTAAGACCTTCAAGTCGTCTTGGTTACCAACGCGCCTACCAATCTCTGAAGCCGTGTATTAACTTGCCTCCTTCTTCACGGAGCACCGCCTTTCCTGCTGCTGCAACTTGGTTGTTGGCGTTCAAGTGGCAGTTCTAAGTGGAGGGTTGATCTATTGCAGAGTTCACAGTACAGCGCATTAACTCGCTTTAAGACTGACTGATTCATCGAGTTGACGGAAGTATTCATTGTCAGCGCATTTCTTCAGCGATGCGCACGCTTGAAAACCACCTTCTTGAACTATCTACTCGGAGGTTATGGTAACATTCTTTTGTACAGCGCATTTCTACAGCGATGCGCACGCTTTAAATTAACTGCCTCATTTTTACATTTACTCCAGCGATGCGCACGCTTTAAATTAACTGTCTCATTTTTACATTTACTTTTTCAGCACACCTTTCAGCGATGTACACGCTTTATTAACTGTTACTTACTAAGTTTAATTTGTATTATTCTGTATTATTCAGCTGTTTTCTTGGTCATATATTACTGTGAAGCTGTTTTCAGTATGGCTAATCTTCATTTACAACACATCACACAACCTCCTCATTTCCTGAATAAGCCAGGAAGCCCAGAGATAATTTGGAAAGAGTGGTTTTCATTATTTGAAAATCACATTGTTGCTATTGATGCGGTTGATTTTTCTCCTGAACGTAAATTTGCCATTCTTTTTGGTTGTTTGGGCCAAGCAGCTCAACGTATTTTTAAAAGTATACCTCCTATACCTCCCCCTGCTGGCCAACGTGGTGATCGCAATTGGAACTTATACATTGAAGCTGTAGCCAGGTTAAAAAAACAATTTGCTGAAGAACCGAATATTATGTTAGAAAGACATAATTTTTATTCTAGGAAACATAATGAGGGTGAAAAGGTTGAGGAATACATTTCAGCTCTCAGAGTTCTGGCCACAACATGTGAATTTGGTCCCCTTTGTGACAATTACATCAGGGACCAATTCGTTTTTAATTGTTCATCTAGGAAGATTAAAGAGAGAATTTTAGGTTGTAAGAACCCTTCTCCTAATGAAGTAATTGAATTGTCTTTAAGTATTGAACGTTCCGCAATTACCAGCAAAGTCATGTCAGAGGCATCTAAAGGTAGTATTAATGTAATTAATTCTCCTGAGTCCAACCCGGACAATGATGTATGCTCAGTTAATGTTAGAAACAGAAATCCTAAATTTGTTCAAAAGAAACAAACACCTATTTGTTACAGATGTGGTTCGAAGAATCATTTAGGTAATTTCCAGGGATGCCCTGCTATGAACAGACGCTGTGTTTCCTGTAAAAAAAATAGGTCATTTTCAAGGGGTGTGCAGAAACGTGAAGAAAACTCCTTCTGTCAATTATATTGAGTCCAATGTATATGACGCATGCTCTGATGCTTTTTCTAATATTGTTGTTACGTTAGATGACAATGGACGAGTGAATGACATAAAAGGCCCTTTGTGTTCTGCTATTATTGACAATGTCCCTTTACAAGTCATGGCGGATTCTGGCTCGCCTTTTACTATTCTGAGGGATTCAACCTTCTATGATTTGTGGAAAAGAGAAGTGAAGTTATGTAATCCAGATGTTAACCCTAAAGCGTTAGGAGAAAAAGACATCAACATGATTGGTTACTTTGAGGGTCTAGTACAATGTCTAGGCAGAGAGACAGTTACCAAAATCTATGTAGTGGAAAAGGGTAAAAACATAGTTGGCTGGAAAGACCTAGCTCGTATGGGTCTATACTTAGTTCCTGGCGATGACAATCCAGTTAAGGTTGGAGAGTTACCACTTTCTAGAATTGACTGCATGTCTATTGAGCAACCTTTTGATGTGAAACTTCTAATGGAAGAATTTAAACCTGTATTCAGCGACAATGTCGGCAGCGTTGATGGTTTTGAACATAAAATAAGACTTATTCCAGGAGCCCAACCTATAGCTCATAAAGTCAGATCTGTTCCCTTGAGTGTACGTGCAGAATTGGATAAGTCTTTGAAAGATCTGTGTGTTCAAGGAATTATTAAGCCAGTTGATTCCTCACAATGGGTCGCCCCTATTGTAGTCGCTCGCAAAAAGACTGGCGAGATTAGGCTCTGTGCCGATTTACGCGGCCTAAACAAAAATATTATTGTTGATTGCCACCCCCTACCGAAGATTCACGAACTGCTAGCTAATATTGGTGGAGCTAAGTGGTTCTCTCTAATTGACTTAAAGTCAGCTTACCACCAAGTACCTTTCTCAAAAGAGTCACAAGAGTTAACCACTTTTATTACACCCTTTGGTGCATTTAAGTTCTTACGGCTCCCTTTCGGCCTAGCTTCAGCTGGAAGTGTCTTCCAGAAACTTATGGATTCACTATTCAAAGAAGTATCCGGGGTGCAGGCTTACCTTGATGATATCTTAATATTTGCAAAGTCTTTAGAAGAGCATAACACGATTTTGAGGCGAGTCCTCACCATCTTGATGTCTAAAAAAATGACTGTCCGTGGTGACAAATGCAAATTTGCAGTAAAAGAACTTGATTATTTAGGACATACTATATCTAGGGAGGGGATTAAACCAAAATTCTCTGTGGTTAGAGCAATAGAAGATGCCAAACCTCCATCAGACAAGGACTCTCTTAGATCCTTTCTTGGCCTAGCCGAGTACTACGCTAGATTTGTCCCTGCTTATTCTGAGTTGGTAGAACCCCTACGGAGTTTGTTAAGAAAGGGCTGCAGTTTTACCTGGTCTCCTGATTTAGATAAAGTTTTTAACGATGTTAAGAAACTAATTGTGTCTGCCAAAGCCCTTCACGCATTTAGGGATGATTGTCTTTCTTCCATAACTGTGGACGCTAGTATGTCTGGTCTGGGCGCAGTATTAACTCAGAAAGTTGGAGGGAATGAACAAACAGTTGCTTTCGCCTCTCGCTCACTTAAACCTTTTGAGACAAGATATAGCACAATCGAAAGGGAGGCATTAGCTTGTGTGTAGGCTGTCCATAAGTTCAGAATATACATTTGGGGGAGAAAGTTCGAACTTGTCACTGACCACAAACCTCTTGTTTACATTTTTGATAGAGTGGATTCTTCCTGTATGTCAGCTAGATTGATGAGACTAGTAAGTAAGCTACAAGAATTTCATTTTGAGGTCAAACACATTAGTGGTGGCAAAAACTTCAGGGCCGACTGTCTTTCAAGACTGTCCATGATTAAAGATGATGATGAAGACATAGCCCCTGAAGATATTGAGTGGGTCACTTTAGTAGATGCTGTAGAGGAGTTTTCTACAGTATTGTCAGAAGTTGATTGGACAGATGCTGGACTCAACAACCCTGTGCTTCAAAAGTCATACATTATTCAACTCATAAGTGGCCTGAACCCAGGTGTTTAGAGGGCGATTTACGTAGATTTGTTCAGATAGCTGATGAGCTTTCTATAGAAAATAACATTGTTCGCAGAGGTGACAAATTTGTTCCCCCTTTCAAACTACGGCCTCTGATTATAAATGAAGCCCATAAAGGACACCTTGGGATTACTAAGACCATTATGAGAATTAAAGAACATTACTGGTGGCCTTCCTTAGACACCCAAGTCAAGAGATTAATTGATTCCTGCCCCGAATGCTTAGTTTCTGATAAACATTGGCACACATCTAAAGTACCTTTGTCGCCAACCGAATTTCCTCAGAGAGCGTGGGAAAAAGTTGGCATTGATTTTTCAGGGCCTTATTCCATTCTTGACCAGGATTGTAAATACGTCATTTTACTGGTTGATTACTATTCCAAGTGGATGTACCACGAATTTGTTAAAGCGCCTGATTCTAATTCAACTATCTCATTTTTGAAAAAGGTTTTCAATATTGAGGGTTCCCCCAAAGTGCTCGTGAGCGATAACGGCACCCATTTTGTTTCTGAAAAAATGGTAGAATTTTTAAGTAGTCTGGACATTAAACAGCTAAAAGTTGCCTTATATTCCCCATCTTCTAATGGCTTGGTGGAGAGAGGGAATAGGGTGATTAAGGAGGGTGTTCAAACAGCACTAGCTTGTGGAGCAAACGTAGTTAATTTCATTAAGGAGAAGGTTTGGCACTACAATACATCTCCTCACTGTACTACAGGGGTCTCCCCTTTTGTTTTGTTGAGAAACAGAGATTCACACTCTAAATTATTTCCTTCTTGGCTTCAGAAATTATCGGGAAATAAAGACATTAACCTAGATACTGTCCGGAAGAATGTAATTAGGAATCAAACGCTCATGAAAAAGAAATTTGATTCTAAACATAATCCCCCATCCATAGATATTTTCACCAATGACTGGGTTTTGATCAAAAAACCAGTCAGGGGTAAAAAGGGAGAATCTAAATTTTTTCGTCCTCTGAGGGTGCTCAAAGTCAGCAAGGGGGCAGCTTTTGTCGACAATAAAGGTTGGTGGAACAAACGCCATTTAGTGAAAGTTTCCCCCCATCAAGCAAGCATTATTAAAGATTTTAGGAAAGATCCTCCTGAGGAGTTAGACTGGTGTCATTGGTTGAAGGACCCTGTTAAAGTGGATAACTGTGTTGATAACCTGGGGCAACCATCCACCAGCCATGGTGGTCCTCCTGTTAATGCTCCTCCTTCAAGAGTAATTTCTTCCCATGGAAGAACCATCAGAGTACCCAACAAATGTAATGATTTTGTAAGGTATTGACGTTGTGCACAGCATTCAAGTACTCATGAGTTCATGATTTTTGTCTTTAATGCTTAATTCTGTTTCTCTCCGTTGTTGTAAGGGGGAAGGTGATGTAGTGGGCACTTTAAGTGGATCGCTCGCGCTATTCGCGCTGTGTGTCGCGCGAATAACTAGTTCTTTTAATGTTGTGTTTTAAATGTAGGGCCACGTGTATGGTGGCCGCGTGTCTTGTTATTATTCAATGTGACACCCTCGTGCATTGTGTCCGTTTGGATGGCTACTCGTAACGTGTGTTCAGTCACCGTTGGAGTCTGCTGCTGGACGGAGGCATCGCGCATAGGGTGGAGTTTATTACTGTACTTTACTGAATAAATCAGTTACCCTACATCCTGTTTCGTGTGGATTCCTCAACATAATACTGTGCCATACGGTCAATAGACCCTTCAGAAAATGAGGGGGACTGGCAGTAATTCATCACAGTTCAATTAAAACGACTTTTGAAATGGTCTCCAATACCTCATATGAAGCATTGTCCTTTTCTCTTAGCCTTTCCCACCATCACACGTTCAAGGGAATCCTAGTATACAGACCACCTGGTCTTCGGAGCCCGTTTATATCTCTGATGGGCAACTTACTGGAAGAGGGCTTGAGCTCAGACTCCTACACTATACTGGGAGATTTTAATTTCCATTTGGAGGCAGACTCTGATACAGATACGGCGAACCTTTTAGATTTGATGAGCAGGGCTGCACTAAGGCAACAAGTACATGGGCCCACTTACATGGCAGGGCACACGTTAGATGGGATTTTCTCAAATCACCCATATCTTTTTGTCACTGGCTTGTTGCCTCTAGTCTGGTCGGATCACACAGCTCTCTTATTTGAGCTGGCAGACCAATACCATCAGGGATTGGACCATCTGCCTAAGAAATACAAGGAAATTAGAGCCTGGAATAAAGTGGGAGGGAAAGAACTAACAGAGCTTTTACGGTCAACTCAGGGAGATTTGCCCCTAGATGTGGAGGACGCATCTTCCGCATATACGGCCTGGATAGAGGATGCCTGTTACACTCTAGCCCCCAAGAAAGCACTTATTCCTAAAAGGGCATGCCCACAGCCCCGTGGTATTCTCAGGAACTTAGGGCACAAAAACTGAAATGTAAACAGTTGGAATGGTCTTGGAGGAAGGAATACCGGCCAGCCGAGAGAACAATGTATAAACAAGGCCTCCTACTTTATAAACAGCTACTGTTCAAGATTAAGCAAGAGTTCTTTGTTGACAAATTAATTTAGCTCCTAATTCACCAAAATAACTTTTTAAAGTAGTAACTAGGTTGGCACATCCAGAGCCAGCAAATATTAAAACAAGCCAGGAACTATGCGAAGAAATCGCAAAGTTTTTCCAAGCAAAGGTAGAAATTATCTTCAGCACCTTTAAGGGTCCAGTTGGCAGTGAATCAGGAGTCTTAACACAGGGACACAAAATGGGGCTAGATTCAAAGCCCACTATGGATAAATTCGCATCAATATCCTGCACAGAAACACTCAAGCTTCTTTTGTCAGCCAAATCAGGTACACCTTATGACGCCTGCCCAATGGCAGTGGCTAAACTGGCTTCTGAACCTATAGCCATGACACTCACTCCTTTATTCAGCACCAGGTTTTCTGAAGGGCACTTTCCTAAAGTGTGGAAAACTGCATCTGTTATGCCACTTTTAACAAAGCAAAGTTTGGATATGAAAGACCCAAACAGCTTTTGCCCTAGTTCACGTCTCCCACTTCCATCCAAATTGATTGAGAAACATATGAATATTGAACTGAGCACTTATCTAAGTGAGACCAAGGGTTTGGACCCCACTCAATTTGGATTCAGGGAGGGGCACAGTACAGAAACTGCCCTTCTTAAATCCACAGGAAGAGATCAGGAGAGTGTTGGATCAGGGAGGAAAGGCTGCACTGATCCTGCTTGACCTCTTCGCAGCCTTCGATACGGTCCACCATGAAGCATTAATGGACCATTTGTTGGCTTGCGGAGTGCAGGATAAAGCCTGGACTCTCCTTAAATCCTTCCTCTCGGACAGACTACAGATAGTCACTTTAGGTGAGTTTGTCTCAAAACCTTTCTCACTCCCATGTGGAGTTCCACAAGGGTCATCATTGAGCCCTACGCTTTTTTATATTTATGTATCCTCCTTGGCCCCCCTGATCAAATCATTCAGCTTTTGTCTTACATCATACACCGACAATACTCAAATTGTGGTATCCCTTCAACCAGGGCAGGAGAAGGCAACTGGAGAGAGGCTCCAGGATTGTATGGATGCAGTAGGACGCTGGATGACGCAAAAGTGCTTAAAGCTGAATGCTAGCAAAACAGAGGTCATCCTGTTTCGGAACAATGTTCATTTCTGGACCCCAAGTTGGTGGCCAAACTCAATGGGGACTTTACCAATGCCCTCCAGGAAATGTAAAAACCTGGGAGTAGTAATAGATGAACCCCCTGACATGTGCGGTCAAGTCTTTGCCGTTGTCTCTGCCACAACAGATATTCTCAGGAGTACAAGGAAAATTCTGCCTCTTCTGCCAGAAGACAGCCAGCGCACAGTGGTTATAGCCTTGATTATGTCAAGACTAGACTATTGTAATAGTCTATACTTAAACATGCAGGAGCCCGGTATGCAAAACTTTAGATGTTGCAAAACGCAGCAGCCAGATTGCTCACTGGAACCTTGAAATTTGCATTGATTTCAAGTGCAATCAAACTATTTAATTGGCTACCCGTTAAAAAACTTTAGTTTTCCGAGCTCTTCAAGGCACAGGCCCAGTCCATCTGAAACAACAATTTCAGTGGTATGTGCCCAAAAGATCTTCACGCTCGTCAGAAGCAAAATTAGCAGTAGTACCACCTACAAAAAAAGTTAGATGGGGAGGCAGAAGTTTTGCCACTGGTGCAGCTAAGGCTTGGAACGAGCTCCCTTTCTATCTGAGATATTTTAATGATCTATTGGCCTTTAGGAAGGCGTTGAAAACATGGTTGTTCTGGATACCACTCTGGTAGCAATCCACGAAAGGCGGGAGGACTGCAGCAAGCGCCAGGACACTTCAGGGTAACCGTGCGCTGTATACGTTTTCCTAACATTACATAACATAACAAAACCCAGGGTGCATGAGGCTTTCTGGTGTCCTCTCATGGATAAAGTAGTGGATTTTTTTGTGGGATATTGTGTGGTATATACAAATGCAGAAAAGGGGTTCATGGTAAGAACTCCGCCTATGCAGCCAATAGAAAGCCCTACCAGTCCATGGGAAAAGTGGACATTGACTTAGTTGGCTCTTTTAACTTGTTGCCGCCATCATTCTGATTTGCAGTGCTGGTCATTGATTACTATGCTAAGTGGCCAGATGTTCGCTTTTTAGGTGAAGCGACTTCCAGAAGTGTTCGATTTTCTGAAATATTTCTTTTTAAGAGAGGGGTTTCCATCCTCCATCATTTCTGACAATGGAGTACAATTTGTCAGCGTAGAATTCCAAACATTTCTACAACAAGGAGGAATTGATCACTGAAAAAATGTGTTGTATCATCCTCAAACGAACCGAATTGATTAGAGTGTTGAACAACTATGTGTAGTGGGTCATTGCAATCAAGTGTGTGGTTCAAAATGCAGTGCATTTAATTCTTTGGTTTTACCGTTCTACTCCACATTCTTCCACGATGGTTTCACTGTTTGAATTATTGAGCCCAATTGTGCTTCTGAATTGCGACCTGAAGCTTTTCATATCATTATTGGTGGCATGGCTTCACCACGTTTGGCCGGCCCTCATAGCGCCACAGCAATTCGGCTTTATTCGTAACAGGCAGGCCAATGAGAATACCTGCCATGCAGTACCACTCATGGTGGTTGCCGAGCGATGCCGTCAAATGATGACCCTCCTCTACCTTGACGCCGAGTAGGCATCTGACCTTGGGCATACCTGTCAAACGTTTTGGCCAAAATGCGTATTGCCCCAAAGATTAAAATTTTCATCCATGCCAATTTTAAAAACCCAGCCGTTAAGCTAAAGGTCAATCCCTCCTTTTTGCTACTACAACCCTCACCAGGGGGACATATCAGGGATGCCCCATTCCCCCCTGATTTTTGCTTTATCCATGGCGCCCTTAGTAGCTAAAATTCAGAGCAACCCTGCGATTCAATGCATGCTGATTATTAGCTCTCTTCGCAGATAATATACTGTGCTTTGTCATGTACCCTGGCTAATCCATTTTCACGCTGTTGAGGGAACTCGACCTATTTGCGCAAGCATCCTGATTCAAGATGAACTTTTACAATCTTGGGGTATGGAGTGGCGCACCCATGGGACAGCCTTCGGGAGCCTTTTCAATGGGTGACATCTGTTATCATGTATCTTGGAGTCCAGCTCCCACTGCACACGAAAGCCTTGTATGGCAGCAATATTCCTCCTTTGTTCATCGCTATCTTCAAGGACCTCTACAGATGGGTCAAGCTAGGGATCGCCTGACTAGGCTGGCTCATTTGCCTTAAAATTATGTTACGCCACTACTGCCATATGTCCTCAGACCCTTCCCCTTCCTATCCCTAAATCGACGCAAGCACAGGTATGCAACAAAATGTTTAGTTTTGTCTGGGGAGGAAGCTTGTCACAGGTGGCAAGAGCGACTCTTTTCCATCCCACAGCAGAAGGAGGGCTGAGATTCCCGGATGTTGCTACTCAGATCCTGGCTGCACAGCTTAGTCCCTCCCTAGATTGGAACCATGATCTCGATGGTAAACCCTGGGTGCAAGTTGAACAGGGTCTCACTTAAGGTATCAAACAACACAATTTATTATTTATGTACATAACATTTTAAATATGTCTCCGGCCCACCAGGAGATTCTAGTGCATTTGAGCATGGTGATTAGTAATGATGAATCCAACAACTTGCCATTTTTTTACTATATCATAACTACTACAGAAAAGCAGTTATGTAACTTTCTTTTCTGTGAGTCAAAATCCAGTCTTCTAGCAGCAGCTCCTGATTTGGTAGCCCTTAACAGGCTTAGCCAAACTGCTTTGATGAGGTGAAAGGTGGCCTGCATAGAGACACTGGCTATCTGGTAAGGGGTGATCTCCAGCTGCAGTGAACAGGTCAGGAAGGGAACTGAGTAATCAAACTGATCATCAAAGAGAGTAGGACAGTAAGCATGCAAGCCAGGCTTACCCCCTCGTCCTGCTCTTCCTATCCAGATGGGATCCCCAGGAATGGAATTTGCAGAAGGCAAGGAAAGGGAAGTGTTAAGGAAATGAGCCACACCAGTAGGTTCGCTTAGACAGGTGCAGTGCTTTGTGAGACAAGAATATTCCACAATTTGGAGTAAGTTTTTGGGTGGCACCCTGCACCCCATTTGACAGTGTTGCCCCCTACTTGTTGCCCCAGCACATTGTATAAATATGTGACAGCTGCATAGCAACTCAGATCTGCTGCCTGAAACTACAAGGAGATGAAGGACTGCCCTGCTGGAACCCTGGCCTGCACCAAGAGGACTGCACTCTGAAAGACTGCAACTTTTGCACACTAAGGAATTACAGACTTTGTCTTGGTTAAAAAATAGAAAGAGTGGACTCCCTGAAAGCAACAGGTTAAAAGAGCTTCACCTGCATAATATCCAACAAGAAGAACCCAGCTGACCACTTTCAGCTGGACTTTAAATGATTTGGCCAGTTGCATTGTGGGAACTGTAGTCCCACTGGAACCTTGGATTTTGTTTGTGGACACTCTGAACCCCCAAAAAGAACTTCAGGAAACACCTCCTGAAGGTTGGAGAACTTTTGTGAAAAAGTTCCATAAGGTGACTGACCCGATGTCAAGAATCAAGCTGACTACCTCGCACAGTGACCCTTGCTACAAGTTTGTCCCACTGAATGCTGTGGAATTCAAGACTTCAAGGAGTTAACCGGGGGCACCATCAGAACCAAGCTGACTAAGCCGCTGTAAATACGGCTTGCTGGATAGGCCCAATCGACGTCAAGAGAAGATCCTCTCAAAAGGTTTATAAGTGCGATGGTCACATTTTAACCGAGGCATCTTCCTTGGTGTATCTGACCAGGGCTCCATCACGGTCAGCCTCAAACTTTGACTTTGTCCAGGTCAAGCTCCACTAGATGTCCTAATTTTGCAATTTTTTTAAAATCACTAGAAAGTGTTTATTTTTTTAAAATTCATATCTCCGGTTCCCTCCATTGGATTTTTGTCATTTTGGTGTCATTTTAACGATAAAAATATTTCACGATTTTATAAATTGGTGTTGGATTTTTATTGTGTGTTGTGTCTTACTTATTTTAATCTGTTGGTATTTGTAAATGCTTTACACACCTGTCTCCTAAGTTAAGTATGCCAGCACGATGCCAACTGCTGAGGGTTGGGCAACGGAGTAAATGACGGAGACTTGGGGCCCGATTCACAGAACTAACTTAAGACAAAATCCTAAACTTACTACTTTTGGTATTCACAGAAGTTAGGATTTTGTCTTAAGACCGAATTAAGACAGACTTAAAACAGACTTAAGTTAGGATTCTGTCTTAAGTCTGTCTTAAGTCTGTCTTAGGTCTGTCTTAAGTCTGTCTTAAGACAAAATCCTAACTTCTGTGAATACCAAAAGTAGTAAGTTTAAGATTTTGTCTTAAGTTAGTTCTGTGAATCGGGCCCATTGTCTGGACCATATATTGCATTGGTGGCTTTATTGCTTAAGACAGGTGCATACTTTCCAACACATCTCATTTATAAGGTTTTATGATGTAAGTGTGTCAGACTTCTGGATTTAATTTAATTATCTGAAGGGTGTTCATTTTGAGGCCTGGAAGAGAACCAAGACTGTGTTAGTGTTTCTATTTATCCAGTGTGTGAGAAGTTTCGAAAGCTTTGTGTAGTAGAGTGTATGCAGGACTCATTGTGGAATATCTACCGATTCTAGTTAAAGGTACAGAAACTAACATTGTCCCACCCTCCTCACGCCTTTCGGAGTAAAGTAGCTATTGAAAAAAGAGGAAGGTAATGTTATGAAACAACAGAGATTGGGATTGTTTTGTTTCTGTGTTTCAGAAGGACAACAGCTACGAAGCCAAGCAAGCTGCTTCCAAGATTCAAAATAAGTTGATAAATAATAAAAGAGATGAGGACACTAGTGATGGAGGTTAAGGGAAATATTGCATCATTAAAAGTCGAGAAATGATTGGAAGATCCTGTGTTTATAGAGATGCTGTGACATTTTAATTGTTTCAGACTGTTGTGTTCCTTAAAGTGCTGCAGAGGAGCAACATTAAAGACTTAAATGCATAACGTTAGCCAACGTGGGTTTAATATAATCTAGATTTGCTAGCCATTCCACTACAAGAAGCAGTGTTTATTTTTTTCTTCTGGCTGAATCCAGCCCTGGCAGACTTCAGTGCTGTTTGCTTAGCTTGAAGTATGGGAATCTCATAGTAAACAAAGGTCTGCATTGTTGAAGATTTATGGATACCAAATAGTTTACCTCGGTATTTGCCTAATTGACTTGGCTAGAGTTATATATAAATGTGAAAGTGGAAACTTGTATTCTTTTGTGAAAACCCAACAAAACTATTTAAAACAAGAATGATAAGCATACATTGACATCTAACATGACCCCAAGCAATCGCTTACTTAATAATATACATCTTCATAAACTACAGGTAATCACAGAGGAAAGGATTAATTGTAAGACCTTTATCCGCAATAGAGCCTCAATCATATAAAACTCCAGAAAATCACACCGGGGACCCTATTACACATAGGGTGTATTTTCCCTGTTTGCCTCACAGCGCACCTTAAAACAGGTATGCCAGGTGCAAACAGGGAAGTACACCCTATTACATTGAAAGCCCTGCCCCCAGGCAAGCTGCAAACTCGTGCTGACTCTAGGGCAGCGGATTCAAGTGAAAAACAGAGTGGCTTTGAAGCAGCCACTCTCTGTTTCACCTGCCTTTTTAAGAGGGGGGCCACTTGTGACTACACCTGCCTGCAAGGGGATATCTTGGGGGTCCATAGGACTCCCTTCCCCCCTCTAGAGGGCTGCCATCAGGGGGTGCTCTGACAGTGCCCCACGGTTTAGGTGGCGCACTGCAAGTGTGCCTCCTGACCGCTTCTTTGGCTCTGCTCCTTTGTCTGTAATTCAGTGCGGGTGCAGAGGAAAAGGGATTCCTCCATTTGCATGGGGCCATGCCCCATACAAATGAAGGATCACCCTCTAGTTATAGCGCTTGCGCTATATGTGTGCCAGCGCTATTTGTATTACAGAAAGGGCTACACAAGCGTCTGTGCCCCTTTCTGTAATACCAAAATATCCCGGAGGCGCACATAGCGGGCGAACACGCACATTGCACCCCCGGGACACTTTCCATAATACAGCACCAGATTTTCATCCTCCCGACCTCCGATCCTGTATTATTTTTTTATTTTCCCAAAGTGTTTTCCTCTGGGGGAATGCCTACAAGCTAATGTATTAACTCAAACGGTACCAAAATTTTTGAGAAACAACCTCTTTAATTTAATGTGCAATTACTTCCATCTTTCTCAGTGACTGAACTTTCTCTGTCCATGCAATACTATACCTGGGGAGCCAAGCACCTCTTTTCCATTGCACTGTGCTTGTTTGAGGCTAGGACTAACATAATAAATTATTACCCATTTAATACATTCATTGAGGCTTTAGACATGGAGCCAAGCCGAAATATGATCAGGCTCCGTGATGTACTTGCTTTAAACATTTTACCAATCTCATGCTTTGCATTGTTTGAAACAATATTCAGTGGATTCACCATTTATTTAATCAAAATCATATATTATTTGTTGAATAGTTAAGATACCCTGCTTGTGTATGCATTTTACATTTACTATTACTTTCTTATAACACAGTGGACTCCAGCGTTATCTGTTTGAACCCATCATTCGGCCCAATGACGTGTAAAGTTTAATTTTGCCTTATGCCCATTTTTAAACATTGTGTTACTTTGTTGGTTAGGTTGCAGTTGTTGCAGAATTTGATCCAGTCAGGATGATGGGCGACACAGAATCATCTAAAGCTAGATTGGGCATTGGAGCTGAAGAGGAGTTTTTGCTTCAGAAACCCCTATTTAAATTACATACGTACAGTGAACAGCAGGTAAATTCAAAATGTGCTTTAATTAATCACACACGAATACCATGTGATACCTTTTGAGTTAACAATCATAGTGCAATAAGCTCCATATTTGGACCTTCCACCCAGAGAGCACAGAACGCCTGCAATGTCTTGATTTTATTGAGTCCTTACCTTCTTTATTGCAGTGGGACATGCATACATAGATTTTAGAGCAACAGTCTTTTAGGCTCCTACTATTCAGGCAAATGGAAATTGTACAGTTTCACAGGTGCCTTTCAGACACCATTAGTAGTGGCTCTATTTTAGTCTGTTCCATACAAATCATTAGGATAGAGCTGAACAAATAGGGTGTGTCTATATCGGTAGCAAAGAAGATGCATAATTACATGTGGCAAACATTCTTGCATGTATAGGAGTTGGCCACCACAAGATGGCTTTCAGAAATAAATGGTATGAATGGTTCTCAGTAATACAGGGTCCCAAAATACAATCAGAACAGAATAAGCACATAAATCAAGTCATCATTAGTTCATATACTGATTACAATTTAGACACAAATGTAAAATGCAGTTATAACTTAACAAAATCGAATCACTTAAGAATATAACAAATTGACAGAAAGAACAATCAAAGGCAAGACATTTCGACTTGCCCACCCTCTTTCTAGCTTTCACCACAGCAGCAAAATAATTATATAAAATAAAATAGACTTGAACAGTTAGCAGCAACTGCAGAAAAAACATAGGTGGTCTTCCCTGTTTAAAATTAAGGGACTTTAAACGAGGAATTAAAAACTGAGGGCCATATGTAGGTAAACTACATTTACCGATTCTAAAATACCGAATTTTACCGATTCGGTATTTTAGAATCGGTAAATGCAATGTAGGTAAAAATTCGGTAAGTATTACCGAATTGGTACGATTCGGGAAATTCCGAATCGGTATTTACCGATTCGGTAACTCCCATTCATTCCTATGGGCCTGGAGGCCCATAGTAATGAAGGGGAATTACCGATTCGGTAAAAGGGGGAACACATTGAAGGGTGGCAGGGTGTCACTTTGACAACTTGTTGCACCCCTCAAAAGTGCATGGGTGCACATGTGGCACACATACATGCCCTAAGGGCATGTATGTCTGCCACATGTCACTGTTTAAAATTGCCAAAAATTGTTTCTTTTAGGGTTTTTGATTTTTACTACAAACTTGTAGTTGGTGGTAAATAACGAATCCTAAAATGGGAAAAGCACTCATTTGAGTGCTCCCTACATTACGGATTCGGTAATTTACCGAATTGGTCTGTTAAGAATTTGGTAATTTACCGATTCCTTAAGTTACCGCTTCGGTAAAATACCGAATCCTACAATCATGCCACCTACATCTGAAAAGCCTAATACCGGTCGGTAACGGACGAAATTCGGTAATTTCGGCCGTTACCGACTGGTATTAGGCTACTTACATCTCTAATTTCATATAGACCACAAAAAACAACATATGAAGTTGTGATTGGGAGGTAATTGAATCACATGTTCAGGGTACCAGATCCTTCACATTATACTCATTTGAGGGGTAAGCCACTAGAAAATGGGCCAGGCCAAGCCTAAACCTCATCAAAAGGTACTATGTTGTCTCAGCACACTTAGCAAGTATGGCTCAATGTTAGGGGTGGTACATAAGGGAAGAAAATATGCCACCAATTCCTTTTTTTGCTTAAAACTCCATTCTTTTTGCCGCAAAATGAGTGAAATGTTCCAGTTTAATGGTTATTTTGTCATGGGACATGATACTCTCAGGATTAGTAAAAAGTTCAAATCTATTAATTTCCAGTAAGATGTTTCTAATATGTATAAGCCATTTACATTTTTACATCCCTGCTAGCCCCAGACAATCCAACAACAGTGACTTTGTTAATGCAGCTTTTGGTCTGGCCCAAATTAAAAGCTAAAGCACAATTGTGGCAGTACCCACTATGTCAACCAGATACTGGCAGCCCACCTCATCTTGAGCTATAAACAAGGGAACGCTGCCTGGCAATGACAGCAATTTTCTCAGCAGGTTATTCTCACTAATCTGCAAATGCATGCAGCCAGTGTGCTCCCACACGCCAGCACTTTATGATACAATAGAAATTGGTCTGACTTTATAAACCATAATAGAAGCATCAAAAGGCTTGGAGCCCAGTTTGGATGCAATACTAAAAAGTAATGCCATTGCCTATTCAAATTCATTACCTCTCACAGACTTTAACTGACCCCAAGTAGAGTTGCTATCAAAGGGCACCCCCAGAGAGGTGAAGGTGGGGTATCGCCTATGCGAAAAGGAGCTATCCAACTTCTTGGGCGATCACATATTATGGCATTGAACTTAGATTTATTTGTAGAGGGTGTACTGCCACTTGAGTCAGAAGTTCCTCCAGGTCATTAATATAAAAACTAAAAAGGAAGGGTGCCATGACACACCCTTTCCTGACACTTCCTAATCTTTAAAAAAGGGGTACACTCCTTATTCGGCCCATACCTGACTCTACCTTCAACGTCTGAGTGAAGTTGCGATAAAACATACACAAGTTTCAGATCAGCGCCCCCTTTTAGTAACATCATCCACAGCTTACTCCCAACAACATTATCAGATGCTGCACTCAAGTCCATAAATGCCATGAAAAGAATATTCACGTACTTATCAAACAGCAGGTGGAGATTCAGACATTGGTCAATCGTTTAGAGGACCTGTCTGAATCTGTACTGGACCAATCATAAAATGGATCTTTCGGTAGCCCAGGATTCCAGATGGTCTTTGCGGTAGCATCATTCAAGGATATAGGGTGATAGCAGTGAGGGTTACTTCTATCGCCTTTATTATAGATTGGGATAATTGCAACCCTTGACCATCGCAAAAGCCCATGTAAATGCCCATCAGAATTTGGGCCCAGAGAGAACGAATATCTTTAAAAAGATCTGCCGGGATCCCACATGGTCCAGAGGCCTTATTAGGCGGGCACCTTTTAATTGATGAGATGACTTCTCCCACTATTATAGGTGGAGCGGTGTCATGCAGCAGCCAGAGCAGCTGACTTCGGAGCACAGGGTTCACAGTTCGATCCCCGGCTCTGGCAGCAGCTCAGCACCATGTGACTCTGGGCAATAGCTCACTTAATTTTCACGACGGACCCAGGGCCTTGAGACCCGTAAGGGTGAGTAGCTTGCGCTTTACAAATAAGGATTTACATTTACATTTTACATAGTTAGACTGGGGGCCTTGGTAAGTTGGGCCAATTCAAAGTCGGGGTACATTCAGAAAGAGCTGGATCCTGATAGTCATATAGTTTGGCATAATAATCCACCCAAACTTGCTCAAGAATATTACCCATAATGCCCTCACTAGAAACCTGTGAAAAGAAGGGCGCATTAACAACTTTCCAAAATTGTGGCACCTTTTTGTTGGTTGAGGCACTAACCAGACGATCCCACGCCTCCTCTCTAATGGCCTTCTTTCTTCCATCATTAGTTTCTTAATAAAGAACTCTACAGTTCCTTTTCTCTATCGGATCCCTTGATGAGCTCTTTAGGGCATACAAGAGGGTGGAATGGACATGTGAACACCCTCTATCAAACCATTTAACTGGTTTGGGCAGATGGTGCCTATTAAGTGTCTCCACTTGTTCATTAACAATATTACAAATATTTTGAAAGGTGTCAATTGCTAGCCCTGGATCAGTGTCATCACTGAGACAAGAGTCAAACTGCTCCCTGCAGCTACCCACGAGGTTAGTTAAAAAAGTCTTGGGATTGTTATCACGCCATTTCCTTTGGATACCCCTATTTCTTGTATACTTGAGTGTACACTCCATCCTATGGACAGAAGTCCTTGTGAGTCCTGTAATAAGACTCAATGCCAGCATGTTATGATAACTTAGTGGACTATCAAAAATCTGAAAATCTATCACTTTGGTAGACCATGATTTGGATATTAGGATAAAATCGGTTGCCTACCCTCTACCCCTCCCTGTATATGTTGGTTAATGGGGAGCAGTATTCACAGTGAAATCAATCACCATTATAAGGTCATGAGACCTGATCAGTCCATTTAATTTATCACTGCATGGATTATGTTCAAAGTGTGTAAAATTAGAAGTAAAACTGTCCTCTAACCCACACACACGATCATCACCAATAGTACAGGGCCAAAGATTAAAATCCCCTCCCAACAATATTACAGAGACATTGTTTACTTGTAATAACAATGATTCTAAATTACAGGCAAGGGATTCAATAATTTGCACTTCACTTTTGATGAAAGTATGATGATAAAAGTTAACAACCATAATTGTGGGAAAGCCATGAAAATCCAAAGTAATATGTTGGTAAAAAGGGGATACAGCAATAGTTGTTAACACTTTACATGCAAGAGAAGGACTTACTTGTGTCAGGGGTCCACCACTATAATGACCTACAGGTAGAGGTCTTCCATAGGTAGAAAGGGGGAGAAACCATGCATATAGATATCAGTTCTAGCCCAGGTCCAGGTTTCTTGCAAACAGATACATTGATATTTATAAGTAATAGATGCCCAGTTGCTGTCAGACAGTATACTATCAATGCCTGTTAAATTTTTAAAAACTACATTCAATTCAGAAGATACAGGCCAGTGTGCATGATTCCCTCAGTGTGCTTTTTAGCAGTTGAAATAAATCTGGCATAATGAGATACCAACACATTGCAAAAACATATTGTGCACTACCAAAGCGTTGTGTCCTGGTGAGTCACTGTCTATCCCTGCGATAAATTGCTTGTACCGGAGACAAGCCACATTACAGCATCAATCCACATATGCTTTTTCCCATAATACCTACCTGTGAATATCACAGAGTTGTAATAAAGAAGTAGTGTGTTCACAGAATATGCCTGCACTGACAGACATGATGCAACAGAACTTAGCCTTACAGGCATTGATTCTCTTTGTTGTGCAGGAGACTAAATATGTACATGAAAACTTTGTTACTGAAATAAAGAATTCCTCGAAAACAAAGAGTTTTAATCATAAATTTAAGGTCTTCCAGTGTGTGAAAATTATGTAGCCCCTAGCAGTTTCCACTGTTTTAAAATAGATGTCTCATTACTCTGTCTGATTGATGTTACTTATTTAAATTTCATTTTTAATTAATTACCTTTGAATGTAGTTATTTATAACTTATAAGGTATAAGAAAGACACTTGTATAGACAATAAATACATATTTTAAAATAATTGGTCAGTTTCTCATATATAGCTCTCTGACGCCACTGCACATTTATAGAGGAAGTTGCAACTACTGACCAAAGAAGTGGGGGAAGAAAAATGAAATGTCCGAACAGCAACTTAACCGGAGGGTCACTGGGAGCACACGTCTATTTATTTTAAATATGAGATCTGTCTGCAAATAGCTTCCTGTACCTCTAAAAAGCTACTCCCATGCATTTAAGATTAAACACAACTTCTATGTTTACCCAAAAAGTGACTATTTTAAAATTAAGGTGGTGTTAAGTGACCAAGCAGATTGATAGTCTGAGAAAATAAACATGGAAAAGGGATGCTAAATAGAGAAAGGGATCTCATTAATCAACTATTTAGAGCCCTTTAAAATATATATATAATGCTAAAATACCCAAAAGCCATACTTTCTCTCACAAATAGCTGATGTTATGTGCAGTAACCCCTTAGTGCTCACGTGCTTCAGTCTGCTATAGAGAAAAAGGCTTTAAATTGAACATCTCCTATTCAAGCAACAGGACAACAAAGAGTGTCTTATTTTTGTCATGCTTATGGGATTTTAGCAGTCCAGTTGTTCATTGTCATTATTTTAGTTTCTAGACCACAACCCATTATTTCCATGGGAACATCAAGAGAGAAAAGCGTGTTTCCTTTAAGATGCTTCATCAAATCTGATGAGCATTTTTCACATGGTGAAATCATTCTCCTTGAACCCATTCATTTCTAGGTTCAAAAGGCAGAAACTCTGGTAATTGTGTCTTTTCTGGTCCAGTAGGAAGTCTATATAGCCTGAATAGGGAAATCCTAGCCCATGTTAAGATGACATAAGTTTTAACTTGCATCCATCCTTTAATAGTATTCATCCTGTCAGCCTTCACTGCTGCCAGGAAAGCTGCTTCCATTGTGAGATGACTACTGTTACATGTCTGTGAAAGTGTTCCCTTTTAGAGTGCAGTAAGGATATGCAAACGTTGGAGAGATTGGCGGAAATGTGTGCTGGGAACATTTACCTTTATTTCTGTAGCAATGTACTGTCTTTTTTTCTTCTCCCGGAAACAGATTATTTCAGATCCCAGGATTCGAATAGAGATGGCTCTCCGAGAAGCTGGACTACATAACACCGGCTATGCAAAAGAGATTTTGCCAAAAATTGCTCCGCCAAAGCTGCCAAGAAGGGACATGGAATCTACGGTTTTCAAGACATAAATGCATTTATATGTTGAAATCTATTTTTACCAGCGGGTTTCTATGTATCATTTATATTGTACTTGTTTTACATGAATTAAACGTGTGACACTTTATCTGCTTTTTAATGTAATCATTTTATTTTCTGGAGTCTCCCCAATCTGCATAGAAACATTTAGCACTCTGGGCATTAGCTCGCTTAATCCTCCCAACAGCCCCTAGCGCCTAGAGACCCTTACGGGTGATTGTTTGCGCTTTACAAATGTGGATTATTAAGTGCAAAAAGCGGCAAGCTTTATCAGTAGCAACTGACAATGACTCTTTAAAGCAGAGGCGCAATAACATTAGTAATAAGTACACTGGAGGACAAATACTGTTTTGCAGTATATCCATATATTTTGAATGACTTTCAACTGACTTAAACTTGTCTGTTAAGCACATGATGTCACAAAAATTACTTTAGAAAACTATATCTGAAGACCTTGCTATTCAGTTAACCAACCTACCTAAGGCAGGGCAAAGTACACACACACCTGCTCAGCGGAAGGATACACTCGCGGGTGATAATGCGCTTTACAAATACACATAACATATCATGCCACAAGAAACTTAGGGCCTCATTTATGAAAAGTGACGCATCGCTGCGTGAAAACAGCGATGCGTCACTTTTCACTGAGCACTCCTTGCGACATTCCTGATGCGTCATATTTAATGTATGACGCATCATGTCGCAAGGAGTTACAGATACGTCAGTATTTCTGACGTATCTGTAAGCGCAAAAGTCACGCATTGCTGGAGTGTGTCACAAAAGTGACGCAACTCCAGCAATGCGTCCTTTCACATGGGGAAAGCCCCATGTGAAAGGGCTTGCGTCAGTCTTACGCCTGCTATGAGGCAGGCGCAAGATTTTGACGCAACAGCGTCCTAAAAGTGATGCAGTGAAATCTCATAGATTTCACTGCGTCACTATTACGAGGCTTTTTGCGGGGGAAAGCCCCCTCTGCATACATTATACCTGATGCAGGTATAATGTGGCGCAGGGGTTTAAAAAGTGACGCATCTACCTAGATGCGTCATTTTTTAAATATGGCGCAACAAGGCGCATTTTTTACACCGCTGGTGCGTCACAAAAAGTGACGCACCGGCGGCGCAAAACTGACGCAAGGCCTTCATAAATAAGGCCCTGGAATTCTATCTTTTGAAAACTACGTTAGCTGCCTAAAGCTTTTCACCACTTTAGTGTTTGACTATTTACCGTGAAGCTTGTTGGTATTCAAACACCATGGTATAAGACACACAACTATGAGGATACAAGATTGTTAAAACTTTCTTCACTAAAAACTACCTGGCTTCCACAAGTACATGGTTATTTAGCAAATGTATAACGTATACTAGTATTGAAGTAGTACAGGAATTAATCCAGAGTGTATATCTTTTACCTTTTCTCATTAAAGTCTGTTTTTGTGATCACTTGCACCTTTTATTTGAGAGAGAGCTACTGGCTTACGTGTTTTTTAGTTGAATCTGGCTACAAATACTGAAAAATATTCACTCCAGCTAAACAGAAGTCCACAAAAAATATGAACCCCAGCAACATCAGAAATCCTGATGCGATACTTTGACACCCAAAATTATTGACACTGGGGGTACTGGTTACTTTGGGATTCGGATTTACCTAGGAATCCTTAGATGCCCCCTACGAATTAGGAAATACTGGGGGAATGAGTGATATCTGCTTTTTACCAAATTCAGGGCATTTTTCCCACTGAAATATTCTACCTGTTTTCACCTGGCAAATATGTGCCCGGAATCACCCAAGTTAATTACCACAGTACTCAGAATTCTAGATTCAAATAGAAAATCTTCTTTTCGCCCAGATCTAGAATTTCAGGTAACTCACAACAAGGTGCATAATGTGTTAACATTTAATGCACTGGTAACAAACCTCTCAATGGATGCAGAAAATATTCTCTTGAAATATGGGAATTGCATTGGAATGGTTGGGTTTATTGGAATAGCAGAGTTAAATGGAAGCCTGGACTCTAAGAATAGATGCTTTAGTCGTATGTCATAATGCATGTATATATGCAGGGAAACATCCTTTACAACGCAACTTTTACCACACAGTTCTTTTACATCGCAACTTTTACAATGCAAACCATTACAACGCAATGCGCTGGGGGGCGCTCTAGGATAGGGAATAGATTTAATTTACTATCCAACACCTTCCCTACTGTCCACAGGGACTGGAGTTGGAATAGTAAATTAAACTATTCACTATCCAGCACCCCTCAACACTAGGGGCCCGATGTAGGTAAATCTACATTTACCACTTCATAAATACCGAATCATACCGAATCGGTATTTATGAAGTGGTAAATTAGAGGGGGGGAGATGTAGGTATTTCAGATTCGGTAAATACCGGATCTGTAAGATTCGGTATTTACCGATTCTGTAAATACCGATTCGGTATCCCCCATTGCTTCCTATGGGCCTTGAAGCCCATAGGAATCAATGGGCATTACCGAATCGGTAATTACCGATTTGGTAATTACCGATTTGTGCAAGGGTGCAGGGGGTGTCACTTTGACACCCTCTAGCACCCCCAAAACAGGCATGTGAGCCATGTGGCACACAGACATGCCCTAAGGGCATGTCTGTCTGTCACATGGCATAGGTGTGCATGCACACATGTGCATACACACCTGGATTCGGTATTTTAACACCCAATTGGATTGGGTGTTAAAATACCGAATCTGAAGGGCCTGTGGGACAGAAAGTAGTCCCACCTACATCCCAAATTTAAAAATCGGTAAAATTACCAATTCGATATTTTTGCGATTCGGTAATTTTACCGAATCGGTAAAATACCGAATCGGACAAAAAAAGGTCCCCTACATCTCAGTAGGCCAAATACCGGTCAGAAACGGCCGAAATCGGCCGTTTCCGACCGGTATTTGATACCTACATCGGGCCCTATGTGTTGTAAAAGGCATGCGTTGTTAAAGTTGCGATGTAAAAGCATGCGTGGTAAAAGCATGCGTTGTGATGTCATACATCCATATATGCATGTATAAAAGTGCTAACCTCGCTAAGAACAGCAGAGCACTGTACATGGTCAAAGACATGCATAAAGCCAACATGCGATAGGAGAGTAGCTGGGTTGTGGACCATTATTATGTTGAGATGTAGTGTTCTTCAAATAGGTGAGTCTTTAACTGTTTCCTACATTGGAGCAACATAGAGGCATTTCTGTTGGGTACTGGAATGTTGTTGCAGATCCTGGGTGCATAGATGGAAAAAATCAGCAGTGCAATAGTGTCCTGGCTTCAGGTGTGCTGAGAATCACTGAATATGATGAACTTATCTAATGGATAAGCCGTCTGTGGGCCATGATACAGCTATTTTTTAACATCTTGCAGGCCGACAGCCACTTAAGTTCCACCAGGATGGGGGCGATATGATCATATTTCAACAGCCCCTGGATGAGAGATGTGCAGTGGCATTTACAATGATGAAAAAACTGTTCTACTTTATTTAGAAGAGAGAGCAAGTGCTAGGGACTGACTTTGTTTTTTTGGCAGTGAGTTCCTTGAGGATGAGGTTGGTGAACAGGGGAAATCCAAGTGTCATTGAAAATTGGGGTTTGAAGCAATCAAAGTTCATGTAATTGAGCCAGGTCTCTTATTATTTCAATAGACAGCTCATATACTGTGGAATTGCACAAAGAAATCACAGTCTGAATATTCTGGACTTTTCTAAGACGGCTAAGAAGATTCAGCTTCTTCAGGAACTTGTAAAAGGGAAATTTGGAGAGTGACAAAGCAGCACAAACACAGTTTTTTTTAATGAAAAATATCTACATCTTCCCACAGGAGAAGGAAACCAATAGCCTGCATGATGATATGTACTTTTCCCAGAAGAGCAATTTTTACTGGGCTGGAAAGAGAAACGCTAAACTGCAAGATAACTGACGAGGCAGGCAAAAGACCTGGAATGGGCAAATAGCCCTGGAAAAAGTGAAGATTACTCAGTGGAAACGATAAAGGCGATTGAACTTAAGCTACAGTCCCGGAATCTACACAACAGCAAGAGCTAAGCCAGTGAGGATGTATTAAACATGATTTTAATCCTGCTGCCAGCAGCATGTGCCCAAAGAAGTTTATAAATATGTTACAGAGCCAATTTTATAGCAACAGTTCAGTACTAAAACCTGCAGCCCATTCCATTTACCCTAATATTGCTACCGGCAGGGCCAACCCTCTAAATTCCAAACTCTCTCATTTAAGAAGTTGTGCGGAACTTTTACTATAGGTATTAGTTCTGACAAAGTCACCTTTTCTATGGTCACTGTACAAGAGATATTGTGTTGGTCTGCTCTCAATATCCTACAACTACCAACCTACCAAAGGCAGGGCTAAGTGCACACACACCTGCTCAGCGGAAGGATACACTCGCGGGTGATAATGCGCTTTACAAATACACATAACATATCATGCCACAAGAAACTTAAATTCTATCTTTTGAAAACTACGTTAGCTGCCTAAAGCTTTTCACCACTTTAGTGTTTGACTATTTACTGTGAAGCTTGTTGGTATTCAAACACCATGGTATAAGACACACAACTATGAGGATACAAGATTGTTAAAACTTTCTTCACTAAAAACTACCTGGCTTCCACAAGTACATGGTTATTTAGCAAATGTATAACGTATACTAGTATTGAAGTAGAACAGGAATTAATCAAGAGTGTATATCTTTTAAATTTTCTCATTAAAGTCTTTTTTTGTGATCACTTGCACCTTTTATTTGAGAGAGAGCTACAGGCTTACGTGTAGTGGAGAAGTGTGGCTCAATGGTTAGAGTGGCAGACCTTGATGCAGAGCTCCGGCCTGGGACCAGGGTTTGATTCCCACCTCGGCGGGTCTCGAGCTCAAAATTCCTCAGACCTGATATTCTCGCCTCAGTGCCTATTCCAATCATGGGTCCCACGCTGCAACTCTGGGCAATAGCTTGCTTAATCTCCACAGCGGCCCCAACTGCGCTAGGATGCCTGGCTTCACCCTGGGGGTGCCCAGGAGTGGACACTTCACAGGGAAAGCCAGGAAGGGTTCCACAGCGGTATGAGTAATAGCGCCACGAAACCGCTTGGTAGCAGTGCGCTCTACAAATACTTTACATTTACATTTACATTTTTTAGTTGAATCTTACTACAAATACTGAAAAATATTCACTCCAGCTAAACAGAAGTCCACAAAAATATGAACCCCAGCTACATCAGAAATCCTGATGAGATACTTTGACACCCAAAATTATTGACACCGGGGGTACTGGTTATTTTGGGATGCGGATTTACCTAGGAATCCTTAGATGTCCCCTACGGATTAGGAAATACTGGGGGAATGAGTGATATCTGCTTTTTACCAAATTCAGGGCATTTTTCCCACTGAAATATTCTACCTACAATTGCTTCAGTTCTGATGTTGTCCTCAAGAGCAGATAAGATTCTTGCACTCAAAGAAGGATGCTAGCCAAATGGTGTGCAGAGTTGGAAGTGTCATCTTTCGCAGTGAGTCTGAGGGTACCAGACCAACATTATCATCATGGTAATGTGCACTTCCAGCTGTCATGTCTGGTTGAGTATGGTGCAACTGTTTAAGTTTCTCCATGTTTTGCGGCCGCCAAAGAAGAGGTGATGGCAATTGGTGATCTATGGGTGTGAGAACAGAGGTGGAGGCATAAAGAGTCTTAACACCTTCGCTGCTAATGGAATTCCCCTCCTGTGCTGCCCCTCAATGAAATGGGTGTGGTTGTGACGGAACCATTCCGTCATCAGCACAGCCCAACCGTGACTGATGACGGAATGGTTCCGTCACAAGCATCGAAGGGGTTAAATATGTTTTAGGCCCCTGTTAAATAGATGGTTAAATGTCACTAAAACGCTGTTCTTGTGCATTAGGGGCAAACAGCATGTGAGCCCACAGTGAGTGTTCGTCACTTGGTCCCCAAGAGTAGGCCCAGCTGGTCTTTTCCAGAAAGGCATTTTACATCAGCATTGCCACTTACCAGATAATATAGAAGATCTGGTAAGGAGTGTGCTCATATTGCTCTTCATTCAGGGCCCGATTCACAGAACTAACTAAGACAAAGTCCTAAACTTACTACTTTTGGTATTCACAGAAGTTAGGATTTTGTCTTAAGTGTGTCTTAAGACTGACTAAAGACAGACTTAAGACAGACTTAAGTTAGGATTTTGTCTTAAGTCTGTCTTAAGACAAATTTAAGACAAAATCCTAACTTCTGTGAATACCAAAAGTAGTAAGTTTAGGATTTTGTCTTAAGTTAGTTCTGTGAATCGGGCCCTCAGTGCCTTGAGTTCGGTTCTCTTCATGCCGTAGTTCTTTCCAGCAGTTCTTGCAGGTTGCAGCCTGGTCTGTGCTCCAGCTCTTTCCTTCAGTCAGTACTCCACCTCTAAATAAAATGCCTCAAGCCACAAGAGTAGCAACCAAGGCAGCATTTGTCAACCCTGACCTCTGGTATTGACAGCTGGTCAGGCCTCTCGCCTATAATGATGCCCCCCAGCCAAGAAATCAACACTGCCTTTACTATGGCAGAGACCAGTGCTTAATTTGTAAAAGACTAAGTTCCAGGGCCCAAAGTTTTGTTCAGAAGGCAGTAGTCAGCACTATTGTATGTTGGTGTGTCGAATGCTAAGGCCTTGTAATCTTGATTCCACCTCATGCTTATTTAATCCACCACCAGACACTTCTATATATATAGCACATGGCTACCCGTAAGCCTCCCAGCTCTGTCAGGCGGGCTAAAAAGAGGAAAATTACTAAAAGTCTTTAGATCCTTAAGGAAGGGAAGCCCCTTTTCAAGACCTCACAGAGAGACAGGAAGGGTGTTCCATCACTTGGAAGCATTGAATGAAAAGGATCACCCTCCTGACCTTTCTCTCTTAATCAGAGGGATATTTGCCAAGAAGGTATTGGAGGATCTCAGCAGTCTGCCCTGTTTGTAAAAGGAGAGCAAAGACCTTGTGATCGCTAGGCCTTTGTCAACAAGTGATCTGTGTATGATGCAGAGGGATTTAAAATTAATTCTCTCCCCTATTGGCAGCCAATGGAGGAGACACAGGGTTTGACGAGCATAACGATGTCTTGGAAGTTTGTACAGTAATTGTACTGCGAAATTCTGTACCACCTGTAATTTTTTGACAGTGACTTTTGGAGCTCCGAAATACAGGGAATTTCCGTAGTACAAACAAGAACGAGTAAGCAATATTTTATGAACATCCTTAACATTCCATAGGAGGCCGCAGCTAGTTTGACTGCCTGAGTATCAAATTCAACCAACTCTTCTATCCACATCCCTAGGCTCTTTGTTGCCGGTTTAGGTGATGGACTCAGACCAAGACAATTTGGCCAGTTCAAATGTGAATGGGGGTCTATGTTATTGCCCAGAAACATAAGATCTGTTTTTTCTCCATCAGTTTGAGACTAGAGCTCCTCATCCAATTAAGACTCTTTCCAAACACAGTCCTTACGAAGGTGCTACTGAGCCATCTAGCTGAGAGAGTTAAAAGACCAGCTGTGTGTTGTCAGCATACGATATTATTGAGATCCCAAAAGAGAGGACGATCTCCGCCAGCGGTTTCAGATATAAATTAAAAAGGTTTGGTCTTAACAAAGAGCTTTGCAGAACTCTGCCTTTTAGCGGAAGACTCTCTGAGGTACAGTTTCCCTCATAAATCTGGAACATCCCAACCAGAAGATAAGATCTCATCCACGCCATAGCAGCACCCCTACCCAGGCAATTTGTAATTGCTCCACAAGAATATTGTGGTCCACGGTATTGAAAGCCATGCTCAAATCTAGGAGAATGAATGACGCTAAGCCTCCCTCATCAAGCAGCCTTTTTGCTTCCTCAACCACTGTCAGCAATGCTATCTCAGTGTCAGGGTAAGGGCAGAACCAGTCTGTGACGGTTTCAGGATGTCATACTACTCTAAAAATTTAGAGTGTGACAGATTGGTATGTTTTTCTAGGCTTCGGCTAATCCCTGGCAAGAGAGATATTGTACGATAATTTTCAAGTTCCAACAGGTCCAGATTGGTTTTTTTTCAACAGTGCCAAGGTTGACCTATTTGAGCAAGGTTGCCAAAATGATCTTCGCTGCTTTGTCCAAAATGCGAGGTGGAGCCATATCCTTAGGGGAGTCTGATTTAATTGTGCTAAAGATCTCTAACAGGCTTTCAAGTGTTGGAGCAGAAAATACGCTCAGATTCGAAGGACTGGGGATAAAACTATTCTCAGGGATCCCATAATATCCCCATGGGGAGTCTCTTGAAATGTATCATACATTTTGTGAATATAGAAATAGTTTGCCAGGTCATTACTTTGTGCCAACAGTGCTTCTGGGGGTTGGACCTGCAAAAGTAGGCTCTAGAAGGTGTTTTACTACCCAGAACATTTTGCGCTGGCATTTGAGGTGGCATTGATTTTCTTCCCAATGTAGGCTGCATTAGCTTTTTTTTAACCTCAGAATGATACATTCTGTTGATGTCCCGCAATGTATCTTTAGCTGAGCCCCCATAACCTCTTCTCCAAACTCTATTTTAAGTTCTACAAGCTTGCTTGATTTCCCAAAGATGCAGGGAATACCAAGGTACCAATTGGTTTTTAACTTTTCTTGTGTGAGACTTTATCGGGACCACCGCGTCCACTGTAGTGTGGAAAATAGACTTTTTATCTTGACACTTGCTCAGCCATTTTGTACTCTGTATAAAAGTATATCTGTTATCTTGCCATTCACTCCGCCATTTTGTGCTATACCCTTCATGACTGACCTCTCTGTATCATGAACACTCTGGAGCGCCACTTTTGACCTGCCACATTCCTGCACGGACACTCGCACCCTTTTCATGTTTCGGCCTGCCACAAACTGACCAGCCCATGCTCAACCAGTCGGGCAGGGAGTTTCCCAGATGTTTATCGTCCTCACCCTGCACACTACGACCTGCAGGGGTCCATACAACTACCATTTGCGGTCTTATTTGTATAAACATGCTTTTCGCCTACACCCTGCAGGGGCCTCTCCGCTACCCTCTGTGCTTATCAGATTAAACTTTGTTTGACATATAATCATGCCTTTTTCACCTATGCCCTGCAGGGGCCAAACAGCCAACACATGCCGATTGTATCAGAACTGATCATTATTTGTCTGTAAATTATTGATGTTTGTTACCGTTCACCTGGCACCCACAGGGTGGGGATGAAGGGTATATAAGGTGCAGAACCAAAGCACTGATCAGACTGCCTCCTCAGACAGCTATGGGTGTCTGTTGTTGATGTTTTCTCTCTCATGAGATAGTAATAAATATCCTTTCTCTCTGGCTCCAGCTTTGGTCTCAGTTTGTATTCTGGACCCATGGACTGTAGGGTGACCCTGACACCTTTTGGGTGGTCCCCCAAAAGACCCCCAAAATCCACAATAGCCTCTGGCCCCTGACCCAATCTCTCATTAGCGTGTGTTGGATTAGACACTAGGGAAGGTCAAGAGTTCCTCAAAACTTGCTTCCAGGTTTCTAAAGGGAGTTTGGACCAAGCACGATCTTTCTGGAAAACTTGGGAGGTCTTCAGAGTTGGCCTAATAGAGCTAATTATAAATGAAAGAAGAAAGTGGTCTGACCATATGACCAGTTCTGAGTTATAAACCCTCAATGACTGATCTGAGGAGACGACCAGGTTCAATAAATGGCCTTTCTCATGGGTGGGACCTTTCACCCTTTCAGCCTTTTTGATCGCCATCATATCCTATATCATGCCCATCTCCTGGACATTCTCTGAATCCTCCAAGCGTAGATTAAAGTCTCCTAATACTGCAAAATTAGCTCTGACACTGGCCAGGTTTGCTGTTAATTCAGGCAGAGAATTGAGGAAATTCCTGCTCGGCCTTGGAGCTCTATATAGCAGAATGCCTGCAAACATGGCAATGGGATAAAGATTCAAGGCAAAGGAAATGCTTTCACAGTCTGCAATGTGTGCTGGTTCAATACGACATCACAAATTCTCCTTCAGGATGATTGCTAGTCCATTGCCCTTTTTAATTTCTTGATCTTTCCTTACAATATAGTAACCATGAGGCACCGCCTGCACAAGATCAGGTCCTGACTACATTGAGCCAGGTTTCCGTCACATGCTCGTTTATCTAATTATTGTAGGTTCCTCCTCTTTGTCTCGTTTTTCCCGTCTATCTTTTCCTCCTTCTTTGCCCCATGTGTGTTTTTCCCTGTCTTGCTCTGGTTCAAAAGTCTGATCAGGAAAAGTAAGTACCAGTCCCCAAATGTAGTGCTGACAGGTCCCACCTGCAACAACCCGCTCAAAAAAGCACTGTCAAGATGCATAGAGGCTCTAATTTGATGGCGCAGTGCATCATCAACATCAGACTTCCGAGGGATGCCACCTTGATAGTCCCTGTCAATGTGTCTTCCTGTAGAAGCAACTCTTAGAAATAGTACCTGTCCTAACATACGATAATGCTGGATAATTGGGATGATTGGGATGTAGTTACAGGGATTACGTTCTGTCAACCCCTCTCCCTGAAGTTAATAAGTGTAAAGTGGGATATTGGATCTTCCATTATGTACATATGTTGAAATGTTCTATAACGAGCACCATGTGTCTTTTGATAGATGTGTCTGAGTTTAGGGATAGGTTAGGATAGCTCAGTAATTGGCCTTTGGACTTTTCATTCTAAGTGAAGGACCACACAAGTGTCAAGTAATATTTAACTTCTACAGTTTTATGAAATTATGATGCCTGTTGTAGTTATATTAATCAATTCATATTGTTTTTGATTTTCGTGATTTTCCTAATTTATATTCATAAGAATGCACTAAGCACCAACTGATATGGGTGCAGCTGGAAGTGCACCATACAAAATAAAGTATTGATGGGTGGAAAGCAGTTACTGAGAGTAGTATCCTTATTGTGAGGTTGACCGAGTTGTTGACTACAAAATATAGGTTTGGATGCTGCACACGTTTTCAGTGAAAGGAAAAGGAAATGGATGTGTATGTCTGACTGCATGAAGGATGCTGTATAAAAGAAGATGACATACGTAAAAGATCAAATATAAGTGTATACACCTAAGAAATAATCAACACATTGTTTGATACCAAATTATTCCATGATATGCTTTTAAATTAGTTAAAATAATTTCAATGATACAGCAAGGCATATAACAGATGAAACTTTTCCAGCTGGAACAAAATGTTGTAGATAAGTGCCCGCTAGTGATTGGTTTGAGTACCCCTATTTCTACGAGATATAAAAAATACAGGGTATCTATCGAATCAATGATAGGCCGCCATATAAGGAAAATAATAACAATGCTGTTAAGGATTCTATCGTTATATGTCATTACAACGTATGCCTTTACCACGCATTTACCATGCAATGTCTTTACCACACATTGCCTTTTCCATGCAAGTCTTTACCATGCATATGTTTTTACCACGCGTGCCTTTACAACGTAAATGTACGTATATATGAGGAAAGTGAAACCCATATGTATAATATATATGATATATATATATTGTATATACATACATACAATCAACTGTCACGGTGGCAGATCAGCTGGTGGAAGAAAATGGGATATAATATTGTATTGATATATATGCAGTCCAAAGGCTCTCTTGTTACGTTTTGTGTCAGTTTTGTGTCCACATGTTGGTACTTAGGCAGCCTTCTTCCAGAAATGGAAAACTAATACTGTTTTATTCCGGAAATTTCTCCTGACACTCTTTGGAACCAGGCAGTTACAGAAAGCAGCAATTATGATAAATAAGTCAAAACACTGAGTCTCATTTTCATGGCATTCATTTTGGAGCACCACACAATTCCAAATCAAGCATCTCTTGAATCAGTATGGGATTGGTTACCTCATAGCATCCAGAACAAAGTGTTCATCACAGCTCATCATAGATGCCTAAAGCGTGCAGGCACTTTATGAAAACGCATGTTGAGGAGGGTGCTGACAAAAGGGTGTCTGAAGCTGTGCCAGCAGTTACTGTAATTTACATGCCAACGAAATCTAATGATTCTTGGGTAATGTGCAGTCACTCTATCGTAAAAACAGCTACTGTGCTGCTAATTCGTCGATTCCTTGAGTCTTATGAGCAATATTAGAACTGTTTTAGTCTTAAATCTTTTTTATTCATCGCAGAAATACCGACCCATGCTTGTGAAGGCACCGGCCACACAATTTTAAAAAGGACAATGAAAGGGTAGACAGCAGAGCTAGGACGGATGCAGTACTGTGGTTAGATATCTTAATAGATAGTTACAGGTGAGGGATTAAGAACATTTGAAGGAATGCTTCTGTGATGTTTTGTTACAGTTTCTTTAAGAGGTGCAAAGACAGACCCTGCTTGTGATGCATTCCACGTTCCAAGAACCATAAGCAGAAATGTTCAGTCTCCGAATAAGATTGTTTTTTCAAGTGACTTTAACCTAAATGAGACAAGGCATAGCTACATGTACAATGTTTTATGTACTTGCTCTTTAAGATCAAATATATAATCGATAAACGTAATTCCAGGTGTGCCTCATTACGTATAACACTGGCAATAATTGAAATGAGCCCTAGAAGAAAAGGAACATACAACTGAAAATGAAGGTGGACTGCCACTGCTTAATTTAAGCCAGTGTGCGGCACCCAATCTCATTTTTAGGGACTGACACTTATTTTATTTTTCTGCATTACACAATTACGAGCGCAGGAATGGAAAAGCACACAATAAGGAAAGAAGGAGGTTTAGAAAGATGGAAAAGCTGTCACGAAGAGAAAAAGCAGGACCCTGGAATAGTGAGACAAAGGGACAGGAGTGTGCTTTGGAGTGGATTGAAGAGGCATGAGGTGGATTCAAGGCTACGCAGCCGACATTCAATTGTACTGGTTGCGGGCTTCTAAGCATAGGTTTGGTCACCGGCTCTCATTCTTTCATAAGTTAAGCAGTGTGGACGTCTACACAGTAGACAGGTTTAGCTCTGCTATACTAAAAAATATTAGGAATGGCAAGAATAGATATCAGAGAGCATAAACATGTGTATTAGACAAGGAAGCAGGGAGGGAGAGAACAATGGAACCAGGTCGACAAATGCAGGGGCGGTTCCTCCACAATGGTATAGGAGCGTCGCCCCACTGGCTCAGAGCCGGCAGCAAAAAAAATAAAGCAATATTTCAGTATCCTTTTATTCTTAAGCCGCTGGCTCAGCCAGCGTGTGCAGGGAGGGGTGGAGCTGAGGCATGGGAGGGGGGAGGAGGAGTGGTAGTGCACTCCCTAAGTGCTCATGTGTGTTTCGCCGGCGGCAATCTCATGCCGACCAAAACTCACATGCGCACTTAAGATTCTCTAATCCAGCTGTCTTGAAGAGCAAGTTAGAGAAACCCCACAGACTTCTCCTGGTCTGAGAAGGGCATCTTTCTAGCCTGCTCAGGCCAGAGCAGCACTGGGATTGGACAGCGAGTCTGTGACAAGTCTGCGGTGTCTGCTGGGACAAGGAAGTCCTAGCACCAAGACGAGATATGGAAGGCGGCCGGGACCAGTGAACTATACTTTTAAAAATGTTTTATTCTTATTATGTCCCCCTCCTACCCCGCGCCTCCTTCCATGCTTCCTCCCGTGCTCTTCCCCTCACCCATCCTCTTTGTGTATGTGAAAGCCGCCACTGGACAAATGCATGCCAAAGGGAAAAGAAGCTCAGCATTAACAAGGAAGATACAACAAGAGAGTACAGCAGCCGCAGCCGGTAGTGGGAGTACCTGTCGGGCGGTAACGTGGAGAGGGGAAGGGGCAGGGTGGGGGGTAGTAATGTATGGATTACGGACCTTAACAGGTAAGTAAACATATAAATAAATAAAACGAATTTCATTGCGCGCACTGCATCGCATTTGGTGATGCAGTGCGCGCAACAAAATTAGTTTTATTTATTTATATGTTTACTTACCTGTTAAGGTCCGTAATCCATACATTACTACCCCCCCCCCCCCCACCCTGCTCCTCCCCCTCCCCATGTCACCGCCCGGCAGGTACTCCCACTACCGGCCGCGGCTGGAGTACAGTATACCAAAATGTCGATTAATAATCCTGCATTCTGGATCACGTCCAGCCTTGGACACAAATGTCGGAATTGTATGTAGAGCAGCAGCAAAAACTGAAAAGAAAAGAGAAAAAAAATATGGAAAAGATAATAAGAGAAGTGTACAGTGTGTAAAACACTCGTGATAATAAACTAAATGAGCAACCAGATTTGTTATATGAAAGAAAAGAGACAACATTTTTGTTTGCTTAATGGAAAAGAACAGTCGCAAAAAGTAAATGAGATCCAACTGACAAATATATTAAACAGAAAGATGTTTTTTAAAACAGCTGCTGCAAAGTTATAAGTGTACACTGTCACTATTGTGCTAGATAGGGGTGCCATATTTAACAAAAGGTGCACATCTGAGTACGAACAAATGAAAGAAAATTCAAAACTACAGCCATCAACTCAGTTATCAGCTATCAGTATGAGAAAGTTTGCAGAAATCTTATCATCTTGAATTAAGTCAATGCAAGAAGACCATTATGAATTGAAAGGAGAAATACCAGCTCAACGGCTCCCGAGTAATGTAACAGCAGAGCTCATGGGCTCAGTAGCCATGGCATTTAAAATAACAGAGAAAGAAACTAGAAAAATTACCTAATGGTGTTTGAAGGCTTATGAAAATTAAACAACTGTCAAATAACTTTAGTTATCAATGAGGGGATTGATCCTGTGGCCCCAAACCATCGAGAGGTACCCATCTATTTGCAACAAAAAGTGGAAGAGTAACTTAACCGCTTATTATTGCACGATGTTAAAGAGCAAGTGACAGGTCTGACAAAGAAAGTAACAGACACAATGTACATCAGTGTCAATATGCGACGAGAACACCCAGAGCCACTACTAAGTGGCATGGGAAGTTGGATCTTTGTGAAGGTTATCACCCACTTGAGTTGAATACTGTACAGATGTATCACTATAACATATCTAAAGCATTTAGGATCTTTTTTAGTATAAAACACCTAGGGCCCGATTTAGAGTTTTGTGGAAGGGTTACTTCGCCACACATGCTGGATATCCCATCCACCTATAAATGCAGTAGGATCCAAGGCACTTGTAATAGGGTGAACAGTCATTCACCACATTTGTGATGGAGTAATCCTTCTTCCAGACTCAAAATCAGAATTTTTTAAGAAATAGTATGGAAAACCATAAGGTCATAGAAAAATCATTTGATTTGCAGTATTGATATGCTTTTTTTTGGGCAAACATAAAATGAACGTAATGAAGCCCTACATTGTGATAACTGTAATTTTGGTAATTTAAATTCTTTGACCACATTTTTACTAGTAAAGGGATGCAACAAGATCTCTGCGAGCGGCGCTTTGTGCTCTTTGGCTATATTTTCACCTAGAACTTAAAAAATGTATAAATTTGATTCTTCATATTGGATCTTTGTCATTTTGGTGTCATTTTATTTATTAAATATTACTCATTGTTTCTTAAGTTGGCTTGTGATTTTTCTTGTGTTTTCACTTTATTATGGTTGCAGTGCTGCATAGTTGCCTTACAGATTGCCTCTAAGTTAAGCCTGACTGCTTGTGTGCCAAACTGAGTGTGAAGCACAGGTTTATTTCATGACTCTTTTGGTTAGCCCTGACAAGGATTGTGTTTATTATTTAAGTGGGACTTCCATCCCTCTCGATAATTCAATTTGTTACAGAAACTCAGTGGAATAGATGGCTCATCTCAATGCAGTTAGAAGGATTTACTCTTCTTACTCACACTCTCCAAAAGGTGTCTCTTAAGAGACCGGACTCACCACTGGTGCAGACTGATGCTCTGTAAGTGGCAGCAAGGAACCAATCCAGAAAGTTTCCAGAGACATTCCCCATGCTTGTGAGCACCAGGAGAGGCCAAGAGGTGGCAGTCACATTATATAGCAACTCAGAGCAGTAAAGTTAAGTTGTAAGTTGACCTTTTGTGGAAATCCAAAGACACAGAGAAGGAAAGCATGAGTTCGAGAAGGATCAAAACAAAGGTGCAGGAAAACATTAAATACAGTCAACAAACTGAGTGTGCAGAAACCATACAATGGAGCAGTTACGATGGAACTTGTTCAGGTTACTTGGCTGCTAAAATTAGTCGGGTTGCGGTCCTTCTTCTACCCTGATTGCAGGGCTTTAAGTGGGCCTGGGCTCATCGGTGCTGTGCACCAGCAGTTTTTCAAAAGGAGCCTCGAAACGGGTCTTCATCGGGATCTGTTTTGAGTCTTTTTTTCCCGGACTGCAGTGACACTAGGCACATAAATGTGCGCTGTTCCCAATGCTCACTTCTCACTATCGTAGAAGTTATGGCATGACGTTATGCCAGGTGAGCGTTGTAGGGGAAGGGAAATCCTTTAAAGAGAGTAATTTTCTCTCTGGATTTCCCTTCTCATTTTGAAACTCAGGAGCGGCAACATTGTCATGGTGTCACCAGGGCTTTAAGTGGAAGCTTTTTCAATATTATATACAAGCTATAGTTGCTGCTTATTTATCTTATGCAACTAACAACCATTGACAAAGCCAATAGTCCTGACTTGTTGTAGGTATGATGTTACTTGTTGTATCATAATATCTGGATGCAATGACAGAAACAGCAAAATACAAGCCGGAAAGCACACTATGTTAAGCACAGATTTCTAGCTTACTTGTTTCAAGCCACGCCCTTAATGACATAGACCATGCCCCTTTGAGAAACACCACCTTCCCCTAGTCTTTTCATCCCACTTAAAGCCCTGCCTGATTGGCTGTCCGTTTAAGTCTGACCTGGTATACCCTGCTCCTGTATCTCTGCCCTTGCTGCCTATGACTGGGCCTCCACATTTTCTATAACTCTAGCATTTGTCTCCTTTCGTGTGCACAGGTTGGCATCATATTCATATTAGAAAAAGGCTCTGATAACATCTTGACAACCTTATTGTCAGTGGTATGTGCAAAGCACAGTTTTAAGTTAAACCACTGTAACTGTGTTAAGAGAATGTGTGACTATTTTATTTATTTATTTTTCAACATTTATACAGTGCATTGTTACCCGGGGGTGTCCTGGCGCTAAATGAAAACTCCATAAGAGTTCCAGTTGATGAGATTACTGTGTAAACAGCCACATCTTAATACCTCTCCTGAAGGCCATAAGGTCTGTAGTGTTCCTCAAGGCAAGAGGCACACTACAGACTATTAGTGCACATCACAAATGTTTTAGGTGTGAAATATCTCAGGTAAGGCTCTTGCTATTTTTGCCTGCTGAAAGGATTTAGAGCTGTAGATTAGAGGTGCTACATGGCAATGATAGTAGGTATAGATCAACAACTAACAAGTGTATATCCAATTAAGGGTTTTCAGAACAGCTGGTGAGTCAAAGAAAAGTAAGTGCTCTGGAGAAAGACAAAAACCCACTGAATAAGGCTAGGCAGAAAGGGGCAAGCAATGGTCCCTAAGTGTGTCATGAACCCTGGAAGGTTGCAAAAAGTAAAACGTAAAAGAGAGGATTACACTGTACCGTTCACGCCTAGGCCAGCCCTTTCTGCTGACATGTGAGTCTCACGGCCTAGAGGCATCAAGGAAAGTTTCAAAACTGCAGAAAAAGATAGTGGAACTCTGGAGAAGGAGAAAGAGGATCTATTACCACCCACGATTTCACTGCAATCTAGTCAGACAATGCCAACATCATTAGAAATGAAAGATGCAAACACAATAAGAAATTATCAGGAACTGATAACTTAATCCAGAGAATGTTCTAGAGAAAATACCAGAGACAGAGAGATAGCGATAAGCAACCAAAAGATTAGCACTTCAGATACGAGAGATAATGAGTCAAAGACTGAATGGGAGAACCCTAGGCTATCAGATGATGCTCCACACCTAAAAGATATAGTAACTCAAGTACAAGAAGCATCAAAGACAGCAGATATCGCCTAAACACAGATTGCATGTTCTTCCTCTGTGACCGATGGCATCCCTGAACGGATTAAAAACTTTTGGGCATATTGCCAAGCAATAGCGATAATTATCGCTATTGCTTGGTTAGAGACAGAAATTTACCGCTGAGCTGCAGCGATTTTTATCGCAGATAAACCTTGGTATTACAAGGTTTATCGCAAATGCGATAAAAATCGGCCGCAATGCATGAATATCGCTGAAAAGTCAGCGATATTCATGCATTACCGAGCTAATGCTCTTAGCCATGTTATCCACCTCCCAATGGATAACATGGCTAAGAACTGCTCAGGGCAGGTGTTAGCTTTTGGAGATATTCACGCTTAGCGCGAATATCTCCAAAAGATGGTAATAGGAGATAGCGATGTTAGCGACTGTTTCCAGTCGCTAACATCTTGGCACGCCCACTTTGCATCTCATTAGTGATAAATATCACTGACATGCAAAGTGGGGCCCAAGATGGTCGCTATCTCCTACTAGCTGTCGCTAACTGGTGTTAGCGACAGCTAGGTAATAGGGAGATAATTTTATCTCCGCTTTCTTGGCTTTTAAAGCCAAAAAAGCTGAGATAAACCCCCTTGATAATATACCCCTTTGAGACACTGGAATTCCTTCTGGATACTATTGTACCTGTGGAGACATCAAATTTGACTCCTACATATCTTTTCTATCTCTGCTTTAATGGAAACTGAAATTGATAATAGAGGAGGCCCTCCTCCCCACCCTGGAGTAAAATGCAATGCCCAGACTGAAACAAAAGAGCTGCTGTGGTGGTGGCGTTCAGGAAGCACTAGAGATGAGGGTAAAAAAGGCTCACCAAAATGGAGGAAAATACACAAAGCGAAATTTCAAAGTTGTGTTGAACCGCAATGTGCCAAAAGGGTTATATGTCCTGCTAAAGTTCCTGTGACGGAGCAGGACATTTCATGCCTTGGATAATCCTGACTTCCCTCCGGGTTGTTCATCGCCAGTTATTCATCGATGGCGGGAGAAGGGTTGCAAGCGAGTTGGCATGTTTTTTGACCTAGAGGGCTTGATCCCATTTCCGACCCTACGAGCGGACTACTTCCCGCTGGGGCCAGACGATGCGTTCTATCATGCGCAAGTGGCGCATTGGGTAACCCGTCCAGCTAATGTAGCCCTCATGTCTAGGCCGCTCACGACCTTTGAGCGCTGGCTGGTTTGTAAAAAGGATGACCGCAGCCTTATTTCGGAACTCTACGCAATGATTGTGCGTGGTCCCCGGAAGCAGCGCACGAAGGCGCAGGTGCGGTGGGAGACGGAATTGGGACGTCCCCTGTCGCCCAAAGAATGGGAGCATGTGTTCTACCGGGCGCATCACACGACCTCTAACACCACAGGGACTGAATCGGCCTATAAAACAGCGACCTATTGGTATTGTACCCCAACGCGCGTGCAGGCTTGGGACAAAGCAAAGTCGGGCCTCTGCTGGAGGGGTTGCGGGATGTCTGGGAACCTAATTCATCTACTATGGCGCTGCCCGAAGCTGGAACGCTGGGCAACAGTCCTTGAGGAACTGGATGCTGCTTTTCAGATTACACTGCCCAGATTGCCCGAGCATACTTTACTGGGGCTTCCCCACCCAAAATCTTTCCCCTTGCGTTCTCTCATGGGTAAACAGATAGCGTTGGCTCTACTGGCAGCAACAAGTTCTTCTAGCGCAATGGGGCTCCCCGGCGATACCTGACCCGCGGGACTGGTTTCAGCGTCTATGGCACAGCCTTGCTATGGAGCGCCTGTCTTTGGGTGTAGATGGGAAAGGTGCCGAATATGCTGCCCTCTGGGCGCCGTTTGTGCAGCTCTTGTCTAAAGACCTTCGGGAAGTGACATGCACGAAATACTTGCAAATACTACAGCTTATTTCTCTGGAACCTGTCGGGGTCTCGACGCACACCTGAAGATAGCCTAGTTGTAACTATGCAGGGAGAGACTGAACCATGGGGGTACGGTGATGTTTGGATGAGCTGATGCGGAGGGGGTGGGTGTGGGAGGGAGGGGGGGCATGGGGTGGGTGGGGGGGTCTTGTTTTGATTTCTCTCCCCTAATAGCGGTCACTATGTCCACCTCCGGTGAGGTGGTGGTGATTCCTCAATTGCGCGGGGTCGGCCTCAGGGATGGAGACCCAGACCCTGTGTTTAACCACTGTGTGAATCCGCCCTGACGGCCAGTCGATGTAGGCAGCTGGGCTGTGTTCTACGATGTTCTAACCGCATAATAAAAATGTTTGATTCTAAAAATGTTAATGCATGAGTGTATAATGGATTAGAATTCTAGTATGAATATCCATCCAGTTATCCATCACACAGTGACAGTCGCAACTGTGTATAGTTACGTCAGAGCTTACATAAGAAGAGCATTTTTTGTTTCACTAATAACTTTGGCATTGTATGATGGATCTTCATGAAACTTTCCCCAAAACATGTTCATCCACAGTAGCCCTTCCCTAGAAAGATTGAAGGTGATCTGTCACTCGGGCCAAGAAAAGGGATGGTGGGGGGAGGGTGTCGCAAAACTCTTTATCCCTTTGCAGTTTTCATAGGGAATTTTAGACACTGCTACATCAAAAAAACTGGTGAACGGAAGAACATCAAATCTGGTAGAAAGCTAGATCTTCACTCGGAAATTATGCTTTTTGTGATTTGGTATAAATCCATTCAGTAGTTTCGGATAAATTAAGGTTAAAAACGTACAGATATATTGAGAGGTGGGCTGAAATTCCAAAATTCAAGCCTTCTGATTGACTGCGAGGGCTTTTTTGGAGGGGGCACTCTGACTGGTTGCGGTAACATGAACAGAAATGTTGCAGCGGCCATTACAGGCATCAGGGACTTGGCTCCAGCTCCTGAAAATTTATAAAAAAGGACTTCAGGGGCATGGTAGGGATACCCTGACTCCTTAACCCCTTATGTGTATGGGGGAGGAGGTGCCAGAGGGACAACACCAGGGGTAAATGTAAAAGAATATATATATTTGACTGCATTGCTGTCCTGTGGGAGCCCTCTTTATCCGAGGATTGCAGAGACACTTTATGGTTGATTCTACAGTTGCATTATGTTGCCTGAGGAGTGTAAAAAACGTTGACACTTGTTTAATAATATTTGAATATAAATGCTATATTTACAGGTTTATTGATAAACATTGCAATGATTTTTATTAATAATGAATGTCTTTGAATATGGTTTTGAATTCTATTGGTTTTTATATTAAATCCTAACATGTCATTATTGTTTGATTAAGATCCTAAGGTACCAGGGTAGCTTTTATGTGATGAGGTATGTCTGATCCTGTTCATGTTCAATATCCAGACGTCGGGGAGACGCGTAGGTGAGCCGGTGTGCCCGTGCCTTCTCTTTGGTGGTCCCTCCAGTAGTCGAGTCCCTCCCCTACATCTATGAAGTAATACCCCTCCTCAATTGAGGTGGAGACGCACCTCTGGTTCCTTAAATGGGATCAGACATACCTCATTTGGACATCTTCACCTTATGGGGAATCCCCCCGGTCCTCATCTTCTGCATACCCTACTTGTTTATTTTTGGTCCTGATGAAGTGCTGCTCGACTTTTGGGCTCCGATGGCACGAAACATGTTGACCACGCACACATTAAAGCTTCCTGGGTACCTTAGGACCTCCTGGTAGCCCCACTGTTTTTACTTAGTCCTGGTCCCATTTTTTTAATTAAAACGTATGTGGGTCGAGTGCCTATTTTAAAGTCACCTAGTCACTGTGCACACACAATTGGTCACTTCTTTTTACCCCACATGCACCCTTCACATACGGCATCCTCAGGTCAAAAGAACTCCTCCAAAGAAGCCACCAGGCACATCAGACATTGCAGCGCCGGTCAAACGAGGAGTGTCCTATGATGAAGCATGACACCCTAACAGGTGTGTGAGGGCATTACGATCTGAACTTCAAATCTCCCAGCGACTTGAACACTAGTTAGTCAACTGCATCTGCCCAATAGAGGAACAGACTCCTTACTGTGATTTTCATGTGTACTTGGAGGAGCACAGGAGTAGAACCTCTCTAAATAACTAGCTCTTCTGTCCCCCTTTTTGATTTAAAGCATTCTTACTCTCTCCTTGCACTGGTGCAATGTCTGCAGCCTAGTGCCAATGCAGGCACTCTTGCGCCATAGCTAAGGAGTGCGTGCTGAGCAGGATTGTTTATGTGCAGGTAGGCATACCCTCCTACACAAAAACAATCCTTACAGGCATTTTCCTCTTTCTATGCTTGCTACAAAATGCAGCACAGATAGAAAGAGGAAGTAACAAAGAGAAAGACAGATATTTCTCCCTGTTACACCTGGTTCAGGAAGGTGTAGCATTTTGGTGAAATCCTAGGTTTACCCATATTGTTCAATCTGGGGTTGTGTCAAAATCTATGTATGGATGTATGGGAACACCCATATTCCCCCATGGAACACCTCCCTTTATCAAAGTAACGCACTGCAGCCCTATGTGTTGTGTTGCTTTACTTTGTATTTACTAAACCAGGCAAAGCAATGCAAAGTGCCTTTGCATAGCTTAGTAAATCTCTAAAATGATTTTGCGTTGGGACTGCAACACATAAGTGACACAACCATGACACAAAATCTAAGTAAATCTGCCCCCTAATGTCTAGATTTTACTTTGTCCTTTTTGATCATATTATTCACGAGATAGGCTTCAATACATAGGGGCATATTACCAAGGGCCGTTATCGCCGCATTAGCAGGACTTTTTCCCGCTAATGCCGCGATAATTTCATCGCCCTATTACCAAGCTGTCACTAACACCAGTTAGCGACAGCTTGTAGGTGATAGCGAGCATTTAGGGGCCCACTTTGCATGTCGGCGATAATTATCGCTAATGACATGCAAAGTGGGCGTGCCAAGATGTTAGCGACTGAAAACAGTCGCTAACATCGCTATCTCCGATTACCAACTTTTGCAAATATTCGCGCTAAGCGTGAATATCTCCAAAAGCTAACGCCTGCCCTGAGCAGTTCTTAGCCATGTTACCCAATGGTAGGTGGATAACATGGCTAAGAGCATTAGCTCGGTAATGCATGAATATCGCTGACTTTTCAGCAATATTCATGCATTTCGGCCAATTTTTATCGCTTAGGAGATAAACCTTGATAATAGCAATGCTCCTAAGCGATAAAAATCGGCGAAGCACGGCGATAAAATTATTGCCGCTAACCAAGCATGATTCAGAAAAGGGGGTGGTGATGAACAGAGTGTCTGAATTAAGCAGACCACTCTTACCCAGTCCAAAGATCAGGGCTTGATCCATCACCGTTTTTCAACTCACGCTAACCAAGCATAGCGATAATTATTGCTTATGCTTGGTAATATGCCCCACAGTTTCTTATTGATAGTTCGAATTGCCAAAGGCATAAGACATGTATATTTTATGTCAAAGACTGCAGGAATTTTTGAAACAAATTCAGGTTCATTCGCTCATTGAAAAACCTCTTGTGATAGGCATTGGAATAACTTCAACAGGTCTGCCTGCAGTTTTTTTTTTTTTTTTTTATTAAATTTTTTATTAACAAATTGATGAGAACATACCATACAATACAAAAAGCCAAAATTTAGCAAAGTAAAAGTCAATGATTTCCATAACACACTTTTTTTATTATTTATTTATTTATTTTTCCTTTCCATATTCCACTTAGTACACAAGTAAAGAAAAAGGTTATTCAGATTTAAAGCAAATTTGAAGCACAACAGACCAACGGAAATGTTGCGAGTCTTGTTATTAATTGATGACCCATTGCAGAGAGGAAATTCATTGAATAAAGTAACCCCAAATGTTTCTAAATTTTCTTATTGACCGAACCCCTCTGAGTTTAGCCAAAGCAAATTCCATGGAATGAATTTCATTTACTAACGACCACCAGTCTCCGATGTTAGGGGGCTTGGGAGAAATCCAGGCTCTAGCTAAAGTTAATTTTGTACAGGAAAAGAGAATCGTAACCAGTGCTGCCCGGGACACGGGAACAAGATGTATATCCAATAGTACTGTTAAAGCAGTAATAGGTGGTAAGGGAATCGCCTTAATTTCAAAAACTTTCTGTAATTCCACCCAAAATTGCGTTAAAACTGGGCAAGAAAACAACATGTGAGCCAAATCTGCTGCAACAGCTTGGCAATTAGGGCATTTAGTACGTTCACCAGAAATGTTGTTGAGGGAGCATTTGGAGATTCTTTCCGGAGTATAATAGTGCCTGCAGTTTTCAACTCTGTTTTTATTGGGTGCAGTAGCTGCCAAAACGCAAAATAATGGAAGGCTGTATACGTCCAGAGTTAAAGAAATGTAAGGCAGAAATGAAATCAATTGCTAATGAGCAAGATGTTATTGTGTAAAAGCAGGAATATTAATTACAAAAAGACAAACTCTGTGGTGATTTTTTAGAAGAGATAGCAGAGTGGTACAGAGTCACTTTTGTGAGTGAATCAGATAACTAAAGGGGAACAATGGAATAAGGTGAGGGGTGCTAGCTGAGTTGGTTTAGAACTTTGTCTGAGAAACCTACATTTTGAATTTAAGCCTTTTTAATAAAGAAACTGCAAGAAGCATTTTAAATAACAGATGCAATGTAAATGGAATTTCCAGAAGTAATGTTTTGGTATTAGTGCAATCATTGAAATTCAATGTTGTATACAAAACAGAAATGAATGTATGTCTATGTCTGTATTTTAAATCCTCTTCGATGTAATAAAAATACTAAGAAGAAAGTAACTTAGGATAAGTGATTTTATTCATAATTAGGCATATTAAAGGAAAATGTTGCCTCATCTACTGTCACAACCTGAGTGCATACAAGGTTGAGGATATTTAGGCCGATCCTTCATCTTTCTCGTGTGGATCCTCTCACCTCCTGTAGTAACCTCAAGGTAAGTGAAGGAAACCTGAACGTAAGGGAAAAAGGGGATAGGAGAGAGAAAGGCTCCCTGCAGCTGTTGGATTGGAAGACCTGGAGTGGACTATGGTGACACAATATCTTGGAGGGGATCCAAGGTACAACGTGTGTTAATGGTGGTTATTGCTCATCCAAAAACAGGATGACCATTCATTTTCACATATTTGGTCCTCTCTCTAAATGGGCACTCACCACATTCTCTTGATCTTCTCTTGACAATATATATGTACAGAATAGTTTCCTCACGGATCTTCTAACCACTTGAGAGTAACCACTGTGATAGACTTTTGACTGATTATAGAGATGGTCAGAAACACACTCTATTTATACTATTTTCCTCCTGTAAAGATACAGGCTGACAAGCTTACACCTACCTGTCCTGATGAGACTGGTGAACCATTGGCCGCAAGGGTTGAGATGTCACCATATTCACCCCACTTGACTGCATCAAGATGAACTTGACATTAATGGGCATTTGATAAATGAAACACAGTTGCTTGGTCTACAAAAACAGAATTCAGCTTGGGCACGTCTGACACACTCACTGTACCTTTATCACGTTCTACACTCCACTTTTCTGCACTATGCCATCAACATTTGGTATACAACGTTTACAACGAAGTTTTTACCACGCACTACCACTACAACGCAGGCATTACCACGCATACCATTACAACGCATTGCGCTGGGGGGCGCTCTAGGATAGGGAATAAGTATAATTTTATATCCAACACCTTCCCTAGTGTCCACGGGGACTGGAGTTGGAATATAAAATTATACTTACCACTATCCAGCACCTCTAAGCGCTATGCGTTGTAACGGTATGCGTTGTAAATACCGCGTTGTAATGGTATGCGTGGTAAAAGTATGCGTTGTAACGTCATACATCCCAACATTTTTATCCACCAGCTTAATATTTTTCTAAGCCTTCCACTTTGACCAATATGGATATGTGTACATTTGTGCAATTACTGCAACATCGTATATGGAAAAAGGAATACAGATATACATAGCTGGAATCAGCGGATTAACAGTTTTAAAAAAAATAACTAATACAGTTTTGAACTAATTTCTAATGTGTATAACTCGTCTTATATTTGAAATCTTGTATGTGAATCAGTGAAATTAATTTATTTAATTTCTGTCTAACGTAAATTGGATACAGGTAACTATAGACATAGCAGTCACTATATATTCTGAGTCAGTGGGAATCACGGTCTTATTTTATTCACTTGTACCCCAGGCTCTCTTTCAGGACAAGAGTTTAGTCCTGCCTTACTATATGTAATTATAAACTGCAGCTCAGCCAGAACATAATGGTGTTTTCTGGGGCATACATTTTTGTGACGTATATTGGCAGTGCAAATAAATGCTGGAGAACACACAGGGCATATGAGGCCATATGTATTATGCCTTTTTCCCATTTGCAAATGGGCAGATTCTCAGAATCGGCCCATTTGCGAAATGGAAAAAGCCTTTTGGGATGTATCATCCCAAAAGGCCATCGCAAATAGAGAATTGCAAAACTTGTGATTCTCTATTTTGCAAATGCAATTAAGAAATTGCAAATTGCGATTCCTTAAATGCAATTCTGGAAGCACCATAAATTTGCTATTTGGTCTTAAGGAATTAGGGTATGTATATGCACAAAATGTGCACACATGCATATTTCAGGGGTGCAACAGGGTGTCCTTTCGGCACCCTTGCAATCTTGAAATTGCATTCTCAATTTGCAATTCTCTAATGAATGAGAAGGTATTCCTTATTTGTGAATGTCGATTTGCAAATAAGGAATATGTAGGATTTGCAAATTTTTTGCAAATCCTACATACATTGCATTTTGTGATTCTCTAATTGCGATTCGCTAAACATCGCAATTTGAGAATCACAAAACTCTTTTTTGATACATATGGCCCTTAATTCCTTATTCTTACCCATGGGCCTATTATAAATATTAAAAATATAATGGCAGATAATAACTTCATATAATTGAAGTCCACGAAGATCAGGAGTGGTTCCATTAAGTATAGTGATTTTACAGTTTAATGAGTTTTTCACACAGACTAATAACCCCCAAGTGGACGCCCTTTCTCTTGAATAAAAGCGGGTCATACAAAACTTGAATAGCCACATATAAAGCAAGGTTTGGGGTATCAAGTTTCCTGAAACACACATATATCATGCTCATCTATATATATGGCTCCCAACCGGGATCCATTAGTTTTTGCTTTAGTCCGGCTACGTTCCATGAGAGGATCTTCCACACTACTTTATCAGAAAGCAGGAGCTCAGGAGGAGAAGGCTCCTGATATTCATTAGATCAGTTTGGCACTGGAGCTCGCGATTGAATAGCTATTTTTGAGCTACTTGACTTACCAGAAGTGGTGTTGTATTAGGATTGGTTCACAGTCAATCAATATATATATGCATATATTCTTAAATCTGCCAAGAAGAAAGCTGAAGGGAATGATAATAGTATCGTACTACAATTCATCAAATAAGCTCCTTTGAGTATCAGGGGAGTTAAAGATTAATTGACGAAAAATCATGGATGTCTGAAAGCAGTTATTAGCGAACTCTTTTACTCAATATGGGGTTCAATTTTAGCACTTTGTAAATTCTTGAAAGGTCCATCAATGATGAAATATACTTAGTTTGATATATTTTCACTGTGATGAACAACATGGGCGTATGTTTCTGATGAGATTGCATTGGTCCTCTTTTTATGATTCTGATCATTAACCTATTGTATATGGTTACATTTCTGTTCATATTATAGTTCATACCCTTTATTATATGCAATGAATGTGGGTGGATTGTAAGGACTATGCTGTATAGAGAGTATTTCTTTGATATTTATTTTGGTGGCATATTATTTTTGTTGAGAAATTGAGCATTTTATTAGGATTGACAAAGGCTGGTTATGAGTTGAAATGCATCACAGTTCACACAATGAAGGAAATGTTATACCCTGGAGATATTTTGCTGCTATTGTTTGACACTTGGTTACTGAACTGCATCGGAATCTGGCACTGGCACTGAAAGGTGAACGAGATTGCTAATGCAGGATCTGTGGATTATCATTTAATTTCTAATGTAGTAAACTTTAGATTATTACAAATACGTTTGAATTAATTTGTATTTTTAATGGATGGATTTGTTTTTTTTTTAAATGTTGTGTTTTATTGTTAAGGAACGAAGGTATTAGTAGGGATTTACGTGCTTTTTGACAGCTTGTATGTTTTACAATATTTTAATTTTTTGTGTTTTCTAAAATATAATGGTAGAAAATCCATTTAACCCCTCCCATGCTCGTGACGGAACCATACCGTCACGAGCCTCGGTGGGCTGTGCTGGTGACGGAACGGTTCCGTCACGGCCCTCTCGCCGCGCGGCACGAATTCCGCGCCTGCGCTAACGTTCTGTAGCGTGGGCGGGGCCGTGACGGAACCGTTCTGTCACAAGCACAGCTCACCCGCGTGCCATGATGGAGCGGTTCCGTCACGAGCACGGGACCGCCGCGCAGCCCCCTACCCCCTTAGCACTGCGGCGGAATAGCCGACGCAGTGAAGGGGTTAAGTGATTTCTATTTTACAATTGAACCACTTTGAAGAAGTTAATATTTTTACTTTATATTTTACATTTTATTGTAATTAAATGAAGTTTCCGTTTTAGATGCCCATTGAACTGTGATGTTTTTTGTAAATGTAGTTTAAATTGTGGTCGGAATAGTAAATGTAACTTTTTTAGTGTAGAGAACTTCCTGAAATGTAACTTAGAATAGATTAGTAAATCTCACCCCTTTATGTCCAACATCTTCCCCAATGTTGGCTAGATTGGAGTAGAAATTTAACCTCTTTAATGTTGGACAACTTCCCCAATGTAGCTTTTATTGGAATGGGAATTGTAGCTATAATCGAATGAGAATAATAAATAAAGGTTTGTTTATAGGTAAAAGAGTTTAACTTTTGGTGAAGATGATTGTTCATATGTTTTCATAAACAAAATACACATATTGGTTTTTAACACCATTTTTTTTAAACATTTAGAACAGAGAGTTACATTGTTTATTCTTTTGTAAATACTTTTATTTGTAAGTAAAATTTTATAACAATTTTTTAACATCATTTGCATTTACTAGATATTTATACATTTGTTGTTAGATTATTCACATCTCTTTTACGGATTTTTTTTAAACAAAACATTTTATATATGCAATTTACATTTCGCTATGTTGCAGTTTTTCCACATAATTTTGAAACAATACAAATACATTTTATTTCTTTAAATGACATTTCTTAAACATGTATACTTCATATATATCAATAAGTACTATACATTAATATATTTTATAATACTTTAAAATATATATTTTCTTACCTTTTTAGATATTTTGTATTATTTTTTTAACGCTGTTAAATATGTTTTAACATAAATAAAATCATGTTAACAATTATTTTTGAATGACTATTCATTTCTTTAGATGGCTATTCCTTTTTTATTTTCATTTAGCAGTTATTTTTGTTAATGCTACCTTTCATTTCTAGACTACTAACTAAATTTTCGGGTTGTTCCTTGCTCCTGTCGGACCCTGTTGCTGCTGAACGAGCATGTAAGACTACTTTTAAGTTACTTTTTGGGTATTTGGGTAACTAGGGATTTATTTTGAGTTAGTGAAGTTAGTTTAGTGTACTGTTTTGTTATGGTTTACTGGTTATGTGTTAGGAAGTGGCTATTTACCTGGCTTCAGGCTACATTGTCCATATACTCTGCTATTTACTCAGCTCACACAAAATAATACATAATCTCTGCTGTTCAACTGGCCACAGGTTAAATATTAGAGATTATGTATAATTTGACTGGCAAGCAGATTAATAGTGTGAAGGCGGTCTTTATTTACATGGCTCTCAACAGGTCTATTTACCCAGAATCCCTCACAAACCTCAAACCTTGACTAAAACCCCATTTTCCTCATATTTCTGTGATGGAAAGTTCTGTAATCTGCATGGAGCCCTAAACATCCTTCTACCCAGCATTCCCCCAAGTCTCCTGATTAAAATGGTACCTCACTTGTGTGAGTAGGCCTAGTGCCATCGACAAGAAACAAAACAATACACAACATGGATACATCACGTTTTTCCACTCAAAACTGACCCTTTTTTACCAAAGTGGATAGCTGTGTATTTTGGGCCCTAGCTGAGAATGCTTCTAGGGAAGCCTAGCCATTTTACACATTTTTTAAAACTGGACACCTGGGGGAATCCAGGGTGTGGTGGCTTGTGTGGCTGTCAGCAGTTTTTTTCTCAGAATCCCTTGCAAACCTGAAACTTTGACTAAAAACATGTTTTCCTCACATTTCTGTGATGGAAAATTTGGGATTAGTGGAGAGCCACACACTTCCTCTCACCCAACATTCTCCCAAGTCTCCCAGTGAAAATGGTACCTCAATTTTGCGGGTAGGCCCAGTGGCTGCAACAGGAAATGGCCCAAAATGCAACATGGATACATCCGATTTTTCCACTCAAAACTGACCCTTTTATGCAAAGTGGGTAGCTATCGGTTTTGGGACCTAGCTCCCTAGGGGCAGGGGCACAAAGATTGGTTTGTCCCTTTTAGGGTGGGGGTGTAATGCCCTCACTCCTTTCATTTGCTCCAAATACAAAATTACTAATGTCTAGGGGGCTTTCTACCCCTGCTGGGGACAGATTTTAGTGAACCACCCCAATTGGGACAAAAGTCCCAATTACCCCTTCTGGGGCAGGAGTATGGTTCGATGCCAGGGTAGGCGGCCACCTACTTATGTTTCTTTTGGCACCATTTTAACTCCCTGGTGTTTAGGGAGCTTTCTGTCCCTAACTGGGGCAAATTGGCAGCAAACTTCCAGGCTAACCTTGGAGAGGGGCATGAAGATTGGTTTGTCCCTTTTGGGCTGGGGGTGTGGATCACTGCAGAGTGCAACGCCCACACCCTTTTATTTTACCCCAAATGCAAAATGTGTGTGATCTAGTGGGTTAACTAACCTCCCCAGGGGATAGATTTGGGTGGGACAACCTCCTCAATTGAGACAAAATTCCTATCTGCCCTGGCAGGGGGCAGAAGGACACTATTGCCTCTTCTGGTGAAGGGTATCATTAGATGTAAGGGCAGGCTGTCACTTCCTTTTGTTTGTTTTGGTGTCATTTTGAAATCCCTGGTCTTTTAGGTGCTTTCTTGCCCCCAGGGGGCAGATTAGGAATGAATGCCCCTATCCAACCACCTAGTGAGGTCATAAAAATCTATTGAGCCCGAGGTGGGGAGGGCACAGGCCCATCCCTAAGGAGACCCCTCCCCTCAAAACAATGATGTATAAATATAGCTACTTTTGACAGTGGGCTTTCTGTCCCTGGGGGAAGCAAATTGGGGGTAATTACTCCAAATTCACCCCAAAAAGGGGAACAGACAGACTGTCGAGCCCTTTATAGGGTGTAGTACATCACCATGCCCATGGTGACTAGCCCCCACCCCTATGTGTTTTTGCCCCTGGTACCTAGTGTACTTTCTGTCCTCAGGGGGTAGATTGGGGGTAATCACACCTACAAATAATTAAAAACAAACCCTGGTGTCTAGTGGATTTTCTGCCTTCTGTTGGAGCAGACTGGTTTTAATCCCCCCATTTGCCCCCTTGGGGTGTGTATTGGGTTTTCTGCTCCCTATTGAGGCAGATCGGTGGCAATCAACCCACCTGCCATGCTGGTGGGGGCAGAAAAGCTGTTCGATATATATTGGGGATGGGGGCATGGCCATGTCCTGATGGGCAGCCCCCTCCAACCATATATTTTTATTAAAAAAAAATCCCTGGGTGGGCTGATCGGGGTCATAGCCTCCATCTAACACCAGAAGGGCAGCAAAACTGAACATTTGGAGGGTTGGATGAGCAAAGGCCGTTGCTTAAGGGACTTGTTCACCATCCCTAGTTGCTAGTGGGTAAATCCTGGCTTGTAGATCGTTTGTAGATCGTATTCCAGTGGCAATCCCCAAGCAGGGATCCACTGGGAGAGGTACCATTGGAAGGGGGAGATTCCAACAATACCTCTCCCAAAAGAATCAGTGCTGAGATATGCCCCGAGCACTGATTCAGTGAAAGTGCACGCTGATAGTCCTTGGTCTGATGGCCATCAGGAGTCGTTACATGTGTTGTTGCTGTTGCCAAAGATCAGTACTTCTATCTTGTCTGTGTTCAGATGCAGACAGCTGTTCTTTATCTAGTCGGCGACGTTTGCCATGCATCTGTGGAAGTTGACTTTGGTGGTGTGATAACTACCGCTGTTGTTCTTCTTTGATTTTGGGGACTCAATGTCCCAGAACCACGGTGAGCCACAGAAGGAACCTTCAGACATGCCCATGCCGCTCGCGCTCTTATAGGGCTGCTGGACTCCCGCAGAACAGGATGCGTGCGGGAAATGCGAGGCCCGCGCCAGGGCAAAGCCCGGGCCAAGGGCAGGCTCACCCACGCCCATCAGAGCCCGGAGTTGGCTGGGCCCCCATCTTGGTTCTGCGTTCTGGGGGGGCCCCTTCCACCTGCCTACATCCTGGAGCAGCCGTAAAGACTAGCAGTGATCAGCAAGAAAGGTCCTTGATGTTCCTATGGTGGGTCTTCATTTGAACTTGAGCTCACAGACTGCTTTGCTATAAGGTAAGCCCCACGAGGCACCACTGTTACTTCCTTCAGCGTGGGTCCTGGACAGCCCTGGGTAGCTTGTGGGGTAGAGGGGAAGAGGGTCAAAAAAGTCTGCGGTACTCTCCTATTTTTACACCAGGCACGCCAGCGCTTATTCCTCACAAACTGGTTTAACCCTCTTTGTTTAACTGCGCTTTTTTCATCTCAACCGAACTTAATCTGGGAGTCCAGAGAAGCCCAGGGACACCTAACCTGAGGACCTCTCATAGTGATGCATGTCTCATATAGCGGGGCATCATGGGGAAACTCAAGACAGCTGCTGTAATCCATGCAACTCCGGCTATCACGACCATGGACTGTTTTTTACAGCGTGTGGCAGGGGTCCTTGAAAAATAAATCGAGCTGGTGGCACATCAGCTTTCATGTCCCCTGGTAAACCAACTGCGCCTGCAAGCCTCCAGCCCCTCAAGTGGATGGGCTCCCTCACTCTGCACCACAGAGTTGGTGGAGCTGGCAGACCCTCGCTGTCTTCCCCTTGACCACCTTGACCAAGGTCCAAGTAAAATTCGGAGATACGAATTCCAGACTGCCGAGGAGAGGACAGGCAGGGTACAGACAATCCCAGAGCCCGGCTCAGGTTGTGGGGTGTCCGTCCTCAATCAAGCAGAAACCCAAGCAGACATCCAGGAGGGGCAGTCCTATGGGGGGATGGGACCTGGGGTCAAGCAAAAGTGTTCCATCCAAGGGTCCAGGGCAAAACGCCTTAGTGTGGACACTTTGAATTATACCACCCAGGGAGCAGTACCCCCCTTGAAAGATGAGCTGCCCGCCTTGCTGGAAGCTTGTGTGGGCTCCCTACTGGACAGTTTGGCCAGTAAGATCACAGATTCGGAGTGGCATTTTTGTATTCAAAAGTATGACATTATTTGCCTGCAGGAGACCTGGGCCACTGACAGTTCCTTTTTTCTGGAAGGGTACAAGTCATTTAACGTACCCGCAACCCCCTTGAGGGCTGGTCGACCCTTGGGGGCCTAGCAGTTTTTGTCTCGCTCAAGATAAGAGGTGGTATTGTGGACTCGAACACTGACAATCCATGCCTGCAGCCCTTGCTATTTTCCTTAGGCCCTTGCAGTTTATTGCTTTTAAACTTTTAAAATGCCAAATCATCCCTCCCCAAGGTTTATAACATCACACAACTGGGTACTCTTTTGACTAATTTTAATGTTTTGTCCCGCCCCACTTGTAACCTCAGTTGGGTGGGTGATTTTAATGTCCATCCTTGTGTGGGTTTAAGGTCGGAGGGTTTTGGGTGTATGTGGATTCTCCCTGTCCTCACGCTGCTGATGCCACTTTGAACATAGTAGACAAGGGTACAAACTAAATTCCCTAGTATATGATCTGGACCTTCAATCAGCTATGGGAAAATCCGACCCTGTTCTGAGGAACTTAATCTCCACCTTCAAAGGGTTAGGTCGGGAATTCTCCTTTGTTGACTTTATTTTAGTTTCCATTCCTTTATTTTATCTGATTTCTGAATTTTCTCTTATAGCCAGTAATCATAGCGATCACAATCTACTTTGTATTAAAGCTAGCTGGCCTATACTGGTTTTGAAGAGGAGTGATGGAGGAGGTATATTACAGCCTACAAATTGAGGTAGTAGGCTTATATGGGCGCAGATTATCCTTGGCTTTTTGCTTGAGACCCTCCTTGATAAGTGTCCGAACGAGATTCAGATTTGTCGGGCGTAGAGTCACAGCAGGATGACACCATCATCTGCGCCTTCAAAGCTATCTCTTGTTCTATCACTGAGCTACTAACGGTTCCCGCCCCAAAAAGCACACAAGCAAGGACACCCAGGTGGTTTAATCCAAAATGCTTGCTGGCCACTCGGAGACTCAGGAAAGCGCTGCATGCCACCCCTGCTTTAGTTAAATCATGAAGAAAGGATTATGAGATAGCCCTTAGCAAACACAAGGAGGCATTGTAGGAGGAAGCTTGGGGTAGGCTCATGGAAGCCGTAACCATTAAGTGTAGTGCCAATATCAACAACCTTTTCTTGGGAGTAGAGACTCCATATGTCTTGGATGCACATATTGCAGAGAATGAGTGGGTTAGCCATTTTGAGGGTATTTTTGAGGGCTCTTTGTTCTTGTTTTTACTATTTGCGGGGACAACAGAAAATACAATCCTGTCAGTTACGGAGAAAGAAGTGAGGCAAGGAATTGCTGGTATGACACACAACAAGGCCCCGGGACCTGATGGCGTCCCTCCCGACTTTTACATGTACAATTTGGAGTTCTGGGCTCCCTTACTTACCTCTGTTATTAATGCGGCTACGAGATCTGGCTCTCCAGCTTCTTGGGTTACCTCCATCATTGTCCCGGTTTTTAAAAAGGGGAACAGGGATAGCACTTATTGTTACAGGCCTATATCCCTGTGGGACTCAGTGGTTAAAGTGATGGGACGGATCCTGCTGGGCAGGTTATCCTCCTGGGCTCTAGAAAATAACATCCTGTCAGATGCCCAATATGGTTTCCGTTCCGACCGCTCCACTATAGACCAATGCCTAAACCCCTTCATGTTATTGAATAAATATACGTTAGCCTGTTCTGGTACCATCTTCTTGGCCTTCATGGATCTTTCATCTGCTTTGGATTGTGTGAACAGAGGGAAGCTGTGGCAGACCCTTCTTTCCCTGGGGGTGTAGTCTTCTTGCGATACTCGGCCAGCCTGAATGTATCTTGTCCGCTTCCTGTCCAGGGTAGAGTCGTAAGGGTTGTATCTTGGCCCCTTTTTTATTTATTCTCTACATTAATTACTTGGAGAAAACCATTTTGGAAACCAAAGCCGACTTCCCTGGGGCAGGGCGGCGGGGTCTCCCGGTCCTGTTATCCGCGGACGATGCTATCCTGATGACCAGAACCGAACAGGGCCTGCAAATGCTTTTAAACTCCTTTGCCCAATTTATGGCAGACCTGGACTTGAGGGTTAATAACTCCAAGTCATATATCATGCAAGTAGGGGCCCAGTCCAGCAGGCCATACACTTTTAGGGTTGGACTCACCCTGATTCCAAAGTCAAGTGTGTTCTCGTATCTGCGGGTATTATTAGATGACAAAATAAATTGGAGGCCCCAACTCATCCGCAAGAAAAATGACCTTGCCCGGGAGACTGCAGCCATTTTTAACTTTGCCTCTAGATTGGGGAAAAGACCGGTGGTGTCACTTTTAAAGCTCTACAGGGCCAAGTGTATCTCAAAGGCCCTCTATGGCAGTGAAATTTGGGGGCACACCACTATAGATGATCTTCAAATTGCGGAAAACAAATTCTTGAGACAGCTTTCATCCATTCCTCAGGGTACTACCTCCTTTACTGCTCATGAGGGGCTAGGCATGTCTTTTGACTTCGACCTGATAGCATTTTGTCCTGTGTCTCTCTGGCAAAATATTTGGTATGAGAGGGGTACCTCCTTAAATAAAGCAAATCTTAAAGATTGCCTGGCTCTTGATCATGCTTCCAGGTTACCGTGGCTCAATTATATTGAAAAGAGCCTTATTAGCGTGGGAAGAGGAGATCTCTTTTCCAACCCCGATGCGACGAATAAGACAGATTCGCCCCTTATCAAGACGGCCTTCTTTGAGTACCAGTCTATGGCAAGGGAGGAGAAGGAGCTAGCGAAACCCAGTGTATGCCGCTTCATCACGTTAAAGACCACCCAAATGGTAGAACCGTATTTGCTCGGGTTCATAAACTCATATGACTGTTTTCTTTTGACTAGGTTGCAGTTCGATCTTTTTCACCTCCTCCTTGCCCATTCCAGGGGTCAGAACAAGGGACAAATTCTGTTGGCCTGTGTTTGCGATGGGAAATCTCCACAGGATATGGTTCATTGTATGTTGTTTTCAGGGCCGGACTGGGAACCAGAACCGGCCCTGGAAAAGTGCTCGGCCGGCCCCCTCCCCACCTCCGGGAAGAGGGAGAGGTGCGACCGCGCTGTGTGCCAGGAACGGTTTTCGGCTGTTTTTGTTACAGGGCCGTTTTTGGAGCATAACGGCCATGTAACGAAAACGGCCCCCAGGGGGCCAAAACCGGCCCTCAACCATGCGGCCCACCGGGGGATTGCCCGGTGCCCGCAACGGCCAGTCCGGGCCTGTGTTTTGCCCATTTTATGACAGCCCTAGAAAATCATTTTTAATTCCTATTTTGAAAAAGGCCGATTTTAGGTAAGTACGGCCTGCATATATTTTTTTACAAATGTTGACGGGTAACACTGTCTTTTATGTGCTTAACTTTTTAAAATCCACGATCAGGCTTAGGGTGAGCTGAGACTAACTAGCCTGACTCCCGATATTACCCTTGGCTCTATGCACTTTGTCTTGCTCCCAATTTGATCATGCGCATGGTCCTATTGTATTCTCTAGAGTGATTTGTTCATCGGGTACCATCCATGGAGAGCTATGGCAATCACACATTTCTAATTTTTGCATATATTATGGTTAAACCAGGTATGTCCCCATGTGAATTGCATGTATTATATTTTTACCTTGTACTTTTATGGTTTTACTATATGAAACAGAATACAGTTTAATTGATTGACTGATTGATTGATTGACCCTGGTGGTGGTGGGGCCATCGGTGAGTGAGAGGTTGAGTTGAGTATCATCTACGTAGAAAATTATATTGAGACCGTGGGATCTGACAATGTTGGCCAACGAGATCATATATGCATTGAAGAGCGTGGGGCTGATGGATTAGCCCTGGGGGACACTGCAGTTGATCTCTTTGGGTTCAGAGGTGAGAGGTTGGAGGTGAATCCTCTGGGTTCTTCTGATGAGGAAGGAAGTGATCCATCTGAGTGTGCCCCCCTGGATGCCGATGTGGTGGAGTCTTTTGATCAGTGTGCGTGAGATATGGTTTTGAAGTCTGCCGAGAGGTCGAGGAGGATCAAAGCTGCTGTTTTTCCAAGGTCGAGGAGGGTTCGTATGACATCAGTGGCTGTAATCAGTGTGGTTTTGGTGCTGTGATTGCTGCGGAAGCCAGATTTGGAAGCGTTTCATAGCTGTTTCTGCTCTAGGTGTGCCATGAGTTGATTGTTGATGATCTTTTCCAGTACTGTTGCTGCAAATGGAAGCAGGGAGATTGGCTGGTAGGTTTTGAGTTCACTGAGGTCGTGGAGAGTTTTTTGAATAGTGGTCTGACTTCTGTATGTTTCCAGGCGTCTGGAAATGTTACGGTGGTGATAGAGGTGTGGAGTAGAGTGGTGAGTTCCTGGCTGATCCTTTGGTTTTCGAGGTTGAAGATGTGGTGTGGGCATAGGTCTGTGCGAGCTCCTGACTGGATGGATTTCATGGTGGAGACTGACACTTGGGTAAAGAGGATGATCCAAGTGGTCAGTGTGTGGTTCATGTCAGTTACAGTGGTGGCATATCTGTTGAGGAAGTCTGTAGGTGTGGGTTGGAATTCGAGGTTTCTGTGTATGGTTGCGATCTTATCATGTAAGTAGTGGCCACGTTTGTAACACAGCTGGCAGTTGGGTTGGAGAATTCCTTAACTTTGTTGAAAAGTTCCTTGGTGTTGTTGGTGCTGGTTTTGATGCATGCAGCAAGGGCTGTCTTCTTTGTTGCCCTCAGCAAAAGTTGGATGAGGGAGGTCTTAAAGGCTGCTCTGTTGAAGGTATTCTTGCTGGTGCGCATCTCCTCTCCAACTGTTTGCTGTCTTGTTTCCCTGTTCTGAATTTCTGGGTGTACCAGCTGGCCATTTTGGAGGATTGTCTCTGGATGTTGGTCTTGTTAGGGACGATGCTGTCTGCGCAATTGGTGATACAGGCATTGGTGTTTGTCACTCCCTGTTCGAAATTGGAGGCCATAGCAGGAATGGAGTAGTTGAGGGCATTCACCCAGCTGATCTCTGAGATTTTTTCCCCCCTCTTGTGGTGGGCGTTGGTCCTCTTGGGGGTGGCAGTGCGAGAGCTGGAGATGCTGTAGTGGACAATGGAATGATTGCTCCATGTGAGTTCTGTGACATGGCTGTATGTGAAGTGGTTGCTGGAGGTTAAGCTTGGGTCCAGCATGTTTGTTGTGGAGTGTGTAGGGTCGTGAACAATCTGGGTTAAATCAAGCCGCTCACATTGTTGTGGTGGTGTGCGTTTTTTGTTGTTGTTGGAGTTGTTGATGTAGAAATTGAGGTCACTGAGGAAGATATAGTCCTTGGAGTCTACGGCTAGGGGTGCAATGAAGGTCTGCAATGGTGTGGCAGAAGCTGGAGTGCAGGCTTGGGGATCAGTATGCAAGGGTGCCTCTGATGATTGTCTTGCCTTCTGTGTGGAGCTAGAAGTTGAGATATTCCGTGGGGGTTGTGGTATTGTCAGTAGTGGTGGTACACTGTATGGTCTCGCTGTGGATGATGGCTGTTCCTCCTCCCGGCTTGTTGGTGTGGTTTATTATCCTTTGGGAATCACTATGGCAATGTTTTGGGCAGTTGTGGGTTTGAGCCAGGTCTCAATGAGGAAGATGATGTTGGGTTGGAGGGTCACGATCAGGTCCCATAATTCAGTCGAATGCTTGTATAGTGAGTGTGTGTTGAGAAGGTCACATGAGAATTGTTTTTTTTGTTCAGGTGAAGTCTGTGGTGTGTTTGGGTTGGTCAGTGGGCTGGAATGTGTGCAGTGACAGGTGAAGCGGCAGTCGGTGTAGGTGAAAGGGCCTACCATGGAGCTTATCGATAAAGTGGTTGCAGTGTTTGTTGTGGCGTCCAGGGTTGAGCGTGTGGAGCTCAGTGATGGTGTATCCTATTGGGGCGGGAAGGGCAAGGAGTCGTGGTGTTGGGAGTGGTGCAGGTGGACACAGACAGGCTTGACTTTGGTGTGTGTGCTTCTGCTGCGCGGTCGCACTGCAGCTTGCATTAAGTAGGTCCTGGGGTGGTCGGGGCTTATGTTGCCAGAAAAAATGGTAAGTGGGAAAACCCGCTCGGGAAAACCCACTTGGGAAATCCCCAGTGGGAAAGCCCAGGCAGCTGCATTGTTACTGAATCAGTCTGGAACAAGCAGGAACTGGAGGCGACAGGCAAGTGGCAAGCTAGGTGTAAAGGTGCCTACTACTGATAACAACAACCTGAAGGAATAATATATGCAACTGTACCACCCTTTCTGAGACGAGATGACAATTTGGCACAAAAAAGTTTCTGTTGACCTCTCTTGAAGTACGGCAACAGATGCAGCCCCCTAAACTCAAAGAAGGGAACTAACAAGTAGAAATCGAACCCACACACTTGTTCACAACTTCTATTTTGTTGAAAATGAAACACAAATGCCTGTATGTGTACACTATAAAAGGAAGATGACCTAACAGCTTCATCCCTTCCCATTCTCCTAAAAATGTATAGGAAACGATGATCTCTGAATGTGACTCAGGAAGAGAAGTGGAATGAACTAACACCTCTTCACAAATCAGCATGGGTTGATAAGGGAGGACCTGTGACTCCTACACAACTCTCAACTAGGGCAGGACAGCTACAAGAGCACAAAATCCCTGTATGTTTTTAGGTCGAAGCATACCAGACACCGCAGCTGTCTGGTTTGCTAAAACATCTTGAGGACACTTTCAGAAAGCTTCCCTAATAGTGCATACTGTCTGTTGCTTACCATTGGCTTTGTGGTTTTAACTCACATTTTGCGACTTTCTATTTGCTGGCTATTTTTTGTTTTAAGCTGTCCAGCATGACTTCATCCCACCCAAGGAGCAAGACTTTTCACACTGCCTCTCCTTGTATTCTTCCACAAGTGCTCCTTTCTGTAAACAGGCCTGTAAATATAGTTCTTATTTTGTTACATTTGCTGTGCCTTCAAAGACAGAGGTCAAATGTCAGACTCTGTCTTTCGAGGGAGATTGGTTTTACTTTTCTTTCGCTGCCTTTAAAGTGAGAGGTTTATGTGACAATTGTGCATGATCCTGGGGGTAAAAACAGCAGACAACAACTTTTACATGAACTGTGCAAGTAATTCAGACTATATCAGAATTGGGAAAATACAAATGAAGCACATTCTTTGTTAATTCTGAAATGTGTTTGAAACTAATATTTTAATATGATCAAAACAAATCCATACACTAAGTGATGCCATTTCCTAACATTATCGTTTGTGCGCTGTTTAGTTTTATTTGTAAAACTGTATTTCTGTGCAAATGTAATGATCATTTTAATTGAAAATGTGTTGTCTGTGATAGCAGTGTACTACCGCACCATGCATACTCCAGTCCACGCCACCCCACTCTACTCTGTACCACTCCATACCACTGCACTCTGTTCCGTGCCACTCCACTTTACACCACTCCATGACACTGCATTCTGCTCCACTGAACTCTACTCCGCTCTGCACCAATCCACCCTATGCCACTTCACTCCATGCCACTTCACTTTACGCCACTTAACTCTATGCCTCTCTACTCTACTAAGCACCACTCTACTCTATGCCAATATACTCTACGTACTCACTCTACACCACTGCACTCTTTGCCACTACACTCTACACCACTCCAGTCTAAGCCATTCCACTCTGTACCACTCAACTCTACACCCCTGTACTCTATGCCAATCTACTGTATGCCCCTCTAATTTACTATGCACCACTGCACTCTATGCCTATGCACCTATACCACTTTGCTCTATGCCATTACACTCTATATCACTTTACTCTACACCACTTCACTCTACCCTGCACCACTCCACTTTACGCCACTTCACTCTGAAACAATGTACTACAGGTGTTTCCCAACTAGTAGATAACGAGATACCAGTAGCTTGCAGAAACTTTCAGAGAAGCTCTCAGCCTTGAGTTCATTTTTAACTAAGAACTGCAATAAATAGGTGTTGCATTTGCCTTTTAAAGTTAAGGAAAGGCTACGTTAATTATACATTATCATCAGGCTGTTGATAGCAGAACCTGATAACAAGCAGTTCTCCACTCAGATTAATGACACATGTGGGTCACTGAGGTTCAAAACTGAGGGCACGATTCACAAAAGTAATCTCAGAAAAAATCCTAACTTTACAACTTTCGGTAGTCACAAAGGGCATAAAGGAGTAGTAAAGTTAGGATTTTGTCTCAGTTAAACTTACATTTTGGTCTTACGTTAAACTTTAGACCAAAACTTAAGTTTAACTCAGACAAAATCCTAACTTTATGACTTTCGGTATTCACATAGGGCATTTAGGAGTAGTAAAGTTAGGATTTTGTCTCAGTTAAACTAAAGTTTTACTTAAGTTAAACCGAAGACCAAAATTTAAGCTTAACTGAGACAAAAGGGGAGGGAGAAGGACAGGATTGTCACGCGCAAGGCACCGAGCAGCCTAGTAATAACGAATCTGTGTATATGGTTCAGTTCTGCGTGCTCAGAGAGATCTGTTAGCATTATAATGTGTCCAGCCGGAAAAAGATACCCAAATGTGTGGAGGCGTAGTTTTCGCAAGATGTGTTGTATCAATTTCTCGAAAGTTGATGGGATCCACGGATTTTGAGATAGTGGGAATCTAGCTGAGTATAAAGAGCCAGATCCCAGAAGTTGGCTAAGCTTCCGCCAGGCCCAGAATGTATGGGAGAGAGTTTGTATGTCGTTGGGGTCCAGTCGGAAATCCTGTGGAAATATCTCATTGAGTAGGACAGGGTCGGCTAGGTCCTGCTCAGGCTTGGTATAAGGTATACAGGCATCTGGATGAAACCAGGTGTATGCAAACTGGGCCTGTGCGACCAGATAGTATAAGTTAAGGTCAAACCGCCACACTTGTAGGGAAGTGTAAGTGTATCCCATGCTATTCGTGGCCCTTGACCAGCCCATACCAGGCGGAGAAGTTGACCGCACAGCTGTAGGAAGAATGCTTTTGTCAGAGGGATTGGGATGTTAACGAAAAGGTATATCAAACAGGGGAGAATGTTCATTTTGATGAGGGCTATGGGGCTGGCCATGGACGTAGGCAGACGGATCCAGCGTTCCACTTGAGTAGCTAACATGTCCATGGTAGGCCCATAGTTTCTGTTCCTTGTTTCTGTGAAGTGTAATTCCTAGATATTTGGTAGTGCCTGCCGCCCAACGAAGGGGAAAGTAACTGCCAGCAGGCTCGGACTTTCCCCCGTTTATGCACAGGCCCGACATGCCCCAAAGCGACCAATCTCGTCCATAAGAGGGTTAACATTTTCAGCTGGATTTCTGATAAACATCAGAATGTCCTCTACAAACATGGAGATTAATAGATGACCCAGGCGGAACCGAAGTCCTCAGTGCATGTGATTTTCCTGCAAATGCCTAACAATGGGGATCCAAGACCACAATGAAAAGTAACGATGACAGTGGGCAGCCCTGTTGCTTGCCGTATGAGCCCGGGATGGGATCTGATAGGGAGCCATTTACCCAAAGCCCAGCTGTGTGAGAGGAGTACAGAAGTGAAGTTAGCGTGATGAAGTTGTTGGTCATGCCTAGTTTGCGGAGTGTTGCAAAGGGAAATGGCCCCTCCAGAGAGTCGAAGGCCTTCTCTGCGTCTAGGAGCGCTACTGCTATAGGGGTTGTGGGTGATGTCTTATATAACACCGAGAAGACAGTTCTAAGGTTGAGCGTAGTCGACATGTGTGGAATAAACCCGGGTTCTACAGGGAAGAGAATTTGGTCTAATAGTAGTGATAGCCTGTTTGCAAGCATCTTGGACAATATCTCATTGTCAAAGTTGATCAAGGATAATGGTCAGTATGAAGCGCAGGCAGTGGGATCCTTACATGTTTCTGCAAAAGAGAGACTGCTGCCTCACGCATTGTTGGGGGAGTGTGCCATTAGTGAGGGATTTGGCATAGACCTTGAGCAGGTGGTGTATTAACATCTGCTTCAATGTCTTAGAGAAAGTTCCGGATAGGCCATCTAGGCCTGGTGCCTTTGATCCATCGAGTGAGTCTATTGCTTGACTGAGCTCCTCAGCAGTAAAGGGTTCGCTAAGGAATTGCACCTGGCCAGTAGTTATCCACACCATTGCCACCTCCTCCAAGTAGGCCAGATGTGAGGTGAAGTTGGCAGGGAGTTTAGTGGTGTATACAGAGTTGTAGTACGTTACTAGTTCTTTTAATAGGTCTGCACTATCTGTTACAACAGTGTTGTCAGCCCGTCGTAGGGACGTGAAGTCTCCAGCCCTGCGAGGGGGCGCACCAGATGGGCAAGTGTCCGACCAGTGTGACCCCCCTCCCCATATCTGCACAATACATGGTATTTACCTAATAGTGTGACCTCTCTGTCTGCAAGGTTATTGAATTCCAATTGGAGAGATTTCCATTTAAGGAAGGATCTGTGATGTTAGATTAACTGTCTATTTTCACCAGCTCGCTTTCAGGTCGGCCAGGGCTGCCACGTATTGTCCCCAGTACCCCAGCTTCTTTAGAAATGCAAATGCTGCGAATATACGCTTTTAAAGCGTCCCATAGTACTGAGTACTATGTCACCGAGCCTGTGTTAAGAGCAAAGTACTTGAGGATAGCATTGTGTAGCTCCGACCAGAACAATTGGTCCAATAGTGCTGTGGCTGGGAATGTCCATCAACGTTAACAGCCGGTAGAGCAGGGTATAACAAGGTAGAACAGCGCTGGTGCGTGGTGTGAGAGGGTATGGGGCAATGTTTCTACACTGGTGGGGGCGTCGAAAAACCAATAATCAATCCGTGTCCACACGGAATGTGTTGCTGAGCGGAATGTATAGCTCGGGTTTCCGGGGTGCTGCATGTGCCATTTGTCGTGGACTACCAACGAGTCCAGGAGATAATGGAAGGCCCGCAATGCCTGGGGTTTGGAGCACTGTCCAGTTCTGGATGTGTCACTGCTAGGATCTAGCCATAGGTTCAGGTCGCCGCCGAGAATTTATGTGTCTGGTTCATGTCAATCAAGTAATGTGAGTATTCCAGGAAAAAAGGTGGAGTCATCGGTGTTAGGAGTGTAAATGTTAAAAAAAAGGTCTTTTTGCCCAGCAGCGTCCCAGTAGCTAATACATATCATCCCTGCTCATCTGCGATTGTGGTATGGTGCGTAAAAGGGAGGCTATGATGTATAAGTATACACACTCCTCTCAAGTATGTGCTATACCTAGTGAAAAACCGATGCGGTCCCGAGGAGGAGGCAAATTGGGGAGTGGATTGCGGGGGGGCAGGTGTGTTTCTTGTAAAAAACCTATCTTAATGTGTTGCCTATGTAGGTAGGATAGTACTAGTTTACATTTCTGGGGGCTGTTGAGGGCGCAGACATTCCAGGTCAGTAGCCGCACTTCAACGTTTGTATTAGAAGATACCGTTATAAAGGTGCTGGAGTATGAGTGGACAGGATATACATGCTGAGTGTACGGTATGTCAGGGGGGAGCGGTACACATGAAAGGGAAAAGAGAAGGGATGGAGAAAACAAGTGATTACGTCACGGTTAATCCACCCCCCACCCACAACAGGAGAAAACAACCTGGCGCATTCCCAATATCCAATTTATGAAAACCAAAATCACAACATCAGAACAATTGGAATTATCCCTGGGGGCGGGCAATGCTTCGGGGGCCTGACGCCCGGTCTGTGTGGATCGTCATTGAAATCAGAAGGGTTATTATAGAAAGGTAGCAGTTACATATCTTTGCAAAGCCCTGGATTGAGCCATAAGTGTATAAATGTACTTAGTAATGTTGACCATTGTGTACATGGGCTTAGTGGGTCAATCTTGTAAGAGCAGGAAAAGTAAACCCATCGCTATTCGGGGGGAAAGGAGTTCTGTGCTGGCCGCCAACTATCTGGTGATGAGAGGCCAGATGAGGCAGTAGGGCTTCAGTGGTTGTTGTCCTTTTGTGTTTTGCAGAAAGCCAAGGCATCCTTGGGGGTGTCAAAGAAGCAGGATTTGTCGCCTACAGTCACATACAGTCTTGCCGGGTACAGCATGGTGTATTTCAGGCCAAGTTTGCAGGGTTGTGCCTTCACATCAGTGAACTTTCGCCTAGCTTCCGGGACAGCAGCAGTGTGATCAGGGTAGAAGGAGAGTGAGGAACCTTGGTACTGCAGCAGAGAGTTGTCAAGGGTCAAATGGAGGGCTGTGTCACGGTCTCTATAGTTTAAGCGATGCACTATAATGGGCCTCGGAGGGGCTCCGGGGGGAGGGTGAGGGCCCAGGGATCTATGTGCCCTCTCTACAAGGAATGCTTTGGAGAAGTGTTGAGGCCCAAACAAGCCGATGAGTAAGGTCTCTACCAAAAGCTCTGGGAGCCCCAAATTGGTTGACTCTGCCAGTCCTAAAATCCATACGCTATTCCTCCTGGATCTGGCACAAAGTGCTCGTTTTTGATTGCCAGCACCTGATCAGCCGTTTTGTTTTTTCCAGGTGATGCCACTTGTCTAGTCTTCATGGGTGGATATATGTTCCTCAGCTTCATCCAACTGGGTGTCATGCCTGTCCAAACACTCTTCCATTTTGTTGAGTCGCATAGCAAAGGCATCAAATCTTGCATCAAAGGTGCAAAATCCGTATCTCAATTCCGCCATAATGTCCACCATGCCCTCAAGTGGGGGAGGATGCGCCTCTGAGTCCGCCTCACCATCTGTATCAAGGGTCTGTCCCGGGCGGTAAGCTGCACCGGGTCAGTAAACTGTTAATTTGCTCTGCTTAGGATCGTCGCGACCCATGTTTGCTGCGAGGGGTCGTCGGTGAATTTGGGTTGGGTGTGGGTCCCATTAGTGCAGACCTTCTAGGTGTGGGGTAGTTGAGTATATGTCATGGGCTCCTGTCCCTGACAGTGAATAAATGGTGATGCCCAGTGGTGAAGTTAATGGGGGGATAAGGGAGCCCAGCGGGGTTCCTGTGTATGCCAAGCATCAGAGTCGTCCTTGGCCCCACCGACACGGGGTCCCCGAGGCGTGCCAATCCAATGTCTGCCCGCAGCAGATGGCCACAAACAAGGAGGAGGCAGCACTGCAACAAAGCTTAATCGGGCTAGGCCCCCCAGCACAGCAATGAAAGGAGCGAGGTAAGGCGGGCCCCACACAGCTCAGGCCTTGAATTCAGGTTGAGTGGTCTCCCACTGCCGCAATGATGACTCCAGGCTGTGACGTCTTCAGGAGAGGAGGTTGCAGAGTCTCAGCAGTGTTGAAATGAACCGGGACGTCCGATTCAGTAAGCGAGGAACAAAGATCGGGGCGAGGCAGGCACTGCACAGCCCCGGCCCGGGAATCAGGCCAGTTAGTCCCTCGCTGTCGCAGTAATGTTTCCGAGCCATGCGGCCTGTAGTGTGGTTCGCCAGGGTGAGGGTGGAGGGTTCCAAGTGAGGGCGAGGAGGGTCCCATGTCGAGATTCTGCACCAGTGCAGAGGGGGGAAGCAGGCGCGTAGCAGGCCTCACCTCTACCCCCAATCACACCTTTCGGCATCCGTCAGAAGACCGCAACAATGATCCCCATCTGCTCACCTTGAGCGGGCAACGCAGGTCTCTCCGGACGGTACTCAAGCAGCTCAATAGTCTCCGGGCTGCAGCGGCGATGACAGGATGTGAACAGAGGGAAAGGAGGGACCAGTGGGGCCCGCAGTCTCGGCCTCAGGCTCGCCCATGACCCCTGTCATCGCGGGGCCTTTAAGGCAGGCTGGGCCACCTCCAACTCCAGCCAGATTTTGAGATGGCTTGATGACGTAAAGCCAAGGTCGGGAAGCTCTCACTGAGTGCGTAGTCGGTACTGGTGGCAGAATCATGCCATTTTCGAGAAGAAAAGCGACAGCAGTGCTATGCTACCATTAGGATTTGGGCAGTGGGCTCTGGAGCTTCAATGCTGTGCGGCCCTGTTGCTCGCTGGCTTGGACGTGTCCCTTCCTGTTATAAATATGCCACTATGTCTACAGGCCGCTGGGAGTAATATGCCTGCTGTTTGTAAAGAGACTTTGACACAGGAGAAAAATAAAATGGTGAGTTATATCTAATGTATATAAACATAAATTAGCTCTTTGAATTTTCCCCCATTTCAAAGTGTTGCATCTACACCCAGATAGGGGTTTTGTTGATTAGCTAATTAACAGCACCATAGGGACCTGCATTACATCATTAGAGTACCCGGGTATGAAATAAATCAATGGCTGTTTTGGATTTGTTAATTTCTTGAAAAGAGTCCAGTAAAATCAGAACAACACAGTGTTACCACACTAACACCATATATACATTAAATAAAAGAACGGAAAGACCAGGATTTTGTGTTATTTGAGAATTATTATTCAAATCAGGCAGGGTACATACATAGATATTATTTAGATTTTCAAGGTATTGGTAGTATCATCCTTAAACATATCTAAACATTAAGTCCAAACTGCTCAAACATAAATGCAATGATTTCAACCCAAGAATCAGAAGAAAATCAAAGGAAGGTGAAAACACAAAATATGCAGAGATGGACTGAAGTAGTCGACGTTTCAGTCTTTTTGGAGATTTTCACAAGACCATCATCAGGACAGAAAGGTTATATATACAAATGATGACCCTTTAGATTTCTTGAGTGCTGTCTGAGATTTGTCTGAGATTTCCATCAGGGAATCCAGAATAAGTCGTTTTCCCAGAACACTTGTAAATTTGTAATTAGAGGTATGGAACGTGGCCGCATCCGAGAAAACTTCAAGCAGGTCGGTAAGGCTTACCTTAAGTGTTCTGGGAAAACGACTTATTCTGGATTCCCTGATGGAAATCTCAGACAGCATTCCTATGTAAATCAAGAGTGATATTTGGGCATTTGAGAATCAGTGTCTGCCCTGAACCAACGCCACGATTTAAAGTGTTGCGGTCGTCTTTAATACTTATAGACGTACACTCAAGAAATCTAAAGGGTCATCATTTGTATATATAACCTTTCTGTCCTGATGATGGTCTTGTGAAAATCTCCAAAAAGACCGAAACGTCGACTACTTCAGTCCATCTCTGCATATTTTGTGTTTTCACCTTCCTTTGATTTTCTTCTGATTCTTGGGTTGAAATCATTGCATTTATGTTTGAGCAGTTTGGACTTAATGTTTAGATATGTTTAAGGATGATACTACCAATACCTTGAATATCTAAATAATATCTATGTATGTACCCTGCCTGATTTGAATAATAATTCTCAAATAACACAAAATCCTGGTCTTTCCGTTCTTTTATTTAATGTATATATGGTGTTAGTGTGGTAACACTGTGTTGTTCTGATTTTACTGGACATTGATTTATTTCATATCCGGGTACTCTAATGATGTAATGCAGGTCCCTATGGTGCTGTTAATTAGCTAATCAACAAAACCCCTTGCTGGCCAACTCTCTTTGAACTAACCTTGCCCGAGCCCGCAAGGGTATATTGGGTTGCTCACCTATATATTTACTGTATCTACACCCAGCCGGCATCCTGCTCCCAGCGTCTGGGAGGCGAGCTGCCATATTTATAACTGAAAAATGCATCCATTTTTTAAAATTAGAAATTTAAAGTGCAGGAAAATGTTCCATCAAGTGCAGACAGTTTGCTTATTATGAAAATATTTGCACAACTTTTTTCTGCACTCAACATTTCTCCCATTTAAAAAAAATGGTTGTATGTTTGTGTTATATCTGTAACACTGCTTCACATGGCGAAAGGTAGGTCCTGAGCGACGAGTGCATATCACAGAGGTGCTCAGTCACCCTTACACATATATCCAATTCATTCACACAAAGGTTCATACATCCCCACAGACCATGCACTCACTGATGCACATGATAGCCCTATCCTTGTACCCCTAGTCACAGCATGTTGTTCAAACTTTAGTATCAGGCTCTATGGACATTAGGTTTAAAGTCAATGAAGCTAGGCAGGGTGGTGTCTGGTAACAGTGCATGAGTTATTGACCTTCAGTAGCTCACAATGATTTTCACTGATCAGAAGTAGCTCTCATCACAGAAAAGGTTGAAGACAACTGATTTACTCTTTTTCACTGCACTCTACGTCACTCTAATCCACTCTGCACCACTTCACGCCACTACACTCTAATACACTCTACTCTATGCTACTGCACTCTACGCAACTGCACTCTACTCTGCACCACTGCACTCTATGCTACTGCTCTCTACACCACTCCACACCACTGCACTCTACGCCACTCTACCCTACAAAGCTTCACTCTCCGCCATTGAACTCTACAACACTCTAATCTGCACTACTGGACTCTACACCACTCTACTCTGCATAACTGCATTCTACACCAACGCACTCTGCATCACTCCACTCTATACCACTGCATTTTATGCCACTTCACTCTACACCACTCTACGCCCCTGCACTTTCTGTAGCTCTACTCTATGCCACTCTACTCTGCACCACTGTATTCTATGCCACTGCACTATACACCACTCCACTCTGCACCACTGCACTGTACGCCACTACACTCTACTATGCAGTACTCTAATCCACACTACTGCATTCTACAATTCTGCTTTGTACGCCACTGAATTCAATGTCGCTTCACTCTAAGCCACTGAACTCTACGCCACTATACTCTGTAACACTCTATACCAATGCTCTACATCAGTCCATTCTACTTTACGAAACTCCACTGTACGCCTTTCTATACGACTCCAAACGCTGCCACTCCAATACACAACACTCTGTGCCACTCCACTCAATGCCACTCCACACCACTCTCCTTTACGGCAGTCCACATTACTCTCCTCTATGCCACTAACTTTTAACCATGGTGAACAACAGCCATACTGGTGTACAACATGACTAAAGCACATTGGCTTTTTCAATGCTAGTTTTAATAACAACTCCAAGGGGATTTCAGGACTCCAATATATGAGCCTGCATTACTAGACCCACCACTGTAAGCAAAAATAAATATACTGAATTTCTTTCTGGGTGAAAACAAAAGAGGACTAGAGGAACTCAACGCCTACAGGATGCGTCCCAAACAAAGACAACATACAACAGGATTAAACTAAAGCCAGAAAGGGAATTTAGCTAAATAAAAGAGCATCACCCATCATCCAGCGCATGCCAACAGGGAAAGATCTGGTAGTTGTTCTCATGACATGAGGTTAAGATTAAAATCCAAATGTTAAATGTAAAACATTAGCACGGTTGTCTGTCTATCGGGTCTTTGTTTGGAAAATGTACAAGGATGTCATGTTGCTTTTGTCGTCTAAGCAAAAGGCGGCTTGAAAAGCAATTGCTGTGCATATACAGCTGTTTAGTTCCCAGTTTACTAGACGACAAAAAGCAGTAAATGAAAGTTGTATATTATACTTCTTTGCTTGGTTCCTTCGCCTCCAGTCCCACAGCCTTGAGGTATCCGGGGGCAACCTACTCTTTTGAGAAAGGAACATTTAACAAATATTCCGAAATATAAAATAGATTAATACAGATTCTGCATTGTAATACGATTTTTGAGATAATCATGTTGGCTTTCTTATTGTTTTTCCGGACTATAAAAAAAATACAGACATTCCATCTGCCTTATTCTCTACACGAAAATTAAAAGGGCAAACCAACCAATACATTCATTAAAATGTTTATAATGCATCCTTGTTAGTTTACAATATCGCATGACAGGTAGAACTGTTGCAAAACCCTCTGGGCAAGTTTGACATGAGGCAAACCAATTATCTCACACAATACGATCTATTCGGTTCTTCACTGATCCTCAAAATACACACTGAAGTGAAGTGTCGCACAGAATCCAGTTAATTAAAGCGATGGGGACAAAAATGCTATTTATTCAGATGTAAATATAGATATCTACTTCACGGGTCTTCACCAATTAAACGCTTAGAAATTGACGTAACTCTGAATAATATTGAGTAACAAACACGCAATTGAAGTAATTAATTGCAACTGTTTCTGAAAAGGCTAAAAAATGAATGCATGAAAAATTATATATTGGCAGAAGCCCTTGACCTTATTTATGTTCAGTGATATCACAAGTGACTAATTCACTATTTCTCATGTCCCAAATAAATCTAAGAACATTAATATAGTTAGTTTGCAGCTTTATAAAGCACTATGGGGCATATTATCAAGGCAATGCGATAAACATCGCAAATCGCGCTCATCGCATTTACAATTATTGCCGTCTAGCGCTGATTCACATCGCCGTGTTAGCGGTGTATTAGCAACCCTTTGCTAAATGGCGATGTGAAAACCAGCGACAAACGGCGATAATCAGCAATATCACCTGAAATCAAGCGATGATTTCACATCGCTAAGGGAATGCTTGATAATATGGGAGTGTAGACATAACCTGTAAATCCACCTCCCATTACAGTTAGCTTACTCGGGATTTAATCAGGCGTTAGATTCTGGCGAAAACCGCGGTTAGTGCAGTTTTTTTATCGCTTCACGGATCTGCTCCATAATTGTAAATATTGCGAAGCCTTGTTAGCGATTATTTACATGGAGTAATGTTCAGGAACGCCTTCTTTGCATCTCATTAGCGATGTATATCGCTAAGATGCGTGGCGTTACAAAAACGGCAGCTAATATGCGCTAATGCATGTTAGCGCCGCGTTGTTGATAGGGAGATAATATTATCGCCACAGTTTTGGCTTTTAAAGCGAAAAAAGTGGCGAGATGGTCCATGATAATATGCCCCTGTGTGTCACCATTTAGACAGTTGTACCCGAGTGGGAATTTTTGTATCTCAAATGGGCATCATCACCATTGGTCGTATGGATCTTTGTTATTCGACAAGGAGAGAGGATGAGGAGTTTTCATTTACATTAATTTCCATAAACAGTGAAGTATAATAGGGACTGCGCAGGAAACGAAAAGGAAAATTGAAGTGAATTTTAAGGGCTTTATTAACAAATTAGTTCACCAAATCATTAATGTATTAAGTATTCAAATTTTAGTCAATATTATTACAGATTCAAATAATTTAAAGGTTGATATTCCAAATTGAGGTAACATAGCACATTGGTATAAATTACAAATAGAAAAAAGAATATGCAGCAACTACGTTCATTAATCTAAACTAAAGAATGTTTGGGTGAGAATGCAGTTAAATTAAGAACAATTAGGTATGGAGTCAGCATAAGTTTATACAATACATGATTTTACACCGGGCCTCCTTCACCACCCCAGTCCAGTCCAGACACAGCTATATGCAAATCAGTCTGGACCCTGTGCCCCATGGGAACAGTCCAGTCCAAACTGCCAAGCCATATCTTCCCTGGACTGGAAACAAGCATCCTGTGATCGGTTTCGGGCTAACAGCCGTCATCATCCAGGCTAGCTTGAATCCAGTGGCAAAGATCCAACTCCAGGATAGCTTAGGTAGCATTTATTATGATGGTAAGATCGTGAGTAAAAGTACAGAGAGCCCCACCAGGAGCAGCCGTCGGACTTCTTAGCCCGTATATCAACTGCCAACCTCACTCATCCAACATTCCACTGCATCATCACGCTCCAACATTCCACACCACATTCACACTGGCTGAGCAGCAAGTACAACACATCTAGTTTCTATACGGTGAACAAGAACACAATGCAATTGTCCAAGTAAAGGTATACATTGGTAAAATATACATGCATGGTAATAACATAAGGACCCATTGCAAAGACCTGATAATGGCTAAAGGGCATAAAAGTTAAGATCAAGAACAAAAACACAGTACAATGGGTGGGCAAGTTAACATCCAAAATGCAAAGCAAGCACAGAAAAATGTAACAATTTACTTGAATGTTAAAGAAAGATATAACATGATGCAGACAATACTCACTCATTTACTCACAATAATGAAAAGTTGCCTCACCACCCCAAAATTGGAGCAGCCGCCACTGTGTAGTACTGATGGCTCTGCCAATCTATTTTCTTTTGTTACATATTTTAAACTCACTGACGCACTTAGAGGTTACTTAGCAGGATTCTCCTATGAAAGACTTCCAGTGTATAATGCTGCTGTTGATACCAGCAAAGGATTTATGTAGGACACAGAAGTCAACTTGTTGTACCCTTCCCTCACAAAAGTGCACTCCTCACCCCCTACAATTCAGCCATGCACCGCATGTGTACTCATAAAGCAAACAAAGAAAACCTGATTTGATTCTCTTTGTTCAGGACTGAAATGTGCTCAAAGGTCATTTTTTGAACTGTCATATTCTGTGCAAATTAATGTTTACAGGCTTAGGGTGAAGGGTTTTATTGGACTGGTTCAAATATAGAATGGAGAAACATACGTAGCAAGGCTGCACTGACACTATCAGCCTGATTCATCAAAGTACCGTTTTGCGAGTCTCTAATAGCGATTCATAAGGAATCGCTATTTGAGACTCGCAAAACGGTATTCATGTAGGAATCGCAAAATAAAATGCGATTCCTACACATTCCTTATTTGCGATTAGCAAATTGCTAATCGCAAATAAGGAAAAACTCCCCATTCATTCCTATGGGCCAAAAGGCCCATAGGAATGAATGGGGAGTATTCCTCATTTGGGATTAGCAATTTGCTAATCGCAAATAAGATAGCGATTTTAAGGGTGCCAGGGGTGTTTAAAGGACACCCTGTAGCACCCCTTAAATGCAAATTTTAACAGGTGTTGCGCACACACATGTCCAAAGGACATGTGTGTGTGCAACATGCAACTTAGAAAAATGCTTTTAAAAGCATTTTTCTAAGTTTTCGCTATTTACCACGAGGTTTGACCTTGCGGTAAATAGCGGGCCGAAATTGTGAATTCGCTATTTAAAAATGGATGATGAATTGCATTTAAGGAATCTCAAATAGAGATTCCATAAATGTAATTCCTCGCTAAATTGCGAATTCGCAATTACCGATTTTTGCATTTGGGATGATGAATCCCAAATGCAAAAATCGCACTCGCAAAGGGCCAGATTCTCAGAATCTGGCCCTTTGCGAGCGCAAATCAGCTTGATGAATCAGGCTGTATATACCCCTGGTGAAACCACATTCTCCTATACCCCACCCAGTTTTCTTATCTTCTAAAATGCTGAGGCCGTACAGAAACAAACACAGGCTGAAAGGTGCACTTTCTAACATTTGGATATTTACATTTGTATTTACAGGGGCAGATTTAGAAGCCCCTTGCCTCACTTTTGCGCGGCCGTTGCATCACTTCCTGCCCCTCCTAACGGCTGGGTGCTTATCAATTGCTTTTCACCCGACTTCTGTGCACCATTATTTTTATTTAGTGCATTCTTCACCTCTTCTGATGAGCTGCGCACGCGGGCCTAAGACTATAAATTAATTTAAGATGTTACATAGGCATTCATCTTCTTTTCTGTGTGTCCGCCTGCCAGCGCTCTGACACCTTCGGGTAATGTCCGCGCTTTATAAAAATGCACTAAATAAAAATAATGGTGCACAGAAGTCGGGTGAAAAGCTTTTGATAACCACCCAGCCGTTAGGAGGGGCAGGGTTAGCCCTCCATCCGGCTCCCCATCCAAGCCACGCCTAAAGTAACAATACCTTCAATACAATGATTTAGTCTGGTAAATTGCCAAGAAGAATGTTTGTAAAAGCTAGGCTCTGTTGAGGGTAGCAAGTGCATTTAAAGATCTTAATCCGACAAGCCTTCGTTTTATGAGTATGTGTGCTTGATGGTCTTGTTCATTCTCAGATATTGGGATGGGTGCCTCGCACACTTTAGATGGGTTGTGTGCAATAATATGGCCCCCAGTTGGCCCTGCTTTGTGTGTAACACTGTCAGCCAGTCCAGACATTTTATCCAACATTACTTTTGGCACTTTTAGTTTTGGTTTTATCGAAGTAAGTGTGCAAGTAGACATCACTGCATGCAAGCTAATGTTTGATAAAAGGCACGGTCTGATGGAAGGTCTGCCTATTTATTGGCTGCTTTGCCAAATCTACCCATTCACGATTTGTGAGAGAGGCTTGAAGTAATGATGTGTTCCTGCACCTATTTTCCGAGGTTGCATTGCTTTGCTGGTGTCTACATTGCACTTGTTTTCTGTGAGAGGTCTGCACAGTGGTTGCCTCAGTTTTATGAGGGTGGGTCGCACAGCTTCATCCCAGTGGTGTGTTCGAACGTTTTGCTCACACAACTGCTTTAAAACACCCCTGTCAATCCTGTGCCTATTTTGTAAGTAAAGTTTCCACTTCTGCACCCTGCAACGGTGTGACTGGAGCTTGCTCAAGGCTACGCGTTCCTTTGCAGCGTGATTGATAACTGCACAGGGGGTCACTCCGTGTTGGACCTGTTTTGTGTGTGAATGAAGCTTGCAATTGGGCCCTATTATCAAGCAAGGGCGATACATTATTGCCACTTTTATCGGCAGGAAACTGCTGCTAAAGCGGCGATAATGGGCTTGATAATATGCCCTTGTGAATTCCCATAGAAGCCCAGGTTAACACCAGAACCTAGTACCTGCTGTAAATATTAGTGAAGCTTGCACTGCTGCTGTTCATGCCTACCTGTTTTCTTTGAGGGAAACCTTCAGTTTTTAAGTGACTTATACATTTTACTTTCCCACCTTTTTGCTTTATACAAAAATACAGTTGTAGAAGTAATATGGTCAATAAACTAACCTGACAGTACTGAAAGTCCAGGCGCTAAAGTGGAGGAGAGAACTTGACAGGTTGATGGAGAAGGATAAATAGTGAAAGTGAAAGAAAGAAGGTAAGGTGCAGCTAAGAAAGCGAGAGAACACTTGACTAGGTGTAGAGGGAGACAAACAAACAGGACATTAAAAGAAAAGAGAGGCAAGGAAGCCACCACCTAATACTACTGACCCTTCCAACTATCACTCCAATTCTTTCCTTCCCATTCGGCTTAAGCTTTTGAGTGGGAAGCTTGTGCAGGACAGGATGGGCTCTTCATCATATGCAGGCAGACCATCACGTGGGCCGTGGCATTAAATCCGGAGTTCTGTCGATCCTGGGTAATGTGAGAGATTGAGAATGGCTGGTTGCTGAAGGCGTTGGTGCCCAGGTTTTATTTTACCTTTCAGCAGTAATTCTCAGAGCTGACTATCCTATTCTCTCAATGCATTTGACAGAAGAGTGCGGTCTATGCGTGGGTATCCTTGTTGTGGGTGGATGACTGTCAGCCTATCCGCCCCTCATGAATCAATTGCACAAGTGATATTACTGCATAATCCATTCACCAGGTCTCTGATAACTCTTCCATCGTGCTATTTACTCTTTGGATGTGCCCGCTTTCAATTGTTTTATCTTCTCTTGTGAATGCTGAGGACACCCCAATAGTATTGCGACTGTCCATTAGCAAAAATGTAGCTCAAAATATCCCTACATCCATTCCTGTGATGCTTCCCACAGTGAGATGCAAGACTTTTTAAAGCTAAATCTGGCCAAACCTGTGTTTATTTTATCACTGTCATTTGAATACTGTATGTGACTTCAACACCTTTTTACAAATGACTGGATTACAAAAGTAGTTTAATGTAGTAATGACAGTGGATAGGCAGCCGAATGTTTCTCAATGTGGTAAAGAGATCTGATGCACTTCTCCCGCTTCAGGGGTGGTACTTAGGGATGTGCACGGGGTAAGGCGCAGCACTGTGCAGGTTCACGTGCTACACAACATACTCATTTTATCGTTTCTTAAATAATCTATTCTGTACAACAGGTGGGTACTAAAAGTTGACATTCTAGTTATAACAGAACATAGATTGCACTTTTCTTTAGATTTTTATGTTTTGAATTCCATGAATTGCCGATACTTTTTGCCAAGAACTGGAGAACACTATTGCTGAAAGTCGGTGCCTAAAGTGGTTAAGCCTGGACATTGTAAGCTGCAATTGCATATGACTGCATAAGATATAAGATGACTGTACCAGGGTATGTGATGATTGAGCCCCTGGCTTATCAGTGCAGTACAGTAATGAAAATACAGCACATCTGTATTAGTCTTTGTTGTTACTCTATTAATCATGTGTTTACCAAAGAGTTCTGAATATCAATGATGACTATTTGTGTGACAGTAACAGTATCAAAACCATGTGACTTCTGTAGGAAAGTGCCCTTTTAGGATGGTCACCTGCACACTTTTTGCTGCAATGCTGATGGGTATGACTCTGGCCCCAGTGCCAGTACCCTCTCCCTAAAAATGTTATGTGTAAATTGGCAACCCAATTGACAGGACATTGCCCCCTTATAAGTCCCTAGTATACAGAACCAGTGGTACCCTGGGTATGGGTAGTATAAGGGTCCCAAGGTCTTGCAGCACTGATTGTGGTGCCACCCAGAATGTTCCAAGTAAACTACAGACAGCAGGCCTACAATTGCAGACTGCAGGGGCAGTTCAACATGCTCATACTCAACTCTGCCCTCACCAAACTTTGGAATGGGAAGGGAGCTATCCTTAGGCCTAAGCGCCCTTGAACTGCACCAACGTGTCACTAGGCCTACCCATCTAAAGGGTCATCTCCTGGACCCCGTCTTCAACAACTGTAATAACCTTCACATCGGAAACTCTTCCCCCCGTCCCTGGTCGGACCACTTCCTTATCGCGATCACCTGGACCATGCCCTATCTCCCCCTCCCTAAACCTCCGACGACGCAACGATCACGTAACTGGTCTAAACTCCATCTATCTGAGTGGGAGACTCTCCTACAAAGTACCAAACCCACCAACACATCTTTTCCCGACAATGATACCTACAACCTATGGATTACCAGCTCTCTTGACACAGTCCTACCACTAAAAAGCTCCCACCACAAGCTGGGCAATCCTACAGCTCCGTGGTACACAAATGAACTACGAGAGGCCAAACGTGTATGTAAACGTCTGGAGAGGAAATGGCGCCTTAGCTACCTCTCATCAGATAAATCTAGCTATAGAACAGCAATTAAAAACTACAACACAGAAATCCATCAAGCTCAGGCTAAATATTTTGAACTCAAGATTGAGAATGCGGCTTCCAAACCCAAAGAGATTTGTAAAATAGCCAAAACCCTCTTGCAACTTCCAGAACCCTTGAAGCATCATAACAACACTCAGACCCACTGTGAGGAAATAGCTGAGTTTTTCCACCAGAAAATAGAAACCATTATCTCTTCCTTCCCCCACCCCGGCACTCTACCCACAGATCCCGACAACACAGGTTGTACGACAGCCCCTCCTCACGATCTCAACAGCTTTCCTCCTCTAGATCTTACCAAGTTGGAGAAACTTATGGGACAGGTTAAATCTGGATCACCTACTGACCCAGCTCCTCCCAGCACTCTCACTCTGATCACACATCTGATCTCGCCCACCATCCTAGATTTGCTCAACTCCTCACTCCACACTGGTATTGTTCCTCCTTTATGGAAAAGAGCAATGGTCAGAGCCCTGCTGAAAAAACCTAATCTTGACCAATCTAACCCCGCCAACTACCGTCCTATTTCCCTCTTACCATGGCTCAGTAAGCTCCTCGAGAAACATGTCAACTCCGTTCTCACCGACTTCCTGGAAGTCAATAACATCTTAGATCTCTCCCAGACCGGCATCAGGCCCAGTCATTGACCAGAGACGGCACTAGTTGCAGTGACGGAGGAGGCACGAAGGATCTTGGACGATGGTGGATCCACGGCCATCGTCCTACTTGACCTAAGTGCCGCCTTCGACACAGTCAATCATAACATCCTACTCCATCGTCTTGAGGGAATATGACTGACAGGGACTGCTCTCAGCTGGATGAGATCTTTATTGACTGACAGATCCTTCAGGGTTTTTGAGAGGGACTTTTCCTCTGCCAGTAGACATCTGAATTGTGGAGTGCCTCAGGGCTCCTCCCTGAGCTTCACTCTTTTTAATGTCTATCTGCGCCCACTAGCTGATGTCGTCCGCCCATTTGGGGTGAAGATCGTTTCCTACGCGGACGACACGCAGCTAGTGGTATCATTGGACCCTCCCCTAAATTCCGATCATAGCCTACACAAATGCCTGGAAGCAGTTGCTACCTGGATGTCCGGCTCTTGTCTCAAGCTAAACGGGGATAAAACAGAGATAATGCTCCTTGGTAACAACATCACAAAAACCATTGATCCCATCTGGCCTCTCTGTCTAGGTAATCCCCCGCAACCCAAGGAGCAAATCAAGAGCTTGGGCATCTGGCTCGACCACACTCTTTCCTTCAACCAGCAGGCCACCAAGCTAGCTGCTACCTGCTTCGGGTTGATGAGACTTCTTCGAAAGATTCTCCCTCTCCTTCCATTCCACGGGAGACGAATTATGGTTCAAGGACTGATCCTCTCCCGCCTAGATTGTGGAAATGCCCTCTACCTTGGAGTTCCCCAACTCACAATTAACAGACTCCAGGTTATCCAAAACTGTGCGGCAAGAATCCTCCTGAATATTCCTCGCCGAACCTCAGTGAGAGCCAGACTGAAAGACCTTCACTGGCTCCCTGTAAGAGCCAGAATCGTTTTTAAGAGCATGTGCATTGCACATCGCTCTTACTGGGGAACAGGCCCCTCCATCAATTCCACCCTTATGAAAGCTTATCAGCCCACCCATTCCCTTAGATCTGCGACCTCCCATCTCGCCTCAGTACCACGCATCAGGAAGGCCAGATGTGGTGACCGATCGCTCTCCTACAACTTAGCCAAAATTTGGAACTCCCTCCCTCTCGACATCAGATCCGAACCCAACCTTCTCACTTTCCGGAAGAATCTCAAAACCTGGTTATTCAGTAAAACTCCGGTTTAAAACTTCACTATGCTCCCCCTTCCCACCTCTCTGACTCAGCTCAAGCTTCCTACAGCGCTGGGACGCCCCTGGGTAGCCAACGCGCTTTACAAATCCTCACTTCACTTCACTGCGTTGCCCCGTTCACTTCCAATGCAGACTCTCTCTCGGTCTTCAGAAAACATGGTTATTTTCTTCTTAATCGGCTAATACCGCTTCTCTCTTTGTTTTTGTCTGTTCAGAGCCTTGACACCTTCGGGTATAGGGCGCTTTACAATTATTATTATTTTTTTTTAGAGTTTTATATAGCTCGAAATAGGCTCGAGGCATTGGGTATCAGAGTACTTTACATGAACACCAGTTTTGTTACAGAAGGACACATTCATTTTTATTAGGCACAGGGAGATTAAGTGATTTGCCCAGAATCACAGGATGTTGATCGTCGTTGCTGAGACTCGAACCCGGTTCCCCAGTTTCACGGTCGACTGCTCTAACCAGAAGGCTACATCCTCTCCTATCCTATCCATGCGCAGCAGAGCCAATGCACTGTCTTTAACATATATCAGTCACCCCTAAAGAAGGCCTCCTAATGCCCAGGAGGCAGGTGCATTATATTAAAACCGTGGACTTGTGCCACCCAGAGTGATCCAAGGAAACTACTGACAGTAGGCCTGCCATTGCAGAGCATTGCCATAGCAGCGCAAACTGCTTAAATTTGATTCTGCCCTGACATGTGTGTCAGAGCCAATGCACTGTCTTTAATATACATCAGTTACCCCTAAGGAAGGCCTCCTAATGTCCAGGAGGCAGGGTGCATTATATTAACCCGTTTACTGGGGCCCCGATTTTCCCGCAGTGTGGCACTTCCGCAAAACGGGCGGGTCCGCGTTGGCCATTGGCCGATGGCAGCACTGGGGAGGTAGTGCTGCCGTCGGCCAATGGCCGGCTGCAGCAAGGAAGGGGTTAAAGATGGGGACATGTAAGTGCAAGATTCTATACTTCTGTAGTGCCTTTTACCTTTAAAGGACACGATAAGTGATAAATGGTCGTTGGATAACATGGGCCGGCACACAGGCAAACCCAAGGTTGGCAACTCCATTATGGTACTGCCTAAATATGTCATATTTGGTTTCAAACAACATGCTTTCTCACCCCTGACATGAATCTCATGCCAGGAGCAATTTGTCATGCTACCAGTTGGGTCCCTTAGAGGTTGCCCACCTGGTTGCCTCAACTTTCCTGTGCTCTGGTTGACAGCCTACTATTGCTGCTGCCAATACAGGATTCTGACCTCCTACCAGGCAGTGTGAACACTCCCAGGAATCAGGAACAGAGGCTGGAGCAGTAAGGAGGTCACACCTCTTTCCTTCAGAATGGCAAGTGAAGTGGCACATCAAGGCGCAGAGCTTCAAAGGCCGCACCGCCTCTGATATGCATCCAGGCTTACTCCCAAAGAAAGGAACTGCCATCCCCAGGCCCCCAGGCCCCCAGGCCCCCAGGCACATTTGCACCTGGGCAGGTGGTAAACTTAGATAGTCAGGAGGTGTATACCCCCTTAAGGCTAACCACACCTCCAGGGTGGGCTACCTGGTCTGTACAGCAGAGGAAGATTTCTGCCATTTTAAAATGTGGAAGAATAGAGGGGTAGAAAATGTGACATGCATGTGGTCACTTCAGGAGCAGACTGGCCACTGGGCCTGGTAGCCCATTGGCAGTATGCACCCACACACCTAATGCCCCTAAATCTAGGATTTAAGGGCTACGCCTGACACTAGAGCCTCAGTTCTAAACAACCAGCATCAAAGAGGACAAAGAAGAGACCCATGTCTGCGACAACAGGACTTGCACAAAACAAAAGACAGATACTCTGTCACAGGGCCAATGCTCCTGGAACTGCCTGATCGAGACTTATCCTACGCGAAATCTCTATTCCCCCAGACAGAGGGATGGCCTGAAGTGCTCTCAGTCTCCACTGGCCCAGTCGCACTAGTCCTATGCAAACTACACATAAAACAACGCTCCAGATCCAAAGAATCGCTGGCCATAGAGGCCTCTGAAGGATCACTCAAACCAGGATGATCTAGTGCATTGTGGGCACTGTAGACCTGCTGTCCACGAAGTTACAGGCAGCTACTGTGTTCCCCAGGACCACAAGATATCAAAGTAACCATCTGTTCTACAGACAGCTGCCACGACTTGTTGGTCGCTGGTCGGCAACCTATCCCTGCACTCAAAGCTGCACCTAGAGAGAACTTAATTCGATGTTCATTTGAAATCAGCCCCGTTGTGTTTTTTTGTTTTGTTCCCCGCAGCGCACAGTAAGCGATAAAAGCAGCTCTCCTGCGGTGCCTGTTCAGCACAAGGGACAGCCAGGACAACTCTGCATCCAGGCTCCATGAGCCAGGTAAAAATTAACTGACTGTTGTGAGCTGGTCCTGGAACCCCCATCACCTTTACCCTCCATGTGTTCCATGCAACTCGACCTGCAAGTGACCGATTGTCACTAGTGGTTTTCCTATTGACCACATGATAAAGTTTCACTGTATTATTTTGCACAGATATTTAATTGCTTCTAAAATCCATAACTCCAGTTATATGGATCTGATATAATTCGTTTTGGAGTCTAAATTAAGATAAACAACTGCTTATTTTTTATAAATTCGTGTCAAGTGTCTGTTGAGTCATGTCAATTACTTATAGTCCATGTAGAAATTCTTAACTCATGTTCTGCTAATAAAGTCTGCCTGCCCTTTGCCACACTCCAATTACTGAGATAAGGATTTTGTTGTAAATGAAGTTAGAAGACAGATGCAAGGCTTAATTCTTGTTTATTAAGCACCACAGAGAATAACTGGTGTTCCCATCAGAAAGCAGGAGCTAACTGACAAGACAGAACATAGGAGAAGATGACATCAGGGAAAATGGAATGCAGGACTTAAAGGGATACAGAGAAACATAAGTGCAGAGAATACAACATATCCTCTTCCCTTCATATGGAGAAACAAGGAAAAAAAAACGAAAGTAAGTTAAAAAAAACCATGATAAGACCATGCTCTTCGTTACAGAGAGAGACCTTACTTGCAAACAAAGTCACGTAAATGACCTGGGGGTCTTCTCACTCTCTGGATTCTACTAGTACGAAACTCATTGATACCACTTGCACTGGGCTCGCTGGTTCTCACTGGTTCTCGCTCGGCTTTCTTATACAGTGCCACACGCCTCAAGTTCCAACTCTCACCGTTAAATAAAGTGACAAATCTTTTGTGTACAGATTTGACCTTAAAAGGACCCCTGAACTTCGTCAGTCCGACACCCACTCGACCAGGTTTGACTTTAACCCAATCATTCACGGCAAATTTACACGCGCCATCTGATTCACACACGGTGTCAGGCTCACCAGGACCAGCAGGAGGATCAGCGTTCAAAAGTTCTTTCATCCACGCAGCCACTAGTTTAGTACCCGCTGAACGTCCCCTCATGACAGAAAACGGGACCAAACCAGTCACACCATTTTCAGTAGTCCTGTAAGCCCACACTAGGTCATTAACCAAACTTTTCACATCCATTCGGGAAGAAATCGCCATTTGAATTGCACCTTTAACCATTCGGTTGGCCCTCTCCACTATGCCATTTCCCTGGGGGTTGTAAAGTGAGGTCCTTGAGTGAATAATACCGCATCTACCCAAGAAATTAGCCATCTCCAGGGAGGTGAGTTGCGTCCCATTATCAGTAATGATCCTTGTGGGGAAACCTTCCTCTCTAAAGATCTCACCCAGCACAGCAATAGTGCTGCTAGTAGTGATCTCCCTCATGAATTTGACTACCAACCACTTGGAAGAGACATCGACTACCACCAGCCCAAACCTCATATCCTGGTTCAACTGGTGGAATGGGCCGATGAAGTCGAGACATATGGTGTGCCAGGGGCACTTGGGGTCAGCTATTGAGCCACAACCAGTTTGGCTACCCACTTTAAGTCTCTTTTCACTTTCCAAGCAATCGGTACATCTCTCCACCCACTGCGAGATTTCAGAGTCCATTCCGGGCCACCAAAAATTTTCTCTAATTCTCCTCTTGGTAAGGGACTGCCCTAAATGACCCTCATGACCCAGCTTAAACAAAGTAAATCGCACATCTTGTGGAGGAATGAATTTGTCATCCATTAAAATCATGAATCCCTCATTGTCCAAGATAGACAATTGATCCAGAACCTTCAAATAAGGACGAAGTGCGGGGGATAAGCAACTCTCTCTCCTTGGGCCCTTCGCTATCAGATCTTTGACTTCACCCAACACCACATCTTTAGTCATTGAAGTGTTCCACAAACTTCTACTAATTGCCCCAGCACACATATCTACAACTTCATCTACAGCGGCAACAGAACCCTCTGAGTTGAGAGATTCTACCCCCAACTTGTCTACCCTCTCCCAAGGTAGTGGAAGTCTAGAGAGTCCATCCGCTTGGCAATTCTTCCAACCGGGAATGTATTCCACAGTGTACAAGTACTCCTGGATCCGGGCGGCGAGTCTAGCTAACCTGGCAGAGCCTTTGCCAGCGCCGCCAGGCGAAAGTATTTTAACCAGGGGTTTGTGATCTGTCAATAACGTGAACTTAAACCCCCACAGGTACATTCTATAATACTCGCAACCCCATGCCGCGGCCAAAGCCTCACGTTCAATTATAGAGTAATTTCTCTCGGCTGTAGTGAGTGTCCTTGAGGCAAACACTACAGTTTTAAGACCAGAATCGTGTACTTGAGCCAGGACCGCACCAACGCCTACAGCACTTGCATCCACTGTCAGAACTGACTTACGGTTGGTGTCGAACGGTGTCAAAATGCCCGCCTCGCAAATTTCCACCTTGATTCTTTTGAAGCACTCATCCTGTTCCACACCCCACACAAACTTACATCCACTCCTCAACAGCACCTTGATCTTTTCAGTTTTCTCTGCAAAATCCCTTACAAACTTGGCGTAGTACTCGATGAGGCCGAGGAAAGACCTCAACTGATCCTTATCGCACGGAGATGGTGCATTTCTAATGGAGTCTAATAAGTCTCTCTTAGGTTTTACTCCGTCCACAGACAATGTATACCCAAGATATTCAACCTCCTCCACTGCAAATTTACATTTCTCTTTCTTGAGAGTCAAACCTGCCTGTTCCATCCTTTCTAAAACAGTCTTCAAGATCACATTGTGCTCTTCAACGGTCGCTCCAAATATCAGGACATCGTCCTGAAAATACACAACATTGTTCACACCTTTTAGTACAACACCCATCATCCTTTGAAATACTCCAGCTGCGGAGGCGAGTCCAAAAGGCATTCGTGTGAATTGGTATATTCCTTCGGTTGTTATGAACGCCGTAAGTGCTTTAGAGTCTTGGTGTAGTTTTATTTGATGATAGGCGCTGCGAAGGTCCAACTTAGAAAAATATTTCCCACCTTTTAGTGATAGAACCAACTCATTGATGTTCGGTAAGGGAAAGTTGTCTACTACAATGTTTTGGTTCAGGGTGCGAAGGTCCACACAAAAACGAAATTTTCCATCAGATTTGGTTGTAATAACTACGGGGGAAATCCAAGGTGACGTTTCGATCTGCTCTATCACACCCTGATCTAGCATTTCCCTTAACATCTTCTTCACTTCTTCACGTGCGATGAATGGAACCTTTCTGACTTTGTGTTGCATGGGTATGGCATCGTCCCTCAACACAATCTTATGCACATAGCCCCTTAACTCTCCTATATGCTCATCAAACAAACCATTCATCCCTTCCACTATCGAATCCGTGGTTATGCTATCTACCACCATCACCTGTTGTGTTGCTCTGGGATTTATTATTATCCCAAGGTCATACTGTTGCCCCCATCCTAAAATTGCAGGACCAGACCTGGCTACATACACCTTCCCTTTAGCTGAACGATCCTTGAATGTTATTGCACACACCATAAACCCAATCACATCTATGCTTTCGCCCTGAAAACCACAGGCATTAATGTCGCTAGCGGACAACTGCACATCCTTCCAATTTGCTAGGAACATATCCTTGGGAATAATGGTCCACAAGGATCCTGGGTCAACCATCAGTTGAACCTCGATTTTATCAATAAGGAACAGGGCTTTTGGTCTGAATCTCCTCCCAGGCTCACCCTCATTCACACCATCCCCACCTAAACACAATATTTTGTTCGCACCTTCAACACTAGTGAAGTCTCTTGCTTCATCCTTGTTTTCAACAACCGCTACTTTATCAACGTTTGTACCCCTACACATCTTCGCGAAATGTCCTTTCCGCCCACATTCCCTACACATCTTGTCAAATGCAAAGCACCTCCTAAAGTCCGAATTGTGAAAAGTACTCCCACACCTACTGCACATTCTTCCTTGGAATCTATTCCTGTCATTGCCTGAAAATGCATTGTTAAATCTTTTCTGACTACTTCCTCCCAGATCTACATTCCTCTTATTCACAACAGCAACTTCATCATGGTCAACACACGAAACATCATTGCCTTGAGCATTGCCTTTTGCGTTATCTTTCTTTTCCATCTCTTTCATGCATGCATTCGATTCTTCAACTACTTTTGCTATGTCAATGGCCATTTGTAGGGTTGGGTTTTTTGCTGCCCACAGTTTTTCTTGCATCTTTTTGTTTCGGCACTGTACTATCAGCTGGTCTCTTATCATTTCATCTCTTATTTCACCAAAACTACATTTTATCGACAACTCACGTAGCCTAGCCACAAACTGATCTACAGACTCTTCATTCCTTTGGGGCTGAGTGTAAAATTTGTGCCTCGCCATAACAATATTTACTTCTTTTGCATATTGTTTTTTCATCCGAGCTTTGGCTTCTGTGTATACGTTACTTATCGCCCTACCATCTTGGTTGACTGCCACAGGAAGGTATTTAAAGGAATGTTGACCCTCCTTGCCCAAAGCACTTAACAAGAGGGCTTTCTTCCTAATTGCACTGAAATCCTTCCCATCAAGTGCTTCGATGTAATTCTCGAAAATGTCTATCCATTCATCCCACTCAATGGGTGGATCCCCTGTAGCTTGTAAGAACAATGGGGGTGCAATAATATTCAAATTCTCCATTTTTTTTAAAAGGAAAAAAAAAACACAGTATTTCTTTTAAAATGAAAACATAGTCAAACTGAAATGAAATGTCTCCTTTTTAACATAAGCTATATGTGTGCTTCACTACTCTTTCTCCACCTTTCTAATGTAAAGAATAATGACCGTGGTAGCCTTCACTGTGCACTGCCTAAAGTCTTGTAAAAATAATTTTGTAAATGAGGCTTTCACCCTTCAATTTCTCTTGCTAATGAGGCACTCACCCTTCAATTCCTCTCGCTGACGCTCGTTTTGGTTAGATGTATTTTTTTTAACTACTCGGTAAATTGTTTCAATAGACGATCTCCGTTTGCGATATGAGTAATGTCCGTTGCTAGGATACCCGGTAATTGATCACATCAGTGCTGGCGCGTTCCTTGCGCTTGCGATGTGAGTAATGACTGTTGCTAGGATACCCGGTTATCCAAGATGGACGCTGCGTGATCACGTCACTGCTGGCGCGTTACCTGTTCAAGTCGCGTCACTGCCGGCACGTCATCTCCTGCGTTGGCTGCTTCCTTGTTGACGCGGCTCAGTTGTAAAGAAACAATGGCTGAACATCGAACGGTGAGTCATCCGTGCTTCTCCGCTCGAGAAGTACGCTCGTGTGTCTGTTCAAAGAGAACTTCAAAAGATGCAACGCGTATGGTTGAGCTGGAGCTGTCAGTTTAGGCAAATGGCAAAATGTCAAATATTAAGCTTGAATCACTCCGTTTTCGCTCCAGAAGTCGCGCTCACATCCTCTTTAAATCTCAGACATGTACAGGAGCTTCTCTCTTTTTTTTAAAAAGAAAAATACAGCTTTCCCAAATGTAGCGTTCAGCTTTCCCAAACGTAGTGTTCCTTTGGTTGGGTGCAGCCTTTAAGATTAAAGTTCACTAAAGTCACAGTCAGACACACGGCATAGATTTGTTTATGTTTTCTTAAACTCACCAGTTGCTTTGGAGGCTTGTAGACTTCAATTCAAAACATAAGCTTTTGCAGGCTTCAGTTTCAAGCGTTTTTTTTTTTTTCTTTAGGGTGGCAATATATCTTTCTTGTCTGTTGTTTTAAGACTTGCTTGATTCTTCAGGATTATTTTCTTTAGTTTCTTCAGAAATTCGCGTGGTTCTTTTCACCAGTGGAGTTCTTCTCCCTCTATGGTTGTTTAGCTCCTTCTGTTCATCGTCGCCATGTGTTGTAAATGAAGTTAGAAGACAGATGCAAGGCTTAATTCTTGTTTATTAAGCACCACAGAGAATAACTGGTGTTCCCATCAGAAAGCAGGAGCTAACTGACAAGACAGAACATAGGAGAAGATGACATCAGGGAAAATGGAATGCAGGACTTAAAGGGATACCGAGAAACATAAGTGCAGAGAATACAACAGATTTATTAGTGTGAATCCAAGGACCATCTTTGGGGTTTGTGATAGTATTGCATGGTGAAGGCTAACCAGTTTCACCACATAAAACTTCACATTTCTACATCTTCAAATCTGAGAAAGATTGGTGTTCAAAGTCATATGAAGTCACTCCCTGTGACATTACCTCCATTACCCCTGGAATTTCTGGTGTATTGACATTCATGGTCACCCCATATTTTGCCTTACACTTCTGATCCGGAACTTTTAAAATGAGTGTTGATAGAAATAGAGGAAGTGTTATTTCAGCAAGCAACACGAAATTTACTACATGCTTGACCACAAAAGCAGGTTAAGCTATTGGAACTGATTTGACAATGTCTGTGTTTGGGGCGGGTGAGTTAGATTCAGGTTAGGGACATTATAAATGTGAAGTATAATTAGAATCAGTTTATTTTTTTACATTTGACTCCTAGAGTCTGGTATAATGGTAGCTTTCTAATTATTTATAAAATAAATATTTGCTAAAAAATACCGTGTGCTTGAAATAGTGCTGAGTGGCGAAAAAGGCAATCGGTTGTTTATATGAATAATATGTAGAAATAATTGGGGTGAAATGAAAGCATTTGAACTTGAAGATTAAATTGAATTGATGATGAATTCAATAATAATATATGGGAATGTAATTAAAAATTACTAACTGCATAGATAATTATAAAAGCGAGTGGCTTTCAAATTTGGTAAGCTCCTCTTCTCAATGCATTTCACAGGGAAGGCACGTATTTCACCATTTTGTAAGAGCTCGCCAGTGAACTAGGGAAGAAGAAAATTGAGTAATTTTCTCATGTGCCCCACCAAAGAGCAAACCAAACAAAATCCGACTTGCAAAGTGTATTCGGATATACAGGTATGAGCCTATGCCACCAAAAAGAGCACTGAAGGCAGGATTAAGGGGCCTCAGCCTGGTCTGTCCCCCTGAACAACAAATTCAGATGACCCCTGCACTACCCCCCTTAGCAGCATGGTATCTAGATACACAGGATATGGGTCACAATGAGCTGTAAGCTCCTGTCAAGAATAAGGGTGAACAATACAAAAATTTCTAGCTATCGCGACAAGAATTTTAGATTCTATTAAGGACACGGAGGCGAGGATTATGCTTTCTCATTTCTTTACTGCACCAACAGCAGCCAATGAAAATGAAAGTACACATGTAAAAATCAACATTTCTCATGAGGCTTTGAACCACGCCTCTCTTACAACAACCAATCACAATGGTATTATGTCCATATAACATGGAGACACTACTTCGGCCTCCTCTTTCTTTGCGCGAACAGTCTTGAACAGTCTCGTCCACAGAACAAGTCTTTATTACTCAACGGAAAAACAGATCCATAAGAAATCTCAACGGAGAAAATCTGAACAGCGAAGGTTATCCTCCATCCGGAAGGTGCGGCAGCCAAAACCACATGCGGTCCTCAACTCTTGTTGGAGTCGTTCCCTAGAACAGAAAAAAGGAGTTTGAGAAAACTTTCCACCACAACCTAGATCGTTGCAAGGGTGGGTAAAAACTGTTAGACAAAGTCACGTAAACAACAACAGTTGCATAACAGTCCCAACGGGTGGGATAATCCTCACCTCCGTGTCCTTAATAGAATCTAAAATTCTTGTCGCGATAGCTAGAAAATTTTGTATTCTATGGCAGGACCGGAGGCTTCTGATTATGCTGGTTCAAAGCTCACATTAAAGCTCGTCAATCACAGCATCAGAAACATGAGGAATCGGTTTGTAATAAAACACTTTAAACATTGAATCTGAGGACCAGTCAGCTGCCTTCAGAATGTCCTCCGAACGAGAACCCAGTAGGTAGGCCTTAGAAGCCATCGCACCCCTCGCAGAGTGTGCCCCATAAGCAGAAATATCAATGCCGGCTTCCGACATGATCCACCTGACCCATCTGGCTAAAGTAGCAGCAGCGACTGGCTTGAACGGCTTTTGAATAGATATCAATAACTGCCCCAGAGGATCGATCCTGTGTACACTAGTATGCTCCTCATAACATTTAAGGCATTGAAGAACACACAGCTTGCCGTTATGAGGAAAGGCTGGATAATCAACTGAACGGGACATAGTCTTGGCACGTCTAGTAATGACAAAGGACACACCTTGGGGTGAAAACATCCTCCCAGCTAAATCCAAAGCTCTGACATCCGAAACCCTCCGACATGAAATGAGGCACAACAACATAGTAAGCTTGGCAGAAAGCTGTTTCAGCGACAAATCACCATTATCGGGCCAGGATTCCAACAAATTCAGCACCTTATTAACATCCCACATGGTGGAATACCTGGGCCGAGGAGGGTTGGCCACACTCACACCTTTAAGCAACTTACACACCAAGGGATGCATCCCCACAGGTTTACCATCTATGTGGTCGTGACCAGCAGAAATAGCAGACCTGAAGTTATTAACCGACCTGTAAGCCAGGCCAGACGTCGCACACTCTGACAAAAAGTTCAGCACCTCGGTTATATTTGATCCCACGGGATCCACCTGTTTTGAAAGGCACCAACCCACCCACCTCTTCCAAGAAGAAGAGTATCGCTTTCGGGTGGAAGGAGCCCACGCCTGCTGCATAAAACTGGAAGCCTCTCGTGAAAGGCCTGCAAGGCGTTCATGTCTCCGGAGAGCGTCCATACCATCAACGACAGTTGGCTCTGCAGGACCAGGGGGTGACACGCTCCCACTGGGTCCTGCAGAAGCGTCGGGAAGACCGGGAGCCGGAAGGGGAGGTCTACTGACAATTCCAACAGCGTGGGAAACCACAACTGAGTCGACCAATAAGGGGTTACCAACACAACTGTCGCCTTCTGTCTGCGTAGCAACGCCGCTACTCTCGGGATCAAGGCAAACGGTGGAAACGCATAGTTCCTCTGTTGACCCCAATGATGAAGGAACGCGTCCGTCCCCTTTGCCATTGGGTCCGGCCTCCAACTGTAAAACAGGGGGAGGTGGGCGTTGAGGCGCGAGGCAAACAGGTCTATCCGACACTGGCCCCGCATTGACATGATCCGGGAAAACAGCGATGGGTGGAGTCTCCAATCGCTGCAGTCCCGGAGAAATCGGGAATGCCAATCTGCCACCCGATTGAGTTTCCCGGGAAGGTATTCCACCACTACGGAGATCTTGCGATCCAGGCAGAAGTGCCAGAATTCCTTCGCAATGTGCACCAACATCCGGGACCTTGTCCCGCCCAGTCGATTGATGTATCGCACCGCGGAGACATTGTCCATCCGAAGGAGAATACAACAATTGCTCTTCAGCGGTGAGATAGATCTGATGGCAAAGGACCCTGCCAGAAGCTCTAGACAGTTGATGTGAAGTGACAGTTCGTCTGCTGACCAACGTCCTCCTGTGGCAAACTCCCCACAGCGAGCGCCCCAGCCCCACTGGCTGGCGTCGGATTCCACCACCACATCCGGGGCCGCGCCGAAGATAGCCCGGCCGTTCCAGGCCGACATGTGGTCCAGCCACCATTGAAGTTCCTCCCTGGACTCGGGGGAGAGAGGGATCAAATGGTCGTAATGAAAATTCCTTTGCAGATAAAAGATCTTGAGCCTCTGAAGGGCTCTGTAATGCAAAGGGCCGGGAAAAATGGCCTGAATCGACGAGGCCAGAAGGCCCACAATCCGTGCCAGCACCCTCAAAGAAATCTTCTCTTTGGACAGGGTGATTGCAATCTCTCTCTTGATAGACTTGATCTTTGAAAGGGGCAGGAGAAGCTGGGCTGAGACCGAGTCTATCAGGAAGCCCAGGAACTCCATCTGTTGATTCGGTATCAGCACCGATTTCTTGGGATTGATCACGAATCCCAGATTCTGCAATAAGGACGTCGTCCACTCCAAATGAGTAAGCAGGAGGGACCGGTCCTGGGCCAGGATCAGTATGCCGTCTAGATAGACAATCAGCCGAACTCCCATCTCCCGGAGGCGGGAGACCACAGGCTTGAGCAGTTTGGTGAACACCCAAGGGGCCGAGGATAGTCCGAAAGGGAGTACCTCGTAGCGAAACCAACGCCCTTTCCAGGGGAACTGCAAAAACTTTTGATGTGATGGGCAGACTGGGACCGTCAAGTAGGCATCTTTCAGGTCCAGTCTGACCATCCAATCGTTCTCTAAGAGAAGGTCTCGTAAAAGATGGATGCCCTCCATCTTGAAGTGGCGATACGTAACAAAGGGGTTGAAATCTCTCAGATTCAGCACGAGGCGCCTCCTTTCTTTTGAACAAGAAAGACGTTGCTGCAGAAGCCTCCCGGAAGGAAGGGCCCCGTAGCAATGGCCTGTTTTGCCAAAACCTCGTCCAGTTCTGAGTCTATAAAACTCTGTTCGAGATGGGAAAAAAGGAGAGGGCGGGGAGGATTGTACGGGGCAAGACACCATCTCTATCTCGTAGCCCTGAACTGTCCGAAGCACCCATACATCGGAAGTGAGAATCGCCCAATTCTTGACAAAATGGTGCAATCTTCCCCCTAACGGAAATTAAGGAAGAGAGGGACTTACTCGAAGATTGGTTATCGAAATTCTTGTAGCCTCGAATGACCCCTCTGTTATAGCGGCCCCTGAAGCCGGGTGATCGCGACGGGTAAAATCCGGCTTGGTCCGGTTTTTGAGTGTACCCTCTTCCCCGTCTAGGGGCGTAGCCTCTCTGAGGACTGGGATTTGAGTAGCGGCCGGTCGAGCGTCCTCTGCCACGCCCGGCCCTACCAGAGACCTGATGCAGAACACGCTCAATGAGGCTTGAGACTTGTCCAAGGATGCAAAGGTGTTAACAAACTTGGCGATGTCTTTGACAAAATTGTATCCGAACAATTGTCCTTCCGCCAAAGGACCCGGTTCCGAGGAAGCCAACTCCACCAATTGGGGGTCGATACGAAGAAGGACGGATTTCCGTCGTTCAGAGGCAAGAGCGCAATTCGCGTTTCCCAACATACAAATGGGCCTCTGAGCCCAAGCCGCCAAAACCTCAGGATGGATGGCGGCACCAGTCTCTTGCGCCTGCAGGGCCAATTCCAGGATCTTGGCCAAAGAGCCCGAAAGGTCAAGGACCTTATCTTGGCACGCTCTGAGCGCGTGATCAATCCCTTTCTTCTGGTCCTTCTTATATTTTTTAAGAAATTTGGACATGGAAGGGTCTATATCCGGCGTGATAGCCACCCTGTGGGGTAAATCGGGACGTGGGCATTCTGATTTCAGGCGGGAACGAACTTCTTTGTCAAACCCCTTGCGGAGATGGGTTTCCAGATAGGCCGCCACAGCAGGAGGGGGAACCCAGTCGGACGATCTGGGGTGGACAATGTCCGTTGGATCAAATGAAAAGGGAGTGGGGAAGTATGTTTGCGCTTTTTTGTGCGTTTGCGGGGAGCGGCATCCGAAGAATCTGTATCGGTGCCAGTATCTGTAGAGGTGACAACCAGAGGGGAATTGGGGGGAGGTGTAACAGTTTTGTCCTGGGATCGGGCCTCTTTGGACTTATACATTTTTTCATATGACTGGGCATGAGGCCAGGACAGGTCAAGAGCCGCTTTTTTGGGAAGGGGTTGAAGGGACTCTTTGTCCGGAGCGGGCATCGGCTTACCCGGGACCAGCAAATCCAACTTCTTGGCCAAAGGGGAGAGGGCCGAGGAAAGGGCTTTATCTAATTTGGCGTCAAGCTTTTTGTCTATGATCTCCTCCATGGAGTCCCCTTCATAGAATTCTTGCTGTCCCTGATATCCATACGCAGCATCCTCCTCTTCGCAGTATTCTGTATCTGCCATCGTAACCAGGAATCAAAATTCCAGTTCCAATCCCCAGCGGGAAGCAAAAGACCAGCCCAAGCAGGGGCGTCGACGGTGGGGGGTGCCAGGCGCAGGAGCCGGAAGTACCAAGAAACCCAAGAGCACAAAATAGTCCCACTCTAGGACTATCGGAGGATAGTACGAAAAGGTCTCTTAATCCTCTGGAAGGGCAAGGTCAAGCAGGCAGGCTGCGTCGCCTAAACAAAAGAAGCTGCCAAAAAGCACAGAAATCGCCACGCGGCTCCTGGCCCAAGCTGCGTCGATCCCCACTTCAGCCGGGGGCAGAGCGTCGGACTGGCACCTTCGAGAACTGCGCGCGCCCAAGCCGGCGTGCGCGGGCTCCCCGAGACGTGCGTAAGGCCTCAACGGCTCCGACGTACGCTCGTTCCCCGAGGGGGGGCTAACCCCTCACTAGTGCGGCTAGCCGAAGCGTGTGCCGCAGGCAGCGATGAATGGAGATCAGGAAAGGGAAGGGACAGGCCTACGTGCGCAACACGCGCCACCAAGGAGGGGACGGGGAACGGAGCAATCTAAGAGCAGTTTGGACAACTTTACGAACAAGCAGTGCCAACAGAGAGCGCAAAGCGATCAGTCAAAGCATACAAGTATACACGAATAATTGCAGAACAATATTCAATGGCACCAAACAATGCAAAAGGCATAGGTCACAAGTCATAGAGCAAAAATATGAAAGAGCACTTATCTGGGCTGCGGATCAGCAAAGAAAGAGGAGGCCGAAGTAGTGTCTCCATGTTATATAGACATAATACCATTGTGGTATTTGTGGGGGTATTTCTAAAGCGCGGCGTTCGCTCCGGAGGGAGCATCTTGGCGCTGAAATTCCTGGTAGGTCAGTCATGGTGACGGTATGAGATTAGATGGCTGCTTTAGTGTAGTCGTCGGAGAGGTTAAAAATCCAGGTCTTTAGGAGTTTTCTGAAAGGTTTTTCGTGAGTTTGTTGTCTCAGATTTTTGGGCAGGTTGTTCCAGGCTTTAGTGGCAAGGCAGCTTAAGGTTTTACCACCCTTGGTCTTCAAGTTGTACCTGGCAGTGAGGATGAGGTTGTCCTGGGAAGAACGGAGGGATCGACTGGGGCTATAGTGGGGAAAGCGTCTGGTGAGGTATTTTGGACCTGATTTGTTAAAAGCTCGAAAGGCAACAATCAGTATCTTAAAAAGTATTCTTTTATGGAGGGGGCGCCAATGCAGGGATTTTAGGGCTGCAGAGATAGATGATTTTCGGGGTAGTTTTAGTCGGGCGGCTGTATGAAGAACACTTTGAAGCTTGTTCAAAGTAGCCTTTTTTGCCCCCGCCAGAAGACCGTTACAGTAATCCAAGCGTGAAATTATGAGAGCTACTGTAACTGTTTTTCTGGCATCGAGTGGAAGGAAGTCGAAGAACTTTTTCAGCGATTTTATTATTCCAAAGCATCGGCCGGCCACGGTCCTGGCATGCTGGTTGAATGATAGGTCAGAATTGAATAGGACGCCGAGATTCCTAGCTGTTGTTACAGTTTGGGGAGGAGCCACTGAGTCATCCTGCCACCAGAGGGATGGGCAGAAGGAGGTGTTCTTTCCGATAGGGAGGATCTCCGTTTTGCCGGAGTTACACTTAAGATGGTTAGTGTCCATCCATTTGAAAACCGCTGTCAAACAGTTTTTGAGGTTGAGCTCGGCCTTGGTTGAATTATCCTCTAGAGGCACAATGAGTTGTGTATCATCGGCATACGATGTTACCGGTATGCCGAATGATTCAGTCAGGGATAAGAGGGGGATGAGGTAGATATTGAAAAGAAGGGGACTCAGGATGGACCCCTGAGGTACCCCGGAGGAAACCTTCTTTTCTTTGGAGTGGAAAGGGCCAAGCGCGACCGTTTGGGACCTGTCGGTAAGAAATGATTTTATCCAGGATAGGGCGGTTTCCGAAATCCCTATGTCCATCAGTCTGCTGATCAGAATGGAGTGGGAGATGGTATCGAATGCTGCAGTGAGATCGAGAAGAATGAGAATAGCATTCTTCCTCTGATCTTGTAGCATCTTGATTGTATCTGACAGTTCGATCAGAGTTGTTTCAGTCGAGTGTTTAGGGCGGAAACCAGATTGTTGCGGATGGAGTATATTATGAGTTTCCAGGTAACATTTAAGTTCTCTGTAGACAAGCTGTTCGGTTATTTTTCCCAGAGCCGGGAGGAGTGAGATCGGACGAAGATTGGTCAGGTCTGACGGGGATTTGTTGGCCTTCTTCATGAGAGGTTTAACTATACCCCTTTTCCACAGGCGGGGGACAGATCCAGTGCGTAGCGACGAATTAACTATATCGTTAATGGTTGGGGTAACCACGTCGATGAGTTGGTGGAGGATTTTAGGAGGACAAGGGTCAGACGGGGAACCAGACTTGCACGCTAAGATGACTTCTTTGGTTTGAGCCAGGGTGACAGGGGAGAAGATCTTGAGGCTACCAGCTGGTGACTCCAGATGAGAGGGAGTGAGAGAACCAGGAGTTGTTTGTGGAGGAGGGAAATTTCTTTGGATGGAGACAATTTTGTCCTCAAAGTAGTCTGATATTTTGTCACACAGGTCTTGGGATGGTGGGATTTCCGGTTGGAGTGCTTTGGGCTGGGTGAATGATTTTACTATTAAGAACAATGTTTTTTGTTTTTGACCGGACTCGTTGATGGCGTTGACGTAGAAATTTTTTTGGGCAGATTTGATATTGGTGAGGTAATTTTTCCTTAGTTGTATGTAAGAGAGACGGTCGTTTTTGTCATATGTTCTGCGCCATTTTCGCTCTGCTTTTCTACACAGTAGATGAGAAGTGGCTAGATCCTGGGTGAACCAAGGGGAGTTAGTTTTAGCTTTTTTATGGGTTGTGCTGAGACGTTTGGAGGGGTTCTGAGTTTTAATTTCTTGTGAAATCCAGTTTTGAAAGAGGTTAGCGTCAAGTTCGACGTTACCAGATAGAGTGGGGGCCTGGGATTGGAGGATAGGGTTGAAGATGAGATTATCTTGAACCTTTTTCCAGTTGACGGGATTGTCACAGTGAGGGTTCGTTTTACTGAAGGTGAGTGGGCGTGCGTTTTTAATATGGAACAGGATCAAGCTGTGATCAGTCCATATTTGGGGAACAGGAGGTAGGGTGGTTAGGGGTGGGAAGTTAGTGCAGACACCGTCAAGGGTATGTCCTAGCGAATGAGTAGGCTGTAGGACATTTTGCTGGAGGTTAAATATTTCGAGGGTTTGAAGAAAGTTGTTCGTTTGAGAGTCAGATTTGGACTCAAGGTGTAGGTTGAAATCCCCGAGAAGGGTGAAATGAGGATATCTGAGTAAGAAGTGTCCAAGAGAGTCGCACAGTGAGTCAAGGAATTCTGAAGCATTGCCAGGTGGGCGATAAATCAGGCCCCCTGAGAAGGAGGAGGATTCACTGATTTTGATTCAGAAGCCAAGACCTTCTGTGCCTCTTAATGGGTCTAGGTTGAACGTATGACAAGTGAAGATATTTTTCAGTATGATGGCTACTCCACCTCCTCTCCCTTTGAGTCTGTCTTGTCTGAAGAAGGAGAAACCCTGGGGGAGGGCGATGGCTATGTCCGGATTGCTGTCTTCCGTTAGCCAGGTTTCTGTTATCATGAGACAGTCAAGATCGGAGTCAAGGATGAGGTCGTGTATGTCTTGGCTATGTTTGCACATAGAGCGGACATTAATCAAACCACCTTTAAAGGGCGGCGGGGAATCCTTGGGGGGGATAGAGGAGAGAGTACCTGGGCTGGGTTATAGGTGGAGGACCAGCGGCAATGCCTGCAGCTGAACGAACCAGAGAGGATTGATAAGTCAAGTTTGCAAGAGCAATGGTTAGTACCTCGAAGTAGGTGAAGGTCGGTAGGAAGGTACCTGATGTACGAGGAAGTTAGGGCAGGGTTTCTTGCGCTTGTCGCGGTCTTGGCGCGGACGGGCGCAGACGGGCTTGCCTTAGGCGCTCCTTCGGCGCGCAAACGGCGCTCCCGCTGCGCTCGTCCGCTGCGCTTCCTGTGCATGCACATTTCTAGGAGAAAGGGGTGTGGCCTAAAAGTGGGCGTGATCAGCGCGCACGCCTAGGCTGATGGCGGCCGCTCAAGAGGGGTGAAAGAGCGCGACAGCGTTTAAATCGGCTGCGTGCTCGAAGTGATAATTAACTGTTTAAAAGCAGGACAGTTACAGATTTACAGAGTAAGTGACACCACACAAATAATGTTTAAAATCAGAGCAAGATGCAATTATTCTCGTACCGCCAGCTCCCGGCTTCCGCCTCAGGACTGGGTCAGGGATTTCTGATGGACGCTTGTTGTCAGCGTATTTATAGGCGGAGAGGTGGGCGTGGCCTAAAAGTGGGCGTGGTCAGCGCGCACGCCTAGGCTGATGGCGGCCGCTCAAGAGGGGTGAAAGAGCGCAACAGCGTTTAAATCGGCTGCGTGCTCGAAGTGATAATTAACTGTTTAAAAGCAGGACAGTTACAGATTTACAGAGTAAGTGACACCACACAAATAATGTTTAAAATCAGAGCAAGATGCAATTATTCTCGTACCGCCAGCTCCCGGCTTCCGCCTCAGGACTGGGTCAGGGATTGTGATTGGTTGTTGTAAGAGAGGCGTGGTTCAAAGCCTCATGAGAAATGTTGTTTTTTACATGTCTACTTTCATTTTCATTGGCTGCTGTTGGTGCAGTAAAGAAATGAGAAAGCATAATCAGAAGCCTCCGGTCCTGCCATAGAATCTATCTTTCAGTCCTATGATGTGGGAGCCCAAAGGAAGAGGAGTTGACCGTGCTGTCTGAATCACTTGTGCCACCTGTGTGTTCTGCAAACGCTGTAAATACTTCCATCAATCTAATCACTCTATCATTCTCCTCCTCTTCTTTTTTGCAACAGGGTCACTACTGTCGCACAGATCCCACAGTTATGATTTATACCCCATATTCTCTTTTGCCATCCCTTCTAATTAAACACCACCACTAAAGTGTTTCCAGTTTCTCTCCAAAGATACTGCAGGACCCATGCCATGATGATGACCCCGCACTCAGTACCTAGGGGCTGAAACACGCCGTCACACACAAGAAGAACCATTATAATCAGGGCCATTAGAATTATGCGATTGTGCGAGCATAGCTTTTTCCACATAATTATGGATTTCCCGCATTTGACACAAAGTTCATCAACTGCTGCATAATCTGCAGATGTTAACAAAACAAATGTTTCTAGCTCAAACGGTTCAAAAGTTACAAAATGTTTCTGTGCAGTGGAAGGCTCCTCTGTAAAGGTTGACTGGTCATCTTTCTGCCTATTGTTATTTTTGGGTGTTAAACTGGGACTAATGAGGGGCAACCTATGTCCTAACATTGTTAGCAAATCTAAAAATGAGAAAATAATGAAGTAATGTTATCACAAAATGTCCCGCCTAAGGTAGTATAATTTGACTTTCCTTGCCACATAATTTAGTCAACCCGGCCGCATAATTCTGGAGGCCCTGATTATATTTGTTTCATAGAATGGACTCACTTTAAAGGGTACCCTTCCAGTACAAAACCTATGCTAGACTCACGGAGACAGACTTGCACCATGATGCAAATGTGTCTCCATGGCTCATGGCAGCTGATTTCAGCACTGGCGCTAGTGAAAAGGGAGGAGAGTGCCTTATTTTAGTACATAGGGCACTCTCCTCTCTCCTTTTCAAGTAACACAGCGCATCATTTGTGGCTGCTGCAATGCGCTACGTGAAAAGTTGGTAAATCTCTCCCTTCATATACTTGAACACTGGCTTGTCGCACCACAACCCAATGTTAAGACATCATTGTCATTATGCACTACTCTCATTGTTATAAAAAATTGTGGTTTGCCTGTCTAGCCTTCACTTAATGAATGTGAGTACTTCACTTGCGGTGAAAGTGTATTTAATTCACAATTAACATGTACAATATACTTTGTTTTATCGACCTCTACTGCTGATTTACATTTTGCAAATGCTTAAGTGTAATTGTTTCCTATACATCTAAGACAGTAGTGTTGTGACCACAACAATATGACAGTCTATATAAAGGATTACATGATGAATTCATATAAAGACTAGAGTATCAGCTATCTTCTCTGTTGACAAAAGTACAAACATCTATGGTCAAAATGTCAGGCATTGATTGCCAAAGGTAAACTATAATCAAATTAAATGGTCCTAAGAGAAATTTTGATTACATGGATGCATTTTAACTGCTTATTTCCACATTATGGCCTCCTGAAAGATTTATTGTCTATGCTGCTAAGGTAATCTATTTAAACAACGAAGATACTAATGCTCCTTTATAGCTTGATTGTACAATAGAAGATAATGATGCATTTCTATAGCTTGTTTGTACTATGGAATTACTGTATACCGCACGTTTGCACGCTAATATGTAATGATCCAGTCTATGTCTTATGGATTTTATATTTGATTTATATAATGATTTTTAAGGCTAATTGGAGTTTATTGAATAACTTATGATTGTACATACAAATTGTTAAGGATACTTGTGTGGCAGTTTTAAATAGAAACTCACAAAGGGTTTTCAGGTCTCTATTGGCTGGCCTCCTAAACGGCGGCCAGCCATTGGAGAAGAGGTCTCTGTGCCGATCTCTTTTCGCTGTAAGCCCCGTCCTTTTCAGATTGAGGGCCGTGTTTAGATCGAGGGACCATAGGGCTTGGCCGTAGGACAAGACCGGAAGACCAGAGATTTATTGTTACTTAGAGTGCAGCAACATCCCGCCTCTCTTTTCGTCTCTCCTCCATTGGCTGGCTTCCTACATGGAGGCCAGCCATTGGAGGAGAGAGCCATCCCTCCAAAGAAGCTCCATTGTTTTCTGATTTGGGGGCGTACATTTTGCTGTTCTTTCGCCAGTGACGTCACCCGTCTCTCAGAACAACAAAACACACGCCCCGAATGCGAAAATTACCATGCTTTCTCCGAGGCATTTCTGCTTTGCCTCGGAGAAAGACGGTGGTGGTTTCCAGAGCTGCTCTGCTCGTCCCCCCTCCCTCCGCAGCTCTCCTTCGTCCCGCTCCCACCCCCCTCCCTCCGCCCACAGCTCTCCTTCGTCCCGCTCCCACTCCCCTCCCTCCGCCCGCAGCTCTCCTTCGTCCCGCTCCCCCTGACCCCCTCCCACACCAGGCCAACTATTTTCATTAGCAATGAGAGCAGTGCAGATGTGCTGTGTGAGTGGCCATCCCGCGAGGTCAGGTAGAAAAGTTTACTGGAGGTCACGGAACCTACCTGGAAGGAGAGCAAGACCTGTTTTTTCTCTCCTCAAGCCTGGTTTGTTTGGGAGTCTAGCAGCGTCTACAATTAGACTGCTGCCATTCTATTACCGGTAATTGGATGCGGAGCAGCGCTCTGACCGAGACATCTCCACGCCACATCGAGGAAAGATCCCTCTCGCTCCTTACCGGGAGTGGTGCCGTGCTCGAGGCGTCTCTACACCTCATAAGGTGCTTGCCGCGACCCGGAAATACAGTGGGCCAGGCAGGAAGCGGACGGGAGGTCTCCCCGTGCTCCTGCTCGGCAAGGAGAAGAAGTCTGTCCCCAGCCGCCGCCGACCGGAGAAGCCCAGCAGCCCTGCCCGCGGCAGAGAGGAGCCGCCGCCTCCCTAAACAGCCGGTGAGTTGAGGTTTGCCAGATGGTGGTTGAGGGCCAGGGTCCGGTCTGAGATGCTGCCCGACTGTTCCGGTGTGTGAAGCCTTTCTGGAGCATGCTCCCGTGCCTCGCCACACCAGCCCAAAGCCTCCCGGCCACGGCGCCTCTCGCCGCCAGTGACGGTGTGGATGAACCGAAAGGCAGCGACAGCGGCAGCGCTATTGTCTACAGGATTACGTTAATAGTTTATACACCATCAAGCTATTCAAAGACTTTGGGCGGCCGTTCTAACTGGAACTCAGGAGACGTGAGAGTGACGGTAGTACAGACAGGGTTGTTCTCGGGGGTGGATGGTGAATCAGAAGCTGCTGCGAGGCGGAGTTAGAGTCCAGTCAACTCAGGCCGCCTTAGAGAAAAATCTTTACACCAACACCAGTCCGGTTTACGCAGGCGGTCGGTGTTTTTAAGGTGACCCACCAGATCAGATAGAAACTGTCTTTTAAACTTCCCTGCCCATCCGTTAGGTTGTAAATCTGACATTCTAACATCGCATTCGTCAACGCTCTTGGCAGCTGGAGGGAAGGTTGGTAATGAGGGCACACCTGCCAGAGGGGTAGCATCGATGCCACTGCGGCGAAGGTCACCCGCCGCGGCCTCTCCTTCTGTGCCCTCGCCGATCTCGCAAGCCACATCTGCCCTTCCGGTCGGATTCTCGCTCCCTCTGCCCTGGTTTCCCCCGCCTCTCTCGCTCCCCTTCTGAGCCCCCTGTATGTGTAGCGCTCTCCCCTCTGCCCTTGCTTCCTTCACCCCTTTCTGTCTCGTTCCACTTCTGATCCCGTTTGCATATCTCCCTCCTGCTGCCCTGTTTTCCATCAGACCCTCTATTCCGCTCCACTTCTGACCCTGTGTGTGTGTGTGTGTGTGTGTGTACGTCTCCCTCCCCTAGGTTATGTCTCCCCCTCGCTATCTTGCTCCACGCCTGGCCCCCATGTATGTCACTTTATGCTCGTTTCCGTCTCCCCCTCGCTTTCTTCTCCCACTTCTGAACACCTGTGTATCTCTCTCTGCCCTGTCTCTCTCTCCTATTAATGAGTGTGAACCTGAAAGCCTGTCTCCCTCCCATGGCTAGCCTGTCTTAAAGGAACCCCGAATTACTTCATGTCTGGTACACACAGCATCCTTGCAGGGGTCTCTCGTCACTGTTAGACCATCATGGATGGGGCAAACACGAAGCCAGTGACGATGGGCCCAACCATCAAAAGAGCTCCTACCTCCCTGCAGGCCAGTGTGCCTCTGCTCATTAACGCGCACTAGAATGTGCCACTCCGGCACGGCGTGGAGCAGGGTTCCAGCTCTCGTGCATGCAGCCCAGCACCATACACAGTAAACAGAAGCCAGTCACATCAATGGCACGGTGGTTGAATGAAGTGCCAGGCCTGCTTAGGAGACCCGAGTGCAACCAGCAAATCTCAGGATGAAGCCCAGAGAGGCAGATTCGGTCTTTCATTCTTTCGAGATCGTAAAATGAGGCGCTGCCCGGGTACTCCGACCCAATGAAGGTGAGGGGAGTGTGTTATTACGGCATTTATAAAGCTTTTTGTACATATGCTGTGAACTGTACGGCTGACCTTTAAAGTGTTTTGGCATTATAGAATGAATGCAGCGATGTGCAGAGCTTCAGGAAGGCGTGGAGGTTGTGGGAGCGAGGTGTTTGCATCGCTTATATGATGTGAAAGGCACTCACTTTAAAGTACATTCGTGTAAGGCAAAGGCCGGTTGTGTTGAAATTGTATACCAGAACTATTAAAATGCTGCGGCGGCGCGTTTGCTTGATGTAAAGCCCCCATCCCAAGACTACCAAAGCTGTTTTCAGGCCCTGACGAATGAGACGAGTAAGAGCCATATTATTGGATAATTGTTGCTCACTGCCAAATGCCATCACATTGTTGTAGATTCCTAATTATACGTTTGTATCTCACCTCCTGACATCCTAGCGCCACCATTTCCTTCTACATTAACGTTTTTCAGTTCAGCTGTGCAAATCCAGCATAGAGTTAAATAATTTCAAGCATGTGTTATAAACCCCATCCTTTCATTCACAACCGGGCTATGTCTGTTGTTGTTGTTATTGTACTGTACCTGTGCTCGATGGTGAAGCCAATGCAACCTGCTTACAGGCTCACTTTCACTGCTCACAGTTTTATGTGCTCCTCTGAGTCTCGTGGTGATCACAAATTGTGACAATAGAGACCGTGTTTGCCATAATAAAACAACCCTTTGGACTCACAACAATGTTATTAGCGAGTCTCACGAGCCCTGTAAATAAATTTTGAAATGACACAGGTTGAAAATGCAAGAGCGGGGGAGTTGGCGGCTCCGGTGCTGGGTGGGCTTGTTGGTACCCCCCTGTTCTGTTTCCTTCCTTCTTTCCTCATTCCTCATCCTATCCCCCCTGCCCTATTTTGCCCCTGACACCCCCATCATCTCCCCCAAGGAAGAATTGCTGATTGTGCATTCTGTCCTTGCATCTAAAGGTTCCTCTGATGTGCCCCCGCACACGAGGGGTTAGGTCAGCTGGTAGAAATTCATAACTTTGCTAGAGGGGGAATGTGGAGGAATTATCATTCTGTTGAATCTTTTATTGGATTTGTTAGGAGACCAGGCTGCTGCTTGTCCCGGAGGCTGGACGGGGGGTGGGGGCTTTTGGAGCCGGTGATAGTAATTAGTGTGTGGAGTGCATTAATGAAAATGCATGGTGTAATTTACACAATCTCTATACCCTACAGCGCAACATCACCTCCAGAATCAAGCAAGCATCTCCTCAAAACACCAGTTAAACAGAAATCAGTGCCAACCACAACACCACCACCTCACCATGCCTCACTACCACCACAGCCTTACTATGGACTACAATAGCATCACTCAACACCACCTCAACATCAAAGCACCACCTCAACTTTAGTGTGTGTGCGTGGCTCTGTCTGTGTGTGTGTGTGTGTGTGTATACATAGCTCTGTCTGTGTGTGTGTGTACGTGTATCTGGCTGTGTGTGTGTGTAAGTGGCTCTCTCTGTGTGTGTGTGCGCGTGGCTCTGTGTGTGCGCGTGGCTCTGTGTGTGCGCGTGGCTCTGTGTGTGCGCGTGGCTCTGTGTGTGCGCATGGCTCTGTGTGTGCGCGTGGCTCTGTGTGTGCGCGTGGCTCTGTGTGTGTGTGTGGCTCTGTGTCCGCGAATACTCTCTACTACTCTCTAATGCTCACCTATTGCCATTGTAAATGACAATACCATGTATTTATATATATTTTTTTAAATGAAAACAAATTTCATGAGCAATGCCAATAGCTCTACCTTTAATAATGCCGAGACCATTGCATTGTAAATGCTTGTTTATCGTTTCTTTCTCTAAAGAAAAACACGCCACCCAATCCGAAAAGGACGGGGCTTACAGACTCCTGCTGCCCGTGTCTCCTCTGTGCGTCTCCCCCCCGGGCCCTCCTCTCTCTCCTCCCTCCGTCTCGCGCCACCGCCAGGCGTCTGTTTTATAATTATGGGCTTGGCACTTTTTTACTGGCATGTGGGTTGTGCGTATAGCACTGTGTTACGCTTGCGTAATAATTTTTCACCGTTACTGTCATGTGGGTTTTGCGTAACTATCGTGTAGCGTTTAACTAATTATAATTGATACTATATGCTTGGGGCTTGTGCCGATATATAGTCACTGAAGTTACGGACACGCAAGCGGCTTGTTTTTTTCTTCAATAAAGTGAAAGCGTGATAGATGCACTGGTGCACTAGGTCGCTCTGGGGCTCTGGACTGAGCTCAGAAGCTGCGCCGTGTTGCCTACCCCACTTGACCCCCCTTGAGTAGGCTCCTCTCCACTATCATGAGCTGGGTGATTTCTTTTTTAACTTTAATTCAAAGCACGGTGCCCACTTCAGGGACACCGCGCTCTGTTTATTATTATTATTGTTATTATTTTCGTAACTTTAAACCTACCGCTTAGCTGCTGCACGCCCCACTCCCCCACAGGGTGAACGGCCTCCTGGTCCGGACAGCAGAGATACCGATGTCTGGGATGAACCAGTGGCCCGTGCCCCAGCGAGTCTGTCCGTCTGAATAATTAATTTGCAGAGCGAGCAGCTTTCACTTTTGAGAAACCATTCACTGTACCATCTAATGCAGTTTGGAATAGTTTTAAAATATATTTACTGGTTTATTGAAGAGGACGCTCTGGTACTGAGCCTCATAGATTAGGTGAGTTTTGAAAACTGCATTTATCCATCTCCGTGATAAACATGAGCAGTCAAAGATGGCAGTTTGATATCAAAGGCAAAAGTCCAAAATCTCATCCAATAGACAGTCAGACACCCGAGTCTTGTAATGCGATGGTCCGTATTTTTATTCCAAATCTCAAGGTTCAATCCAGATTCATAGGTTCAATGTTCAAATCAAGGTTCAATCCAAATTCATAGGTTCAATGTTCAAATCAAATCCAAACTTCAAAGATCAAAGTTCAAAAAAACAATCACTGCAGCCAACACGTGTTTCGTTGGGCATTAATCTCATGCCACACAACTTCCTCAGGGCTGCAAGCCAAAATAATAAGAAAAGAGTAAAATATACTAACAGCAATAAGACTAAAGTTAGTATTACTAATAAAGTCACCACCTAAGTGAGAGGAAAACATAGTACCCTCAATCAAGTGACAAATTATAAATAAAGACAATTTTGTGTAAGTCCCGGTGTCAAATATACAAGAACAACAAAACATTCCGAAATATCGCCAAATTCAAATAGTAATGGTGTATTACCTAAATCACAATAGGGTTTCTATCAGTATCAAATTCCTTCCAGGGGATGTATAACAAGAAAATTAACAGTATCTGGAATATAATTTTTAGTAGAAGTACAGAGGTTCAAAAGAGGAAATCGAGATACAGGAGGGAGATTTGGCAACACACAAACAACAAGACAAGGAGAGGGAGCCGTGGCAGACGCAGGAGAAGTGTTCCCAGGGATGAGGGAGAGACTCAGGTCGTGGAGGAAATAAATACAGGAACCAAAGAGATTGAAGTGATCAACCTATCTTCTATTGAATTGTCTGTGAGTATGAGTAATGTACTTAAGAAAGGACTTGGATATTGTCCTACCAAGAATATTGATTGGTATGTTACTAAAATTGATTTGTATAAGTTTGTACGTTTGTTGAAGTTGAAGAAGTTTTTTTCTCTTAGAGACAATGTCAGGGTGGATACCACGAATAAACCAATACTCAGTGATATTACTATCCAAGATTTGCATGATACAAGACTGTTGTTATCTCTTACTGAATCGGAAGGTGACCCAGTGACTATGAATTCTCTATTAAGAGATCTTGAGATTAATCCTGGTGCAGCACCTGGAAGTGGGTTCAAAAATAAATCAAAATGGACACCACAGTTGTCCACTGGCAATGTTATTGATGCTTTTTATAAATCTGTCACCTTAGAGATAGACAATATGATTAAGAAAGAACGACGGTGCAAGAAAACTTTTCCAGACAATTTAAGAATAGAAGAAAGGGAGGCACTCCGTCAATTGACCGACCACCTAGATCTAATAATACGCAGTGCTGATAAGGGTGGCAACATCGTTGTTATGAATCGTACTGATTATAATAATGAGGTTTTATCTCAACTGGGGAATAGCAAATATTATGAGAAGGTAACTGTTAATCCCTTAGAGATGGTTAAAGGTAAAATCAACACGAGACTAAAAGAGTGGTATGACAAGTGTCTTTAGGACTATGACGAGTTTCTGTTTCTTAAAATCCAATCACCTAAGGCCCCATGCATGTACTGTTTACCCAAAGTACATAAGGATAGAGATAGACCACCGGGTAGACCGATAATTTCGGGCATAGGAGGGCCTACAGAAAGGTTGTCTCAATTTGTGGACTCATATCTGAGACCGTTTGTACAAAACCTACCCTCACATATTGAGGACACTAAACATGTCCTCAATATAATGAATGATGTAGTGTGGGATAATGATATGATTTTGGCTACCCTAGATGTAGTATCATTATATTCAAATATTGATCATGAAAAAGGTATCTCAGCTATAGAGAGTTTTTTGAATAACAGATCAGCTGAATATTTGGACCACACATCTATGTTACTGGAGATGACAAGAATGGTCTTTGAGAACAATTACTTTCTTTTTGAATCTACCTGGTATAAACAAAGGACTGGGACTGCGATGGGATCCAAATTTGCTCCGTCTTTCGCGAACCTCTTTATGGGGAGACTGGAGGCGGAGTGGATTTGGGGTCCCAGGGGCAGCCAATGGATAGATCACATATATTATTGGGGTAGATTCATTGATGACTGCTTGTTATTTTGGAGAGGTACTACAGAAGAATTGGAGTCTTTTTTTAATTTTCTTAATGCCAATGATCTGAATATGTCATTTACAACACATTATGATAAAGAAAAATTGACTTTTCTTGATATTGAATTATTTGTTGAGGGAAACAAGTTATACAGCCGTATGTTTCGTAAAGAGACCGGCTGCAATGCACTACTACGAGCTGACAGTTGCCACCCCAAAAGCCAAATCAATTCTATCCCCTATGGGGAAATGATCAGAGCAAGAAGAAACTGCTCTAAAGACACTGACTTTGATGCAAATATTAAGGACATGACGATGAGATTTAAGAATAGAGGCTATGAAAACACAACTGTTAACAAGGCTGTTAACAGAGTACAGAAACTTAAGCGAGATGTTACACTAAGGCCTAAGAATAAGAATGATACAAGGGGTAACAATCAGAAGATCAGAATGATTACGAACTTTGGTACTAGTAGTAATAAACTCTACAGTATTATGAAGAAATATTGGCATATGTTATATTCTGACAAAGATTTGAAATCTTTCTTAACAGAAAGACCGAGTATTACTTTCAGGAAGGGATTGTCTATTGCCAATATTGTAAGCCCAAACTACCCTAAACCAATTTCTTATCCGGGTCATAGTGATTGGTTGCGAACTCGCCCCAAAGGCTTCCACCACTCTTGAAATTGCAGTTCATGTTGGTGGGCAAAAAGAAAGGTTTTGAAATTTGAATACAATGATACAGGTACTTTTTACATTGATTCTTTTATTAACTGTGAAACCACCTTTGTAATTTATGTTATTGCCTGCCTATGTGGAAAGATTTATGTTGGGAGCACAGTTAGAAGACTTAAGGACCGGATGGTGGAACACTATCGGGCACTTAAGAATGGTGACACAAGGTATCCCATAGCCTCACATTCTATTCAAAACAGAAATGATTCTGAGAATCATAAATTTTCTTACCATGGCATTGAACAAGTGGTTCTGGATAGACGTGGAGGAGATAGATTACTGAAATTAAGACGAAGAGAGGCACGATGGATCATGGTACTTCGGGCTGTGGAAGATGGGCTCAATATTGATACTGAATTACAGTATTTTTTGGGAGATTAGTTACATCCCAAATGTATATGTTAATTATGTAGTTAACTGTATGTGATTTGGCTTTTCCTTCTAAAATGTGATTATTGTGTTATACTTGTTGGATAATTTTCATGATGATACTTGGGTATTTCGAATGCCAATGCCACAACTCTCTATATCATTATGTGAGGTGGTTAAGTACACAGGAATGATACGGGACGCTCGATGCATTGTCACCACATGTTAATGAGATGGTATCAAAAATTAGAAATAGTGAACGTCTGTTTAGTAGAATTGACAATAGCATATATGAATTTGGATATGTTCCAGCAAGTCCACTGTGGTAAATAAATTTACTGGACTATTTTTCTATACATTACATGACAATAAAGATAGCTCAAAAATGAGAGGCAGAGTCCGTGGTATCTGAGTCATACGGGCTTTAATTAAGTATCTCGAGATACTGGACATCGAGTTCCATCACCACTAAGGTTCAGGAAGGGATATTCAAAATTTTATTAACATCACACATTATATATAGTAAAACTGTATAATGGAAATGAATACAGTAGCCGTAACAAGTGAAAAAGAGAGAAGATAAGAACACATGTGCGTAAAAGAAGGCGTGTACAGGGGCGTACACGGAGGTTTGTACTGGAAACGTTACAGAAGTGTCATAGGTGGGTGGATGCGTAGAGAGATTCTGCAGGGTCAGCAGAAACCTTTGTCCTGGATGCGTGCGCAACTGATCATGACGTATAACTGGGGAGAGCTGGGGGCTTGATTTTAGCACTAGTAGAGGAGTCTGGTGTCTGGGATGTCAGAACGACCTGTACCTATAACATATCTGATATCTCATGTTTGGAGGATGTGTTGTCTGAAGTAAAAGGTCTCTTGGGCAGAGGCCGTTCAATACTGTACGCTAGTGCGTACATATAGTTCTTCATGCAATGCGCGGGGGCCATGGGTCTACCATGGTAACGGGTGCAGTAAATTACATGCAAGGAGACAGGAAAGCTGGGCCCTTTGCTCTGCAGGCTGGAATATGTTTACCTATTTCACTGAATTGGAATGTGTTTCTGCGGAGGCTGAGCAGATAACTTGTAGGCAAAATACCGTCTTGGCAGGCAGGCCAGGCCGAGCCGGGCACCGCTCGCCTGAGCAGGAAGTAAGGTAAAGGGCAGGGATGCATACCTAAACTGTAGCTTTCAGAGACAAAAGAGACTCAGAGCCTCAATTAAGGGCCTAGCTCGACTGAACCAGGAAAACGTGAAGAACGCGTGCTTTGCGATATTAAAAAGTGCACTATGTAAAGACGTTGGCACCATAGGCCTAAAAGCCAAATTAACGTGGTTTTCTTGGAGAACTGAATAACTGACATGTTAACGTTGGACGCAAATGCGTCTTCATGGCAGGCACGGGAAGGGAATTACACGACATACATGGAACATGGGTGCATGGATGGGGTGCGGGTGGGGGACACATTGGCTACCCAAAAATTTCTATTTCCTCATTCCCTCCTTGGCCCCTACGGCGCCCCTCAAGATATATCTATTTTCATGAGACCATCTATCTGTTCATATAACATCATTTGCTCATCTTTCTTCATTCGGGAACGGGAACGTGAACTTGGACGGGGAATACAAGACATGGCGCACAAGCCGCAAATCGCTGGCCCACATTGCAGACAGAGACAACAACTGAATACTATGAGCAGTATTATTCCTAGGAATGACAGTACTTTCCATCCCCAGGCTGATATCACACTCCAGAGCCAACCGGACCATGTCCAGGTGCCTGGATTCTGGTGCATCTGATGAGCTATCTCATGAAGCCTTGTAATTGCTTTATATACTGATGGTGCGTTATTAGGAATAAACACACAACAACTAGATCCGATCACTCTACATGCCCCGCCCCTATCGGCCAGGATGACGTCAAGGACAAGGCGGTTTTGAAGAACAACAAGTCTCATAGCAGACTGCTCTTCGGTCAAGTTACCTAAGGCAGAAGTAGTCTCATTCACTACTGCTTCCAGAGTTCTAGTCAATCTACGTATTAATTTACTATTTTGGATGGGGCCTATGAAGGAAAAGAATCCTTTATTGAAATCGGTATATTGCTCCAATGTTGTTTCAGTCTGATCGACAATTGGGGACTCGATCTCCCTCTTATGTCTTATATGTACAAGGTGTGAATTTCGATGATAATCGGGTGGGGCTAGGAAAACAGGTGGCAGTAGGAATGCAATGTAACACGTTCCATCCCAATCTAAGGGCAGACTTACATAAGCCATCTGACCACAAATAAAATAAGAATGGCGGGAAGCTTTGAAAGTAGACTTTCCTTTATCACTGAATTCGACCACAGTATTACACTCACTGTGTCCTAGATGTACTGAACCATTCTTTCTAACGCATAATTCGCCTGTTACTGGTAAAACAGTTATAGATGGTAAGTCCGAATTAGTCTCAGATTGAACGTTCAGAATCATGAGATTGAGGGTAAAGTTTCCTAATCCATATACTTCGTTTTCTAGATCGGTCCCTGTCCTTTGGGGAAGGCCGTCCTTGTCTGGGAAACATGCTTTATTCATAACTGTATTCAGATTTCCCCATATCCAATTGCCTTGGGAAACTTTGGACTCACTGTCTAGGGAGGACATTAAAGTAAACCATGCACCGCACGAACCATTATGTGTAAACGGGTAAGGAAAGAGGGGCAGAGCTCCCTTGTATTTCTGATAGGGAGGGAGTCGGCCACATACCCAGCAATTCGTAGCATTGCTGGTCTGATGTGAATGGTGTAACATACGGATAAAAGTGTTGTTGCGCAGTGCTAAACGATAGGACAGTTCGTGTGGTGGCAGGTCACTGAAAGTGTGCTCTATGGTGTCATTGGAAGAAGAATGTACATGTGAACCAAGAGGAGGAAAGAAAACATGTAATGTCCAGCTGATACATATGATCGTAATACTCAGAAAAAACATAAAAAGTAATGTTATGATGCATCTGCTTCGTAAATTTTTACAGTATTTCATTTTCTTGACTCTCTGTCTATCGCTCTGACTATTGGGGTCTATTTCATACATGTCAGAAACCTGTCTAACCGCTTCACCCGAGGGGGACTTAAACAATTAAACGCTGTCTGACTTACTAGACCTCAACTTTAATTTATACTCCTGTTGCGGAGTTTTCTCTAACAGGGGGAGTTTAGAGTCTGTGTCGGAAACGGGGCAGTCCTTGGGAAAAGTCTCTGGTATCAGTCCATGAAAGCGCTTGATGTGGCTGGAATGGATCCAGCCTTTCCGTCCTTCGATCTTTACTGCGGTCCTCGTGGTCATCAACACCAGTTTCGGTTCCTTCCACCTGGGCTCCAGAGGGCTTGAACGGTCAAAGTTACGGATATGTACATATTCTCCAGGAAAGATTTCATGCGGTTTCACTTGGGTGTTGTCCGGGAAGGCAGCCGCGACCTGTGAACGACAAGATAGTAGTGCAGAAATCAAGGAAGCCAGGTAATCTGTCAGCATAGTACTTTCAACATCTGTAATCTTACGCGGCATAGGCGTCCCCCACATATTCGGTGGTCTGCCAAAGACCACTTTGTACGGGGATAGCCCTGTTCTGGAATGAGCTACCATTCGCATGTAAAAGAGGGCAACCGGCAAGGCTACCATCCAATCTACACCTTTTTCTGCACAGACTTTCGCTAACCGTGTTTTCAGGGTCTGATTATGTCTCTCAACGAGACCTGCTGCTTCGGGGTGTCGTACACAGTCAAATTTCCACTGGTAACCTAACAGGAGTGATACCTGTTTCATGAGCTCAGACGAGAATGGCTGTCCATTATCTGAGTACACGACACGGGGCAAGCCGTATCACGGGAAGAATTCACGAACCAGCTGCTTGGCAGTGGTTACAGCAGTGTAATCTGGGACTGGGTAGGCTTCTGTCCATCGGGAAAGGGCACATACGACTAAGAGGACATACTTGAATCCTCGGCATCTGTCCATCTGGATATAATCCATCTGGAGGACTTCAAAAGGATGGTCAGGAGGATGAAATCCACCTTGTTCCACGGGAATGCCTTTGCCTGGATTGAACTGACAACAGATCATGCAGGTACGCACTTTCTGTTTTGCTGCTGCTCGTAAATGTTTGTTGAACCAAATATTCTGGATATTGTCTAACATGGCTTTTTCTCCTAAATGTGCTGGACTATGTGCTGTATTAATGATAAATTGAACCATAGAGTCGGGGAGAATCCATGTGGCTTTTCCCTTCGTCAACCATCCCTGATCTGTCTGGACCCCTCCTTGTTCAGTCCATTTCTTGATTTCGTCCGGAGTAGCATGTGTCTGTATGTCGAGTACATCTTGTGTGGGATCCCTGACTGTCATGCAATGTGTCAGTGGAATTACTTCTGTCCTTGTCATGTCAGTCGGTATGTCTGTTTGAGTCTGAGCTGTAAGTTTAGCTGTTCGATCTGACAGGTCGTTACCCTGGGATATTGTGTCAGTAACCTTAGTATGTGCTTTGCACTTCATGATGGCTATGGTTGTAGGCAAATGTATTGCTTCCAACAGAGCTTGAATGAGGGGACCATGCTGTATCTTGGCTCCGTGAGAGGTCAAAAAACCTCTCTCTTGCCAGAGAACGCCGAAGTCGTGTACGACTCCGAATGCATACTGTGAATCTGTGTATATGTTTACTTTCAGGTTCTTGGCTCGTATACAGGCTTGGGTCAGAGCAATGAGCTCTGCTGCTTGAGCAGACAGTGTGTCAATACGATGTGTTTCTATGACTTCAGTTTCAGTGGTCACTGCATATGCGGCCACTAACTCTCCTGTGCTTGTTCTCATACATGAACCATCCACATAAAGTGTCAGGTCCGGGTCGGGTAATGCGATGTCTGTCAAGTCTTGTCTTGGTTTCGTAATTGTGTCAATGACTTCCACACAGTCATGTGGTGTAGGGTCTGTTGTGCTTGACGGTAACAATGTAGCAGGGTTTAATGTGTTGCAACGTCTGATCTCTATGTGTGGCTGAAATAGTGTCAATTCATATCCTGTCAATCTTGCTATGGTCAAGTGCTGAGTCTGTGTCCTGTTTAGGAGAACTTCCACGGAATGTGGAACCTGTACTGTCAGGGGATGTCCTAACACTATTGAGTCGCTTTGTCTGATAGCTAGAGCTGTTGCTGCAACTGATTTCAGGCACGCAGGCAGAGCCTGGGCTACTGGATCCAATGTACTAGAAAAATAAGCACAAGGCTTGTGTTTTCCTGCTTGAACTTGTGTCAGAATAGATAATGCTGTGCCATCGCGTTCAGTAACAAAAAGTGTAAAAGGTTTGCTGTAACATGGTGTCGCTAAAACAGGTGCTTGACATAAGGCTTTCTTCAGTTCGTCAAAAGCTTGTGTATGTTCCTGAGTCCAAGGGAGGACAGTCGAAGTCGCTGCCTCCTGCGTTGTCAACTGTATGAGTGGCTTTGCTAGATATGCATACTGGGGAATCCATTGTCTACAGTAAGAAGTGAGGCCAATGAAGGCCCGTACTTCCTTTTGTGTCTTGGGCTGTGGAAGATGTGCAATTAACTGGATACGGTCAGGTGTCAACTGTCTACCCCTCTTGGACAGCAAGTGTCCAAGGTATACCACTTGCTGGGCACAGAATTGTAGCTTGGAAGGGGACACCTTATGCCCCTTTTCTGCCAGGAAATACAAGACAGTCAGTGATGCACGTTCGCAGTCACGTTTGGTCCGTGCAGTAATTAACAGATCATCAACATATTGGAGTAGGGCATTGTCAGTAGGCATGTGAATACTGTCAAGTTGTCGTTTTAAAGCTTGGCCGTAGATACTAGGGCTCTCAGTGAATCCTTGAGGAGCACGTGCAAATTTGAAGCTACGGCCATTTAAACAGAAACCGAAAAGATATTGGCTTTCCGGGTGAATGGGGACACTAAAGAAGGCGTTCTTGAGATCGATTACAGTAAAGAACGCAGCTTCTGAGTCTATAGCAGTCAATAGTGACGAAATGTCAGGAACCACAGGGTACTGCGGTATTATGCATTTATTTAATTCTCGAAGATCAATCACCAATCTGTAGACCGGTGGTGCATTTGGGTCAGTTCGTTTAAGAATCGGGATGATAGGGGAATTACATTCATTGGAGTCGGTTTCTACAACCACTCCTTGTGCAATGAGCTCGTCAACAATTTTCAGTAAAGCCACTACAGCATCAGGTGGTAACTTATATTGTCGGATTCGGGGTAGTACAACTCCTTGTTTGAGAGTAACACGGTATGGTGTAATGTGCATACAACCTACATCAGTTGGGCCTTGTGCCCATAAATGCTGTGGAACATTCTGAAGTCTTGGATCAAAATCTCTCAAAACATAATGACCTTTAAAATCACGTAAAAACAATCTCACTCCTTCCGGAGAACAACAAATCACTGCACCTAGTGCTTTCAACGTTCTAATACCAAGCAAATTTTCAGGGCATGATTTCGTAAGCAACAAGTCTGTAGTACGGGACAATGGACCAACTTCTAGGGAAACTGGTTTTGACACTTCATTAACAATAGGCTTTCCTGAAAATCCCAGGGAAACATTCTGTGAGCCTGAGAGGGGTGCCCCTGGAACCTCGTCATGACTGATGGTAGTTCTGCTCGCCCCTGTGTCAATCAAAAATTTTCTGTCTTTCCCTAATACCTGACTATGTACATAGGGACCCTCTTGATCTACAGGAACCTCAATAAGGGGCAAGCCAACCTCCCTCTCTAGGCTGTTTCATGAGTACTGCTGATAATCTGGGTAGGCTGACTGAGCATACTGGTACATTTGTTGCGTGACATGTTGTGTGGCAGCAATGGGTTGAGGCTGGGGTACAGCTACTGTCTGTTGTGGATTCTGTGGAGGTTGCGTGTTCTGCGGAATATTTTGTGGAACATGTTCTTGTCTAGGTGGACGCGGTCTTTCTTTCGTTTTGCCTGTAGCGATATTGTATTTCAGGACAGTACATTCATTTATATAGTGACCTGGCTGTTTACAGTAGTTGCAGTTCCCTTTAACGGGAGCTGCAGGATGACTGGACGATGTCCTACTCCTCTTCTGACCATCAGCTGGGACTGACTGGGCAACTAGTACTTTCATTTTCGTGTCTTTAATACGTCTCTGTTCGTGTTCATGTTCTTCTCTAATTCGGTTTTGATGGTACTGTAACATTTGTAACATTTGGGAAGGGGTATTAGCTTGCCAGGTACTCTCTACCTTCAGTACCCTATTTTTAACTTGTGGTAAGGAATTCTCTACTAATTTGGTCACAAAAAGATGTGGGTATGAATCACTACTTGTCTTCAGACCGCTATTAATAATAAAACATTTCTCGAATCTGGAATAAAAATCGCTAGTGTCTTCATCTTGTTTCTGTTTGCAGGCTGAGATTGCATCCCACTCTTCCTTTTTAGTTGTCAGTAACATCGGCAAGACCTGTACTAATAATCCTGGTAATGCTTTGGCTTTTTCCCCAAGACCAGTACCAGGGACTCGCGTATTTTCTTCGTCTTCTAATTCTGCCCAAACTATCTTTTTCTCTCCCACCTCCCATTCTTTTTCTTTAAGTTTTTCGTAAATGCCAGCAGGCAACAGAACTTTCAACATTTTAAGGATATCGGGATACGTATACTCCCCCATGTGGAGCATGTCTTTTAATTCACGGTGAAACCCTGTTGGATCTTTATCGTGACAGGGTACTAATTTTTTCATTTCCAATAATTCCATTTTCGTTAAGGGTGTGTATACGAATACTCGTTCAAGCGTATCATCTGCCCTCCGGACTGGATGAACTTCTCGTAAAGGATTCTGTCTGTCTATGTAAAAAGTTTTTCGTACTAGGGGTGGAACGGGAACAAAATGTGGAGTCAGGAAAGTTCTGTACTTGTGTCGCTGTTCTAGAATGACATTAATTAAATCAGTACCTAGGCCTCCCCATCTACCTAGGAGTAACTCGTCCAATATATTATATAGGGGGCCTGGATCGGAATGCTGACTTTCATACAATGTAATGAGATGTTGAATCATGTACATACCAGCTAATCGCTGTTCGTCTGGGGAAAGATTAAAAAATGTTTGCGCTACTGAATCATCTTTATATACGTTAGTATTGCCAGCCCATTGTACTGCTGACCGAGCTAGTTCCTGTTCATGCATGGTGCTAAGTTCACTATAACCTATTCGTTGTTTCAGGACTTTATCAGTGGCTTGGAATAAATGCTCAAGAGAACATTGTTCTGGTATGGGAGAAAGAAAACGTTTCTTGCTTTCTAGGCGTATGGGTTTGTCAAAGGGCCTTGCCCTACCTACGTACGCTATTTTATCCGCGTTATCGGGGTTTTCAATTTGTATATCATCGTCTTCTGAAACTACATCATCAACCTCTCTATCAGCCTCTCTCTCTACTCTTTCCCTTTCGTGTATGTCTATAATTACTTTACGAATCTTTCTGTACATGGCTTCTATACAAGCCTGTCTACTATGCTTGCCATCGGCTATGTTGTCACTCCATTTTGTCAGAACTCTCATCTCTTCTTTATTATAACCGGGCTGGTCTCGTTCCCTTATCAAACAATTTATCAAAAACTGTAAGATCATATTTTGAGTCTCCACCTTCCTGTGTGCCATGGCCTCTTGAATACTGTCTGGTCTCTCCCCTGTTCTCATAAAATGGTATATGTTATCTAAATGTTCTTGCATATCTGGAAAAATAGTCAAGTAGTTTGTAACCCGTCGTAAACGTATTGAGTATAGGATCATCTGGTCTTCGCCAGGTACTGCATCATATCTACAATCAGTAAGGTACTGTTTAAGGGCTGCGTACGTAGTTACTTTTGGTGTGCGTTGTAATGCTGCTTCTCTGAGTGTGGTTCGTTTTACTTGAGGCGGGGTGATAGGGAGACCTCCAGCTGCTCTTCCTGGAGTGTGATCGTCAACTAATACTGGTTGTGCTGTCGGTGGTAGTAATGGAGCTGGTACAGTAGGTGTAGTAACAGTAGGTGTAGGCAATGTATGTTGGCCCTGGGTTGATGTTGTAAAGGGATTGCCAGGACCAGTGGCAGCGGGAACAGTAGGGGGAATCGTATCATGAACAGGGTTGGGAGGATTATTAATAGTAGGTGGTACACGTGCATTAGCATACTCTGGAGCAACATCATCTAAATAGGAAGAAAGGAAAATGTCCGCTGCAGTCTGTCTATGACGGAGTTTAGTCGGGACTAATGGTGGCGGTAAATTACTGGATACTTCCGGGGTCGCCTTGGGTAGGCCCTCGGCGAGAACAGGATGCAGACCTGTAATAAGGGCATTTCTTTGTCGGTCTAATTGTTCTGCTATAACTCGTTTACCTTCTTCTAATAAATCTTTTTCTTGGGCATTTTCAGATTCCTCTCTACTTTTCTCTGCTTTTCTAAGTTCTTTCTCTGTTCTTCTATGCGATTCTTTACGCCTTAATTCTATGGCATCTTTCTGGGATTGTCTGGCTTTCTTTTTCCATAATGCTTCTTCTACTCTCATGATGCATTCAGCATCCCATGTCCCTGAGACAGGCCATCTATACTTCTCTTCCAGATCCTTAGTGTAATCAACCCATAAGTCTAAATACAGTATGGCATCTAAGCCATGCTTGTGGTACATAAAATGTCCGGGAGTGTCCCTAGGCGGGACGGGAACTGCTTCTTCCAGTATCCCTTTCCTGGTTCCTATCTGACGTAATTTCGAAAACAACGGCATAGTTGTACTTTACTTGAAACTGAACACAATATACACAGTAATGAAAAGCAAACAATCACTCATACCACGACATTAAACACATTAAAACATTTCAGACTGATACTACCTGGTACATAGAAAAACATAAATTCTGAAAATCTCGAAAAAACAATACTAGAAAACTGGATTACTAGAATACTGGATCACTAGATGCACTGCTAAAACAGTACAGACATACCGGTCCCATAAAGAGACACCTCATACCGTATCCACCTAAGTGAACACGTCTTGACCGGATCTGTGTACCCAGACCCGTCTTGACCGGGCACAAATTAATGAACCAGTCTAGATGCTCCCCAGCAATGGTACTCACCGGGAAAACAGAACTGAAGGCCTCGGAAACTCGACACTGGACTGGACTGGACTGCTACTACGTCTGGCTGCTACTACGCATGCGCTTCGGAACAGGTGGGCTTTACAGATACCTCGGACCTTGCTCTCTCGGCTTGGGCTCTGGTCGGGATCCTCCGCATTCCTCACCGCCTCGTCTGGATGCCGGACCGCAGTCTCCGTCTCCTCCGTGGGCCTGAGGGAGATAGCAGGAAAACCCGCAGGTGTGCACTGGAGTCCGTCACGGCTGTAGAAGGGGTCAGGGGCCTGCGTTACATCGCCGGCGCGTGGGGAGGGGGAGGGGTTCCTGTTCGGGCGCCAGATTATGTGGTAAATAAATTTACCGGACTATTTTTCTATACATTACATGACAATAAAGATAGCTCAAAAATGAGAGGCAGAGTCCGTGGTATCTGAGTCATACAGGCTTTAATTAAGTATCTCGAGATACTGGACATCGAGTTCCATCACCACTAAGGTTCAGGAAGGGATATTCAACATTTTATTAACATCACACATTATATATAGTAAAACTGTATAATGGAAATGAATACAGTAGGCGTAACAAGTGAAAAAGAGAGAAGATAAGAACACATGTGCGTAAAAGAAGGCGTGTACAGGGGCGTACACGGAGGTGTGTACTGGAAACGTCACAGAAGTGTCATAGGTGGGTGGATGCGTAGAGAGATTCTGCAGGGTCAGCAGAAACCTTTGTCCTGGATGCGTGCGCAACTGATCATGACGTATAACTGGGGAGAGCTGGGGGCTTGACTTTAGCACTAGTAGAGGAGTCTGGTGTCTGGGATGTCAGAACGACCTGTACCTATAACATATCTGATATCTCATGTTTGGAGGATGTGTTGTCTGAAGTAAAAGGTCTCTCGGGCAGAGGCCGTTCAATACTGTACGCTAGTGCGTACATATAGTTCTTCATGCAATGCGCGGGGGCCATGGGTCTACCATGGTAACGGGTGCAGTAAATTACGTGCAAGGAGACAGGAAAGCTGGGCCCTTTGCTCTGCAGGCTGGAATATGTTTACCTATTTCACTGAACTGGAATGTGTTTTTGCGGAGGCTGAGCAGATAACTTGTAGGCAAAATACCGTCTTGGCAGGCAGGCCAGGCCGAGCCGGGCACCGCTCGCCTGAGCAGGAAGTAAGGTAAAGGGCAGGGATGCATACCTAAACTGTAGCTTTCAGAGACAAAAGAGACTCAGAGCCTCAATTAAGGGCCTAGCTCGACTGAACCAGGAAAACGTGAAGAACGTGTGCTTTGCGATATTAAAAAGTGCACTATGTAAACAGGCCTAAAAGCCAAATTAACGTGGTTTTCTTGGAGAACTGAATAACTGACATGTTAACGTTGGACGCAAATGCATATGCGTCTTCATGGCAGGCACGGGAAGGGAATTACACGACATACATGGAACATGGTGCATGGATGGGGTGCGAGTGGGGGACACATTGGCTACCCAAAAATTTCTATTTCCTCACCACTAATAGTTGGCGCTTTTCCCCTGCATTTACGCTTTACTCATATCTGGAGATATGTTGGTGCTTACACATGCTCGTTTTTATTGACGATAAGAAAAACCTATTACATGTGGATTATTCGCAAAATATGATTTACACACGTCCGACTTCATTTATATGGATTACTTTTTTACATAAAGTAAGTTTTATTACTATCACGAATTATAAGTTTGAAGCGCACAATCGCTAATTACTGACACGATTGTGATTTCTGGTCAGAGAACTGATTCTTTAGTAAATAATAATATCCTTCGCCTCCCCTTTTTATATATGAACTAGCCATTCTAAGATGGCGGCGAAATTACTTGCCGCAGTACCGGTAGTTTAAGTACTTTACTGAAAGACACAGTACTTAAGTAAAATGGCGGCCATAGTACACGCCGATATTCGAGACAGACATACACAAGATACATGGAACTTTTGAAGCGGGATATAGGTAAGGGTGTCCTACGTTTTGATAAATAGAACTCATGTTATATAATTTAACAGAAGGACCCTGAATCTATGGTTCTATCTTAGACCCTGTAATGAAGATATCGAGCTGAAATCGGCATTATCGAAAACGGAAGTGAAGCGTATGATACTTATGCGCTGAGATATAGGTAAGGGAAATTTAGCATTGAATGGTACTTGCTAATACACTTTTAAGCAAGTAGGAGTTTAATTATGTGGCTCTCTATTATAGACCCTGCAAGCAACACATCAATTGGTGTTGTATAATTTAAAAACGTGGGAGCAAAGAAGTGGAAAGGTAATAGAGTTTGACCTAGAGAATACAATAATAATGACCCATTGTTATGTTTGGATATCTCCTTATCAAAAGACGGATGTGTAAGAGCGTTATGATGTGTCGCGATGACGGTTCGCGCTTTTGTAATTGACGCACTCTCTCAATACATGAAAGAATAGCATGAATTTATGCATGCTTTAGTTAGACTTAGTAATATTGGTGTGCTAGCAAATGTATTGACTTTAGAGTAGAGAGAACTTTTACATGATGGCTTGTGGTGACAGAGCTAAGAGCCTCCTTATATCATTCCAGATACTGTTAATTTTCTTGTTATACATCCCCTGGAAGGAATTTGATACTGATGGAAACCCTATTGTGATTTAGGTAATACACCATTACTATTTGAATTTGGCGATATTTCGGAATGTTTTGTTGTTCTTGTATATTTGACACCGGGACTTACACAAAATTGTCTTTATTTATAATTTGTCACTTGATTGAGGGTACTATGTTTTCCTCTCACTTAGGTGGTGACTTTATTAGTAATACTAACTTTAGTCTTATTGCTGTTAGTATATTTTACTCTTTTCTTATTATTTTGGCTTGCAGCCCTGAGGAAGTTGTGTGGCATGAGATTAATGCCCAACGAAACACGTGTTGGCTGCAGTGATTGTTTTTTTGAACTTTGAAGTTTGGATTTGATTTGAACATTGAACCTATGAATTTGGATTGAACCTTGATTTGAACATTGAACCTATGAATCTGGATTGAACCTTGAGATTTGGAATAAAAATACGGACCATCGCATTACAAGACTCGGGTGTCTGACTGTCTATTGGATGAGATTTTGGACTTTTGCTCTTACACTTGCTATATGAATTTTGAGAAATATCGTATTTGATGTTAATAAATATCGCAACTGATGTTAGATTGCTCGGCAGGAATACTAATACAGTTTATATCTTGGACTCAGTTCAGGATAATTAAGGGAGTTAGGTAACCTTCCTTTCCAGCCTAGCAGCAATCGTTTGAGACATATTGGAACTTTACTTTTTAGCCATACTCTCAGCTGTGCGCCCTTTTCCCTGTTACCTATCTTGTCTGTTAATTTGATATCAAAGGCAATGGAGCAAGCTAAACATCTTAATTGATGATAGGAGTCCTTCTTCAGTGTTTAAAGCGAGAGGATGAGAGAGAGAAAAAGATTAATAACGAGAGGGTCAGACCAGGCAGTATGGATCAATTCTGATCAGTTGCTAGAAATGTGCATCTTATCGCACCCCAGGGGTACCCACGGCAGTGTATTTCTGGGTTACCTCCAAACAAGAGTTGGTCCTTTCTCCATTTCCATGGGTGCCGAGTGTTGAAAGGAGAAAGAAGGGTCAAAGTATTGAAGACCTGAAGCCTCTCATCCATCGGGCTATACAAGGGTCTGTGCGTTTGCATCGCTAGTGTTTTTTGGGTAACTCTTTTCCACAGTTATGGTTAAGGTACTGATTGCAGCCCAGTTGAACAGAAGTACATTTCTGCCTGTGGCCCCTGCTGCCCCTGCTCTGTGCCTGTTTAAGTGGTATGGCAGCCGGGCAGACCCAGAATACCTGAGCAGAAGTATTGTCCCCACAATGCACTACCAGAAAATCCTGCGAAGGTAAGAACATTCAGCTGTGGCGTCTTCCAAAAAATAGGAAAATTAGATTGTAGTAGTGCTTTTATTTATTAACATGCCTTCGTGAGCTGTTCAACTGTGCTTTAGTAACTCTTTAATCAGATCTAATTTGTCCATGTTTACCATTTTTTTACTTACTAAAGTGACGCCACAAATCTTATATTAATTTTTTTCATATGTTGGCTAAGCGTGCAGATCAAGTTCATGTAGAGGGCAGTGCAGAGATATGTTGGTGAAAGATGAAAATGGGAAAGAGCAAGTGCAAACCAGTATAACTTGTCCATGGGTTAAGCTTAAGTCGTGTAGATGTAATTGGTACTATACAAGTCTCTTGTTTAATATTTTAGTGACCCAGGTTAATTTTACCCTTGTTGCTAGGTGGAAAAAGGATTCAAGGTTTGCTGTTCTTCTCTAAAATATACAAGTCCTTGCTGATCACATCCTTCAAATGTACTGCTTCTCGATCCACACATAATCCTGACAAGCATGTGGCTTTTTAATACGCTAAACATGTGTGTAGGCTCCTCTTATTATAAAGTTGTATTATTATTTCCCTTTAAATTTAACAATGTACATATTTATACACGGCACCACCTTTTCTGTTCAAGACAATGCTAAAATCCAAAACATTCTGAACACAGTTTACATATAAAGGTTGTTTTTTTCTAACGTGTTCACATTTCATTTTTCTGAAATTTACAATGCAATTGGTCTCGAATCCGCATCAGTTTAACCTATTGGCTTTGTAAATAACAACGCCTTTTATGTTTTAAAAACTAACACGTAAATAAAAGACATTGCCATTTACAAACCAATACCTCAAAATCGTGTGAATGCAAGACCTATTGCATTGCAAATGTTTAGCTCTGTGTGTTTGTGTTTGGCTGTGTGTGTGTGGCTCTGTGTGTGTGGGGGGACTCTGTGTGGGTGTGTGTGTGTGGCTTTGTGTGTGGGGGGACTCGGTGTGGGGCTTTGTGTGTGTGTGCGTGGGGGGCGGGGCTCTGTGTGTGTGTGGGGCTCTGTGAGTGTGTGGGGCTGTGTGCGTGTGTGGGGGGAGCTCAGTGTGTGGGGGGCTCTGTGTGTGTGGGGCTCTGTGTGTGTGGGGCTCTGTGTGTGTGTGGGGCTCTGTGTGTGTGTGGGGCTCTGTGTGTGTGTGGGGCTCTGTGTGTGTGTGGGGCTCTGTGTGTGTGTGGGGCTCTGTGTGTGTGGCTCTATTAATCAACTAGTCACTCTCTACTAACTATTAATCACTGCTAATACACTCTACTACTCTCTAATGCTTACCTATTGCCATTGTAAATGACAATACCATATATTTATCGGTTTAAAAAAAATCAAAAAATGACATTTGCAATGACAATAGCTCTAACTTTATCAAAGACGAGACCGTTGCATTGTAAATGCTTGTTTAGTTATGGTATGGCTTGTAATTACAGATTTGTTTGCTTATACAGATGACTACTATTTACAGGAATGTGATAATGTTTTATATACCGTCATGTTTCGAAGATGTTTTAATTTCAATGATTTTTGTTAATCAAGCAATAAAGAATTCATTTATTCATCCACTATGGTCAGTGCGATATATACCTTGTTCAGGGATATTATTAATCAAGACCGCAAGCTTACTTTCAATTTAAAAATCTATAAATACATTTTGGTGAAGGAGCACAGCGGCTGGGACATGTTGATTCTCGGTTTCTCCCTTATCATGGCTCCTGGGGCTAATAGCAAGAAAGGTTTGGCTCATTATACACGAGTATCACAAAATGAGTAATACCAATGTCACTTATTTGCCACACTTAGAAAAGGCAGAAGTGAAGTATTTAACCCTGTGTAAAAGCATGTTTTTTTTAATTATTCAATATTTTTTACTTTCAAATGATTTTTTATTGAAATGTTATAAAGCAAACAGTACAGAAGGAAGGGAACAAATCGTTTCATAGTACGGTATAATAAGGACAAAAGGAATAGTACATTTTGTAAAAAGAGGTGTGGGATTAAGGAAGCATAGTATCTTGAGAAATCTGATATCCATGCAGTGTAGTGTAGTGTCATAGTATCCTAGGTACTAGAGGTAAATGGAGAATTATGGGGTTTTGTTGAGAGTATTGTGTTTGGAAAACATCTCAAATTAGTTTTAAGGAATGGAGGTAGAGAGTGAACAGAGGAGACTAAGGAGAGAAGAGATACAGAAGCAAGGTAGGTTACAGAAGAAGAATAGAGGAGGAAGTGTGGAGGATGGATGTATCAGGGGATGGATGGACGGAGAGCAGGGGAATTGGGATGGGGAGGGTATTGTGGAATAGGGAGGGGAATGTTGTATCTATGATGATGATTAGGTACTGGAGATGTGCGAGTCTAGGTTTTTCTTTGAGGGAGTACTTAGGAAGGTGTTTAAGGAGTTGTCTGTCCCCCTGGTAAATTAGAGCCATTCCCACCATTATTATTCAGCGCTGATGGTACTTCTAGCACCAGCCAAAAGCATCCACAGAGTGACATAAGCTAATAAGGCAGTACCATAAATACCTTGGAAAAGATGTTTGCAATTGTTAGTGCCAGTTTTTTAAATTCTTTTAAATAAACAATATCTGGAAGCACCAAATGAATGCCACTATCATAATCAAGGTTTGATAAAAACCATGTCATTGGTTTCACTAGGTACGGGTCATTGGTTAAAGTAAGAAAAAAGCATTTTGAGATCTTCAAATGATTTAATGCACAAATAACTTCTCCGAATGATGGGCCGAATTTCTTGAGAGCTCACAATAAATGGGAGTGCAGAGAGGAGCAAGTGGATGGTAAATGCCATCTTAGGTCTCATATAGGTATTGCATGTGCTGTCTTTTCGAGACATGCTGTTTACAGTTAGTGGGATGTAGTCCACCACTAGCTTACCATTTGTTAACTTCCACATCGCACTCATATCCTTCATTTCCATTTGTCATGACATGCATATGTCATGCCTCTTCTTGTGTTTGGCCCTTCCCTAGAGCATGGGCCACATACTTGTGTACATCCACTGCTCCTGTTTTTGGAGCTACTTTTAGCACAAAGCCTACCAGACAGCGCATCTTGGGGACATTCAGAAAGCTGATCTAAGAATACATTCCGCCCATTTCTTACCATTGGTTTTGTGTTTTTTACTCAGTTTCTGGCATTCTATACTTTGGCTTCATTTGCTTTAGGGTGTCCAGCTTGAGTTTGTCACTCATTGCCCAAACCTTGTTTACTGTATTCTGTCACTTACTTGCCTTCTGTAAACAGACATTTGAACCTTGTTCTTATGTCACATTTGCTGCACATTCAGAAACAGAGGTCAAAGGTCACTCTCTCTCATCCAAGAGAGTTTGGTGTTTACTTTTCTTTCTCTGACTTCAAAGTGAGAGAGTTTATGTGACAATCCTGCCAAGTATCCATGTAAGAGGAGAGTGTCATATGTTGCTTTTTCTAGCATTCAGCAAACAAAGGACTGTGATGATGTTTCAGAATATATCAAATCATTATATATTAGTACAAATGAAATACTTTTTTTCTGTAATCCTGCAGTGTGGTGAAAACAAATATTTGAATACAATCAAAGCACATCAATACACTAGGTGATGAAATGTGCACACATTATCGTTTGTGTGCAGTAAAACGCCATTTTGGTGCAAATGTAATGGTCATTTTAACTGAAAATGTGTTATCTGTAATAGCATTATGCTACCACACCATGCATACTCCACACTATGCCATTCCACTCTATGCCCTTCCACTCTATGCCATGACACTCCATTTTACGACACTCCACGACATAACACTGCACTCTACCCCCTCCACTTTGACACTATGACACACCATGCCACTCCACTCCACACCACTCCAATCTATGCCTCTCACTCCATGACAACACTTCACTCTACTCTACACCCACACCCACACTCTATGCCACTTACCACACTCTACTCTATCCCACTCCAGTCTACCCCACTCCACTCCAATCTATCCCATGCCACTCCAATATACCCCAATCTACCCCACCCACAGCACTTCACTACAATCTGCCCCAATCTATTCCCCTCCAACCTACCCCACTCCACCCAATGTACCCCACTCTATTCTAATCTACCCTAATTCAATCTTTCTTACTTTACTGTACCCCACTCTAACCCATTTTAGCCCACTGCTCTCCAAATTACCCCAATCATTCCACTACAATCTACCCCACTACAATCTACCAGAGTGGTGTGAGGTGGGGTAGATTGGGTGGATTGGAGTGAAGTAGATTGGCATGAGGGTGGTAAATTGGACTGGGGTAGATTAGAGTGGAGTGGGTTGGATTGGGGTACATTGGAGAAGGGTAGATGGAGTGGACTGGACGGGGTATATTGGAGCAAAGTGGGGTAAATTTCAGTAGAGTACGGTAGATTGGGTTGGAGTGTGGTAGATTGGAAAGGGTAGGATTGATTCGGTTAGATTGAATGAAGTGGGGTAGATTGGAAAGAAGTGGTAAGGGAGGGAGTAGAGTGGGATAGAGCAGAGTGGGGTAGAGCGGAGTGGGGTAGAGCAGAGTGGGGTAGAGCAGAGTGGGGTAGAGCAGAGTGGGGTAGAGCAGAGTGGGGTAGAGCAGAGTGGGGTAGAGCAGAGTGGGGTAGAGCAGAGTGGGGTAGAGCAGAGTGGGGTAGAGCGGAGTGGGGTAGAGCGGAGTGGGGTAGAGCGGAGTGGGGTAGAGCGGAGTGGGGTAGAGCGGAGTGGGGTGGATAGGGGTAGATTGGATTTAGGTGGAATGTGGTAGATTGGGGTAGACTGGAGTGAGGTAGATTGTGGTAGACCGAAGAGGGGTAGATTGGAGTAGGGTAGATTGGGGTAGAGTGGAGTGGGATTTAGTTGCATAGATCTGAGTGGGGAAGAGTGAATTTGGGTACATTGGAGTACATTGGGGTAGACTGGAGTAGAGTGGAGTGGGATGGATTGAGTGGGGTAGATTAGGTGGATTGTAGTAGCATAGAATGGAGTGTGAATGGATTGGGGTAGTTTGGGGTGGGGTAGTTTGGGGTGGGGTAGATTGGGGTGGGGTAGATTGGGGTGGGGTAGATTGGGTGGGGTAGACTGGGGTAGATTGGGGTAGAGTGTGTTGAGTTGAGTAGATTGAAGTGGGGTGGGGTAGATTGAATTAAAGTATATTGGGGTGGAGTGAGTTAGATTGGATTGGAGTGGAGTGGGGTAGATAGGAGAGGAGTGGGATAGATTGGATTGGGGTAGGGTTGAGTGGGAAATATTGGGATAGATTGGAGTCGAGGAAAACTCAAGGAGCTGATGGACGGAGCACTGAAACTTTTCAAACACTCACCCCCAGTCACAGATCTGGGTTGAATCCATCGTCATTCTTTAGCTCACTTTGCCACCTCAGTTCAGTTGATGCGTGTTTCCAGTGCAGTGAGTGCCTGGCCTGGCAGTTTGGGCAGGACTGTTCCCATTAGGTGCAGTGTCAAGACTGATTTGCATGTGGCTGGGTCTAAACTGGAATGGCATGGTGAGCAAAAAAACGATGCATTTGGACCCAGATACCTGTACTGGGATGAATGTATGACATTGTTCTGCATTCTGCCCTTCAATTGTTTTTTTGTAGATTTGAGTCAATCAATCAGGGGGATTGTAAACGTGCTACTCACACGTGAGGGTCTCAAGGTGCTGAGGGGGCAGGGGGAGAGGTACGCAGGTCTATTTAGCCAAAGATCCAGGTCTTGAGAATCTTCCTGACGTTCAGGGAGGGGGCGCGTCTGAGGTCTGCCGGTAGCTCATTCCAGGTCTTGGCTGCAATGGGAGAGAACAACCTTCCACTTGCTCTAGCTCTGGATGCGCGGGGTTTTGACCAGTGCAAGGTTGGAAGACAGGAGGTTTGTTTTGGGTGCTTTGAAATTGATTCTGTCATTGAGGTATTTGGGTCAGTTGTTGTGTAGGCATCGGAGAGGACTTTGAAGGCAATTCTCTTCTCAACGGGGAGCCAGTGGACTCTCCGTATGCGTTGGCTGATGTGTTTGTGCCGGGGGATGCCTAGGGCGAGTCTGACCACGGTGTTCTGTATTGTCTGGAGTTTGCAGAGTAGGGACTTGTTGATGCCGGCGTAGAGTGTGTTTCCATAGTCCAGTCTGCTGGTGATGAGTGCTTGGGTGACTCGGGGGGATCCATTTGCAGGTCTTGCGAAGGATGAGGAGGGTGGTGAAGCAGCTGGAGGGGACTGCGTTGACCTGTCGGTTCATGGTGAGAGATGAGTCTAGTACGATGCCGAGGTTTTTGGTGTGGTCTGAGGGGGTGGGTGGGCTTCGGAGGACGGTGGGCCACCAGGTGTTGTCCCATGCTGATGGGGTGGTTCTGAGGACGAAGACTTCTGTCTTCTCGGCGTTGAGTTTGAGGCAGCTGTTGGTCATCCAGACAGCAACGTCTTGCAATCCTTTCTGGAAGTTGAGTTTTGCGGTGGTGGTGTCTTTGATAATTGAGAGGATGAGCTGGGTTTCGTAGAGTGAGATGGCTAGATTGGAGTGGGGTAGATTGGGGTAGAGCCGATTGTAGTTAATTGGGGTAAATAGGAAAAGAGAGAGGTAGATTGGAGTGAGGTAGATTAGGGTGGAGTGAGGTAGATTAGGGTGGACTGAGGTAGATTGGAGTGGGATAGATTGAGTGGAATATGGTAGGGTAGATTGGAGAGAGGTGGGGTAAATTGGAGTTGAGTGGGTAAATTGGAGAATATGATTGAGTGGGGACTTTGGAGTGGTGTAGAGTGGAGTGGGGTAGATTGGAATGGGCTGGCAGAGATTGGAGTTGGATAGGGTGGAGTGGGGTAGATTGGGTTAGGATGGGGAGATGAGTGGAGTAGATTAGTGTGTAGATTGGGAAAGATTGGAGAGGGGCTGATTGGATGGGATATTTTGGAGTAGCGTAATTTGGGGTGGGGGAGGATAGATTGGAGTGTGATGGAGTGGATTGGAGTGGGGTGTGTTAGATTGGACTTGAGTGGGGTCAATTTGATTGGAAAAGGGTATATTGGAATAAAGTGGGTGGAATGGATTCGGGTAGATTGTGGTAGAGTGAAGTGGGGTTGGATAGATTGGCGTTAAGTCATGAGTAGAGTGAGATAGGTAGGGGAAGAGTGGAGTGGGGTAGATTGGACTGGCATGTAATGGGGTAGATTAGGTTGGAGAGGAATGACGTAGATTGAAATAGAGTAGATTTGAATATAGTGGGGTAGACTGGAGTGAGGGAGATTGAAGAGGGACAGATTAAGACGGATGATTGTGTGAGGTAGTTTGGAGAGTGGTAGATTGGAGTGGAGTGGGGTAGAGTGGGTTGGAGAGGAGTGGGATTGAGTGGGATGGGGTAAATCGCAGTGAGATGGGGTGTAGTAGGGTAGATAGGGCCAAATTGGGGTGGGGTAGGGTAGATTAGGGAAGAATAGATTTGAGTAGGCTAGATTAGGGTGGAGTGGGGTGAATTGGAGTGGTGTGGATTGGGATCATGAGGGTTAGATTGGATTGGAGGGGGAAGATCTGAGTGGGGTAGAGTGGGGTAGATTGGGGTGGGATAGGCTGGGTTGATTGGAGTGAAGTAGATTGGAGTGGGGTAGATTGTGATAAATTGAACTGGGGTGGAGTGGGGTAGATTAGAGTGGAGTGGGATAAACTGGGGTAGAATGGAGCAGAGTTGGGTAGATTTGAGTAGAGTGTGGTAGATTGGGGTGGAGTGTGGTAGATTAGAATGTGGTAGGATTCATTGGGTTAAATTGAATAAAGCGTAGTGGAGTGGAGAGGGAGGGTAGTGAGTGGGGTAGAGTGGAGTGGGTTTTATTGCCATAGAATGGAGAGGGCCGATTAGGGTAAATTAGATAGAGGTGGAGTGGGGTAGATTGGGATGAAGTGGATTACATTCTACTCCAATCTACCCCACCCCACGCCACCAACCTTTAGTCATGCTGAACAGCACCAACACTAGTGTACATAATGGCTAAAGCCAATAGCTCTTGCACAGTCGAGACCTATTGGCTTTGCCAATGCTTCTTTTAACTGTATTTATTTAAGCACTCCATACGAGTGTTTGCGTTTTCACTCGCTCCGTTCCCTTCCCACCTATTTACTTCTTTTCCCCTCCCACCCTATCTCTGTAGCTTCTTCTTATTCTTACCCTCTGACCGTCTGTTTTTACTTCACCCCCTCCACCTCTGCCACCTTTAATTGTGTGTAAGCATTTCCTTCCTGCTTGCTACTTAGGTTCTATTCCTATTACAATAACAAGCAAATGCCACTGACTCAGTACTCCATGTTATTTCCTCCAACCTCTGACATCAATTGCTGTTGTTATTTCCCCTTCGCGCTTGGGAGATTAGCAAGCAAGCAGTGGACGCTGCAATGTTTTCCAGTCAGAATGTGAACTACTGCGAAAATCCCAGAGAAAAGTATATAAAGCCTTAATCTGAAAAGATTTTAAAGTGAGAGTGATTTTGAAAACTTGGGCCCACTACCCATGCACACTGGCTGTCTACTGACAACTTTCAAACATAATTCTGGTGTGGCTAAAAGACAAAAAGGAGGAAGCAATTTAAACGAGTAATTAAGAGACCATAGAGTTATGGGCATGCAAATGAACCCTGGAACTGCTTTCTCGACATTGCAGGTAGGGACTGGTAAGAAATTAAGGTGATATGCATTTTTTTCAATATTGCAGATGTTCACCTGGAGCAACATAAATTTTATGCAAAGACAAAAAATATAGACAAAATAAATGTTTTATTAACCAAATACCTACATTTAAAACAGCTGCCAAGTAGTAGATGGATAGTTATTTTTTCTATGTATACCTGCAATGGAATAAATGTGTCCTGGCCGGAAACTTATTTTCTCTTTTCAAAACAAATTGGCAACACAGCTATTTATAATGTAGAGGAATGTACACTTTATCGTAATAATCCTCCCAATGCCTCATGGCACTGCTCCACCTTCCCCTTCATCCTTCTACCTCTCCTCCATCTTCATGGCACTGCTTCTCCCCTATCCTACATGCGCTACTGCTCCCCTTCTTCATCACATCGCATTCCACCATATACCAATCTACCCTATTGCCACCCACTCCATCCACCCAATCTACCCTACTACAATCTACCCCAATGTACCCCACTACAATCTTTCTCGCTCCAGTCTACTCCATCCATCCCACTGCAAACTGCCCCACTCTAATCTACCCCGAACTTTCCCACTCAAACCTACTCCATTAAAATCTATGTCACTTCAATCTACACTATTCCCATTTACCCCAATCAACCCTATGCTAATCTACTCTAATCTACCCCACTGCAACTACTCCAATTTACCCAAATGACTCATTCCATTTTCCCTCAATCTATCCCACTCCAATCTTCCCCAATCTAACCCGCTCCAATTTACCCCCTCCAGTGCACCCCACTCCAATCTACCCCAATCTACCCTACCCCAATCTACCCCACCCCAATCTACCCCACCCCAATCTACCCCACCCCAATCTGCCCCACCCCAATCTGCCCCACCCCAATCTGCCCCACCCCAATCTACCCCACCCCTATCTACCCCACCCAACCCCCCAATCTACGCCACTTTAGTCTACCCAATTCACCCTACTCCAGCCTACCCTGAATTGCCTCACGCCAATCTACTATAGTCCAATGTGCCCCACTTCAACCTGCCGCACCCCAAATACTCCAATCTACCCAAACTACTCCACTCCAATCTACCTCAATCTACCCCAAACCAATCTAATCCAACCTGCCACCAATCTACCCCACCCCAGTCTAACCTGTAATCTACCTTACTACAATCTACCCCAATGTATCCCACTCCAATCTACTTCACTCCAATCCACCCCACTCCAGTATACCCCACCACAATCTACCCCATCCACCCTACCCAATCTACCCAGCCTATTCCAATTTACCCCACTCCAATCTACCACATTCTTCCCCAATCAACCTCCCTCCAATCAACCTCCCTCCAATCAACCTCCCTCCAATCAACCTCCCTCCAATCAACCTCCCTCCAATCAACCTCCCTCCAATCAACCTCACTCCAATCAACCTCACTCCAATCAACCTCACTCCAATCAACCTCACTCCAATCAACCTCACTCCAATCAACCTCACTCCAATCAACCTCACTCCAATCAACCTCACTCCAATTTTTAGGGTCTACCCAAACTACCCTACTCCAAGATACCTCAATATACCCCTCTCAATCTGCCCAGTCTACCCCACTCCGCTCTACCCAACTCCAATCTACCCTACTCCAATCTACCCCTCTCAATCTACCTCAATCTGCCCCAAAATAACCACTCGAATGTACCCCCAATCTACCCCACAAAACATTCCACAATCTACCCACTCAATCTACTCTACCCAATCTAACCCACTCCAGTCTACCCCATTCAACCCACTCCAATCTACCCTTCTCTACTCTACTCCAATCTAACCCACTCCAATCTACTGCACTCTAATTTACCCCAATAAAATCTACCCCACTCCAACAACAGCAGTCTACCCAAACTACCCCACTCCAACCTACCTCAATCCACCACATTCCAATCTACCCCAGCCCACTACCAATCCATCTCAATCTACTCTACTCCATTTTGCCCCAATCTACCCCACCCCAGTCTACCCCACTCTACATTTCTCCAATCTACTGCAGTCCATGCTACCCCACTCCAATCTACCCCAATCAAATTATTAAAGTCTACCCAAACTACCCCAATCCAATCAACCCCAATCTACCCCACCCAGCCTCCTCCAATCTACCCCACTCCAATCTAACCCACCCATTCTATTCCAATCTACCCAACCCCAATTTGCCCAACCCTAATCTACCCCACACTACTTTACTCCACCCCAATCTACCCCAGTCTACCACATCCAACCTCCCTCAATTGACCCCATTTCAATCTACCACACTCTAGTCTACCCAATTTGTCCCACTCCAATTTACCCCAAACTACCCCACTCCAATCTACCCCATTACAACCTACACCAATCTACCCTACTCCAATCTACCCCACTCCAATTTATCCCAATCTACCCCCTTGAATCGTCCCCAGTCGACACCACTTCAATCTACTCCAACCTAGCCCATTACAACCGCTTCAGTATACCCAACCTACCCCACTTCAGTCTCAGTTTACCCCACTCGAATCTACCTCAATCTGCCCCAATGTACCTCACTCCAATGTACCCCGCTTTAATTTACCCCAATCTGCCTTAATCTATTACACCCCAATTTACCACACCCCAATCTACCTCACCCAACCTGCCCCAATCTACCCCACCTATTCAAACCAAATACAATTTACACGAACCCACCCCTGTCCAATCCACCACACTCCAATCTAACACTCTTTACCTCACTCCAATCTACTCCACAGCAATCTACCCCAGTCCAATCTACCCCAAAATTCACCACTTCAATGTATCCCAATCTACTCCACTCCAAAATACCTCAATCTACCCCACTTCGATCACCTACCATCTACCCCACTCCAATCTGCACCTTTCAAATCTACCTCGACCTACCCCACTCCAATCTAATTCAATCAAATATACCCCACCCAATCTACCCCAATCAAATTATTAAAGTCTACCCAAACTACCCCAATCCAATGTACTCCAACCTGCATTCTGATCTGTCCCACCCCAATCTACCTCACTCCAATCTTCACCACTCCAAACTACTTCACCCAATCCCAATCTACCACACTCCAATATACCCCACCCCAATCTATCTCAATCTACCTTCCCCACCCCACTTCACTTACTTTTAGCAATGCTGAACAGCAGCCACACAACATTGCTAAAACGCTTTGTCGAAGCCAAAATCTCTTGCATAGGCAAGAGCTATTGGCTTTGCCAATGCTTGTTTACTGCAAGTGACTGCTTGGGAGGGATGGAGCTCTGTTTGGCAAATTCCCAAAATGGAGACTGTTAGACTGACGAAACCAGGCTGATGAAACTTTGTGGAAAAAATATACTGGACCTGGGTTTGGAACCCGGTTCTGGTATTCATAAAAAAAGTAAAAACTTCTTACAATTTCTAAAATGATAGGAACTGTAATAGTTGATTTTTTAAAAATGTTTTTTGTGGTCCTTCTTCTATGGCTACTGCGATCCAGTCAAATACGTTATTTTACTGTTTTTGTGTTGCAGACGGAGTTACGGGCTATCCAGAGGACTTTGCTCTCTCCTTGGTTGATTTGTGCATCAGAGAGGGTGTGCTCCAGGCCAACTCTACTGGAGTCTTTATGGCAGGACCACAGGAAAAAATGACTCACCCTGTTAGTCCCAATAAGCAGCCCCATGCCACCGATCTGCCTCCGTCACTGCATATGAGTTCAGTTCTACGGGGTCCACAGGGTGTGAGACCCCAAAATGTATAGTGATTGATGGAAAGTAGTCCAGGTGCTCGTTGGCCAATCAGGTGGGTGGTCAGCATAGGTTATTCATCGGCTGGCTGTCCTGGATCGCCCGTAAATGAACCCAATTTTGTCTTGCCTACATATGCAGTAACAAAACTGCAGTCAAGCTCTCTCCAACAAAAATCAGGGCAACATGGGGGTGCAGGAGTGTGGCTATGGTACATCGGCACAAAGGTGGTAGTGGCTTTGAGGAAGAAGCAAGGGCCTCCCATCATAGGTTGGAAATCGGGGGTGGGTAAAGAAGAGAGTGTAAAAAAACAAAGGTAGGCAAAGGAGATAACTCCCTTCATCCTCTGCCTAGCTATTAAAAAGGAAAAACATTGGAGGTGGAGGGCGATGAGTGGTTAAAAAGGAAAAACATTGGAGGTGGAGGGCGATGAGTGGTTAAAAAGGATTAAATAACAAAAACCCACAGAGGTGGTAGGAAGGTTTGAATGTAGAGCAGAGTTCTTCAATCTGTGGGGCGCGCCCCCCTGGGGGGACCCGACACCATCCCAGGGGGGGCGCGCACTGCACTGTAGAATCTTATCTTTGTTAGTCTTGCCCTGTGCTAAAACCGCAAGTCGTGACCCATTTCAAATGGTTTTTTTTAATAGGAGAACTCCGGAGCAGCAGCAGCTAATCAGCATGTAAGGAAAGTCACCACTGACGTTCCACCAATGATGGGACAGCAGAGGAGATTGCAGGAAGTGCAGCGAAATTCGCGTGCATAAAGTTCCTGCATTCAACTGCTTGTATGCATAGTTCCCTGAAGACCGTGGGTAGTTTTTTTTTAGATGAGCTAGTCTCTTGATTAATCTTTGTGAAAGGGCATACATCCACATATATTTTAATCTAAAGTTTGGCTTTGCACGTACTAAACCCTACTGTCGCCTGGTGTGACCTGTGTCGCCTATGAGGCTTCTGCACTGCTGGCCCCCTTTCACCGGACTTACGGCAGACAGCAGCGCCGAACCCCCTCCCTGAAAACCGATCCTCAATTTGGAGGTGCCCGTGGTATGCGGGACCGAGGAAAATGTGTGCTTATTACGATGGCGATTTCCATTGCAGCGCCCACAGTTCACTTGCTGGCTTCTAGTGAGTTTTGTTCATTTTAAATGGTAAGCTACGCCTACTCCGCATGGATGTAAATGCAACTCTTAAGTACAACTACAACCACAAAATAAGTGTTATTTGTGATGAAAAGATGCTGCCCGCCTTAGCGATGTAAAAAAGCGCTACGTCATCTAGCTGCTTGAATTTCAATGTGTGCACTGCACACTGATCTAGAGGTCACATGCTCTACAAATCTAGTGCAAAATAAGCCCCGAGTCAAAAGCTGGTGGTCTGGCCCGGTTATCTGGTAATGTAGATGCTTTCTTCACGCACACAATACCAGATGCCACAAGCATGCCAGGTTAGTTGGTAGCTTCAACAGAGAGGCCAAGCATCGAAAGGTCCAGCACCCACCTGAGAAGGTTGAATGTGTACTTATACGATGGTGTCCATAGTCCCGTGTGGTGCACATCCTGCTTTCACACACCACCCTTTCGCCTTCGTATACTACCTACACAGCCTCGTGTACCTTGCACAGCACTGCCTTCAAAGCCCCGTGCACCTTTATACCCTGCTTGCATAAACCTGTACGCCATCAGACCCTGCCTGCACAGCCCGTCGAACCTTCATACCATGCCTGCACAGAAACAGCCTTGTGCACTTTCCTACAGTCAGAGCCCCTCCCACCTTCATACTCTACCAGTCTGCACGGCACTATCCAGCCTCATACACTGCACAGCCCTGTAGACCTCCATACACTGTCTGCACTACACCGTGCAGGCATGCACCCTCCCTGGCATCGCCTGCACGGCCCCATACGCTTTCCGTATCCTCTCTGCTGGAGCCATGCACAGCTGTGCCTGTTCATAGGCCTGTCTACACATCCATAGCACAATCCCGGGCCCTGTCTGCACAGACACAGCACACTCCCAGGGGCGGGCCCTTTCTGCACAGACACACCACACTCCCGGAGCTGGGCCCTGCCTGCACAGACACAGCACTCCTACGGTAGGCATCATAGTAGAATCTTCAACCGTATGCATATTTAAAAATAAGCAATAAAAATAAGATCCATAAATATTGGTGCCACAGACTAACATGGTGTACGAGTCTTGAAACAAATCAAACTGATGCTTCTGCATAGGGCAAGTAAGGTTCGTCATATTCTGCGATTCTCTGTTGTCAGTGGACCTTTCCTGTTGTTGAGGTATGTTGTCTGTATTGATTTTAAACGTGTTTGTGTTTCCCCACCTAAGACTGCATTCTGAAACTGCATTTACCTTCCTCGCTGTGAACGAGTATTGGTATTCTAAGAGGAGGCCAGGCTATCACTTAACTTTTAGTACATATCACCCACAATAGCAGCGGATAGCACAATCCATTTTTTTTCTAACCACTGCAGCACGCTTGGCAGAGCCTTTTCCCCTTCTCCTTCCAAGCTTTCCTAGAAAGTGTAGGAGAGTCTGTGCGTCAACCTTTCCACGAGAGGGTAGCATCAGGTCCCTGGTTTTTACCTTCCACCCTCCATTCTAAAGTCCACCTCTCCTTCTTTCACAGTCTTCACTTCTATATTAGTCATACTGTCCAGACTAGTCAAGCTTCGAGTAATTTTCCTTTCCTGTTTTCTTCTTCCTCTCCCCTTCCTTGTTTTCACCATCTCTAATGTGATTGATCCTGTGCTAGCACTGACCAGAGTGGTTGAAAAGCCAGGAAGCCCCAGGAGTTTCCCTTCTGAGTGTCTGATGGCAGTCAGGGCTAGCAAGGCTCTCCATTTTGGATTTCAGCTGATGTTTGATGCATAATCATTTTTCACAAGTATCCCTGTCCTGCATTTAACCACTGCTGGCCCCCAACTTTACCCGCTCCCCTGCTTCTGTCTCAGCCGGTGGCCTCCTTCCCTCCTCTAGCACCTTCTGGTTTGCTTGAAAATGCACCATATACCAGATTCCAGAAATTTCTGTCAGGTGGTGGGGGGGCCCGACATCTAAAAAAATTCAGATGGGGGGGCTCAACCTACAAAAGTTTGAAGACCTCTGATGTAGAGGATACAGGGGGATACTCCCTGAATAAAAAAGAGAAAGATGTTAAGAACAGTCGGGGCAAAGGGGTAAAGATAACTAAATGTGAATAACAAACTGTTTCTGAATTTTCGCCAACAATTAAATTCACCAAGCAGGTTTTGTCAACCCGGTGAATATCTTTAATGGTGAAAAAGTTGTGGAAACCCGTTCAATGAAAACAGTTAATCAAAACCGATCTCTTCAAGTTGATTTTACCTAATTTACAGATACAACCGTTGGGCATGATGTTGAAACTGTGAGATGTGGAAAAGATTTGGAGCTGCATCGAGGGTTCAGGCTGTCTGTAGGCTTGCTGTTTGTTTAGTTAGTGGATAAGTTACGGGTGCCTTTTTGGAAAAAAGCAGTTGGCTCGGAGTTGAAATAAAGCTACACTTGAGTGTTAAACACATGTGGGTGGGTGCTCAATAGATGAGTTTATTAGAACTTAACACTGCTATAATTTGAAGGTTCAGTTCTGTACTTTGGAATTCTCCAATGTTACTGCCGATTTTCTAGAGTCTGGACGCTGAAGTGTAGAGTATAACTGAGCTTTGCATACCCCCAGGTAGTATGAGAGTTATGCTATGGTACATTATGTTACATTATACTACACTGTTTTTGAATGCCACAGGTCTGCCTATTACTTGGCTGCTTAGCATTTCCCTTGCAAATAGAGGTTTCTGTGACTGTGTGTTTACCTATGGAGGGTCATCAGTGGGGTTTTTGGTGGACAGACCATACCCAATATAATCAGAGTGATGTGGTGGATTTTGAGTTTTCCCTGCAACTGCATTCCAAGGGGGGCAGTGGAATCTGCGAGGTTGTTTATGGTGGTCCCTGTGTAGGGTATTGCAGTGGGGGCGCAGGTCATTGATCCTTCAATAACGTTGTGATTTATGGTGTGCAGCTGTATTTTCCTAGGTTTTAATAGAATGATTGTGAGTGGTTGTGTGTGGAGGGCGCAGGGCTGATTGTATTGCTTACAGTGTTTACGATGAGTCTTACGTCAGGCTGGTGATTTGTGTAATACTAGAGTAAGGGTTTTAGTGTGTTTAGATATCTCAAGGTAGGGCAGCCTCTCTGTAGTGATTTGCTCAAGCAAGCACTGTGTAATCTAACTCGCCCGTGTCTCCTGTTGTCTTTGCTCATTGTGCTCGTGTCTCTACCTTTCTATCCTGGTGGTCCGTTCTCAGGAAGATCTTGGTTTCCTAACATGGTCTAGGTATTTTTAATAATGCGAATGTGGGTGTATGCAATAGAGGTTTTCATTGTGGGCTTGATCACAACCTCAGATTAGCCTGGGTGTGAGTGGTGTGGTGGTAGGATAAAGGTTGTCCCTAAAGTGGTGTTTCATAGGGAGAGGACAGATTTTAGAACTGCCCAACCATTCCAGAGTATGTCAGTTATGCCTGTTGATTGCTCTGCATAGATTGAGGATTTCTTTCTTATGACCCTCCTCTTCAGCTGTACGAACTATGTGTTATTATGTAGGGGCCCACCTATAGGAGCTATGTAATAGATGGATGGAAGGATGTAAAGTGAGAGGCAAGCATAAGAAACAGGCATATAGATCGAGGAGGCAGATAATCAGACAGGCAGGTATGCACCTGTCCATGGATAGATCAACGGAGCAAGGCTTTGCTCTTCAGTCTGTAATGGAGACTAGCTATGCTATCTAAGTCTTGTGAGGGGTACCTTTTCCAGTGACAAGTTAGAGATAGCGCTGCTGTCTGCAATGAGCAAGAGGTTGCTCTACCAAAGGTACAGGGTAGCAAGGGAGGAGTAGCTGCGATTACCTTGGCAAATGAAAGGTAGGTCTGCGGTCTGTGACAGATGAAATAGCTCTGCTGATGACGGCTGATTAGCCAGAAACCAGTCCCAGGATGCTGGTTTCCGGTCCAGGGAAGACAGGACATGGCAGTTCGGGCTGGACTGTTCCCTTGAGGTACAGGGTCAGAATGATTTGCATATGCCCACGTCTGAACTGGGGTGGTAGAGGGAGCTAAAGAATGATAAGGATTGACCCCAAATCAGTTGACTGGGGGTGAGTGTTTGATTTGCTCCAACCCTCCGTAGACAGGTGACAGTATAACCCCAGTCCTGATGAGTAAATTCTCAGACTTCTGCCCACAGGACAGGCAGGCCTTGTACTTCACGTAACCAATCAATACACTTATTTGCAGGCAAAGGAAAATCTTCCTCTTACATCCCACTAATGAAACAAAGTGGGCCACATCCAGTGGAACAGAGCCTGGGAGAAGTGCATGGGATGCCTTTTAAAGTTGACCCTTGTGTATTCTGGTGCTTCATTTAGATGTCATTGTTTATGGAAGGAGGGAGTCAGGCAGAGGCAGAAGCACAATGTAGGTCAACGAGTGAAGTGTGCAGAAATGCAGATTATGGGCGTATGCGAATGGATGTTTTCCACCACGTCCCGCTCTTGCAGGTCACAGGCATTTCAAACAGACAGGGACTGCTGTTAGTTCTTGCTACCCTGTCAGGCAGCAATGATGTGACAGGCCTGCCCGGGGACGAGAAAGAAAGTTGTGTATCCATAGTAACTTGGAGAGTCAGCAAGCATGGAGGTGTAGGTGTTCCTGACTGGTCAGGTGTCTTGAGTGTCTGCCATATGCCTGCATGAGTGGCCATTGGCCGATAAAATAGAACACAGTTCACATGCTCACCTCCCAACACAAGAGGATGCAGTCCTATGTGGTTCTCGTTTGTTAAGGCCCTCCATAGTGCCCAACAGGCTACAGGGGCATTGATGAACTGACTTTTAAAGCACAACGCATGGCCTATTTCAAGGGCCCTTTCTAGGATAGGGAGGGGCATATTTATCAAATAATAACGCATCACAGCAAGCCCCCTTTCTGTGCTGTGTCAGTAGGAAGGGGCAGGAATGCACCTTTTGGAAAATTATACAGCGCATTCCTGTAATTTCTTAGCGCTGGTGCACAATTGCTACCTAGCGCCAACATAAGCACCCTTGCATCAGGGAGGAAGGAAACCACATCAGTACAGTAGCACAACATGCTACAGGAGTTCAAAAGTACATTTTTTAAACAGGCTCTCTCTGATGCTGACCAACCACATTCAAGCGCTTGAATTTGCAGGCATGCTTAACTGATCGTAGGCCCCCGTTGAGGCCAGTGTGACAACTTATCAAGTCTTGTGAAGTGCATTGGTTTGATGTCTGGAAAAAACTGTTCCATGCAGTGCATACTTCATATCTATATTTTTTTATTGTGCTTTCTCTAGTCGTTAAACTAAAAAAAAATACAAAACGTGTTCATTATTTACAAATAGAATCTACAGACCACTGATAAACAATCCATAATGTATGCATAAAAGAAAAATAGATTAAAAACAATTTAAAATGCTCACGACTTATCAGTTTTCAACATATCACGCATTCCTTGTTGGTTCATTCTACACAAATGGGATCACTATATAGCATGGTGTATTTTCAGTCCCTTATACATACAATTTCTAGGACCTGCAACCGGTAAATGATATCATTTGATAAGAAATATGTAAACCGTGAGCCGTGAAAATAGAAAATGGACATCATATTAAATACACATTTTATTGTCGTTGGACAGGATCTATCTCTGCTACTCTGATTTGGTCGCGGATTGGTGCGTGTTCCCACAATGACTTGAACCGGAAGTTGATTGAATTAAAAGCACATTAAAATTTACAAATGCTTTGGTCACTTGCTCCTGTTGACATACATCACTTTGATATTCCCCGATACCTAGGGGTTTATAGGTGTCCATTGGAATTCCAAGTACCATCTGATCCAATGTTTCTGAAACTTCTGAAGATAGATATCTACTTCCTCCAGCTTTCAAGATCTAAGCAGAAATATCTTTCTTTTGCTCACCTTAGAATAACTAAGTTCATTTCATCACCATTGCAGCAGCATCACATTTTTCCTAGGATATTACATTAGCAAATTGTCATGAGTCAGATGTTAATCCAAAACAATGATAGATGAAAAAAGGATTCTGCTCATTTCCTTTTATGTATTTAATCCAAGGTGTTTTTTGATAAAGGTTGAAATCAGAATCTGTGGTCGCATCTGGTACTCAACTAGAACATCATGAGGGGTGTTGATTTGGTCTCCTTGGAGTCGGTCAAGCAGTGTCACGCATACAACCGCAGCTGGAGAAAAAATAACAAGTATTATATAACACGTCTCAATTCAGTTTTAGTTGTGTTTAGATTTGAAAACCTGTTATATGATTTAAGAACAGAACATAAAATCAACTACTTAATTGGAACAAAATAACAAACATTTTAAAGTAGGGACTGTGGAAGAAAAACTCCAGCTTGCAGGAAAATCATCAATGAACATGTAATTCTTTGAAAAAGAAAGTGTCCGTAATTAAAAATAGCATGATTTACCACAGCTATTGCTTGTCAAATTGAAATAATAAAAGATTCTGATAAGCATTATGGTTATTTGCTTCCAAAGACTTAATTACAGCAACGCATAGGGAATTATATCCACTGTGCTACATTAAGCGTAAAGCGTGTTATATTAGCTATGTGTTTATTTGAACTGTAATACATTCCACTGTAGAAAAGGTACGACCTAGGTGGGTTAACTTTTTTAAAAAGTTGCAGATATTTTCCGGGTAATTACTTATGAACCATTCTTTACGCTACAAGTTTGCAAGTGAATTTGTCTAGTTGATTTGAAAAACGTCAAAAGCTCTCTTTTTAAAACACTGATAAAAGACTGCTTTTGAAAAGAAAACCACAAAAATGTCCCAAATGGGACAGAAAAAAATGGCTGAATAACCTTGCGAATGACTGGTAAAGGATACCCAAGAAGACACAGTCCTACCAATTGGTGCTTCTGTGAGACTGCTGAGGGGTGCGGTGATCGGTGATGCACTGCAAACTCGGGGGCAGATTTACAAGCCCCTTGCACCACTGGTGCATCACTTTTTGTGACGCACCAGCTGCAAATTTTAGTGCCCCATATTTAAAAGGACAGGAAAAGCCACCCAGCATGACTTTTCCTATCCTTGTAAATATGGCCCCTTTACACGCAGCACTTTGAGTGAAAGGGGAGTTCCACGGGTGTTGCTGTGGGTGTTCCCACGCAAAATTTTGTCTTCAAATTTTCTTTTTACCTATAGGAATTAGGTACACTTTGTATTTTCACAGCAGTGTTTTTGGGGAGCTTCATAGATATATGATATGATGGTAATTAGTACTAAAAGATTATGTATATTGGGCGCAAAACTGATCAAATGAAATGCGTGTTCTGGATCAGATCTGGAGTATTCCGTACCCTAAAATTCTGAAGTACAAAAAAGACTTCAGGGCTGGATTGTCATTTTCGGCCAGAATGTTAAGGTTTCTAGGTGGTTCTCGCCACTTTAAGATGGTGGATCAATCCGTTATCAAATGATTTGTGGTTTATATGTTTTAGACAAGACCAGAGGGTATTCTGGGCAGATGCAGGAGAATTATGACAGCATTTTGTGTGAAGACTCTTAGGGCCTGGCATCAAAATACTTGTACAGCTGAACCATGGATAATATCCTCAACTTTTTTAGGCACTGACTTTGAAGTAAGAATTTTTTTGGGAGTTGGCCCACATTGGGGAAGCACACCTATTTGTGCACACATCTTCAGTCGACACGGACGCTACACAAGTGAGGGGGGTAACAAGTAGCTTTAGGAATAGGTGGATATAAGGTACCCAACTAGTATGGTTCACACACCTAATGTCATGTGATTACAGGGAAAAGGAAGATGTAATCAAAATAATGACACTATAGGTAAGTAGTCAGGCTATTTCTGTAGTGATTCACATAATGGAGGTTTTCCTTTATGGTATTTTTATGTAAGTTACCATATACTATATACATAAACAAATGAATACAATGGTGTGGCCCGTATCTTTTGAGTGCATATCAAATAAAATGCATATATGACCTATTATGTACATTAACATAAAACTGGCTGGAAGTTCCAACATAGAATGTATAAAGGCACTCACTGTGTTTACTAATGCGTATATAAAATATATACATATAAAGTGCATGTTTTGTTTGTGAGCTTATGGCATTGTTATTATTGATTTTATCCCACACTTTAGGATGTTTTTTCTTCTTTATTCAAGAGTCCCGGTGTGTGCCAAGAAAGGACTTCTGCTTTGTGAACTGGCACTGGGAGAATCTGAAAGTCCCATTTATCCAAGGGTGACAAACGAAGATTACAATGGCTGTAAATCAACATGGGATTGTATTTAAGTACACAGCTGGTCCTTGCTGTACATAGTTGTAAGTATGTCAAGGTTGCATTGGGTCTGAACGTCTGGTTAAATAAGCCTACTCATACGTACTTACATCACATTTGGTGGATTCATAAAATAAGGCCGGAGAGAAGATTGAGTTGCCAGACTATGAGAGTCGTATTAATAGTACTCACTCCAGATGAAGAAAGAATCCCACACTGTAGATCATACATGCCTCCCTACCTACTCTGACAGAAATATATTAGCTGGTAGTCTCTCAATCGATGAACAAAGATCAGGCTAGGTTTGTTCCTGGGGGATACTTTGGCCCAGATTCCAAGTGATGTAAACCTGGTGCAAAGTGTTGTATTTGGAAGTTCTTTCTAGCACAAAAGAAGGTTAATGTCAACTGTGTACTGCTTTAGGGGTTCGGATTAACTATGAATAATCAATACTCTATACTTGGTGTGTGTAACTTATGAGATTCGTGCATTTCCAACAGCGGTCTCCATGGCAGGAGCATTTTGTTACTGAGAGTTGTGCCAGATTCTGTGAGCTGAACAGAACATGTGGCATTCTAGCTTGGAGAGATTGATTGGTGATGTGATGTGTTCTCCCGCGTCTCTAAAGGGAAAGGTCATCTTCTTGAAAATGATAAGATTGCTACATGTTTTTCAATGCAGCTAATGTCAATTAGAGATTAATTCTTTAATCCTAGGATGAAACTGGGATCCATAATTTGAGAGATCACTTTGAGTACCTGCATTGACACTAATGTAGGCACAAACCCATTCTGGATACTTATAATAGTGGACAAGCATAACACGCGCAGCACAACTGGGTTTGTCCCAAAGGAAATTATAGACATCCTAAAGAAGCATGTCCCCCCATGACTCATGGGGAACAAAGCGCATAAGCTTGCAAGCAATAGCATATCATAAAAAGATATAGAAATATTTACATATAGAGCTAGAACCATTGTAACTAATTCTTGGTTTGGGAGCGCAGGCGTTTATTGACCGGAACTACTCTGACAGGCGCAAGTGCTACATCAGAACATAACATGGAAATACAAAGGCAACACCTCGGTAATGAACAAGTAAGAAACTGAACTAGATGGAAGAATCAGGAGGAATTAAATTCAGGGAATAACACAAAAGGGAGACCAAGCGGAAGAGCGAAGGGAGCGGGGACAGGGAAAAAAGCCAGGACACCGACAGGAGCTCAAAAGAGAAAGTATGGAGCCTACTAGGCACAGCACAGGATTCAGGGAAGCCGGGCCGAAGATGGCTGAAATGCCAGAAACCGGTCCCCGGTAGCTTGTTTCCTTCCCAGTATAAGAATTGGCTTGGTAGTTTGGTTTGCCCTATTCCCATCATGCACTGGGACAGGAACAGACTAATTTGCATGTAGCCAGGTTCTGAGCTGGGATGGTGCAGTGAGCTAAAAAACGGTGATGGATCAAGCCCTGATCTTTGGACTGGGTAAGAGTGGTCTGCTTAATTCAGACACTCTGTTCATCACCACCCCTTTTCTGAATCATTTTGTCCACCATAAGCGTGGAAGGGTATACTCAGACATGAGTCCCTTGCTCACTGCACCATCAGGATTCAGGCAAGCCGGGCCGAAGACGGCTGAAATGCCAGAAACCGGTCCCCGGTAGCTTGTTTCCTTCCCAGTATAAGAATTGGCTTGGTAGTTTGGTTTGCCCTGTTCCCATCATGCACTGGGACAGGAACAGACTAATTTGCATGTAGCCAGGTTCTGAGCTGGGATGGTGCAGTGAGCTAAAAAACGGTGATGGATCAAGCCCTGATCTTTGGACTGGGTAAGAGTGGTCTGCTTAATTCAGACACTCTGTTCATCACCACCCCCTTTTTTGAATCATTTTGTCCACCATAAGCGTGGAAGGGTATACTCAGATGTGAGTCCCTTGCTCATTGCACCATCAGGATTCAGGCAAGCCGGGCCGAAGACGGCTGAAATGCCAGAAACCGGTCCCCGGTAGCTTGTTTCCTTCCTAGTATAAGAATTGGCTTGGTAGTTTGGTTTGCCCTGTTCCCATCATGCACTGGGACAGGAACAGACTAATTTGCATGTAGCCAGGTTCTGAGCTGGGATGGTGCAGTGAGCTAAAAAACGGTGATGGATCAAGCCCTGATCTTTGGACTGGGTAAGAGTGGTCTGCTTAATTCAGACACTCTGTTCATCACCACCCCCTTTTTTGAATTACTAGGCACAGCTAGCATAAACTTTACAACTAGGGGCTAGAGTTATGCTCAGGAAGGAACAGCAGACCAAAAGATACTCCTAAAGAAAAACAAAGGAACAGCACAAGGGTCAGGTAGTTGTGTTTTAATATTAGAAAGGCAGCTTTCTGTCTTGGAGCTTCATCAAGCCAAAAACAATGAGAAGCCACTCCAAATGTCGAAGGCCTGCCCTCACAACACATTGTAAAGGCAGCAACAGCCAAGAAGTGCTGCAAAATTGAACACAGCATTTGCCAGGCAGGATATGAAGCACGTCTTCCTACAGCTGGTTTAATGAAGGATCAGAACTGGTGTCACAAAGGGTTTCAAGGAACTGCTTGAATAGAGGATTAATCCCACCATCAGACTCAGTGCCTAATTTGTAAGTAAGTGCCAGGGCCCAAGGTACTGCTCAGGAGGCCACTGCAGCTTGTAATATCAAATGGGCCTGCCACTGCGGCCACATGCTAGAATAAACCCTCTCTGCTAAATATCACACTACTATAAATGTGGCAGGTTGGGCAATTTAAGGCAATCTAAAACATCAAGAATTGTCTGGACGTGCTACATTTTATTTTTTACAAATATGTATTCAATTATTGAAATAGACAGACCGTGCCACCATGTGGTGTACTATCATAAGTAAGTGACAAATTTACCGATTAAGTGGTGGTGTCGAGCACCAGCACACGCCAGCCCAAATTAAGGACTGATAGACTAGTACAATGGATCAGCACTGGTTTTCAAACATGAATTTAATGCTTTTAACACAGGTTCTACATACAAGTACCCATCGCAAGTCAACTGGACTATTAGTTAGAAGCGGGAGCTCCCTCATTTAGGCCTGGGCGTAACTGGGACTGGTTCTAGCCAGGAAGACATTTGAAATACAGATTTCACAGTATGTTACAACTTCGACGATGTGGTTCCTGCTTGCATATTACAGCACCAACAAGACTGGAGGAGAACGGTTCTAGTACTGTAGTTACTAGTCATTCAAGGCGATACATTTTGGGAGCTGTAGTTTCAGGGTGCCTGGTTTCCTACTCTGTATGGTCTAATTTTAGGGGTCTCCTAGTACACCTGAACAGTGGATTTATGAGTGGTGTAGCTTATTGATGAGTGATGTGCAGCATCACAACACTGTGTACACGTTCTGGTTCTATTTGACTTGAAAAGGATATTGTGTGTAATTACGTGATTTTGTCTTGTGAATGCCAAGTAGCAGAGATAAAGGGGTTCAGAGAAAACATTTCCTCCATGCCGGAGTCCAGTAATGCCAAATCACAGAAAATCACAGACACTGCTGTCACCCACAAGACAGATCGGTAAACAAGAAGCTTCATGGCCTGTTGCAAATCTTAAGTTACCCTATGAGGTTGGCATCATCAAGGCTTTCTATATATTGCATAACACCTTGAACATGAAATCTTGTGGTATAGTGAGATGAGCGGATACTACGAAATAGCATGATCGAACCCAAAGAGAAGATGGAAAACAAGCAATGGAAATGCAATGGGTCTCACATTTGTTTAAGTTAGAGCTATTGGCATTACAAATGGCAATGTCTTTTACCTATGTTTTATGAAGTGTATGTATGTGGGGTGTTGTAATAATCCAAGAAACTGGTTAAATTCCAAGTAGCTTTATTCAGCAGCACAGCATCATATAGACAGGTTCAAGTCCAAGTACAACTGACATTCAGATGCAGAATGCATCACTAGGAAAGTTCCTAGAACCAGAACACCATGAGGAAAGGCTCATGCCATTAAAGGGGAAGTAATATAAAGAAAGATATACAGTGCAGGATGTAACAGGTGTAGTGCAATTGTGTGGGTTGGATAGGATTAGTTAGTTGTGTAATTGTGTGGGGCGGAGTGCATTTGGCTAGTGGAATTATGGGGCATGGTGTGCTGTAGAATTATGTGGATAGTAAATATGTGGTATTGAGTGTAATGGAATTATGTGGAGTTGGATTGTGTGTGACGGAGTGTTATTATGTGGAATTGTATTTTGTGCTGTGGATAGTTTTGCAGTGCAGTTTAGTTATGTGGTGTGCTGTTGAATTTTGTGGTGTTATGTGGTTATAAACAAAGTCCGTGGCAAGCCACACAATAGCAGCAGCACCTAGGGGGCAGGTGTTAAGAGTTATAACCAATAGATCTCAGCAATTGCAAGAACTATTGGTTTTGCCAAAGGCAATGCATTTTAGCCATCTTATGGTAGGATCCTATGCCACAAATGCGACTATCACTCAGTAGAGAAACCAAGGACTAGATGTGCATGAGTTTATGTCCTACTGACAGACACAGTGAGAAACTCATTCTGTCTTCAGCACTGACTTCATAGCGATTAACTGTGTGTCGCCATAAACCCCACATGCAACCTGAACCCAGGCAGCTGGAGGCAACTCAGTTCAAAGTATGAACTATACAAGAGTCACTCATATGTTGCATGACGCATGAGAGATAGATTGAGCAATGAACGAGTGAAGCGGTGTATATTAAAAATGGCGATAAAGCCTGCTTTCTATCTGCTTTGGGAGAATTCCTCCCTTGGGACTTAAGGGGTTAATAAAGAGCAATGCTTAAGTCATTTTCTGATATAATACTTTTTGAACTGAAAAACAGGGAGAGTGGGTGGTGGTTTCCAGCATGTGGCAAATAGAGATCCTTGGAAAGTTGGCGAAATAAAATAGAATCAAACATATGCTATTTGGAAATAAGAAACGGTCAGTTTCAAAAGCATAACCAAACTCCAAATCTTCAGCATTCATTCATTTGGGGGTGATTAGCAATAGTGCGGATGTCTACAGTACTTCAACCTGTAACTCCTGGGATGTCCTAGGTTAATGCATGTCTCTGCCTTGCTGCGGTTTGACTGGAGTCCTGACCTGGAAGCAAAATATCTCATGCAACATTCTTGATCAGACTGGAATTTATTTTTTCACCCATAGTAAATACATATTTCTGTAGATGTCCCTGCTAATGGGCTTGCCTCGTGTTTCTGACACTGCAATGGCAGCTTCCCTGTGGCATGCTCTTGTTCATGGCTATGATTTACAGTGGCAGTGTTTGAAATCCCAGCAGCTGTCTTACTAGGCCAGTATCAAAAGAGATCAGAATTGCTTTCTGCATCATTCTTATGCTCTGCCCTTTGACCTCTCAGAAGTACCACTGGCCTTATACTTTAATGCTCTTAGATTCCTGTATTGAGGCACCAGAACTCGAATAAGTCACCTTCCCAGGGTGAATTAAAAGATCTTTTAACGTGCCAGACGCAGCGATTCCTAAATCACACATTTTTCCTCTCTTTTAGTCGTGCGCCTCAATCTGTATTTAATGGCCATGGAGAATGACATTATATGGTTATGTTAGAATTACTGGCGTCGAGCAGCGTATGCTGCTTTCTATGTGTGTGGAAGATTTTAGTCGAGTGTGACAAACGGGAGAGCAGGCTGTGATAAAATGATTCTTTCATAGTTAGCAAGCAGTCTGCTAAACAGGTCACTGTTATTAAGTCTTCTCGGTAACGTCTGTCTTTTGGCTGTATGCAAAACTGTTTTATTTTTTTAAACAAATTTCGACCTAGACAGTTTTTGCAAGCATGCTTATGATCTAACATTGTATATACAGACATATCAGGCATAATTAAATTGAAAGCTTGGCAGCTATGTTTTGTCTTAGCTTAAAATCACTCTACTGCTCATTTTAGGATTTAAAATGCACTGCTCGGGGATCCCGAGATTATTTGAAACAAAGCCGTTGAACGCAGGTGGAGGTCAACTAAATTGAAGTGTGATTTAAAGATCACTGTGCTAATGGAAAGGGGCGACCACTCGGTCCCCCCGAATGTATGGACAGGTGCCCCGATCCCCCCGGGAAGCCATTTTGGGCGGGAGGCGTGTCACGGCTGGTATGCCCAAAGCGGCGTAGCCGGGGCGCGCCTTTTCCCGCCCAAGAGGGGTTGTCCTAGACACCTACACCGTCGGCCACGCCCTGTAGGCGGTCGGAGGAGGGTCCACGCCCCCCCGGAGAAGAATCAAAGGAGCAACAATCCAAGGAAGCATCCTCTTGTTCCTGTGCTTGGAAGCTGCACCCCTTCGTTGCAAGTGAGCCCTTGACGGAACAAGAGCCAATTTTGACCCACCCACCAGCCCCTGATGACAGCGATTTGTATTGCAATAAAGTGGTTTGATAATGATATTACCTCCTTTTCAGGTTGTTGCTAATAAAGTTTGGTGTTTTGATATGCAATAAATGGTTGCTCTTTTAGCATGAATTCAGGCGAGTATCGCAGTTGTGTTGGAAAAGTGTATGGTAGAGATAAAAGTTTATACTTGAAATGCCTAGTATTATAGTTTATTTCATTCTCATTAAACAATGTCGTATTTATTTTTGGTCGGCGGTAAGGTCATGATCGGTGAGCAGTAATTGGAAGATCCCTAGAGGTGGGGCGCCACCCATTATGGATGGGAGCGCCCGGGGGGAGGCGGCCATTGGCCCCTCACACGGGGAGGCGGTACCCTTCTAAGGATGGGACCGCCGAAAGGGAAGGCGGTCAAGGCCCCTCCCTGGGGAGGCGGGGCTACGGGTCCCCTCCTTGGAATTTCCCGGGGCCAGGACATCCGCGACGGCGGATGTGGTAAGCAGTGTGGGGTGGGAGGGGGGTCTACGCTACCTTCTAGACACCTCACACGAGTCCTCGGACGACCACCAAGATGGCGTCGAGTAAATATGGGCCCCCGTTAAGACAAGGGAAATTGGAAGTTGGCACAGAGGTACAGTCCTCTGTGCGCCCGCCCCTCACAAGTAAGGGGGGGGGAGTTCTGGTATTAGGGATCTGACACCGGTTACGACCTTGCCGTTGGCCCGTAATGTTAGGATGTACAATTTGAATGTTGAGAAATGCATTTACAGGATGTTTTAGAATCGGCTAGGAGAACCTTTGTATTAGAGATATGTTAAGGTTAGCCAATAAACATCGTAATATATAAATGAAATTGTACATGATATGAAACTGTTATTTTAATGTTTTAATTTTGTTTCATATTTTAATAAATACGGCCGGGAGGGTAACTCCCTCCCGCCTTCCAAAAGCTCAAGAACTGTATCCGTCTTCCCATTCTTGGGGATTGTGTTGGGAGGGGGTGACGGGTATACGGGCCATATTTAGGCTATTACATCCGTGGGCAGTAGACATTTCTTCAACTAAGCTACTTTATTTGTTTTAATTTAACACTTCATAATATTAATGTTTACTTTAAAGGTTGTGGTTAAAGATGTGTGGAACGAAAAAGAACCTAGGCCTGTATGCATAAGTTGCAGTTGTGCTAATTTCATTAAGTACCCCAAGAAGCGGGATTGACAAGCAAAGTTTGCATTAATTAGCGTCTGCAAAACTGTCGGTGGCTGAAAGACCCACACAAATGCTCTAATGGTTATGGGAAAGAGGAGTATTGTAGCCTCCTTACATATGCCCCGTCTCTCCAATACACCCTATTTAAACAGGCATTGACATAGCCAATAGGTCTCGCCTTTGGGACCTTATAAGTGTTTCGTTATCCAGCACAATATCCTCGGTGTAACAACATCAAGTTTTGCATGGCTAAACACTTATGAGGTCCTAAAGGCGAGACCTATTGGCTATGCCAATGCTTGTTTTGAGTGAGTGGCTCGCGCAGGTATGCCACTGTGAGGTAGAGATGCTGCAAGTGCTTTTACAGGAGCCCCTGTGACATTGTGCCTCTTCAAAATGTATCTTGGGTCTGGTGTAATACTTCTAGTCCCTATTCCCGTCTTATCGCACCCAATGCATCCTTTAATGTCCCATGTACAGCCGGAGTTGACACTCCTATACCCCTGCCCTCCAGTGACACTTTAACCATCACGAGTGGTGGTCATGGTGGTGGAAGTGGTGGTGGTGGACATGGGGGTGGGGACGTGGGGGTGGTGGACGTGGGGGTGGATGTGGTGTACGTGGTGAATGTGGTGGTGTACGTGGTGAACATGGTGGTGGACCTGGTGATGGTGGTGGACCTGGTGATGGTGGTGGACCTGGTGATGGTGGTGGATGTGGTGGTGGATGTGGTGGTGAACATGGTGGTGGTGGATGTGGTGGTGAACCTGGTGATGGTGTTGGATGTGGTGGTGAACGTGGAGGTGGTGGATGCGGTGGTGATGGTGGACGTGGAGGTGGTGATGGTGGACGTGGAGGACGTGGTGGTGGACCTGGTGATGGTGGTGGACCTGGTGATGGTGGTGGATGTGGTGGTGAACGTGGTGGTGGTGGATGTGGTGGTGAACCTGGTGATGGTGGTGGATGTGGTGGTGAACCTGGTGATGGTGGTGGATGTGGTGGTGAACCTGGTGATGGTGGTGGATGTGGTGGTGAACCTGGTGATGGTGTTGGATGTGGTGGTGAACGTGGAGGTGGTGGATGCGGTGGTGATGGTGGACGTGGAGGTGGTGATGGTGGACGTGGTGGTGGGGGCGGACGTGGTGGTGGGGGCGGACGTGGTGGTGGGGGCAGACGTGGTGGTGGGGGCAGACGTGGTGGTGGGGGCAGACGTGGTGGTGGGGGCAGACGTGGTGGTGGGGGCAGACGTGGTGGTGGGGGCAGACGTGGTGGTGGGGGCAGACGTGGTGGTGGGGGCAGACGTGGTGGTGGGGGCAGACGTGGTGGTGGGGGCAGACGTGGTGGTGGGGGCAGACGCGGTGGTGGGGGCAGACGCGGTGGTGGGGGCAGACGCGGTGGTGGGGGCAGACGCGGTGGTGGGGGCAGACGCGGTGGTGGGGGCAGACGTGGTGGTGGGGGCAGACGCGGTGGTGGGGGCGGACGTGGTGGTGGGGGCGGACGTGGTGGTGGGGGCGGACGTGGTGGTGGGGGCGGACGTGGTGGTGGGGGCGGACGTGGTGGTGGGGGCGGACGTGGTGTGAATGTGAATGTGAATGTGAATGTGAATAGGCTTTTATAGAGCGCACTTACACTCCAGGGAGCATCTTGGCGCTAGACATCACTGTCCCGACAGAGAGGAAAAAGGGAAGCTGCTTAGGTAGATCCTAAATATAGATCCTGGTCTATGAGTAAAATGTGGTTTAGATTAACGCTAAGCAGATTGAGTCTTCGATATTGAAGATCCATGTTTTGAGCATGTTACGAAACAATTTTTCGGACTGGATCAGGCGCATTTGTGGTGGGAGCTTGTGGGGGCGGACGTGGTGGTGGGGGCAGACGTGGTGGTGGGGGCAGACGTGGTGGTGGGGGCAGACGTGGTGGTGGGGGCAGACGTGGTGGTGGGGGCAGACGTGGTGGTGGGGGCAGACGTGGTGGTGGGGGCGGACGTGGTGGTGGGGGCGGACGTGGTGGTGGGGGCGGACGTGGTGGTGGGGGCGGACGTGGTGGTGGGGGCGGACGTGGTGGTGGGGGCGGACGTGGTGGTGGGGGCGGACGTGGTGGTGGGGCGGACGTGGTGGTGGGGGCGGACGTGGTGGTGGGGCGGATGTGGTGGTGGGGGCGGACGTGGTGGTGGGGGCGGACGTGGTGGCGGCGGACGTGGTGGCGGCGGACGTGGTGGCGGCGGACGTGGTGGCGGCGGACGTGGTGGCAGCGGACGTGGTGGCGGCGGACGTGGTGGCGGCGGACGTGGTGGTGGCGGACGTGGTGGTGGATCTGGTGGTGGTTGACGTTGAATGTGGTGGTGGACATGGTGGTGGTGGACATTGTGGTGGTGGACATTGTGGTGGTGGTGGACATTGTGGTGGTGGTGGACATTGTGGTGGTGGTGGACATTGTGGTGGTGGTGGACATTGTGGTGGTGGTGGACGTGGTGGTGGTGGACGTGGTGGTGGTGGACGACTATTGGATAGGAGGGTGCTGGCAGAATGCGGAAGGAGAGGAGGATCTCGAAGGGGGCACATGGGAGATCAGAAAGAGGCCGAATATTAGAAACAAGCCACGGCATCGCTTTGGTTAATGTTTGGGAGGTGGGAAGGGTGTTCTGTGCAGAAAGGCATTGCGGCGCTCTAGTAAATAAATAAATAAAACAAGCGCGATAGGCGAAAGTGAAAGCGACCACGTTTGGAGTGTTAAGTGCATGCTGTGCTTAATGAGCCATGAGAGATAGGAAATCCCCGCTCGCACCTACGGACCCTAGGAAGGGCAGAGAGAAGGCGTGACATGCACCCGCCTTTGGCCAATCGCGTGCTTTTAGAAAGCCGCTTGCAAAGGCCAATAGCGGGTGAAGATAACAAAAGCACACGCACAAGCGTGTGTTCCAAAGTTTAAAGCCCTTACTAAATGTTTTGTAGAGCAGCGCTGGCTCAGGCAAGACCTAAAAATGCCCCAATGTGCCCAGTCCTGCTGCTTCAGCTGCACAGTGATGTGCTGCTTCCAGCAGGGCAGTGATCGCTATTCGGCGAGCAGGGATTCCGGTCCAGCCGAGGGCTGCCATGGCAGTGGTTTACACAAGCTGTGTGAGCAGTGCTCTAAACATAGTAAACAGACCACGCAAACTTCACCCATAGCCAGATGAAGCGGAGTCACGCTTGCTGTTAATTAAAAACCCCAAGGCCATGTTTGAAACTTGGCAAATGTTCTGTGTTGCATCGCATTACCTGAGACATGTCCCAAGCAGCCTGATATCTCCGAAGGTCCTGGCTTCCTGTAACAATTACTGTTGGCCGTAAATCCTTATCTTTGTGCACTCGGATATCTGGATCATATGCTAGATGCCCAGCTAATCCAAGGACCAGCAAGATCAGCACCACAGGCACAAAAAGTAGTGTTTTAAAAACAGCAGAGCAAAACAACAAGTAGACAGTAGGGCTTATGAAAAGCACAGCGCTCTTAAAAAAACATAACGTGTGGCCCCTATGTTGGAAGTGAAAGCGCGAAGCATGGTGTGCATTATCTAGAGAGTAACTTGATCCAACAAAAAATAGTAGTCCTCAGAGGAATACTTAAACATTGACAGCGTAGTGAGATAGTACTTGGCTGATGCTCTGCAGCTGCAAAGTGGAATCAGAAAGCAGGAAAAAGAGAAGCAATTGTCCAGTATCAAGCAAGGATTTTTGAAGGACAGTGGCACACACAAATGAAAATCAAGGACAACCAATGGGTGTAATTTTCATTTCACAAACCATCAACAAAAGGTTGCTAAGCAGTAGCACAAGCGCTGTTTTGCTCTACCTAAAAATGACCTGGGAAAGAAATATTAGGACTTGAAGGAAAAGTGAAGTCCAAACCAGTGTTTCCCAGACTGTGGACTGCGAGTCATTTTTAGGTGGGTCGCAAAAGTCCAAACAATAAATAAAGATGCCTTTACATTTTCCATTCATTTTGTGACAGTTGCTGCCCTTGAAAAGCAGAGATCAAGTGGCAGGTTACCTCTTCTGACAAATTTCTACTCATGTTTGTTAACATGGAAATTGGCGTTTACAAACTCCTCTCAGTTTGCAGTCCGAGAAAGTAAGGTAAAGTGAATTATGTGAGCGGTGATACAGGGGAGTGTGAAAGGATGTTTTTTTTGTCAGGTGTCGTGCGGGCAGGAGGTGAGGTCTGGGGGAAATCGGAAATAAAAACATTTTTTTTAAAACTTACCTCGAGTCCAGGTTCCGCATCTTCTCTGCTTCTGCTCTCCTGCCTCCAAAAGAAAACAGGCAGGTAGGCTCCTTCCCCTAAGCCGTGATTGGCCTGAGCACCTGGACACATCTCCCAGCTAGTGTGTGGAGGGGTGGGCTTGCTCTCCATGAGAGAACAGGTAAGTGTGCATGACTGATTTGGGTGGTCCGAGAGGGCCGACCAAACAGTCATTGTGCACTTAGGTGTGGGCAAACCACTCCACCCCAACCCTGCTTGGAGAGCAGAGCAGCCTCGTTCACCGCAAAGCAGCAGGACATGAAACATTAAATGACAATAACTTTAAGTTATATTCATTTTATGTTTCTCACTACTTAAAAGTAGTGGGGCGATGATCCTCCCTCTGCCATAGCGGGGGAGCCGGTCCTGTGGAAGAGATCTGCCGCACAAGAATCCATCTTCAATGTACAAATAGTCACAGTTTATGGGCCACTGACGAAGACCATTGCTGATCTGCATGTTAAGTAGCAAATGCATATTAAGCGTATCCTAAATTGCCCTGGATTAAAAAAAAAGTACATTAATTTGGACTTTGAAGGCCAACAGAGATGATGACATCAGGCAAAAGATGGAATGTGTGCTCCAACCTTATGCGCCAATAAATTAGACGAGTAATATACTTTAGTGTCAGTTCCATGTAAACGTGACAATTGGCTGTTTTACACAAATAAAAATGCAATTACTTTTGGTTAATGGCATAGCTCTGACTATTGTCTGAAAAAAGTCTGGTGCAAAAGACTCTTTGGCTACGATTTCCCTACAGGGATCTGTGGGAATTTTGAGGGAACTATATTTAGAATCTGGGCATGCAGCAAGGATCAAAGTGACAGGAAGGGCATACGAACTAAGACCTAAAGGGAAAGAGAACCGCATTGGAACTGATAATACAGGAGGCATCCTTCTTTTCAATACATTGTAACATAACCAGATAACATCAAACAGTTGCGGCACCATTTTAGGGCGAGGCAAAGCCTTAAAAAGAAATGGGAATTTCAGAAAAGGATTAGATCACGCTTGAATGGAATAGGGTTTTTATTTTAGTTGTAATGTTTACTGTGGTGCCTAGGAAGCATTAGATATATAAGCTCTTTATTTAAAAAAAAAAACTAATAATTAATTGAACTAGTAAAAGGACTACAGGAGAGTGTGCAACGCATGCTCTTCTGGGTTTTCTTCCTTCTTGTCACCACAAATAGCAAATTGACTGCTTCTTAGACCAGCGTTTCCTAAAGTATAGATCAGAACCAGCGTGACAGAACACCATAAATAGAATAGACTGATGAATACATTTAGCATACTTGTAATGATACTCTGTTGTGCTTGGTAGTACCTTGTATTTATAGACAAGGTGTATAAATGGTGAATAGTGAAACATCTGGTGCAAGTAAAATAGTAATTTCATCCCCCTGTTGGAGAAACCCTTCTGTAGACCCCCTGCTACTTGGAAATCTGGCTTTTTAAATATGTTGCATAAATAAGATTGTGGATAGACTGTTTTCCCACAATCCCTGCTGCTTCCTCTTGTGAGATGGATTTCATGACTAAGGGAACTGTGGCTTGTTGTTGCTTTATGAAGGCTGCTATTCTACAGACAAACCAAGCAATTTGGCTCGAAATTGATCTGTACGCGGTCTGCACTCTCTGATGTGATGTATTTATATGACCGTGAGGACCATTACTAAAAGGGAGTCTTCTTAAGTGTTTAGGCACCTGTGTATGGTAATCGTACTGTTTGTTTTGAGACTCACTTTGGCGTCTTGGGGGATGCATGCATACAGACTTTCTAGAGATTTAAGGTGGAAAAGGGCAATAGTGATCATGCTCAATCTACAGATTTGTTGTTGAAAGTTAAAGCACGTGTGAAATTCCACAGTTTACGGAATGCACTGAGATTTTGGGACAGCATTTTAAAGCATGTTGCAGCTGCAGATACTTTTATTTGTTTATTCATGGTGCGTTTAATAGCTCGACATGTTGCCCTCTGACCACTTTAAAGACCTTGGACCACTGCAGCTGGTTAATGATTTCTGTCAGGACTCGTTGGTCAAGGGGACTTCACAGGTGGAAGGGTCAGGTCGCTTCTAGTACGAGGCCTTATCGTAGACCGGCTCCCATGGTTTGGGAACAGTAGGGCTGGAAGCTTGGGAGGGCAGGAAAGGTGGGACTAGCTGCTGCGAACAGTAGAAGTCTTGTGGTTTATCAATGGAAGGAACAGCTTTGGGTTTAAAAAAGCAGGGATGAGTAGTTCTTTTTTGGACAGTAAGCATTGAGGAATCGAGAGGCCGAGGAAATCACGGGCAACAACATGTTGTATTGTTTTTGTCCACCTGCATCTGTATCGCTCACTGGCCTCTTGTCCCCTCAGGTTTGTTTGGTATTCCTTTTGTTTTTGATGTCCTAACGCCTCTTAGGGTTTTGTTGTGGCAAGTTATGTTATGTTAGTAAAACTTATTGAGCACACGAATACCCAGAGGTGTCTTGGCACCGAAACTAAAAGTGTAAAAAAAACTACATTTATAATAGGTAATTTCAGTGATTCTGCTTATATTTATGATTTACATTGTTAAGATTATGTGTTGCAACAATAAGGACTTCCTTTGTGGCCTCTGGGTCATTGCTTGGATGCTAGGAAAAAGTATGAGACTTATTCCTTTGTGAATGCCATATTGATGCGGATGATGCAGGTAGGTTGTAGTTAGACTCTGGACTGGATTTGAGGTAAGCTCTCAGTATGGTCCTTTGGATCACTGCATACTCTTTTTATTGTTTCTCAATACATGGCTGCAGAACTACTCCATCCAGAAAATGAGGGAGCCGGTCAGCCCATAATAACTTGAGCCTTGTTTTTCACTGGGTGCTCTGAGTAGCTGGGGAGCACAAGAGGCTAAGTTTGGTGCCATTATTAGGTTCATGTAGATTGTTGGCCATGGAGTCAAAATCCATATTTTTAAGGATTACAGACATCCCATTAATTATTATGCAATGTCACTACACCATTTAAAGAAGATTTTCAGTGAAATGCTTTCATAAAAAGTTATATTTACAGCTGTGTTCTGAAATGCACATGGTCGACCTCAAGTCTAAGGAGCCTATTTCAGAGATTTAGCCCTTAGACTTCGAGGGGCATCCTATGAACTTGAACTATATATATACAGGCCATAAAATTGAAAGGTTTGAAGTAATGAGTCAGTTTGAAAGTTAACAGAAATACCTCTTATCTGGGAAATTCGTACCTTTCAGTCCACAAAGATGACACATGGCTGCAAAAACAGAGGACTCCATCTCAATGTTTCGGACACCAGCATTGTTGGCTCTCATAAGATAGTCAAACTTTTCTTGACTGGAAAATGAGCACAATGCTCCATCTAAACGCCCTTGACCTTGGGGAAAAAAATATTTTTCATCAAGTATTCTCTTTTACTTTGTCTTGCTTTTTACATAAATATTAGTATACTTTATGAAATTTGTTATGTCATCCAGGGGACACAGGGGGGTTTAAGTGTGATGTGTGACTTTATACTAATGAATGTACTTGTATTAAACTTCAATGAAAATTTGATTATAAAAAAAAATATATTAGTATACAGCCTCTGAGAATTTTCAAATGAATTACCACATACTTTTTTTAAACAATAACCAGGATTTCTCTGCACAGTTCAGCCTCATACTGAATCCATTTTCCAAAACCTGAGAGTATATTATTTATTTGTCTGTTTCTTCTGATGAAATGCGTTTTCCCCCAACTAGGCACAACAGAAAGGACTTCCCTTTTCAACGAGACAGCAACATCTCTGGATAGAAACACATGTTTGCATATACAGTCACAAAATGCAAAAACAGCTTGCTGTTCTAGAATACTTTTAGGCAAAATGGATAAATGTATGAATAACCCTGCCAGTGGAACGGCACCAGAGGTTAACAAAGTCCTAAGGGAAATATGTACAGTCTGGAGACCAGAAATATACCTACGTGGCTATGCTACATTCACTACTATTATTAGGTTTTCCAGCTTTTGACGACTACAACAGTGATAGGTTTCATTATTAAAACAAGATAAACTTCTTCAGTTTGCAATCACTCAATTTTTCCCAATTTTCCAAAACTGAGATTGGGATAAATAATGTCAATTATGTTAGATCTGAAATACAAGGAGGATTCTTTCAATGAATTGCATTTATGCCTCATCTATATTTTTAAGATTTAGCGCCTGTTTTGTAAGATCAGACGTTGAATTGAAAAGCCATTTCATGTTTTGCTAATAACTGTGGTATTGTTCGACAAACGTATACAAATCTTTCCAACAAAAATGTTCATCCACCCACTTTGGGTTCTTCATGGCAGGTTTCGTGCAAAGCCATCAAGCAGGTGCCAAAAAATGGGGGTCGGGGTCTTAAAAGAGGTATTTCTCCTTTTCACTCTCAAAGGATGTTTGGCCCCTCGAAATAGAAAATAACAGCTGAATTGAATTATAGCAAACTTGGCATGAAAGTAGCACATTACCCCAGGAAGTGTCTTTCCTTAATGTGGTGTAAATCCATTCAGTAATTGTTTTTAAATTAGCGTTTAAGATGTTTTCTGGTCTGGGCATGAAAAAGTTAAATTTGAGAGATATCAGGACCGTTAATTTATGAATCCTTGTGGATTTGCGAATCCAAGGTGGATTTACAGATACATTAAAAAAAAAAAATAGGCAGACTATTGGGCTAGGTAGCTTTTACTCCGGGTGTCCATTGCAGATTCACGAATCGGCCATTCTTTGATTCCATGGCTTTCACAGAACAAATTCCATTTCGGCCGCCATTAGCCAATGTTGTTCACTCAGCACCATTTGAGAAAAAAAAGAGAAGGGACATAAAGGGGTAGGATAAACGTACCCTGACTCCCATACCCATGTGGGACATACCTAAATGGAAAGTCTTGCAATGCATTATTAAAAAGATGATCACCCTCCATGTGTCCCACAGACCCTTCTTGTGCCTCAGGATATGCAAATTGGGTGCATGGTTTGTGAATCTTGATTAAATAAATGGGAAAAAGAATTCTGTGCACTACGGTTGTGTTTGGTCAATGGCAATGCAGGGGGGTTTGGCTACAGGCAGTGAATTGGGCGCAGAACCAAGCGGGATAGGGGTGTGTGCAAACCCCCCCGATGTGTACTCTTGAAGATCTAGCACACCAGGGGCAGGCGCACGCTATGGGTTGCGTGCAGGGCCTTACTGCCTATGCCAACACCCACTGCACATGTCCATAGTCCATGAGTAGAGGGAGTTGGCTTCCTGGGCGTTATGTCAGGCAGAAGGCCAGGCATTGCAATCCATACAAACTGTGTAAGGCTTTGCTCGGTATACTTTGGCTGCTTGGGGTTATGGGTTCATGGGCTTGGCATCAAGTCAGTCCCTGTGGCTAACCCACATTGTGCACGGTTAAAGGTCCTGGGCAGTAGGTGATGATGGCTGCTCATGGTTGGTTGGTCATATGGAATTGGGACATGTGGTATATGATAGAAAAACTAAATATTTACTGAAGAAGCAAATGTTAAAGAGAAGTTAGGTTTAGCTTTGGCTGTAAAACATTATTATACGTTTTTAGAAACTAGAAATTCATTAGAAAAAACACATTTAAAGTAGAGTTATGGTGACAAATTAAAACTGAAAAACGATTGAAATGTGCAAGTTATTTTTAAGAAAGCAATTCATAACTTGCAGAATTACTGTGCAAACCATTACTTGCACACCAAATGCAGTGCTTATAAATTACCCATTGATACATACTGCTGCATCGTTCTAGGGGAACAGTGGGCTGTAAATTGAGGAAAAACCCTACAAGGAACAGAATGCTGTTCTAAGGCTGCTGCACTACCAGTGGCTTCCAGGATGGGCCTAGTAAGGTATCATAGTAAAGGGGGTTGGCATGGGAAGGAATAAGCAGAGATAGTTTGATTCATTTGGTAGTAAAGACTACTAGTTAAACGAAAGTGGCATATCATCAGCATGCTACAGTAACTCAACAGCTTTGATTTGCACAAAAGAAGAATTAGTCCTTCACATGTGTTTAAATTGGAGTGCGAATGATAAGAAGAAAGAGAAATTGGTGATGTTGCGGCATTGGTTTAAAGAGTTGTTGGATCAGATAAGATAGTGGGGAGATGTAGAACGCTTGTGAGTAAGTAAAGAGTTATTGAGAAGACTGGCTGTAGAGGCTGATGATTATGACATTACAGAAATGCATTTACTTGAATGGACAGAGGAATACCAATGGAGAAAGTTGTAGAGGAGAGACAGCCAACCAGTTCACTTTTGTGTGCCTTGGACCAGATACGATTTGCAGTCATTGGCTAAGAACTTTGAGTTTGCAGGAAGCCCCAGAAAAATGGTACACAGAACTAGTGAGGAAAACAAAGTTGTCAAAATTATTATGGGCAGCATTGTTTTCTATTGTAGTGCCAAATACTTGTGGGACAGTTGTAAGGTGTCTGAAGTAACTAGATAAAAGCTCGTAGTGTGCGAGCCTAAAGTTTGAACCTTCATCAGTAGTGATGGATAAGTACAAAGAAGTGATGCAGTATTTGAAGGAAAGGGTATCACCACAACATGAAAAATGGTCAAAAACTATGCAAAATACATACACTGAAGATGTGAATGCAAATATCAATGCTTATTATGAGAGATCACTGCAAGTGTATGAGCAACATAGTGGATTAGAGGATACAGCTCGGCAGGGGATGGCGGTCCCTGTGTTTGCTTTGGTGATGGGGCTGGGGCCCTATATTAGCATTTGGGTGCAACAATCTGTTACAAGTTGGCAAGCTAAATCCATAGAGGAAATGTTGGCATATGCACAGTATTATAGTGAATATCCTGTTTGGAAACAGAAGGATAAGGAAAGGTTGATGGTACTGCTGAGTTTTTCCAGAAAAATATAAAAATGTTGCCAACCCCCAGCAGAATTGGCAGACAAATTGACTCATTATTTAGTAATTTTTTGGCAAGAACAAAAACTTAATTTTAATTTTTTTAACAGTTGAAGACCATCAGAAGTCCACATACCACAGTTAAGAACCACAACTTTCAGTGATAAACCTTGATTTGGCCATCCTAACGACTATGTTCCCTGCCCATATTATTGAGTGTAACCCATACTTTTTCTAGTTAGACTAGAAGACACACTGCAAAGCTCATTACGATATTCATAAAGTTTGGGGTTTCAATCACAATAGAAATATGTAGAAAAACATCTCACATTTGTAAATATTTGAAACGCCCACCTTTAAATATCCTAAATTCTGTCAAGATTTTGAAGGTCATTCTGTTCAGATTAATTTTGAAACACCAGACCTCAGATTTCATTCATTCCCCCCCCCTCTAAATATGCGATGATAATTCTGCAGGCAAAAAGTTAAAATGATTCCCAGATCAGATTTAGTGATGTAGATCTTTTTCAACATAAATACTATAGCTCTGCAGAGTGTCTTCTAGCCTCACTTGAAAACGTATAGCTAAGACTGGGCAGGGAAGGAAGTGGTTAGGAAGGCCAAATAAAGGTTTATCGCTGAAGGCAGTGGTTGTTAGCTGTGGTCTGTGGACTCCTGGATGTCTGCAACTGTTTAGAAAATTAAACATTAAGATTAATTCAGTAAATATTATTAAAGAAGCAACATCTAAAAATGTTAAATGTTCTGTAAATGTGGAGGAATTTAAATTTTTAAGCTAAAACTGAAGTTGGTATCATTAGCTTTATTCGTTGGATCAGCATCAGCAGAGCAAACAGGATAGGACATAGCCGGTGGGTGGCCTTTATTGAAGCACCAACAAAAACACTGCATGCATTAGGAGCAAAAAAAGGACAAAGATATGCTAGTTTTGCCTATCCATCATTAGTAACGAAAAAATTAGTTCAGGAAAGCTCAACCCTTCCCATCAAAATGTTCTATATTCGAATGTGAATTAAATAAAAATCTGTTTTCTGTATTTCTGTGTATTGTTTTGGGGATCAAATCATTAAAATTGCTTTGGCTAGCATCCCTAGCTTTCCTTAATGATTTCTGGGTGGGACTCGGAACCCAGTAATGATTCAGTGGGGGTCCACAGAATTCAAAAGGTTAAGAACCGCTGGACTAAAGTGTTCAGTACATCACTTGGTGACCAGGTTTGAAGAAAAAAAAAAAAAGAGCAGCAGCGGGCCTTAGGATCGCCGCACCTTAATCCCGGTTCCAAATAAGTATCAATTACTGTGCCGCCAGCCCCCGACGTCAGCTGATGAGTGTCGTCGCTGTGATTCCAGATCAAAGGATGCTTTTTAGATTTAGTGGGGGCGCACAATTAAAAAGTCCAAAACGAATAGAATTTATAAGAAAAATATTCCTTCTTTATTTGTTAAAATTTGCAGAAAAGTTCATTGTTACATTCACAAAAGGATCAGCCAACGCGTTTCTCTCCCATGCAGGGAGCTTCCTCATGGCAGTGTGTAGAAAGAAGTTTATTTGGAAGTAAGTAGTCTTTCGGTGTATGTAGTGATGAGGAGACCGATCAGTGTTCACTGTCACTTCAAGACTCCTTTCAACGTCCTGGAGTCACATATCAATGTGGTGACAGCCTGGCATGTAAGTAATCGAATCCTAAGACTGACTCAGCTTAGGAAAATGGGCACATGTAGTCAAGCGATGAACCTCTTAATATTAGTGGGCAGGAAATGGCCGATAATGTGTTGCATCGCACAGCCTCTTTATGGCAGGGAAGAACTGGATAGGTTCCTCGAATAGTGATCGAGCGTTGTCCCTGAATCCAGACAGTTCTCTCACAGCATGCGGTGCAATCCAGCATGGATGATCCGACAGCAAGAAGCTTTCTATTAGTTTTGGACTTTAATTGTGCGCCCCCACTAAATCAAAAACAAAAAAAAAATCACTTGGTGACACCTATGCTAGTCCTGTAGCAACTAAATATCAGACTTATTCAGTGGAAATTATTCTACGCTTTCCATGACAAAACAAGCAAAACAGCACAATCTGTAGAGAAGAGAGCGAGGTATCCCAAATTCTAAGAAGCAAATGCATACCAAATACATATTTTTGTTTAATGCAGAAACTTTGAAATATATTGAATCACCATCAGTAAATGTCAGTCGAAAATGCTAAAGCTAGATATAGAACTTGGCATAGAGAGGATTGCTTTCGGTAGGCCATAACAATAACTGATATTTATGGTCATGAGGGTTGATTTGTATATTATTGTATTCAACTGGGATAGCCAACATTGTCCTCAGTTACAAAAGGAGTGGAGGGAAAAGTTGGCATGGAGGGTGCCGGATCAGGTGGCCCTGACTGACTTAGAATAGAATGTATAAATGTAATCTTACATGAAACAAGAATGTCACTAAAGAATATTATAGAACCTATATTGCCCTTAAAAGGACAATTTATTGTAAAATGTAGTTTAGAGGGGAAATTATTTGTTAATTAACTTGCTGAAATTGGTGACAGGATGTGTCAAAGAAGATCTCTGTACTCCCTATTAAAAATAACATAAAAAAGAATTGCAGACTCCTACAAATTGGCCTGCAATGGTGGTGACAAAATACCATTCTTGGGCTTCTGACAATAGGGCAAGTTAATCAGTCAAAGTTTAGCTGGCACATGACTCAGAATGGAACAGAAGACTAATCATAGACCTGGGGGAAGATGATGTTTTCAAGCTCCTACTAATTTTGAGGACATCAGTTCTGGACTGAGGAGGTGGGGTGTTCCACAATAGTAAGCCCTAATCCCATAAATCTTTAGGCAGATTTAATTTACTGGGAGTGTTTATGGATAGTAGATTGTGCTTGCTGGCTTAGACGTCTGGGTGGTTTAGTCATATCTGGAAGAGGGGCTATGCTAAGAATGCGAATGAGACAAAATGTATTTATGTACAATCATTTAATGGGAATCAATGCTAAGACTTGTGCGATGTTGTGATGTGGTCAAGGGATACCAGGCCGAGTAAAAGATTGGAATTTTGATAGTGATTATTTACAGAGACGTGTGTAGGTAGCATTGCAATAATCCAGATGCAAGAGTAGTGAAGTTATTTGAGACAGGTGGTGTAAAGCCACGACCCCTCTTAGCGGACTAAAGTGGTGAATGCTTATTTAGAGGTTAAATGTACTTGAGGAATAAAGGAAGGCTCACCAACAAAGAAAAAATCTATTTGCCGGTCTGGAGTTTGGTGGGTGGGGGGAGCAGCGTTCCCAGTGCCAAAGAGCAGAATTTCAGTGCTCTCAGGATTCAAGGGAAGACAATTTTGCTGCATTTAGCTATGTTCGTGTGATAGGCCATTAGTGACATTCAGTAGAACCCAAGACTCCTCTCCTAGATCTGGGTATTCCTAGTATCAATAGGGTATATTATGTTTCAGTGGACATGGAAATTGATATTTAGTGAGTCTTGCGATCATTATCTGATATTCATATTTATTGTTGTATCTCTAAATATCATATAAACCAAAGTGTCATAGTAAAGAAAGAGCGTAATCCTACAGTAATATGGTGTGCACAAGCAGGTCATTGATGTAGGTTTAATAAAACTTTGAAGGAATGGCTATTGATATGAATATTATTTATTTATTATTATACTCATTTGTAGTGCACAGCGAATTATCCCCAGGGGGATCTTTCGGCGCCGGAGGAGCAGTTACCTAATAGGGGACAGAACTTAGAACAGCCAGGTCTTGAGCATCTTCTTAAATTGAGACCTATTGGCACATGCCCAGATCTCATCAGGAAGACTGTTCCAATGGTCAGGAAAGAACTCCTGCTGAGCCAGAGGACTTACTCAATTCTATCATTTGAAACCCTTTGTGGTAAAGAGCTGGGAAGGCCAGCTTGGTTCTTTGTTATTCTCGTGTGTCCATTCTAATAACAGCAATACTCTCCCTCTTTGTGAAATGACGCGCTACCTGATGTTCAGGAAAGCAATTAAAACTTGCATTTTCTGAGTGTGAAATCATGATACCTAATGTTGAACGCTATGATGTAATTTTTTCCAAAATGCAAATATATTCTTAATTTTTTTTTTTTTAAACTTGCATTTTCCCTCTATGATGTGTGTTATTTAGCAATTATCCCTAGGATAAGGATGCCCTTAGGAATTTGTGGGCAGTACAAATTCAATAAATACATACAGATATAAAATACTGTGACGCGTCAGACATGAGGGTCAGGGGCATTTGAGAATCTCAAACATTGCATTTACGTTGAGCCATGATAGAGTTAACTCATCTGCAACTCAAATAAAGCTAATTCAACCTGCACAGCCACTGACAACACAGAGTTACTAGCAATTTCCATCCACTAGAGACCGACTGAGTAGCTAAAAAATATTTGTGGTGAAATGGTGGATTTTACATTCTTCGCATCATGCACTCCATATAAAATACGATGGCCTAGATGTATCAAGCCTTTTGCGATTTGTTAGGCCGAAAACTGACATTTTGCATCTTTTGGCATGTATGTAAAATTAGCAAAATAAGTAATCGCTAAAAATTGCCATTCCTTATTTTGCTTAAGCATTTAAGGAATCGCAATTTTGCGATTCCTTAAATGCCATGTATGAAGCTTTTTAAAATTGCGAATTCAGGTTAAGAAATCGCAAATTAACTCCAACTTGAGGTTGGTGTTAATTTGCGAAATCCTTTCAAAATTCACAATTTGGCAATTTTGAAGGTGGCATGTGACACATACATGCCCATAGGGCATGTATGTGCGCCATATGCACACACATGTAAGTTTCAGGGGTGCAGCAGGGTGTCCATGAGACACCCCTGCACCCTTGAAATAATTCTCAAATTGCGATTCGCAAATTGCGAATCGCAATTTAAGAATTATTTCGCAATCATTCCTATGGGCCTCCTGGCCCATAGGAATGAATGGGAAATTATTCCTTATTTGCAAATTGAGATTTCGCAAATAAGGAATAATAAGAAATCGCTAAAAAAATAGCGATTTCCTACATACATCACATTTTGCGATTTCTTAATAGCGATTCGTTAAAAATCGCTATTAAGAAATAGCAAAAGGTAATGTTGATACATCTAGGCCTATATTTCTATTTATTCCCACCTTCAAAGGACCTATGCTATCCGCAGCAACATTTTGAACAGATTTCCTGCCTGTGGAAAATATCTCAAATAGGAAACGTATTATTCTGAGAAATTATGAGGTGGAAATATTTAGAGAAGAGCAACTTCTTTAAGCAACAACTTACTGATCAAGTGATAATAAAATATCAAAAGCAGCAAATGTTTAGTATTAAAGAAAAATTCTGAATACAGTAAAGTCTCTAGAAGAAAAACACTAAGGGGCAGATCTACAAGAAAGTGCCGCAGCAAGGCAACGCAAGCCCTTTGGCTGCGCCACGCTGCGGCACTTTCAGAGCACAGGAATGCGACATATCTACAATGATATTTTGCATTCCTGTGCTCTCCCCAGCGCTGGCGTAGAAACAGCTGCCATACTGGAGAAGGCACCCTTGCACAATGGTGCAAGGATGCCTGCGCCATGGGGTGATTTCTTTTGTGAAGGAAGGGGCCCCTTCCTGCACAAAAGCATCACTGCCGGCATTTTCCTCTTTCAATGCGTGCTGTAGAATGCAGCACGCATTGAAAGAGGAAAAAACGAGGAGAAATTAAAACATTTCTCCTCGTTTCGCTTGGCTACGCCACCCCTATGGTGGCGCAGCAAACTGACGCATTTCTAGGTTTACGATTTCTCGTAAATCTGGAAATGCATTAGTGGACATGGGTGTTGCGTGGGAACACCCACAGCAACACCCATGTCCCGCCCCTAACACGCAAAGTGATGTGTGAACAGGGGCAATATTTACAAGCACAGGTTAAGTCACGCAGGGTGACTTTACCTGTGCTTGTAAATATCCCTTCGCAGGCTACGCCACCGGTGCGTCACGCAACACGATGCACCGGCGGCGCATGGGGCTTGTAAATCTGCCCCCGAGTGTCCTGTTTATTGAAATGCCACTGTAATAAAAAAAAAATTTAAAAAAGAAATGTATCAAGCGGAAATATCCAGTTTAAGGGAGGGAAAAAGATAGACTAGAGATTGGTCAACGTTTTTAAATTATTCATCTTTTGAATAGGCTACTAACATTGTTCACTCTTCCAAGCCTTTTTAATTGGAATTCTAATTCACAGGGCCTTAATCCCCAGTGAGCAATTCTGATTCTAGAAGCGGAGTGCAGCAATGTGAAGCGTTTTGGTAGCGTCATATAAAAAAATGCACATAAAAGCAGCAGCTTCACAGCCCTTGGTGCTTTCATTTTAGCTATCAATTACTCAGCGGATCTAGCCCACCTGACACCAGCAGTAGAGGTCCCTGTGGGGTGGCCCATGACAAAGGCATTTATTCATCACAGTCGCAACAAAAACAAACCTTTTTTTTTTTTAAACAGTAGAACTCGTAATGATAGCCAGTTCTGGTAATAATTTTCAAGCATACAAAAATAGTTTTTAAAAATAGGAGGCAGTGGATTAGCTTCGAGCCCCCGAAGTAGGAAAAAAACAAGCATTGTCAAAGCAATTGGGTATTGTGTCGGCCCCAGAACACGCGGAATGCAAATATTTATTGTTGGGGAAGCAGCTATGCCCTCAATCCCCCCCACCCTCCAAAAGGCTAAAACACAAAATATATGTTTAGTCTCAAAAAAACAAATTGCCATTGCAGCCACTGGTGCTGAACACTGCTACTTTGTATGTGAATGTGCTCCTTGTGGAGGGGCACAATGCCATCGCTCACAGTGAAGGTAGCCAGTGACTAGAGTGGGCTGACCCGTTGTTTCATTGTTCTATGCTGCATGCAGCAGTAGGTGGAACAAAAATGTGAATGACACAATAACAGGCCAATGGATGAAGAGGGCAGGCCCCGATAAATAAGTCTATTATTATAATATAATTTAAGTAAAATAAAACGTCTTTGCTATTGTCAGACCTGAAAGGAGCCCTTTGCATGGGGTGCAGCAGAGGCGTCATACCACCGGACGCAGGTGCCACTGTAACTTTTGCACTAATAAGAGCTACGTCACAGATGGAAGGGGCGTGGTCTGAGCTTGGTTCAATTTCCTACCGGCCCCCTTGTGGTTGACAATGCACTTACTATGCCTACACATTGCGTGTTACATTGCAATAAATGACAAAAAAATCATTCTAAAAAATTGATAGCGTGCAAAGTACTGACGTCAGGAATGGCATTGTCTGACAGACGCGAGCTTTTCTTTTAATACATAAATGGCAGACGTGAGCGAGGTATCAATTTTCATGATCAAAGCAAGTGCTAGTAATAAATAAATGATGCCGCTTTCTCTGCTTTTTGCTTCCATAAATCTAAAACCACGCTAGCGAGACCCCGCGTCCCAGTGCATCACGGTCCCTTAGAACCAATCAGCTCACAACCAGTATAGAAACCCAGAAAGATAGAAGGATTGTAAAAATGTATCAGTATGTTTTCTGTTGAATTTTGTTTGTACGTTTCTGGATAACCAGTCTGGCTCTGCAAGGTTTCGGGGAATTGTGAGACACTTACTTTGAGATGCATTTCCTTCTGAGAGCCCCCAACGCTACCACCAATGCAGTTAAAACAGGCTCAAAAACCCTAGGAATCTGTGTTGGATGGTTACCCTCAGACTTTCTCCCTCACTGCCCATCAATATCGGCACCCTTCAATGCACGTATATCCTCCAAATCGGCTCTGTGCACTCTAGCTTACTGCACCCGTCTTGCAATGCAAAATTCTGCATTGCCTCTATGTAATCGACTGACTGACTATTATTACAATGAGTTTCTGTGATATTATGTATGCCACGTCAGGTAGAAGGGCTTCACCGGTCAATAAATAAACACATTTATTAATTAACACATATGACCTTTCTTTGGCACTAACATATTTAAGATAATTGATAAAGCCACCTCACAGCCCCAGGAACGAATAAACTCATTTTAAAAAGGCCATTAGTCCTATACATTCTAAGCAACCATCATGTTGTCGTCAGAATATGTGCTTTATGGACCTTCTATGGGAAGGTGTTTGCACCAGAAATAAACCGCTGGGCACCATTTTGACAGTAGAAAAAGTGTTCAAAGTGGTCGTCTGAACGAGACCAGGCTTTTGTAAGTACTAGAATGAGGTATATTTAGCAAGAAACTGGTATAGTGCTTGTTCCGTTTTGAAATGGATTTTGAACCAAAATAGATTAGCTCTTAAAAAACACCTGAATCACTGATTGTCTCTGTGTCAGTTATCCTCTGTTTGCATTTATATACGTTTTAATCAGGGTGAACGAAATTTATATAATTTGTTTTCGAGTAATTGTGGGAAATATACACGAGACTATGTGCAATTAATCCATATCTGGAATTTAGTGCTATATTTGAATAAAATGCATCCTAATGTCCAATAAGCTTTACACTTAAAAAATAACACAAAAAAACACAAGTTCTGCAAACAACAGCTGGTCATGTTCTGGTTGTTCACATTCCCATGCTATAATTTTGCATGGTGTAATTATGCAAAGTGGTTCAAGTTTAGGAGTTTCGCATTAAAGCTTAATGAAAAATTCTCAAAATTATGCAGCTTACGCAGGCGATGGAGCAAGAATTCAAAGAAAAGAAACTTGCTCTAATCAGCCTCTCGTTAACAAGCTACTAACAAATAGAAATAGAAGAGATAAGAAAATGAACATACACACGACATTCATACATTGGGAAAAAGGTTTTCTGTTTGCTTAAATAACGAAGAATAATTCGCTGTGTAACTGAAATTACACTGGAGATCGAAAATCGACTTGCGCATGTGCAAACTAATACTGCGTAATAACCATGTGATTAACCCATGTGAGAGGGAAACCTTCACGCATGTGCATGGAGTCACTAACTGTAGGTCTCGTTGTACCACGTGCATGGCATATGCTTGCCTGGATTCAAAAAGAGTTGTTGCTGCTAATGCTTTTTCTTAACAAAGAAGAAAATAACATGGGATAGAGTAGAAGAGGGTGGTGAATAGTTATAATACCATATTTGAGAAAATAACATCGGTTTAGGATTCTTTTATTAATAGTGTGCATTTGGGCCTGATGTGCTAAGCCAAAAAAAAGGTGGCGGTTGAGATATAACACAAGTGGAGTCTGCGCACTGAAAGTTTTGGAGTGACCTGGTGACCGTATCATTGACCGGCTGCCAGGAACCAAGAACGAAATGCCTGGTAACGTTTCTTAACTGAAGAATGACAAAGTTGTATCTAATCGATGTGTGTGAAGGAAGCTTTTCTGGAATATAAATAAATTAAATGGAAAGGGTTTACTAGACAAAGAATTAGTTAAGAAACTAAGAATAACAGCATGAGGTGATGACAACTCCCCTGCCCGATCGCAGACCACGATTCATGAATACTTGCAACTTTTGAGGTTGGGGCATGCAGAATTAAAAAGAGTATAACTTGAGTGACTAAAAGTTGATTGTGAGGCGACGTTGATGCTGAATGAGGAGTGGGCGAGAGAAGATGCTGGAGCAGAAAAGACTGGGACAATTCAATACTGAAAGACCGCCTGATTAAATTTAAGAATTGCAGAAAACATCAAGGAGGGAGAGAGTGTAAGAGAGGGATGCGCTCCGGTATGTCGGATTCCAGAGAAGTGTAGTAGGTATAATCTAATCCTGCACCTGTCCTACAGACTTTGTCTCCTGACTCTTTATCAGGTGACCTCCACCAATCCTTTTGGCCAGGGGTTGGGTTTCCCATTTCACGAGTCTACAATTACATTCCTGTCTTAAATGTGCATAACTTTTTTGCAAATGTATGATAAATTAAGTCTTGGTCTCTCCATCTATCAACTCCAAATGCAATGAATTGTTGAAAAGATCTATGATTTGAATGTATTTGATAAATGAGTTCTCTCTCCCATGAAGGTTGATTGAGTTTGCACTGTGAATCTGTATAAATGAGTGCTCATTTTTGACGGAGTTATCAGATAAATTGATTGAATCCTACCTGGAGTCTGTGATTATTTTATTGAAAATTATAAGTTAAATTGTTAATATCAACTACTTGACTAATGGTCCATTGACCAAAGGAAGAGTGTTGATCTGTGAGGATTAGTTAGGCATTAACTATTAGAGATCAAAGTGAAAATAAAACTCTACCCCCAGCGAAATAGTCAGGAAATGTAAATGTGTCCATGGGCCCGTTTTGAGAAATTTGTGGATTGTGAAATGTTCATCCTGGCCTTTCGCTGGATCATAGGCATAATTAAAATTTCACTGAAGCATACATTTTAAGTTTGGTCATGGGTAGTTATAAACTAATGAGTATGTTAGTATGAGGACATTTTTGTAGACAGCAGGTTACAACAACAACAAATCAAGCCGAATGCCTTTTGTAAGTGAGAGTAAGAGATACTCCGCCTACGCCACATAAAGGCTGGGTGTGTCACAACCTACTTTTTTTTACACTCCTCATCGAGGCTGGTCGAGAGGAACCAAGAAAGCCACAACATCGATAATTACAGCGCACAATATGTTTAGATACGCATGGATATTATTCATTATCAGGAGAGGCCAGTGCAGGTAAGAGCGGTGGGGAGGTGGGAGTTATCAGACGATGACGAGGTAAAGTTAAAGAAAAAGACAGAAAACTACTTGCCCTGCATTCACCGCCTCGACGAGCCGGTGATGCGGTGAGCGCGTGGTAAGGGGTTATCTTTTTTTAAATTTAACTCTACCTCATCGTCTGTTGACTCCTCCACCCAGCCTCTCCACCTCACCGCTCTTACTTGCATGGGCCGCATCGGTTAATTATGGCACTACCTCATCAAGGATTTGGAAGATGGGTGTGGGAAAATCTGTATCTACCTGAAATATCATTACCAAAGTTAAGTAACTTCTGATGCATCCATTTCCAGCTGATTCTTCACCTTACAAATGAGTTCCAAAGCAATACTTTCTCAGTGGTGGGATTGAGTAGTGCTGGGTAACCAAGAAAGTCATGAAACAAAGGGCGGGCAGAGTACCTATCACTATGTGCTTGAGATGTGAAGCAGTAAGGCTTTGCAAAGGTATGCAATGATGACCACATAGCTGAATGACAAATGTTGGCAACTGGAACACCTCTGGAAAGAGCTGTAAAAGCAACCATAGTGCTCATTGAATGAGCACGAATGCCCTCTGATTTTTCTTGGCAAAGAGGATCTTGACACAGAGGTTAGCCCAATGTGAAATAATGCATTTGTCTAGATCATAGCCCTTTTTAGCTCCATTTAACTTTACAAAAAGCGGACCATCATCTCTGTGCTATTATGTGTGGATGATTTAATACAATACTGCATACCTCAGATGCAGCCTATGCAAACATTCCTCCTTATTGGTTGGCTGTGGAGGAGGGAAGAACGATGTAGTAGTCCGGCCATACGGAATGCAGAAACCACTTTCTGTAGGGAGGATGGGCTGGTGCAAAGAACCAACTTCTTCAGGTAGAAAATTGTGAAGGGTGGATAAACTGATCGGGTCTGAAGATTTCCGAGCCAGCATGCTGAATAAACGCCACCAACAGACCCGTTCGGGTAAGGAGTCAAACTGCGTAGCTACGCATCATCTCAAATAGAGATGCCATCAAAATGGTCAGAACACGGTTCAAATCCCTCTGAAGAACAATAATTTTTTGTGAGCGAACAAGTAAAACAAACATTTTAGAAAACGCGCCACTAGTAGTACAAATTGAAGGCTGATCAGGCAAACAGGGCCAACAGATTGCCCTTAACTGTAGCCAATGCCATTCCCTGCTGAATGAAGGACAATACAAACCATGAGACATGAATGCCTTTCAACCACTGAACAAACTTAGTGCTGCAGCCTGTAGGGATGGATTTGGTAAATAACTTCCTAGCCACCAAGATGACCTCTACAACCTCATCAGAAAGGCAAAGGTTCTCCAACAAGCACCACTGAATCTGCATTCATGCCCCTTAGTGTGTGGAGAACTTTACTATTCTGCTGCAAGAGCAAGTTTGCTCTGCATGGGTGAGTCTGTGGTAATCAGAATCAACTGTGCTCCATTCTCCTGCAGCATCTGTTGGGAAGAAATGCATAGAGCAAATCCTAAGACAAGTCGAACCTGAAGGCATCAGAGTAAAGTATGCAGTACAGTATCTGAATATCAGATCCCTGGTCAAACACCAACTAGACATCTTTCTACTTCTCAAGTCAGACAGACCAGACATTCTATTCGTCTCCGAAACATGGCTCACCACAGACTCCTTACCAGATATCCTCACTGCCCTACCAACTGACTACTACATCCTGTCTGCAAACAGAAAAACAGGAAAATCGGGAGGTGGCGTCGCCGCCATCATCCACAAAGACCACACGTTCACCACTCTACTCTCTCTAGACTTATCAGAAACTGAAAACCTAGTTATCAAATCTGACACTAATACAGGAACCATGGTGCTAGCACTGATTTACCGACCGCCTACATCTATGCCCTCCTTCCCAGCCTCCCGGACTGAGCAATTGGCCGCCTTAGTCTTTGACCACGATAAAGTCATGGTAATAGGAGATTTTAACTATTGGTATAATAGTTTGGAAGCCGGACCCCATGCTACAGAACTCTTAGAGCTCCTCTCCAATCTAAACTTCTGTCAACACGTCTTGATCCCCACCCACGAAAAAGGACATATTTTGTACCACATCTGGTCTCATAATATTCCCACCTCCAGCCCCACGGCCCTACCATGCATATGGTCTGACCACCATCTCCTAAAATTCTCCATTACCTCTCAAGGCAACTCTAAAAATCATGCGCCCTTGGGAGGGTTAGCCAGGAAATGGAGATCCTTAAACCTCCAAGATTTCCTATCCACCCTGACTAACTCTATCCCCCCCTCGGCCCCTGATATAAATTCGATGGATAAGGCACACACTGAGTGGCTTCTATCTGCATGCAACGAACATGCTCCCTTAACCAGATTTGCCCGCGCCCGCCGCATGGACGCCCACAGGTGGTTCTCTGCCGACCTAAAAAAACAAAAATTAGAACTTCGCCAACTGGAAAGGAAATGGAGGCATGGCTACCTCCAAGAAGATAGAGCATCATACACGACAGCTCGTACAAATTACAAGAGCGCTATCCTATCTGCCAAAGCAGCCTTTTTCTCTGAAAAAATCTCTAATGCTCAAAATAAATCGAGAGAAATCTTCAGAGTCGTAAATGATTTGTGTAACGACTCTAGAACCTCTCCCTCTCAATCACCATCCCAAATGATGCGCAACCGGCTCAATGATTTCTTTAAGGAGAAGATCGACACCATAAAAAATAGTATTCATGCTAACCATATCATGGCAGACAACTTGGACATTAGCAGCAATCCACACACACTCCAGGAAATCCCCCCCATCGATCCACCCATACTGCTGGAACTGATGAACCGTGTAAAATCTGGGTCCCCCAATGATCCCTGCCCTCCGCATATACTGAAGGAAGTCTACACCACACTACCTCAAGGCATACTCCCCCTTTTGAAAACATCCCTACTACAAGGAATAGTCCCCAACTCTTTTAAAGACGCTACTTTAGTCCCTCTTATTAAGAAACCGGGGGCTGATCCCTCCAATCTCTACAATTACCGCCCCATATCCCTTCTCCCCTATGGCGCCAAACTGCTCGAAGCCCATGTTACCAGCTGCATATCCAATTTCATAGAAACATCCAACTACCTGGAGCCTAACCAAGCCGGGTTCCGCCAGGCACATTCCACTGAGGCCGTGACCCTCGCTGTCCAGAATACTCTAAGGACCAATGCCGACAATGGAATTCACCAAGCCCTCGTACTCCTCGACCTGTCGGCTGCGTTCGACACGGTGGATCACACCATCTTATTACACCGTGTCGAACAAGCCGGCCACAACGGCGCAGCCCTCGACTGGATTAAGTCCTTCCTAACGGACAGATCCCAGGCAGTAAAACTGGAGAATTTTATAGCTCCCAAACTCTCCACCTCTTGCGGTGTCCCACAGGGCTCCTCATTATCCCCCCTCCTTTTTAACTTGTATCTCAAACCGCTATTGCACTCCCTGAAACACAGAAATGTCACCATTTACAACTATGCGGACGATTTGCAGCTGATATTCCCCCTCAACTCCACGAACTCTACTAAGGAATTTCAAACCACCATGCTGCACATCCAGAGCTGGATGGACCAGAACCATCTTAAGCTCAACCCAGGAAAGACCGAGCTTGTACTCCCCGGTAACAGCGCTTTAAGTTGGGGCCCCCACTTCTGGCCAGCCTCGATGGGCTCCCCTCCTTCCCCCTCTCAGTCAGTGAAAAGCCTCGGGGTCACTCTCTGCTCCGACCTCTCATTGAAAACCCAGGTCGGAACAGGGATCTCTTCCTGCTTTTTTCAGCTAAGAAAGATCATAAAAATCGCCAACTTGCTGTCTCATTCTGCTCTCATCCAGGTGGTAATCGCCTTGGTCCTTTCACGACTGGACTTTTCCAACTCCATCTACTTGGGCCTACCTCTCGCCCTCGTTAAACGCATGCAGATTGCTCAAAATCAAGCGGCCAGATTAATATTTAAGAGCAATCGCAGGAAGTCGGCCAAACCCCTACTAGCCTCCCTCCATTGGCTCCCTATAGCCCAATGGATCACCTTTAAGGTAGGCTGCATAACCTTCAAAGCCCTTCACGGCAAAAGCCCCAAGTTCGTCAATCATCTCATAAATAAATACGAACCTACCCGGGATCTTCGCTCTGCCCACTTGTCCCTTCTCTCGCTGCCCATGTTCAAAAAGAAAGGACTAGGTGGATCTCGTTTCGCCTGCCTTGCCCCTAAAATTTGGAACTCCTTCCCCCCGTCTATTCGGAACTGCACTAAGCTAGTAGAATTCAGGAGAGCTTTGAAGACCTGGCTATTCAAACAAGCGCACGGTTAGAGCATTGTTACCATCTGTCTCTTCAGTCACCTTCTGTCTCTCAGTGCCATGAAACCTCTGGGTGACCGTGCGCTTAACAAATCCCGAATAAGATAAGATAAGTACTGAGGACACCTGTTCTGAGCCCAAGGCAAAGAGGTCTATGAATGTAAACCCCAATCTGGAGAAGATCGCCTCCATCTCTTCAGAGTGGAGCACCAACATCAGTCTTTCAGAGGTGATTGACGCCTGTTGTGCGCTACTGGGAAGATCACTCATTGCTGCACTCACTTACATAGGTGAATTGCTTCCGAACACAGAGTCCATGACTCCAGACCACTCTGCATATTGATATAATGGATGGTGGCAGTGTTATTTGATATAATTTGGACTTTACTCCCTACAATAAAAGAGGGAATGGTCTTTAGGACAAGGTTGACCAGCTGCAGCTTGAGAACATTTATGTGCAGCCACTGCTTGAGATGGACCAATAGTCCTGCACTGTCATGTCACCCAGACCCATACCCCAGCCAGTGAGGAGGCATTATAACCACGTTAGCCTAAGGTCTGTAAACAACTGCCTGGGCACACTCTCATAACATTGAAGGGGTCCATATATCAGTGCAAATCTGAATTTGTCGACTAGAAAATCTGCACCTGAGCCAAAAGACGTTGTTGGTATTGCAACCACTGTCTTCTCAGGTACCTATAGAGGGATTTACTCCCCATCTGGCATGTGGCACCAAGAGGTTGCATAAGGCTCAACAGGAGAAATACCTGCAGGGCAAGGATCTGAGCATCAAATCCTTAGCTGAATAGCCATGATCCTCGGAAGTAGAGGGAAGGCTTTTATAAGGGTTGTGTCCAGCACCTCCACAACAAAAGTCAGCCTCTGTGAAGGAGTGAAGTCAGAATTCTTGATGTTGATGGTAAAGCCCAGGTCATGGAGGAGTGTAATTGTCCTCTGAAGATGCTTCTGGACCACCACCCGATACTCTACTTTCGAGGCTAGCCATTCAAGTATGGAAATACAAGGACACTACCCCAGCAGCGACGCTGCCCTGATAGTTAGCTTCTTGGAAAAGAAGGGTTGCGGTCATCAATTTGAATGGGAGGAATGCAAATTGATAGTTCTGGGATTACACTGTGATCCTCAAGTAGCATCTGCTGACAGGGAGAATCCGAAGATGAAAGACATTCTGCAGGCCCAGGGAAGCCAATTAATATCCTGATTTCAAGGGCAACTGGACCTGGCTCATGGAAAACATCTTTAAATTTTCCTTCCAGGTGAAAAGGTTCCGAAGGCAGAGATCCTGGATGGGAATGAAGGCCTCTGTCCTTATTTGGGATGAAGAAGAAAAGGGAGTGGGATCCTGTGTTTCTCTTTTCCAGATGCACCACTTCTATGGACCCTTTTTCCTGCAAGTGGTTTGGTGGGGAGGATAGTAAGGGAAGAGCATTGATCTGGCAGACCAGCTAAGGCACCTAAAGGTCCATTGTGATGGTCTCTGAACTGATGAAGTAGAAGACCCCCCCACACCAAAAGATAGTGATGTAACGGTGTGGAGGGGAGTCAGAAGGCTTTTTGAAGCAGCAAAACCTGCAGAGGACAGTGGGGAATACATCTGCTGCTGTTGATATTAGGTTTCTAGGGGAAAAGAACATCTGTGTAGGCCTTTCACTAGACTGGGATGGTGGCCATTGTGAGGACTGACCAGTGCTAGAATAACTACAGAAATTATGATATTATTTGTGAGCTTGCCATGCTTGGGAGTCCAGATACAGATTACGGGCCAGAGTCCTGCTGTTGCTGAAGTGGTTGAAGGAAGAGCCGACTTCCTCTTCCAATAACTGTTTTCTGTGAAAGGGTTTGTCAATAAGCATAGTCTGGCCATCTCCCCAAAAAGTAACTGGAATAAATCAAAATGTGTTGCCACAGCATGATAACTGTATCCACAGACCAGGCAACAGTGCTCCCATATTCAAAGTCACATCACCTACCGAGCCAGCGAATAGCTTCTACATGTTTTCTGGCAAGCTGATTATCACAAGTTTCACTAGTACCCATAAGGTATGGGTACTAGTGAAACATAACCCCCCCAAAAGACAGGTGGCATTAGTAGTGCAAAGATTCAAACTGCAGGACCAAAACACCTATAGCAACCTATCTAGCTTGGCGGGTTAACTCTCTGGGGGAGCCCTAGGGATTGGGCATAGATTCTGTTTTGTGATTGAGCGATGTCTAAAAACTAGGGTGATGGGTGGGAGGACAAAAAGTACAGATTTCCCAGGGCTGGCCAACAGCAGCTCCAATCGGTCTTTGGACTGCTGGGCTTGAAAACAGTTTTCCTCATGGAGTCATTATATGGTCTAGGAGAGCGTCATTAACCCCTTCCATGCATTAGATGCGTGGGGGGGGGTTCTACGCAAAAGTGCACAAATGTGTCGGACAGCTCCCGCACGTCCAAATACATGGCACAGAATTCCCTCTGGTGCAGGCACCGGAGTGAATTCAGTTTCCCTCAAACAGCTCCAGGACCCGGGGAGGAGCTTCCCCATATCCCAAGGCTGTTAAGATTTTTTTCACTGAAATGCCAATGAACACACGTCGTGATGACATCATTTCAGTGAAACCGAAACTGAAATGAGCTTGTTTCAGTTTCACTGCCTCTGTGCTCAAGGAGCTACCACAGCCCCTTGAGCACTGAGGCAGATGGGAGAGGTATTATCTCCCCTTTCCAATGGTACCCCTCTCTAGTGGTTCTTTACTTGGGGATTGCCGCAGGAGGGCGATCTCCAAGCAGAGATCCCCCAGGGAGGGGGAGCAGCCCCTTTTGTGCCCCCAACATTTTCTATACAATTCAGTCTTTCATTCCCCTCCTGAGAGCATGCCAAAGGCCCCCCCCCCAAATTCCAGTCTTTCTGCCCCTATCTGGGCACTAGACCCCAATCCGCCCCCCCTCTCCCCCCAGCCCCCTCCCAGGGAGGGCAGAAATCACACTAGGCACCATGGATTTATTTATTTTATGTATGTAAGGGTGGAAGCTGGCCAAAATGGCCATGGAAATGCCCCCCCCCCCCCAATTCAAAAGTCCTTCTGCCCACCCCAGGGGACAGATGGAGGCGATATCACTTGATCTGCCCCCGGGCGCCAAAATCCCACTAGGCAACTGGGATTATGTTTTTTTTCTACATAGGGTTGGAGGCTGCCCAGAATGGGTATGCCAATGCCTCCACCCCCAAAAAACGTTGACACTTTTTCTGCCTGCCAGGGAGCCAGATGGGGCAATAGTCGCTTATCTGTTTCCCCCCCGCCACCCCCAAGTCGGGGCAGAGAGCCCATTAGGCACCAAGGAATATGCTTCTTTTATACTTAGGGGTGGCTGCTATCCAGAATGGGCATGCCAATGCCCCCACTCCCCAAAGAAAAGTAGCCACAGTCATCCTGACCTAAAGGCAGATGGAGGCAATAGTCCCTTATCTGCCACCTATGGGGGGGCAGAAAGCCTTCTAAGCACCAGGGGTGATTTTTTTCTTATATGTAGGGATGGGGCTGCCCAGAATGGGCATGCCAATGCCCCCACCACCAAAATAATTTTCCACAGTCTTGTTGCCCCCCAGGAGTCAGATGGGGACAATAGTCCCTTATCTGCCGCCTGGGGGGGGGGAGGGGGGGGCAGATACTAGGTATCAGGGATTATGTTCTTTTTTAGACATAGGTGTGGGGGCTGTCCAGAATGGGCATGCTAATGCCCCCACACAAAAGGTCTTTCAGCCCGCCCTTAGAAGGTAGATCGAGGCAATAGCCCCTTATCTGCCCCCCCTAGGCACCAGGGATATGTTTATGGGCATGTCAGGGAAAATCCCCATAGCCAAGGGTTGCTCCCCTGGTTTTTTTTTAGGCACACATTTTGGCTGTTTCAGTGATATTTTTAGTCTCATCTGCCCCCAAGTGGGGGCAGAAAACCACTAGAACCCAGGGAAAGTTTGTGTGTGTGAAATGGAGTTTGGGTGATGGTCTGCGTGTACTCACCTTTGACTGGCATTTTGCTGACGTGTGGGTGGACTTTGACTTGGCTAATGGTGTGGGTGTGCTCAAGCTTGATGACTGGGTGTGTAGACTGGTGCTTGCCTGGTGGTGTCCGTGGAGTGGCGCTTCGTTGGCCGTGTACGTGGACTGGCACATGGCTGATGGTGTGCATGGATGGTGCTTGGCTGGCGGGGTGTAGTGATGGTGCTTGGCTGGCTGAGTGTGTGGGTGGCGCTTGGCTGGCATTGATGGTGCTTGGCTGGTGGTGTGCGTGGATGGTGGTGTGCATGGACTGACTCTTGGCTGGCGGTGTGGCTGGCATGGATCCCCCAGGATTTTCTTACCCAAAATCCCCTGCAAACCTCAAATTTACTTAAAAAGTGATATTTTCCTCACATTTCTGTTTGAAAAAATTGTGGGATCACGGGCCACCACAAATTTCCTACCAGCCAGCGTTCCCCCAGATCTCCGGATAAAAATGGTACCCAACTTGTGCGAGTAGGCCTAGTGTCTGCGAAAAGGAAATGTCCCAAAACGTACTGTGGAGACTTCAAAATGATCAATCGCAAAACAAATTGATTTTGCAAGGGAGTTACCTGCGTTTTTGGTTCTGGGCTCAGCAGCCATGTAGGAAAACGTACCAAAACCAGATGGTTAAAAAAACTAGACACCTAGGGGAGTCCAGGGAGGTATGGCTTGTGCATTTTCCTACCCAAAATCCCCTGCAAACCGCAAATATAGCTAAAAAAAAAAATCACAATTTTCACCAATTTCTGTATGGGATCCCCTTTCTGGCACAAGCATCCTACCAACCACCGTCCCCCCTAGTCTTCTGAGTAAAATGATTCCTTACTTGTGTGGGTGAGCCAAGAGCCTGTGACTGAGAACAAATAACAGAGATTGAGGGCATAGCACTGCGAGCTCTAAAGGTTATATCGTTTTTATATACATTTTAGGCTGGCTCTGCTTTGAACACCCACACAAGAGAGATCTAATTTTAAAATCGGGAGACCGAGGGGGTGCTGGGTGGTACGAAATGTGTGCCAGCGCAGTGATCCCACAAAGAAATGTAAGAAATGGTTTTTTTTGCTAAATTTGAGGTTGCAGGGGATTTTGGGTAGGAAAATATTAGGGGATCCATGAAGTCACACATCCTTGTACTCCTCCAGTTGTCTAGTTTTCAGAACGGTCTAGATTTGGTAGGTTTCTCCAGATGGCCCGAGTCCAAAAACACAGGCGACCTCCTTGCAAAACCATGTCGTTTTGTGATAGATAATTTTGATGTCTCCACAATACGTTTTGGGCCCTTCCCTGTTGCGGGTACTTGGCCCACCCACACAAGTGAGGTACAATTTTTATCCAGAGACCTAGAAGAATGGTAAGTGAAAGGAAATTTGTGTTGGCCTAGTTATCCCACAAATTCCCCACACATAAGTGAGGAAAATGTGATTTTATTAGTGAAATTTGAGGTTTGCAGAGGATTCAGGGAAGCAAAATTTTGTTCCCATGTAGGAAATACATAGGTTTCCTTGATACCTGTTTTTCACTATTTATATTTTACCAAATGAATTGCTAAATACCGGTACACAATGAAAAACCATTACAAGGTGCAGCTCAGTTATTGGCTCTGGGTAACTCTGGTTCTTATTGAACCTTCATGTCCTATATATCCCTGCAACCAGAAGGGTTTAGCAGATGTAACGGTATATTGGTTTAAAAAATGTGCCATACTTGCAAGAAGTTTCAGGTGAAAAGGTTGGCACAGTTGGCCGCTTCTTGCAACTTTATTTCAACTGTTAGTTTCTATAGGAAAACCTTGAAGGATCTAGACAAGTGACCCATTGCTGAATTCAAACTTTTGTCTAATTTTGTTAAATGAATATCTTTCTGGGATTTATTATTGCTTTCACACCCATTTCTACCACCAACTGGAAGGAGGATGAAAGCACAAAAAATAGGAAAAATAGGCTATGTTCCAGTAAAATCCCTAAACTGTGCAAAATATTTTGGTTTTGTGAAAAAACTCTGCCTGTTCCTGAAAGCTGGGAAGATGGTGATTTTAGCACCATAAATACTTTATTGATACTATTTGCAGGGGGAAAAACAGACACTTTCTTCTGCAACACTTTTTCCACATGTTTCCTCAAAAACCCAAACCTTAGTTGTATTTTGGCTAATTTCTTGGTCCCTCCAGAGTAATCGCAAACCCTGGGCACCTTTAGAATTACTCTCTGAGGAACAGTTGTGAAAGACAAGACTTCCTTCGAGGCAGAGCCAAAAGGTTAAAAAAATGTCCCCTTCTGGATAAATATTTTGGCCACTGGCATTTTGTAAGTCCAAATAAAGGCCTGTGTCAGTATTATATGGAGACAGGAGGTGATCAGCTACTATGCCATCATCCTGCATGCATCAGTAGTCTTTATTTTCCATAGCTATGGCACTAGGATCCGAACCAAATATTTCCTTCGAGAAAGTGAAGCTTTGGGTCTAGTAAAGGTGGTCAGATAATGGATGACATTTTGAATTAGCCTGGATTTTCTCCTTTGCCATAAAGATATTTTTTCCCATGAACTCCCTGGGTGACACCACCTATGCTTTGAGGATTTTCCCAAAAGAATGAGGAACAGTAACCCCAGTTGGTTTGAACTTCACCTTAGGTGCTAGGCCAAAGCTTGTGAAGGCACAGCTTAAGAAGGCATTGGGTTCAGAGGCACCAGAATTTCAAAACTTACCACACTTGACCCACAAATGTGGAGTGGCCCAGAGGCCACCCTTAAAGGATACTGCGGTACCAACCAGAAGGCCTCCAGCTGTACATGGTCGGCTGAAGGGCCAAGCAACTCAGGGCATGCCATCTTAAGTGCTGGGGTTTCATCCGACATTGAAGAAGCCTCTAGCATGGTGGCCTGCATCAAAGATTCTGAATGGTCTTGAGGACAGGCCCGTTTAACAAGAAGCTTTTTTACCACAGAAGAGATAACTAATGCACAAACTCAGGTTGCAATAGCCAAAGCAGCAATCACAAATGTATATACCATCAAAGCAGTTAAAAAAGCTACTGTTCACCGTGAAAAAATGTGCGAGGTTAGTGAGTCAGTTGTCAGCAATTAGGCATCCGGATGAGACAGCAGACTACACAAAATGTAATACAGGAAATCCAAGACCCTATATCTGGCAGAGTATCCGACTCAGAAAAGATTAGAGAAGCATTTTGGCGCTTTTATAGTGCTCTATATACAGAAGAGGTAGAAATAGTTCAAGAGAAAATTACTGAATATTTAGATATAGATACCTGTGACAAATTTAACACAGAAGATCAGGAAAGCTTGGAAAAGGCCCCCGACATAGAGGAAATAGTAAAAACAGTAAAAGATCTCTCCCTTGGGAAGGCAACTGGGCTAGATGAGATTCCTCTTGAATTTTAAATGGTATTCCTGGATCAGCTTCAAGAAATATTGTTGAACCTATGCCTACATTTATTTAGAGGAGGGCAACCCCCCAACTCATGGTCAAGGGCAAAAATCGTTATATTCCCCAAGAAAAATAAACCCCCGGACCAGTTGGGCTCTTATCATCCCATTACGTTAATAAACGCAGATTCCAAAATTTACTCTAAACTGCATCTCATTAATTATCCATAAAGTCATATCTAAATTTCAACATGGCGTTATCTCCGGGAGAGACACTACTAATCACACACGGAGGGTAATCAGTTTATTCGACCATACCTAGGTGACAGGAGACCCAATGGCGTTAATACTACTCAACGCCGAGAAAGCTTTTGACAGGGTCTCCTGGTCATTCCTCTGGCAGGCTATGTCCCGGGTCGGTTTCAAGCAGGTTTTCATACAGACAATCCAAAAACTCTACATTAATCCTCGGGCTATGGTGATGGTTAACGGCTGCATCTCTAAAGAACTTAAAATTTCGAGAGGAACTAGACAGGGATGTCGTTGTTCCCCGCTGCTGTTCGCTATTTATATTGATCCGTTTATCAGTAGATTGGAATGCAATAGGAATATAACCGCTATCTCGACACAGATACTCAACAAAAACTCTTGCATATGCAGATGATAACGCCATTGTCACTGCTAATCCAAACATGGCTATGCCTATTGTTGAGCTGGAGGCTGTAAGATTTCGGAAAATTTCAGGGTATATTCTGAACCAAGGGAAAACCCAAATAATTATCAATAACAAATGGGATATGATAGATCCACGCATAACAGTATCAGCTACTTATCTAGGGGTTACGATTACATCTGAATTAGAGAATCTAGTCGACCTGAACCTAAAACCCGCACTAAATAAAATGCAAAAAGATCTCCGCCGTATCAATAATTTACATCTCTCTTTGATCGGACAGGTGAATGCATTAAAAATGGTCTACTTTCCAAAACTCCTGTATATATTTAGAGCCATAAATCTGGAAATTTCAGACCAGTGGTTTAAAAGAATGGAGTATATTTTTACGGACTTTGTCTGGTCATACACACAGCCCCGCCGCGCCTATAAACAGCTGACACTTCCCAAAGAAAGAGGAGGATTAGCTCTTCCGAATCTTAGGGTATATTATTGGGCAACAGTCTTGTTATATAATCATGAGCTTTTTCATCTTGACGGAACAGGGACAACTGTGGATAATGACGCCCCTTCAATTCATCAAATAATACTAAGCGATAGAAGCACTGGCTATCTTTGGAGATATCTCTTCGATAGTTACCATAAAAAAGTGAGATTAAAAACACTCATAGGAGCATTTAAGGTTTGGAAATCTGTGAGGAAAATGATCGGTTTGGGACGGTTATCTTTGTATACACCCATACAAAATAATCTCTCCCTACCAGACATATTTTAATAGGTGGATCACAGCCGGAATCACTCATATAGGATGTTTTTTTTCCACAGAGGGGCTATATTCTTTTGAATTTTTGAAAGACAAATATCACTTGGAATGGAGAGACTTCTTCAAATATCTGCAAATAAGACACCTTGATTAAAAACCCCATAGCCGAAATAATCAGCCAGTCTCAGAAAAAATTTCAGATCGGGGGGTTATATCAGTTATTACTGATGCATTTTATGGATGATTTGCAGAAAGACACTCAGAAATGGCAAAGTAAAATCACAATCTCCACAGAAGAATTTGAGTATGCATATGGGCTATCGTAAAATGTACTTATGTCAACGAAATTACAAACACAATTTTATAAAAGATGTTTTTTTATGTATTATACTCCGGACAGAATCTCCAAATGGGGTAGTGGGTAAGCATGGGCGGAAAATCCGTTACGCTCGCGGATTTTGCGGATTTTTGGGAAATTCGCAATCCGCGAGATTTGCGAATTTCCCGCAAAATCCGCAAATTCGCACGCAGCGGATTTTTTTGGCGGCGCGCGGCGTTGGTGATACAATTTTTGCGGCGTGCGGCGTTTATCATCGTTTGCCGAGTTGTTTTTCTCGATAGTTTGCGAGTGCTGCGCCATTTTGGATCTTGCTGTGTGATCCCGCGGGAATTGGCGAGCGCGATTACGTCATCGCGGCTTGCCAGCGATAGTTTGTCAACGCGAGTACGGCGAGATCACGTCTCGCGGTACTTCGCAATTGCGAGATTTGAGATGCGGCGAGCGAAAATATAAAATTTGCAATTCTGCACAAGAAATCCACCAGCAAGCAGCATAAACCTTCTAGAAATGATGATTTTTATCTGAATAACTCCTTAGTTTGACATTTGCCTGCACTTTTTAAGCGAGGAGTCCATTTTGGGAGGGGGGCAGGGGGGTGGGAGGAAGGAAGTGCCCCACAGTCTTCAACTTCCTGTTCCTGTTCAGCAGGCTCCTCCCAGTGCTTTGTCCATCTCCTGGTCACTTTTCATTTGGGTCTGGAGCTGGAAGGATTACTTTTTGTGGATGCTGCTGGATATTTGGATTTGAGGCCTTTTTGACTTTCTTTGGATCACTGTTGGATTAGAAATTTTACAAGTAAGTTTGTTTGGGGCATTACAGTTGCTGCAATTAAAAATTTGGAATTGTCGATTTTTGGGCTGTTTTGGGGCCTTTTGCCCAGGGGTACTCAGTGGTGGGTGGACTGAGTCTTTCTGTGGGTTGTCTTGAACTTAAACATCATGGAGGCCATGGATGGATTGGGATTGTGCTGATTTTTCAGTGATTTTCGTTTTTTGGGGCTGTACTTGTGGCCTTTTCACCAGGGGTATTTGAGTCTAGCATGGGCCTAGTCTTTCTGTAGGTTGTCTTGAATTTAAACATCATGGAGGGCACGGATGGAATGGGATTGTGCTGATTTTTCAGTGATTTTCGTTTTTTGGGCCTGTACTTGTGGCCTTTTCACCAGGGGTATTTGAGTCTAGCATGGGCCTAGTCTTTCTGTGGGCTGTCTTGAACTTAAACATCATGGAGGGCATGGATGGAATGGGATTGTGCTGATTTTGCAGTGTTTTTCGATTTTTGGGGGTGTTCATGGGGAGGGACAGGCCATGTGGCTGGTGGCCATTTTGAGTGCAGCTACAGGCACTGGCCATGTGCTGGCAGGCAAGTGGCCATTTTTAATGCAGGCTTTGTTGTTAGGCCTCCAACCATTTTGCCTACTTTTCAACCTTTATTTATGCCCAGGGGTAGTGAGTCTTGCATGGGCCTAGTCTTTCTGTGGGTCTTGAATTTAAACATTATGGAGGGCATGGATGGATTGCGATTGTGCTGATTTTGCAGCGTTTTTCGATTTTTTTGTGCTCTATAACTGAACTGATGTTCCTCTGTCTTCCATTTTTTTTAGGTGCACAAGACTCAAGAGAACCACCAGTGCCAGGAAGAAGTCCTGCAGCGGTGTGTGTGTGCAGCATAACGTCACGCGACGTCACGTCTGGCCTCAGACAACTCTACAATTCGTGCAACTGCGGCCTGCTGTCTGACCTGCTCTGAAGAAGATGGCCCCAAAGAAAGGTCTCCGTAGCTCCTCTAGCAAGAAAGTTGCTAGTAAGGAGCAGAAGAAGCAAGTTACCAAGGAGGCTGGTGTGCCACCCGCCACGTTTTTTGGGAGAACAAAAAAAAGTACGCCTGCAGCAGCAGGATCTGCTGGGGACCAAGCTGGGAGCAGCACCCCTGCTCCATTGGGTTCAGTGCCTCCACCACCACGCCAACTTAAGTCAAAGCCCTTGAGTGCTTCAGAGGCAGTCAGTGTACTTCTCCAATCACCATCGACCAGTGATGTTGGCTCATCGCAAGAAAGTAGCAGCAATGTCCCTGAATCAACACAGGTTGTTGTAACTCATCTGACAAGTGTTGAACAACCACAGCCGCAACAACAACACCATGTGCAAGTACACGCCCAAGTACATGTGGAAGGAGAGGCAGCAAAAGGAGATGCGCAAGCAAAGGTGCATGGAGGTTCACAAGTGCCCACAATAGTTGTTCCTCCCGAAGTAGGGGCACATCAGGAAATCGACAATGAAGCCGAGGTATCATTGGAAGCCACTCCTCCTGATGATCATTCATTGTCTTCCACATCCCTAGCAAGGAAAAGATCAAGGGGGGTGTCTACATCTTCTTCAAGCCCACCTCGTTCTGATGCAAGTGATCTGTCTTGGGAACCACAACTGCGGTCTGACAGTGAGGCACACCATGATCTGACACCGGTACCTAAGCGTAAAAGGAAGGTCGTCCAAAAACTCAAACCTATGGAGTGTGATGAGGCTCAACAAGAAGTGACAGATACTGCTGGTGATGAAGCCTCTCACGATGACGACGAGCCAGTCATCACAAAGGTCACTGCAGCCCCACCGGGCATGCAGCAAAGAGACATTTTGACCCTATCCCGAGAAGCTGCTGAGCGTGATGATGATGTCGGCGAGGAGGCAATGGAAATGGAATCATTAGATTTGGAGTTAAGTAGTACACCAAAACCTACCGCTTCCATATTTCTTCCTCGCAAGAAGGTACCCACCTCGTCCTCGACCTCAATTCGTGGTGGTGAAAGTGCAAAACGTACTGAAGTTCGGCAATCCACATCCTCCACTTCATCTGGCATTAGCAGCAGGACCACCACCACCAGTATCGCCGCCTCCTCCGGCCCCCAAAGACATTTCAAGTCTCCAGTTTGGGACTTCTTTAGTGTTTGCCCAAAAAAGGAAAACGTAGCCATTTGTAGCATTTGTAAGCTTCGAGTTAGTCGTGGTAAGTTTGGTACCAACTATGGTACCGGAGGCCAGAGAGGTCATCTTAGGAGAACGCACGATGTCCAATGGTTTGCGCACCTACACGCGATCAAGGAAGCCCGAATTGCACGCAATGAAAACGTTGATTTTTCATCTGATGATGACGAGGAGGAAGAAGACGATTCAAACACTTCACTTACACCCAGTACCCCTGTCAGCAGCACACCCCATGTGAGCCACACTAAGAGTGTGGGAGAGAGTGAGACATCAATGCGGAAAAGTTCATCAGCGAGCGTAACTGGGTCGAAGATATCATCATCATCCCGTAAATCCTTGGTCCAGGGCAACATTAAAAAGATGTTGTTTACAGAAGCGCAATATGAACGCAACCACCCAATGACGCGTCTGTATAACACTAAGCTGGCTAAAATGCTAGCTCTGGACCTTCTCCCTTTTTCTTTTGTAGAAGGGGTTGGTTTTCTAGAATTAGTGGCAGCGCTCTGCCCTAAATGGAAGGTTCCTAGCCGGTTCTATTTTGCCCGAGTTGCGGTTCCAGCACTACATGAAGATGTTCTGAAGGTGATTGGGGCAGCTTTGCAGAAGAGTGCTGTTCACACTATACATCTGACAACAGACATGTGGACCAGTGGCGCAGGCGCTGATTACATGTGCATCACTGCACACTGGGTCTCTTTTTCAGGGGCTAAAGCAAAGCTAAACACAGGTGTTGACACGAACATTGTTTTTAAAGCTGCTCGGAAACATGCAACACTAGCCATGTTTGGTTTGGAGAAACGTCACACAGCAGAAAACATTTTGGATGTCTTTAACACAAAGGTCCTTAACTGGCTGTCCCCACTAAAACGCAAGGTTGGTTATGTTTCCATGTTTCCACGGACAATGGCGCCAATATAGTTAAGGCCATGAGGGACGGTTACTATTTCAGAGTGCCGTGTTTGGCGCACTGTATAAACCTGGTTGTCCAAAAATTCTTGGGTAATAAAGGCAGTGCAGCGTACAGTGTATTGGACACCTGCCGAAAAATGTGCAAGCATTTTAGCCATTCTTTTAAGGCCCGGAAGCAGCTGAGAAGCCTGCTATATCAACGTCAAATGCCAGTGAAAGCACTCATCCAGGAGGTGGTAACACGTTGGAACTCAACCTTCTACATGCTTGAGCGTCTGTATGAGCAGTATACGGAACTAGATCAATATTTCCTTAAAGAGGGTACAGAGGAGCCGAGGATGGGTGGGCCGCAATGGAACATAGTTGAAAGCCTGACACGCATGCTTCGTCCTTTTGAGTTCTTCACGTGTGCAGTCAGCAAGGAGGACTCTAATTTGGGAAAAGCTATCCCATTGTTGTACATGCTGGAGGACCAACTGAAGGAGGTTTGTTCTGTGTTTGGAAAAGATGACAAAAACCAAGACTCTTTGCTTCTGGCTGAGCAATTATTAGAGCTCCTACAAGGTGATGAACGTCTTAAAAAGATCCACTCAGAACAGCATTACATTTGTGCTACTATTCTGGATCCACGCTACAAAAAGGCGCTGGCAGGCCAAGCATTCTTTCCTTTTGATGATGAACATGTTCCAAAGTACAAACGTTGGCTAGCCTTGTCAGCCAAGAGGTTTGAAACAGAACGGCTGGAAATTGAAGGAAATGGCAGTACATCAGCAGGCCATCCCCAGTCAAAACAATCCACTTCTGCACCTGTGGCTGTGGCACAAGTGACCTCTCAGCCGTTAAAGACACCGGCAACCGGATCATCTGCACGAAACACAACAGAAACATTGGAGGCTGAAGAGGATTGGCTAGCTCTGCGTGGGTTTGGTTCTCAAAAGGTCAGAGGCACAGCAAGAGCTAAGCAAAGTGGAGGAACCTTGGATGAGGACCTTGAGTCGATGGTGAAGGACTATCTGAATGACTCAACAGAGGTCTATGTTAATTCTGACCCATTGGCGTATTGGCATGGGAAAAAAGAATTGTGGCCACAGCTCACCAACCTGGCTTTAAACTACTTGTCTTGCCCACTCGCAAGCGTGTCTTCTGAACGGGTTTTCAGTGCGGCTGGTGGGATTGTAACTCCCAAACGGAGCCGCCTCTCGCCCAAAAATGTGGAGAGGTTAACAATGGTCAAGATGAATCAGCACCTCATACCACCAGATTTCAGAGTACGAGAGAGCGTGCCGGATGAAGAGGAGGTGGCCAGCAACATAGATGAGGGAATTTCTACTCTGTCAGGTGACACTGAGCTCACCCTGCCTGAATTCGCAGAGTATGATGACGAAGCCTTATTCTCATTCCTGGACCGTGATACCGAGCCCTGAAAATGAGACAACGAATCAATAACTTTCTTTTTCGTCCCTATTCACTTTTATTCCTGTGTGTCTGTCTTTCTTTGTTGTGCACAGTTAATATATTTCAAACTTTAATCAGATAATCACAAAATCAAGCCCATCAGCAGAACTGTCTTCGCTGGTTTGCTAATTGATTTGAAGTTGCCGCAGTCTGCATTCCTCAGGTTCACAAGTTCAGAAGAACATGCTCCTCTATCCTCCTCCTCCAGACTCCTATTTCCATCAAACCAGAGGGCTGGTTTACGCCCAATGAAGAAAGACTCAGCACTTGTGGGGTGTTGTTGTACCTCTTTGCAGGTGAGTTGACGGCTCTGGGACCATTGTTGGGAAGCTCTAATACCGGATAAAAGTGTTTTGGACCAGATTCCCAGGCGGAAATTTTTTTGTGTTTTTGATGACTTGCTTGCCTTTGAGGTGCTCTTAGGGGGGGTTCCGTCTGTTTGTGGGTGAGTTTCGTGGTCTGGGAGCACTGCTGGGACACTCTAATCTTGATTGCATTTGCTTTTCAGGAAATCCGTCGTGGCAACCCCGACTTATGGCCTAGCTACGCAGTGCGTTTGGACCGAAGGCCGAGAAATATTGCAAGTATGAGATTTTGCTTTTGGCCTGTTTAGGGGTGTTATGCTTCTTGGCGGGTGGGTTGGCGGGTCTTGGGGCATTCCTGGGAAGGTCTAATACCGGGTAGAAGTGGTTGGGACAAAATCCAGGCCGACTTTTTTTGGCTATTTCTGACATTTTGCTCTATGTAGCGTTTTCGGGGGCCTGTTTGGGGGGCTTCCTGGTGTTTGTGGGTGAGTTTCGTGGTCTGGGAGCACTGCTGGCTATATATACTTTACTTTGCAAGAGGTTTGAAGCAAATCCATGGTGGCAGAGGGGAGTTAGGGCCTAGCTGCAGAGCGCGCGCGGAGTGATTTGGGAAATTTGTGAAAAATTGACTAAGTCCCCATTTTTGTACTTTTGCTCTTTGGCTGTTTGGGGGTCTTCTACTCGTTTTCTCCTGGGTTGACGGCTCTGGGGCCATTGCTGGGAAGCTCTAATACCGGATAAAAGTGTTTTGGACCAAATCCCAGGCGGAAAATTTTTTGTGTTTTTGATGACTTGCTTGCCTTTGAGGTGCTCTTAGGGGGGGTTCTGTCTGTTTGTGGGTGAGTTTCGTGGTCTGGGAGCACTGCTGGGACACTCTAATCTTGATTGCATTTGCTTTTCAGGAAATCCGTCGTGGCAACCCCGACTTATGGCCTAGCTACGCAGTGCGTTTGGACCGAAGGCCGAGAAATATTGCAAGTATGAGATTTTGCTTTTGGCCTGTTTGGGGGTGTTATGCTTCTTGGCGGGTGGGTTGGCGTGTCTTGGGGCATTCCTGGGAAGGTCTAATACCGGGTAGAAGTGGTTGGGACAAAATCCTCGCGGAAAAGCCTTTTGGCTTTTTTGTAACTTAGGGTTCGTTAGGGTTAGCCCTAGCAGCAGGATTGCATGTGTTTCGGGGTGTTCTAGATTTTTCCAACTGAGTTCTGGGGTCTTAGAGCACTCGTGAGAATGTGTAATTTTGGTTGCAAGTCATTTGAAGAAAATCCATGGTGGGAAAGGGGGGATTTGGCATAGTTAAAGAAAGCCTTTGCCACTATTCTTAACTTAGGGTTCGTTAGGGTTAGCAGTATTTCTATTGCATGTGTTTGAGTGGGGGGGATTTCGAGTCTTGGAGCGATGCTGGCTATGGCTACTTTTGCTTGGTTGCTTGCAAGTGGTTTGAATGCAATCCACGGTGGGTAAGGGGTAATTAGGAAGGGGGTACTTCGGCCTACTTTTACTTTCAAAGTAAGTTTTGTCACCAGTTTTCTGCTAGGCCTCGTTTTTTGAGATTTGATTGGGGGTCTTCTACATTTTTGCGACTGGCTTTAGTAAGGGTCTCGGTGGGAGCACTGCTAGGAAGATCTAATTTTGTTCTAAAACACAGTTTACAGTACACCTAGCTTGAGGGGCAAGATCCGCTACATTAATTTGCCCATACTTATTTATCCTTCAAAAGGTGACTCAGAGTACGCACTTTCAAAAATATTGTACTGTCTACTAGGAAAATCAAATTGTGACTTTTTGCACTCCACAGCCTACATACCTTATATTTATTTATCAGTGGTGTTGTAATATTATATCACTTCCTGTTTTTCGTTGAATAATTACAGGCCGGGTTTCAGTCTCTGCAATGGGGAAAAAAGGATGGAGTCAGGCTTCACAGTAGCGACTAGCGAGCCACAATTCAGCATCAGGCAGGCAGTGGACAGGGTGTCTTCTGGTGACCAACATCGATGGACGAAGCGTCGGCTGCAATGGAGGAGTGCCGCTAATAGGAGGATTTTTTTTCTGAAGGCAACTTACTTACCACTTCCAACAGGACCACTACAACCACATAGATACAGTATCCCTTGCCTTTTTCTCTGACTGTGACTGCATTTCTTGGATCTCTCTCTGCTTCGAAATTGATCCCTTAACACATCACTTAGTCCACTCCACTATCACATCTGCACCACACATAGTCATTTGTAAGTGCTCCTACGTAATTCGCAAGTCGCAGCACGCCCCAGGCCGTAGAGGACTGGGATGGCCCCAATGATGAAGCATGTCACCAAGGGGCAACCCTGGTGAGTGAGGGGACACCTAGAAAAAAAGCAATTTCTCCTTTTCTATCTACTATACCTTCCAGACCAACCCCATTGAGTGTTGTTGTGAATGGATTTATAGTGACCAGCAAGGCTCTCAGGTATCTGGCTACCGAGACCTTATGTTGAATATAGTTATCAATATTTCCACCCACGCCCTGTACTGTCGCATTTTCTTCCACAGTTGTCGAAAGTACTACTTACTTTTAACTGATATGCATGCAGTAGTGTATGCACTTTCAAAGATTGATGGATAGGTTTGTACCCAAAGATTTGTTTATGTTCACAATTGTTTGTCCATGCTGTGCTACTTTTTCTTGTCTCCCAAAACCTTTCCCAAAAACCCCCGTACCCATCCATTTTTTCAAACCCTAACCCTCTTCCCCCGGGCTGTGTGGTTTTGATTGATGTGTGACTAAATTACAGCAATAAATCCACACACTTGCTGGGGGGGGAGGATAAGGTGATAGCAACAGGCTGGTGAAGAAATCCGAGGATATATTCTTACTCTGCTTGACAAAGACCCATGGCTAATGTCAAAGAACTTCAACCGAATTTGTTATACTTTAACATTTGTTAGGCTACAATGTGGCACTGTTCTAGTGTACTTCTGTCACCTGCTATATTCTGTATTGTACCTTTGTATTGCTCAGGAGGACAAACCAGATTTCATTTTCTTTTTTTTCATAGGCAAGCAACTGCCACTGTGTCACACCACTAGTACCACCGCTATGAGGAAATTTTATCCGCCCAGGATTGCCAACCTTATTTGCTGTTTCCCGTGGAGCCAGCCCTGGGCCTAGCCCTACTTGCAAACATAAATTACAGGTAAGATAGGCGTTTGGTTGGAGGTAGTATAATGGAGTATTAGGAGAGACGAGAGATTTGATTGACGGTAGTACTACTAAAGTCCTAGGACTATTCAGGAAAACAAACTTACTGTTATGTTAAACCCCCACCCACCAGACTCAAAAGCAGTAAAAAACAGGTATGGTCAGATAAAGTTTCAAAAAGTATATTTTTATAGCCCTAACAAAAGAATCTCCCGCAAGACCCTCCCTAACCCCAACGATTGTCCTTCAAAAGTCCCCAAAAATCACAACTCCCAATTCCCACCCCCCAAAAGTCTCTAAAAAAGGGGCAAGGGACACTATGGCAGGGTGCTGTTGGAATTAGCAGCCAGGGCATCATGCTCCTTGCGGAGGGTGGCAAGTTCGAAGCGGAGGCCCTCCACCACGTTCTTATAGTTATGGACCTCCTGCTCCAGGTAGGACAGTCTGAGGGATAAGCGGCGCCGGTGTGCCTTGCAAATCCTGTGAGGGGCAGCTGCTTTCTTTGCTGCTGGGCGGTGGCGTTTGGCTTTGGTAGCCCGGCTCCGTACCGCTGGAGCACTGCGCTGGCTGGCAGCCCGCACGGAGGAGGATGCAGCTGTCCCAGTGGACGTTGTTGTTGTACCAGACTACGTCTCCTCCTCCTCCAGGGCCACCAGCCGCCGATATTCAGCAACAGTGGCATCCAGCCTCCGTTGCCGGGCCATTCGAGCCAGCTCCTTCCTCCTTGATGGTGTCTTGGATTTGGAAGGAGCAACTACATGAAAAAAGAAAGACATAGTCTGTAACCAATGCTCCTTAAGATTAACACAAAATGATGGAGCAGAAAGTTGTCACAGTACAAGTAGCAAATTGAAAGCACAGTGCATAACTATTGAGGACAGTATCTATGTAACCTCCGACTTCTTCATCCTTGCTCTAACATTAGTGGGAGTTTAAGGAACAAATTCTACGAGCACTATGGACTTCTATTACAGTCGACTATGACAGTACACCACTCTTATTCTTCTTCTTCTCTCTTGTTTAGGAAAATTGGTACGTTATCTTATGCAAGCCGGCATAATGCCAGCGCAGTGAACTTGCACCCGAGAAAAACAGACGCACACCATGGTGAGTGAGACAGACTTGCGTTACTGTACCGGTCCAGTACATGCAGGTGGTGAAGCTCTTACTTTTCTATTACGGGTGCCACTGAGAATACTCTGTTAAAAGGGCTACTGCTTAATTAATTTAGCTTTCACCCTACAGTGCAAATGAGTATTAGAAAAGGAAAATGAAGAAGCTAAATTATCTGATTATCTATCACTTCACATGGGATGTATTTGATGACATATGGGATGACTTTAGGTGCTTTGCTTATTATTGAGTGAACAGTGATACCCCCACACATGAATGACGTACTACTACTAAACTAAAGTTATTAAGGGAGGTAGGGAGTGTCCACCGTAATAACTGGATATATGCTGTGCTTGCAGTTGCAATACAAACTACTGCTACTATTCATGGTAGTCTTTGGACAACGTTACAACTTCTTTTCCTTGCCTTTCCTACACTGGAACGGACGTGCGGGTGCGGTGTTACATGCTCTTCAAAGTAACACTTAGTTCATCCAGTGACCGTCTACTCTCTCTAGATTCACATATGCTATCTAAGAGTCAGATAGTACCATGAATGATCCAGGCATCCATCCAAAGTATATTGCACACATACAGTTTCTGTCTCACCCACCCAGGCTGTTCTCCTTCCACCCATCCTTGCTTCATCATTCACCCAGCCATGCACCATACCATTTTCTTACCTTCCCAGCCACCTCGGGGACCAAGCAAACACATATCATTCTTCTTTGCCAGTCATCATTACATTTCTCGTGCTTCCACACTTACTTACACCCTTCTTTCGCTTTTCGTTCATCCCATCCATCAAGTTCACCTCAGATCTGATTGGGATTCTTCTCGCCAAAAACTTCACAGCTAAGTCGAAGTACATTTAGAGGAGGCTACTACCTGCTTTTTTTATAATACACCCGTGCAGAAAGCACACTCTGCAGTCTTCAATCTCAATGACTAAGGAATGTATAGCTTACCTCTGCCCGCCACCACCGTGTGAACCCTCACAGGCATGTCCTTGTCCGGCACTTGCACCGCCTCCTCCCCAGAGTTGTCCTCCTCGTCCAATGCCACCACCACCTCCGCGCTGGCCCCGTCTCCAGATGTTCCACCTACAAAGTACATTTAATAATGTTAGAATACACCACTCACTACTATATAATATTTGGTCTAGGAGGAAGAAAGAAATGTGAAAAAAAGTGTACAATTTAATAATTTTTGACTGTGTACTCTAGAGTAAAAATGTCCCTTTTTCCAGGGAAGGCTGTTGTCTTGCTGCACTTTTTGGCACAACTGATGAATGTTTGCTTTTTACTTTTTAACACGCACCACTTTTTCTCCTAACAGACAGAACCTTGACTTCTAAGAACACGAGCAGGATCAAGTTCAAACCAGGTGAGAGCTCGGCTCAACCACAAGAAATGTGTCCAATTAATCGTCAGCACTAAGCACTTTTCCATTTTCAGTTACACGTTCACTTTTATGACAAACTTGAATTTAATAAATGTGTTTACTTTTAATAAAGCTTTTAAACTTAAATAGACTCTGTGGTTTTTGGTCCTCCAGACTAGAGTGGATGAGCTAAAGGTTTTCGAATTTTTGCAAGCATGAGTCCGTGCCTCTGCCATCGGTGACTTTGGGAGCTAAATGACTCTGCCACACTATCTAGTCAGTAACGAGATTGGGGGTTCAACTACAAAGTCTGTTATCACTGAGGTATGTGGAAAGTCTAACAGTCACAGCACCTATTATAATTGATAAGCTAAGTGATGCATTATTTAGTGTCCATAGTTCTGTTTGTGCAGATTTGTCCCTGCAACAGTAGTAGAATGGATTGTCCTCCTATCCAAACCAAAAGTAAAGTAGTATCTTATTCTTTCTTGGTGGTGGTCATTCACCTTTTTATTGTTGGCAATGGTCAAAGCATAAACATTTAGAATACTTGAAAAGACATTATGGACAATCCCAGAGGACTACACTCAGTGCATAGAGCTATTGCTGACTAGAATGGGAGTCCAATGGAAATGCCAAATGTGCAATCTTAGTTAGCTACACAGACAGACTAATAAGAATAATCTAGTAATACCACACGGAGTCATAGTCGAGGCAGGATAAGAATTTAGATCCTGTCTACAAGAAGATCAAAGACGATTTAGAAAAAATCGAATGAGGAACGCTAGGAAAAAATAAGTACTCTATATTAAAATTAAAACTTACTGGGGCCAGCAAAGGAGCCCTCGACTGCCCGGTCCTGGCCTGCATCGACAACAGCACCCTCCTCCTCCTCCTCCTGTGTCCTCCTCTTGCCCCTGGGGGAAGCTGATGTACAACATGAAAGAAAGAAAAACAGAAAACATGGATGATATTTCTCAACCAAATCAAACATTTAAAAAAGAACTAACAAAGTAACAAAATATTTTTGCGAAATAGCAAATAGGGAACGACTCCACGGGATATATTATTGACCAATCTCATGTGGTCGACTACGTCATTACTTTAGTATTGCTTGATTTGCGGACCGTCGAATTGGAAACTACCCTATGTAACTCACTAAACAAAGTACTAAAAAGGTTTGCCTAGGATTGGCAGGCAGCAGTCCGCAGCACGCAAAGTGACAGCCAAAGTCCATCGTGATTGAAGATCAGCGACAACACTAAAGTTTCCTACTACATTCACCAGTCATTAAAATACTCAAACTATTAATCCACCACCACTATTTCTTATTATCGCCATGTGTACAAAGGAAAGACTGGACTTGAGTCTGTAGGGGCTGATTTAGAAGGCCCTTGCGGCTCTTTTGCTCCATTGTTGCGTGACTTTTGTGACGCAGCGACAGCACAAAAGAGGCGCAATGGTGCGGCGTATATTAACAACGTGACGCATCTGGGAGATGCATCACGTTGTAAAGCCCTGCGCCAATAGGGGTGTTCCGGCGCAAGGGAGGGCGTTCCTGCGCAGGAACGCATCCTAAAAGTGGCTGAGGGAAATCTACAAGATTTCAATCAGTCACTTTGAGGACAATGATGCGTGACTCAAACCCTGCGCCTGCTTGAAGCAGACGTACGGCTTGACGCAGCATTGGGGAGATAGGGCACCCCAGAGCATTGATGGAGCTGCACCATCGTTGCGACGCAACTCCAGCAATGCGCCGCCTTTACGGCACAGATGCGTAACGCTTTGGTGACGTTTTGGGCCCATGGCGCGCCGCATTGTAAATACGGCGCACCATGGGTGATGGTGGCGTGACGCACAATTACTGGCGCATCCCTGCAACTTTGCAGGGATGCGCCGGTAATTAAAAATCTGAACCTTAGTGTGTAGCATTACGCAGTTCTTTCAACAACACTCATACATAATTTCACAGGCCAATGAAATGAACACAAAATCTAAAACAAATAAGCATAGTAGCAACACTACTGAGAAGAAGGAGAGCAGTGTACCTGAAATGCACAGAAGATTTTGAAATAAAATGTACCTACAATGTAATGAGCAGCATTATTGCTCTTGGTAAAAAACAAAAATTTGCAATATAATAACACAGCAGGAGAAAACATAGTAGTAAAGACATAGCTACTACTACTCACCAAGCCCGGGGATCTCAAGGCCAAGGAGGTCGAGCAGATCTCGCTCACGGGTCAGGACAACCGTCCAGCGGTGGGTGGCCTGGTTGTAGGTGCGCCAGACCCGAGAGTGGTGGTAAATGGCCTGGCACACCTTCTCCCACCGCTTCCGGCGCTCCCGGGCCCCGTACCCGGCACTGATCTTGCCGCCTCCCATGATGGTCCTGGGGAGGCGGCGCTGAACATAAAAAATGAGTTGGGCCACCTCCTCCGGGGTAAAGATCTCCCGTGGCATCACTAGCTCCCCCCTCAAACGCCCGCACGGGAGCCGGACACGGGGTGCGGGACCCTTCCCCTTCTCGGGATGCTTCCCGGCTCCCTTCACCATGGTCTGGGCGGAAAGGAATAAAGAAAATAGAATAGGGAAGAGAAGAAAAGAGTTTACAAAAGTAGTTTAAAATTAACCAAAAGTAGCAGTAAACACAAAAATATAGGGCTAGAAAAATAGAGGGATAGATAATAAGTAAAATAGATTAAAAAAAACTTCAAACAAGCAAAGGATGGCAGAGATTGACAGAGGATACAAAGACCATGCCCAGAACCATAGCAATGAATGAGAAACAAGATGGCCGCGCCCGTTCACGACCGCGCGGGTAAGTTCGCGCAAGATTTTCCTTGCGAACACGCGCGAGACTGTACTGGCAAGCCGCGGACTTTGCGAGATTACACTTCGCGCCCGGAAACGGAAATACGTCAGGCAAACAAGATGGCTGCGCCCTTGAACGACCGTGAGGGTAACTTCGCGTCTTGCGCTACGAGCGGCTCGCAAAAACGCACAAAACCTTGCCAACTAACACGCCGCAAAAAAAACAAATTGCATATTCGCACGAATTTGCGGCTTCCGAATCCGATCTCGCGCGTGTTCGCACCCCGCGAACCCCGCGAAATTGCAGAAAAACGAGTTTTTCAAAACTGAAAGCACTCGGCAGGGGCAAGAGTTTAAACTCATCATTAGTAACAATTTCCGGTAGTGCTTCCTGACTGGGGCCCCTCCAGAATTCAGTTGCTAGTTGCAACAATTGTATGACCCTGCTCTGACCCTCACAGCAGGCTCATACAATAGCTACAAGTAGGCCACAAAGAAGGTCCTGGGGAAAAAAAATGCACTGCAACAGAAAGCAAAATTACAGATAAGGAAGCAGGTGCCAGACTGGAATTTTAAAACAGTGACACATTAATAAACTAACCCCAAATTAATTCATCTCAGTTGAAGCAGGGCTGGTGTGCTTGCTTTTCCCCCCATAATCTACAGTAATGATGAACCAGAGGGTGGCATTGATGTAACAGAGGGTTGCAGTGGTGAAACAGAGGGTGCTGGGAACCTGTGATGATGAACCAGACGTAGAAACAACATAATTCGCGACCGTTGCGCGACGAAATGTAAGTTCGCAATTGCGAACTGGTACGAAACCCTCGCGAACTGGCAGAAATCCTTGCGAACACAAAAAAAAAAATCCGCAAATTCGCAAGAATTCGCGGATTTTGCGGATTGCGAGTTCGCAAATCCGCAAAATTCGCAAACGCGAGATTCGCAAAATTCGCCCATGCTTAGTAGTGGGAGAGGCACATGCTGCTTTCGATGTAAGTTACAAAATGCGGACTGTATACACATTTTTTTCATCCTGTCCCTTCTTTAATTCCTCTCAAGTCACAAATCGAACATTTCCATTCACTGATTCTCAAAATAGTGGTCACCCTATCTGATCAAACAGTTGTCCTGGGCGTAACAAACCGCAGAGGGGGAGAGAGGGGGAGAGAGAGGGGGAGAGAGAGGGGGAGAGAGAGGGGGAGAGAGAGGGGGAGAGAGAGAGAGGGGGAGAGAGAGGGCGGGAGAGAGGGGGGGAGAGAGGGGGGAGAGAGGTGGAGAAGGGGGAGAAGGGGGAGAAGGGGGGAGAGGGAGAGAGGGAGAGAGGGAGGATAGGGGGGGGAGAGAGAACGTACTTCTTGGTCTCGGAGTGTAGTGTTATAAGCAGTGGTGCTCAAATGTGGGTTATGTTGCACATTGGGAAGTATTATTAAGTTCTTACTATTGGCTTTGAAGTGCCCTCATGACATCTTGAATTCTGACTATCTAGCTTGAGCTTTGCACACACACAGGCAGGCCCCCAAATTACTCAAGTTGTTTAGGCTATCCATGTTGTTTTCTGGACTTGGAGGTTGTTTTCTGTACTGGTGGAGACTTTCATAAAGCTTCGTCAAGATAAGGGGCTGGAACATGTGAAAGCACCGAAGGATACGCGAGGACTCTTGCCTTTGAAATGCTTGCATGGAGGGATGCCAACTCCAGTAAGTTTCTTTGGCGGAGAGGAAGTCCTTGCGGAAACTTCAAGTGTGCTTTGAGAATATAAAAATGGGGTTTGTTGACTTGGAAACCGGGATTTGGGAACTGAATGGAGACGGACGCGTGTACTTCAGTGTAGGAACCCGGCTTGCTGAGGCTCTTGACCCCGGCTGTGAATCTCTCAGTCTGGAGTAGGCTAAGATGCAGTCTTTGCAGCCAGTAAGGTGTTTTTTTTAATCATCGACTTTGTGATGTGTGAGTGCGTCGGTGTGTACATTCAAGTCCCCAGTGGTTATAATCATCGGATCTATTTAAAGCATTTTTCTTTCTGATTTCTACAGTAGAAGTCCGGTATTATCTGCTTGTAATTTATTCCATGCATTTAACAGCTGCATTTGCATACTTATAAGTGTGTAATTACTGCTTGTATACATATTTCTATATGCATTGGAATTATGTTCATTTGAAAAAGCCTTTTTGTTAGAGAGAGTTGCACAAATAAAACCCCATGCTTTAATCTGAAAACAGTCTTTTAATGTGCCTCATTTTATAAGAGATAAATCCCTTTACAGGTGTTTTTATTGCTTCGCCGCGTTTGTGCCTCTGTGTGGGAGAACGGTATTTTCTATTATTTGGGAGGGTGAAGTCATACAATGGGACAGCTTCCCCTTTGGGAATCATGTTGGTCAGCCTCAGGGGATCGGAGCAATCTCCACCCGAAGTCTTCCCTGGACGTGAACATGTGTGTATTTTTAAAACGCAGCACCTGAGGGCAAAAGGCCATATTTAAAAAAAGTTTGCATCCAGGGAATGTGAAGAGAGGGAAGGAGGTCTGCTGTTCCCCAAAGGTCCCCAGTACTATGTTTTCAGACACAAGTTGATGGTTGCAAAATGCATCCTGCCTCATTAATATTCACAAGGCATAGTTTTTCTCCTAGCAAAAATAGGATAATAAATTAAATTACAAGACATTTTTCCATGCTCAGTTGTACACTGTGAACATTTAATTCACGGATCTGGCTATGAATGCATAGAAAAAGGAATTCATATAACTTTCCCGGATATACTCTCTGAAACATTTATGAACTTAAAATGTATGGAAGTCTGGCTCCATGTGAGATCATCAACCTGCTAGTGTATATTTACCAACTGCCAGATTCTGCGCTTAGGAGGTGGCATTTACTCTGTCAGTATTTGCCTGCTAAATTTGGAGATTACCGCTGCCCCGCTGAGTATCTTTTGCATAGGCAGGCACAGCCCTCTCAGTGGTTCCTGTCGATTCATTGAAAGTTTGGCAGACTGCTTTGTCAACATGATAAAGTTGTATGGCATGCATTACATCTTTTTTCATTTTGAAAATGAAAATGGAATTTTCTTTTTGACCTTTAAAAAGGCATTGACCCTCTCAGCGAGGGAGATTTCTCCTATGACGTGAGGGTAATTTACAAGTTTTCAGTTCACTTACTGCCAAATTTTTCCTGGTAGTGACCGACACTGAAAGCTGGCCATTTGACAGTCCACTTTAAATCAGACAGGCAGTCAAACAGCCACATTTCTGTTGGCCCTTACTCTGTCAGGGTGTTGGAGGTATATGTCAGTAGTGGAGTCTGAGTAGTCTCCGTCACTGGCATCCATGAGGTCCATCCTCTTCTAAATGAGGTGGACGGACCTTCAATATGGCAGAGAGGGTGTTCCGTCGCCTTTGTGAAGGAGTATCTTTTCGATCATACTCTAAATCAGGCGAAAATTGTTTTGTGCTAGTGTTTTGTATTCCTGCTCTTTTTTTCAGCAATTCGAATTTGTATTCTTATTTCATCATATTATCATGATGTAATATGTGCTGTGTGGAACCTTAACATTTGAATTTTTGAGATCAAGTAACCACACTTATTTGAATACTTTTCCATTCCCAAATCACAGATTTAAGTTTTTGTTGCAGAGTAGCGTTGTGGATTAGTGGCAAACAGGCATTACATCTGTGGTTCGAGCCAACTTTGTGTTCTTTAATAATTAGCCCTAGATAGAGAAAATCTAGATTATATTTCAGTCATGTATCCTCCAATAAGATTAAATGAAATGAATATAATGCTTATTATAATGTATTTACCTTCATAAAAATCATAGGTGCACATGGTGTGCCCAACGATTGTGTTGAATTGTGAGATCTCCTGGCTGCACTGCAGAAGTTCTTGAATGAGTTCCTTATCCAGTTCCGTGCCGCGGATCACCACTTTGTCCAGAACTGTTAGCTCAAACTGAGGCCTGAAGAAGGCATCAACAGCAGTATCTGTGATGATAACAGTGCCAGGTCGCACACCTAAAAGATTGTCAATAAGCTTAGAGACTCATATAAATATGCTGAAGAACGTTATTATTGTAGCACTAAAATTTAAAGATCTATATACATTAAAGCTAAATCTGGCAAGACAACCCAAAATCAAGTATGGGCCATATTACGATTTTATATAAATCAATTATTAAGCATGAAGGTAACAAGAATGACCAAAGCAATACAAAAAATATAAGATACCTAAATGTATAATTAGATTTTTCAAATGCAACTGTTATGTTTATTGTACAATAGTTTCTACAAACCCAGTGTAAATTCTTTCAAACTGCTCTTAAAGTTGACCTTTGGTGTTTTTTGTCACGCTTATAATTTCAAGTAACACCGTGAATTGAGAAATATAAATTATTATATATCTGATTTTACTGATCGCCATTACTTACTTTACTAAGCCAAAAATGGCTCTTTTAGGCAATTCAAGTTTATCACGGTTATATAAAATATATCGGATTTCTTTGATCGCCATTACCCACTTTGCTAAGCCAATTGCTGCTCTTTTAGCAATTCAAGTAAATAATATTGCAGTTATTAAAAGCACACATTTACTAAATACATTGTAACCTATAGTTAACATGTATACATCATGAATGTTAAAGCACAAAAAAAGTCAATATAAACCTCTGGCATGCCTCTTCCATTATTACATCCACTCTCGTTGGGCATAACGGACACAGTCGCAGCCCCTGCGGTGCAGTGGGGGAGGGAGGAGAGGGTCTCCAGTCTTCTATACGTTAAATGGGAGCTCCTCACCTTCATGTCGAGGGTATGGGTATTACAATGGGCCCCTCACCAAACCTTGCAGGGGGCCTCCTACAGTCACCGGCACCAGCTAAATAAATTGGGCAGCTACAGGGAGGTTCTTCGGTACTAGATCGCTTTAATCACTGAATCCTTCACTTCTGCACCATGTGTAGGAACTGGGATGTGTAGATTATAAATACTTTCAGATTCCAATTTTACCTTCGAACAGGCGCTAGCACATACAATAACAATTGGGTATTTGTCAAAGGGTGGAAGGAAGCATTGCTGAAAAGTAAGATTCAAAGTTCCAGCAGTGCTTATTGCCAAATAGTTCATCTTCTGGGTGCTACAAGTAGCTTTTGATTTAAATATTTTTTTATTGAGATCACACCAAGAAACCGGGATAACAACTCCCACAGTTTCTCTTAATAATTATAATGAAACAATAAAATATTGACGCAGCTTGTGCAGGTTTATTTTAGACCAGGCTCTACATGGTAACTCTGATACTAAAACAGAAGACCTAATGAACAAGTGGAAAGTGTGGACAAGAAGATATACAATGGGAACTGGCTTCTATTACAAGATTCTAAGGTTTCCCTCTTGCACCAGTTATCCTCACAGAAGAAAGCCATCGGCGTATGTGGGAAAAAAATCACCTTGATATAGCTGTCCGGATCCAAGGTGGTGCAAGGTATTGCTCTGGGGTTTCTTTGGGCAGTCTATCCACCAAAGCCTTGCGAGAATACATCTGTAAGAACACAAATTGCTTGCCCTCAAAGTCCACTTAGCCTCTCAGTGAAGCCAACTGTAAAATCTTTGGCCCTCTGAACTGCAGCTCGTAGGACTTTACCCCTCTAGTCTGTAGTCTGCATAACCAAAACAGTACCACCTTTTCATGTCTTGTTTCTCCCAGATCTTTTCTGTAGTCTGGTGTTGCTAACCACCACCTGCTGGATGCTCTCTGTATCCTATCCTAGCAGGTCACGGAGTACAGCATACCATTGGTCTTGCAGGGTTTCTACTGGAATTCAAGACAGGGTCCCCAATACCCGTATCTTGGGCTCTCTGCATAGGTTGCCCAGATGCTCTTACTTCATGTTCAACATCATAACACAGTCTTTGATGCTGTACTTTGTTTTTAGTTTTGAAGGCTTTGATGGTCCCTACAGTTAAGGTTGTCTCTCTCTGCTTGGATTCCAACTAATTTGGTGTGCTGATAATACTCCATGCTACCTCCCCACTACCACCACTCTATTCATTATTCCTGCTTGACCTTGTGGCCCCTGCATTGTTGGCACGTTGAGGGATCGCTTGTGGCTGGAAAATCTTGGCTATCACCTTGAGCTTCCAAGACGTGCTGCCATATTAGCCTCCAGTTAGTCACGACTATTAGTAGCTTTGACTAAACTTATTATTCTATTGGAATTCAGTGTATTGTGTGTTAATTCTCACAATATCTGCCTTCACTCAGATACCTTGAATGTCTCATATGAAAGTCAGCTGAAGGGCTGAAAGGGGTGAACTAACCAACCAGATCGAACTTTGCAACTTTCTCAGAAGAAGGACTTCTTTCAAAGCCACTTTTTTTTATTTTATTTTTTTAAAGACCTTTATTGTACAATTCAAATTTTACACAGCATATAGCCTACAACCCCAGGGGCCGGCTGCAGCATGATCAAGTGTATTTCAAGATTGTCTAAATAACAGACCATTTGCCGACAACTCAGGAGTCCGGCCGCGCGATCTATCAAATGTTGTACATAACTCGCATGTTCACACCTTATAATTGTAGGTCCGGGTTATCTGTTTTATAGCAACTTTCTAACTTGAATGTCCAACTAACAAACACACAAACCGTAAGGCAGACAATTTTAATAAGAGCACAACCCTACCCCGTCCTGTATGTGACATTTACAATCTGTGGGTGAAGAAAGATCTCCACCTGAGGCTCTTTCAACGTATTTCTCCCCTTCGGGTGTGTGACTCAGAGTATGTATTGTATTGGCTCGGACTAACCAGTCCACTACTCCCTCTCCTTCTGTATTGCGTACCGTCACGGAACCCAAGGATCACTATGCCTGCACACCCCTCTCCCTCAACTCCTACTCTTCTTCTTCGTCTGATGTTGTTTGCTCGTCCTCCTGCAGGGGTTCGCAAATCTCCCCCCTAAATACATTCCATGGGGTCCATATCTTGTTCCATTTACGTGGGCAGGCCCTGGCTGTGTAGACTGCCCTCTCCGTAATCATCACCCTATCCATGTTCGACACCATTGTGTCAGTGTGGGGGTCTCTACCGCACCCCACTTTTGTGCTTTATCACGTTTCGCTATCATCATACCTATCGTGGACCACTGTTGGCCTTGTCTGGTAAGATAGTTCGGTTCCCAAATATTTAAAAGGCATCTACGTGGCTCAGGGACTAGGGACAACCCCATTGCTTGAGATATGGTGCACATTATCTGCCTCCAATACTCCAGGATGCGTGGGCATTCCCATATAGTATGGAAAAGCGTTCCTTCCTCCCCACATCCACGCAAACAGTAGGGATGTTGTGCCCACTGCTGTTTTAAGTGTAGTGTCTTTCTTGTGTAATACACCCTGTGCAATATCTTGAGCTGCACGAGCCGGAATTTAGCCGATATGCCCACCTCTCTTGGTGATGCCAATGCTTCATTCCATTTAGAGTCGTCCATCTCTCCTAATTCCGCCACCCATTTATCGCTCAATTTTAATGTGGGGTCTGGTAGGTTGTTGAGCAATTTACAATAGGTGAGTGATGTAGCCCTCTCTTGCATGTAATCTGTGAGGAGGCGATCCTCAAGAGGAGATGCCTCTGGGACCTCCGATTCTGGCGGAATGGCAGCAAGCAGTGCGTGCCGAATCTGCACATATCTAAACGATTCCGTCAGTCCTAACTCATATTGCTGTCACAGCTGAGTGAAAGGGACTACCGTGCCCTTGTCCCACATGTCTCCCACTGTTGAAATGCCAATGTTGTCCCAGTGTGTAAAGCCCTTACAGTGTCTCAGGTTCCCCAGGGTTCTGGTGTCCCACAGTGGGGTAAGCTTAGTAATTCGCCCCTTCCATCCCAGTTTTGCCTGTGCTGTGTATCACAGTGTGGTAGTACGTTTCGTGGGTCCCATCAAGTTATTCATGAGGCGTTTATCATAAAGCGTTGCTAACATGCTATTAGTACCTAGCTGTGCCCTGTCAGCCTTGTAAGACAGGTCTTCCTGGGGTGCGTGTATCCACTGTTTAATGGGTTTCAATTGAGCCGCCAAGTAGTACAATTGCAGATTTGGCTGTGCAATCCCCCCATCGTACCTACCCCTGTTCATTTTATCCTGCGCTATACGTGCCGGGCGGTTGCTTCACAGGAGGCCGGATACCAGCGCCGACACCCGCCTGAAATATCCGGGTAGCACCGGGTATGGTGTGTTGTCTAGGGCATGTAGAAATCGCGGCAACGACATCATTTTGTAGAGCGCCGCTCTACCCAGTAGCGTCAATGGTAGTGTAGCCCAATATTTTACGTCGTGTTTCAACCGTTCCAACTGTGGTTTCAAATTTTTGTCAAAGAATTCCATTGGGTCTTTGGTGACATGGATGCCCAGATACTTAAAGGATGACCCCGCTTTTCTAAAGGGGCAGTCGTCAAGAATCGGAGCCGGTCCCTGCAGAACATACATCTCAGACTTCGCCCACTTTAGGGTGCATCCAGATGTTTTCCCATGCTCGTCACACAGCGCCAGAAGTGCCGGTATACTATGATCGGGTCAGTGAGATATACGAGCAGGTCGTCCGCGTAGAGTGAGACGATCCTCCCACCCCTCTTCCCAGGTAATCCCTTTCAACAGTGGGGTCGAGCGTATCAGTGTTGCCAGGGGTTCCAACGCTATTGCGAAGAGCAGCGGTGATAGGGGGCATCCCTGCCAGGTGCCTCGTGCTAAGGGGAATGTACGTGAAATGTGGCCATTCGCCACAACCTGTGCCATGGGATTAGTGTATAGCAACCGAACCCAAGCAATGAAGTTAGGGCCAAACCCCATGTGCGACAGGACCTCGAAAAGGTATTGCCACTCCACCATATCGAAGGCCATTTTCGTGTCAAGAGCCAATACAATCCCCGGCTCCGAAAGCGACTGTACCTTAGCCAGTACCCCATGCACCCGTCTCAGATTGAGAGCGGTGTTTCTGTGGGGCATAAAGCCCGACTGGTCCGGGTGAATCAGGTGTGGGAGGTGGGAGATCAGCCAGCTAGCTAGGAGTTTTGCCAATATTTTAACTTCCGCATTTAGAAGGGATATGGGGCGGTACGATGTACATTCCGCCGGTGGTTTCCCGGGCTTAGGGCTTGCCACTATAGTGGCGGTCCATTGATCCAACGGAAGGCAGTCGTAGCCAGGCTTTCAGTGTACATAGCCAATGAGAGCCCACTGAGTTGTTCCGACATAGCTTGGTACCATTCAATCGGGATACCGTTTGGTCCCGGTGCTTTCCCCAACCTCCCCGCGTGTATGGCCTTTTGTATTTCCTCCGTAGTAATGTCTGCCTCCAGTTCCTCAACTGCCTCCGGAGCCAGTGTCTGTGTGACTATATGACTAAGTGTAGCTCGCGCCATGTCCACCGACACCGCACTATCTGGGGTATATACGCCTTCAAAATGTACTGCCAGGGCCTTCACTATCTCTTCTGGACTCGTTTGCGCTTTCCCCTCCTTATCGTGCACTTGTTGTATCCCCTTATTGCCTCCCCTTCTCTTGTCCAACCATGCCAACATTTTCCCTGCCTTTTCCCCTAAGTCGTAGATCCTATGTGTAGTCGTGTTAATGTGTTCAGTCGTTTGATGTCGTAAGTGTTCCCTATGTTGCTGTTGACGTAGGAGTAAGGTGTGAGAAGTGTCCGGCGTCGGGTCTGCCGTGTGGGCCACGTTTGCATTGTGTAGTGCCAGTTCAAGCTTGGACAATTCTAGTAGCCTTTCGCGCTTATATCCCGTAATGGATGCTATAGCCTGTCCCCGTAATACTGTCTTGTACGCCTCCCATAGAACCGCGGGGGACTGTACCAAAGTAGTATTTTCAACAAAGCAGTGTGTAATCGTTTTCCTGAGCACCTTTCTAACTTTGGGAACCTTGAGATATGATACTTGTATGGGAAAGATCCTTCTACGTGATTTCTCCTGGGTGGATAAGGTCAGTACAACTGGGGAGTGATCTGATATCCCCCTAGGTTGGATTTCAATACTATCTACATACAGTTTCCCAACGCCAGGAAGGTCTATCCTAGACAAACTATTATGTACCGTGGAATGGTATGTGTATTGTCTCGCATTGGGATGAGTGTGTCTCCATATATCCACCAATCCCAGGGCGTTTAGGAATGTTTGGAAGCGGGAAGGACCTTGAGCCTGGGTCACCACTGGGAACCTGTCTACTAAGGTGTCTACTGTCGCGTTGAAGTCCCCTCCGACCACGATATCACCCTCAGGTAGGGTCAGGAGAAAGTCGCCCAGTGCTGGTAGTGTAACTGAGTGGAGTGCCGGGGGGATGTATACCAAGACAACATTCAGAAGTCTCCTCTCCCACTGTCCCTGAATCGCCGCAAAACATCCCAGATCGTCGATCTCAGTGCTCAGTATTATGAACGGTGACTATTTCCTGACCAGAATACCTGTACTCCTGGAACTAGACGTAAAGTCAGCGTGCACCACCATAGAGTATCCCCTTCTGTCTAGCGCTTTAGAAGCCCCCCCGGTGAGGTGAGTTTCCTGTAGAAGTACTAAGGCTGGTCCCTGCCTCTTCACTGCATGCATTACCAATCCTCGCTTGATCTTGTCACCCAGCCCTCACACATTCCATGTCATAATTCAGAGAGGTGCGATCTGTGTCCTCAGTGTCCCCACTCAGATGTAGTAGATTGGGAGTCGTGCATATTTGCCCTTGTATCCATATCTATGCCAATTGAGTCTCGTAACCGGAGTGTGTTGTTTGTCCCAGGAACCTGAGCAGTGTGTGTGCCTCGCATTGTGTCTTGCCTGTACTTATAGAACTGAAGTAACAACAAACCTGTCCCCCACCTGCCCCCCTGCCTCCCTGCTCGACGGACATCCAACCGCCCGCCCCCCCCCAACTTAGCAGAGTGCTTTACCCAACCCATAAACAGTGTACTTGCTTGCTGGGGTAGGGTGTCCCCCGGAGCCGGGGCCCCCATGCCTCTTCGGAGACCCCTAGGCCCGTGTCCAGGCGCAACCAACCATTAAAGGTCTTATCGATGAGCACTTAGGATTGTACGGTGTATCCACACCCCCATCTGCTCCAATGTGTTGCTGCGTTGGTGACCAGTCTGCTCCATCTGTGCCCGACGTCCGTGATCCTGTTTGGCTGCCCTCTCGGTGGCCCCGGTTGGACCAGTGCGTGCGGCGGGGCTGCCCCACTTGTCTCCAACCTTCCAGCCAGTCGCGGGCCACCTCCGGCGTGTCGAAGAACCAAACCTTATTATCTGCGACCACTCTTAGGCGAGCCGGAAAAAGCATTAAATAGGATAGTTCTTTTGCCCGCAACTCTTTTTTAACCTCTAGGAAAGTCCTCCTCCGGTGAGATACCTCAGCTGTGTAGTCCGAGAAGAAGGCCACCGCCGAGTTTTGGATCTGGATTGATGGGGACACCCTCGCCGCCTGCAAAATGGCATCTCGGTCCCGGAAGTTAAAGAGTCTCGCCAGTATTGGTCTCGGGGGTGCCCCTGGTTTTGGCTTCCCACCGGGGACTCTGTGCACCCTCTCCACTGAGAAGAAGTGTGATAGCCCCTTGGGCTGTAATTTCGTCTTTATCAGCTCCTCTACATAGAGGTCCATTGCGCATGTACCTTCCGATTCTGGAACCCCAAGGATTAGGACGTTATTCCTTCTCGAACGCCCCTCCTGATCGTCCAGCTTCTCCTTGAGCAATTTGTTTTCGGCCTCCACACGGATTTCGTGACCACTTCGACCGGTTTCACTTTATCAATCATTTTGTGAAAGTCTGCTTGCAGTAGGGTGACCTCCGTTGCCGTAGAACCCACTGTTGCTTGGACCTGCGCCAGTGCTCGCATTAAGTCTTCAAGCGTTATCTTCTTAGACCCCTCACCTTACGATGAATTCCCCGTGGACGTGCGAGGCTCCGCATGGGGGGTGTGGGGGGGGGGGAGGGGGATTGAGTTTGTCATATGCAAAATTGTCAAGCTTGGCTTGTGTCGAAGTGTGTTTCGGGCCTCTGCCAGCCATGGTTTCCTCCGTCCGTGCCCCACCTCCACTGAGTTACAAAAGCTCATAATTTAAGGGAGAACCACCATCAGTAAGTACATTCATTTGTCTAACTATGGTGAGAGGGAGATTCTGCCATGCTTTCAATTAAGAGACCACATTCTGCGATAAAAGAGTTCATGAAGTATAGTTATGATATCCTTTAGGTAAGTGCAGTCTTTGTGGTGCTTATAGGAGTATTGGATAATGGGTTTCCTACTCTAACAGGAGAGTGTTAGTCTGCCCAGATATTGAGTTTAAGATAAATTTTAATTTGAGTCAAACATGGCCAAATATTCTTTTCATAACCAGAAGCATAAATGCATTATTCTGCCTTTCCACCTGTGCAGATATAGAATTGATGCATTATATTTACATAAAGTTGCATAATATGTCATATCAAGAGAAATACAATTGGTCATGTTAGAAGCCTTTGTCTAGAACCTCACTGAACATCGATCATTCCCACTGATTAACTGTTTCTGATCACTTCAGAAATTGAATTATTATGGGTACCTTGCAAGAGCATATGTATTAGGGTGGCGTCTCATTTTGTCTCTGCTCCTCCGACCCAGAAACCACAATTCACCATGTGGAAAACCTTAACTGTGTGGAGTAGTATAATTTCTGATGGAGGTCTCTGCACTTAGATGCATCTATTTTTTCTATAAAGATCTGTGTATTTAATGATAATTGAATCCAGTGATAACATTGCCTTTATTTGAGAGTACTAGCATATGCACCTCTTTAGCAAGTCAAATGTAAAAAAAAAAAAAGAAAAAAACAAAACCAGAAATATTTCAAGTCTGCTTTAAGCATAGTGCTCGGACGATCTTTATCTTGTTTGGGGGGAAAAAACATGTATGTAACTGTAGAAGGATGTTGTGGAGGCCACTACTGTTTAAATACGAGTTAAAAGCTGATCCCAAATGGGAAACAGCGGTACAAATTGACCTGGCACTTTGGTACTCTACAGATGAACTATTGCTATCCTCATTTCTGCTTGTATGGCTGCTGGAATAAATTCAGTACATTTACACCTTCTCTTTGGGTATCTGTAGTAATGTAAAAGAAGATCAGGTCACGTAGGTTCCTGTAGAAAGATGTATTTATTATTTAGTTGACATGAGGTGGTGGTTCAAGATAGTAAAAGTATTTCTAAGGTAAATCCCCACCAGGAGCTGTCACCAGTCAGCTCAATCCTCATCTCCCAACTGACTCTAGCATCAGAGCATAACATTCTAAACAGTCATCCTGTATGGTAACATTCCATTTGATGACATAGGTAAAACAACTAGAAAGCCAACACTACAGTATCCCAAGGGCATGCAAATTCAATATCTGGTTTTTGAATTCCTTCAGTCTGCTTTGTAGGACAGTAATCCCAGCCTTGGTTTTTTAACTGTAGATTTCTCTTATATATTTTGACTATCTAACCTTTAGGGTTACAGTAGCCACAAGCACATCAACACCCTTCCACAGTCCTGGACAAAGAAGATGGGCAATCCTTCCTGTACACATACATGCCACCTTCTTGTCTGCTGGTGCATAATCTGATGACCACGCCACTGCCTCCGTGGAACCAAGGCCACTCTCTGGTGCGTTCTGTCTTTCTATGGATGTATTATTAAGTTTCTCATTGTTGACTTACAAAAATACCAGAAAGTATTTATCCCCATCATGTTTAAGTTCATGGAAAAATACTCTTTTGTACATCAAGTCATCAAATCATAAAAAGTTCCTAAAGTAAGCAACAAATGCTGAAATCCAAAGTAGGTTTGCCCCATTTATCCTGCATTACTAAAGGTGAATAATCTGAGAACACAGGGTCAAGAATTTCAACCTGAATGTACTCTATCATATTTACTATACCAGTTCTATTTTCATGCTTTCTAGTTTAGGACATGTATTTTGCCCTATTTGATGCCATCCATCAATTAAAGAAAAGTATTTCAATAGAAGGTGGAATCTGGCCCTGGCCTATGTTGGAGATTGAATCCACCTCTCAATAATCTGATAAAACTCACAATCGAGTAATGTTAATGCAACATTAAACTCACCATTGGGAGAAATAATTTAAATACATAGACAGCTCCCTAAATCCTAGAGGGTTAGATGTCACAGGGTGTATTGCGCCGATATCCGATGATATTCGGCGGGCGCGCGCCGAAGCCGCGCCAAAGCCAAGCCCGTCTGCGCCCGTCCGCGGCCGGACACGGCCCAGGGCCATAACCCCTGCCCCCCGACTGATGTACTCTTCCCGGCACTTAAAAGAGTTGAATGTTGGTAAGATCAGTCCGACCTGTACTATTGCCCCCCTGAAAGATGCGACGGTCACTCGATTATTTGTGTGTCCAGGCTGTGGATATCTTCTTCCCCAATCCAGTATTCCTGCCCATTCTGGGCTACAGGAGGGCAGGCCCAATGTTGTAGTGAACAGAGCTTCGCATGGATGTCGAGCTGCGCTCATTAATACGCGCTCACTTCCATGTCATAGCTTTTATATCAATGAATTTATTGTCACTCATGATCTGGATCTACTGTTTGCCACTGAGACCTGGGCAGATGCCGGGTCTGGTCCGGATTTCTGTAATGCTACTCCGGTTGGGTACAGTGTTGTTAGACACGATAGGCCTGTAGGAAGAGGTGGCGGCCTTGCTATTATCTTTAAGGATAAATATCGTACCACACTTGATCCTATAAATTCGGCTAACTGTGAATCAGCCGCTTTTGCTATTAGCATTACCCCCAAGCAGGCACTTAAGGGTGTCATACTTTATCGTCCCCCTGGCCCCCGTAATTCTTTTCTTTCCTCCCTTTCTGACCTAAGTGACAATATTATATGTTCTGATACATACACTATATTGGGAGATTTTAATTTTCACTTGGAAGAGCAGGACAACTCCGACACTGCCCAACTTACAGCTGATTTTTCCAACTTAGGGTTGCACCAACTAGTCAAGGGCATTACGCATCAAGCTGGACACTCCCTTGATGGTCTGTTCACGAATGACCCTGGCATATCTGTATTAGACATCATCCCAATTACTTGGTCTGACCACAGGGCCATTATCTTTCAAATAGACATACGACCTGTTGCCCCTTTAGTCTCCAGGCCTGGAACCAGAACGGGCACTCGTGCCTGGAAAACTGCAGATATGCCTCAGATGCTACATTTCCTGGCTTCCTCCCGTCCTCAGGGTGGAAATACTCCGGCACTATCGGCCTCAACTTTTCAGGACTGGATCCGAAGTGCCGCTGACCTAGTGGCCCCAGAGAAAATCACGAAGCCCAACAGAGTATCCCCCTCGGCCCCCTGGTACAATGAAGATCTTCGACTACATCGCCAACACTGCAGAAATCTAGAAAGGCGCTGGAGGAAGGTCTATTGCCCTATAGCCAGACAAACTTATAAAGATGCCCTTCAGATTTATAAAAAGGCAATCTTGGCCCGAAAAACTGAATTTTTCTTGGCACAAATTAAGACCGCTGCTAATTCAGCCAGAGAACTCTTCTCTGTTGTCACCAGCTTGTCTACCCCCCCTGCTGGGCCTGAAGTGGAGCCCTCACAGGCTTTTTGTAACGAATTAGCAGCCTTCTTTATCACAAAGGTTGCAGATATATATGCTTCCTTTGAAGATAACTCTAGAACTGAATGTAGAGGTGGTAGCGGGAAAGAAGCATTGTCTCACCACAACCATGACCATTTTCCATGCTTTCTACCCGCGTCACATGAGGATGTGATTAAAATTGTCTCTACCATCAAATCGGGCTCCCCACTGGATCCTTGTCCCCCAACCGTGATGTTAAAACTCACAGAAGTGATTTCCCGCCCTCTCATGGAGATCTGCAATATTGCATTTTCGACAGGCCAATTTCCAAGTATATGGAAGAACGCTGTCATAAAACCCCTCCTGAAAAAACCTTCCTTAGATCCCACAGCTGTTGCAAGCTACAGACCGATCGCGTGCCTGCCCTTTCCTGCCAAAGTATGCGAATACCTGATGAATAGACAGCTCTCAGAGTTCGTCGAGACTCACCAGCTTCTCGACGATACGCAGTTTGGATTTAGGAAAGGGCATGGAACAGAGACTGCCTTGATAAAGGCCTCTGACGAGATCAGGGTGATCATGGACCAGGGAGGGGCGGCTGTTCTTATCCTTCTGGATCTGTCAGCAGCTTTCGACACGGTCGACCATGCCACCTTAGTCGACCGTGTCACTGCTTTGGGGATTAACGGTTGCGCCAAGGATCTTATCTCATCGTTCCTGGCAAACCGTACCCAGACAGTAAAGTTGGGAGATTTCTATTCCCCTATCTCTGCACTCCCTTGTGGAGTCCCACAAGGCTCCTCGCTAAGTCCTATGCTTTTTAATATCTACGTAGCGGACTTGGCGAGGATAATAAAGGCCTATGGGATACAGCTTACATCGTATGCAGACGATACCCAGCTGGTGCTGGGTATCCACAAGGATGGTCTCACCGTAGCAGCCAACTTTCAGAAAGCTATGCTTGAGGTCAGTAGCTGGATGGCTCTGAACTGCCTTCGCCTCAATTCGGATAAGACCGAGATCATGACCTTTGGAAGACTCTCCCCTGAATGGTCTTTTGGTTGGTGGCCAGAAAAGCTTGGCCCTCCACCTGTCCCAGTAGAAAAAACCAGAAACCTGGGAGTGATCTTCGATAACAAGTTGGTTTTCGACATCCACACCAACAAGGTGGTGTCGTCGTTTTTTTTCATTCTGAAAAAAATCAAGAAGCTGCTGCCTTATCTCCCGCCGTCAGCTGGGAAGACTCTGGTCTCTACCCTAGTCTTCTCCAGGATGGATTATGGGAATGCACTTTTCCTTCACACCCAGAAGCGTGTCACAACGAAGCTGCAATCTATTCAGAATGCGGCTGCTAGGATTCTTCTCAACATCCCTCGTCGCAAATCTACCACTCTTGGTATTCGTCAGCTTCATTGGCTGAGAGTGGAGAGCCGCGTCAAGTTTAAGGCCCTCTGTATTGCTTATAAGGCTGTACATGGCACTGGACCTAGGTTCCTGGTTGAAGCTTTCCAGCTGTATACTCCTAGGAGGCAATTAAGATCGGCCAATAACAGTCTCCTCCCGGTGCCACGCACAAGATCGGTCACCTGGGGAGACAGGCGCTTTCTTGTGGCCACTCCAAAACTTTGGAACCTCTTGCCACTAGCCATCAAAACCGCCCCGAATCTGATGAGCTTCCGCAGGCTCTTGAAAACTTGGCTGTTTAATCAGTAAGAGGATGATTTGATGATAGACTCCAGTTGCTCTACAGCGCCGAGACACCTCCGGGTATTTGTTGCGCTATAAAAGTTGCGTAAATAAATATTGTGTACAACAGTGATTAGCTGAGCTGAAAGTAATGTCTATATAACAGTTATCAAAGTAGTATTCTCTGGCCAAATTAGGTATATTTCCAAGTTAGCCCAAAACAAATTAGTAACCCTCTGTGAGCTGCCCGTCAGAGATTGCAATACAGATTATATCCACTTGAGTTTAGTGAGGTATTCTCCAATTTACATGATCCGGTCTCATGTAGAATATGCTGTATGCGCTTCCTCACTGAACCCAGATTTCTTCTAATATTTTGTCTTTTAACATTCAAGTAATGCATTTTTAGTTGTAGACTCCCGGAATTGTGTTGAGTTTGTCTTCATCTGCTTGATAACTGCTCCTGTAAATTTGTTTACAATTCTTGCCTCCCTTATCCACTTGCACTCATCCAGCTCTTCCTCCTTACTACTACATCCATCACCAATGTGAGTTAAATTCATGGCCTGGCCCAGAGTGATCCTCTGAAACCCATACATTTCCCAACAAATGTTAGTGAGCAACTTTTATGGAAGACCAGACCCCACACCAGCAGACTGGTCCTCATCATTATTGGAATCAGAGCAGGGGTGGTCCCAGAGACGCCATCAGATCATGGAACAAAGGGAGGACCAACCCTCCATATGCCACCAATCAACCCAAGGCCAATGAATATCTGTGAGATATGGAAGACTCAGGGTTACCCTCACCACATTCTGCAGAGGGAGGCTAATAATTTTGCATTTGGCCACTGAAGCAGAGGGAAAGAAAGAGAAACTGTTTCAAACAATATTACACTGTGGCAAGTGAGCTCCCTTGCACCCCATCTTCTAGCCACCAAACCGAGGACCATCTTCAATTCATACTCACTAACATCCTTTCATAATCACTCAGCCTGCTAATGCTGAAAGGAGCTACATCATCATTTGTCTATTCGGAATTACCTTAATAAAAATAATAATTTAATAATAGGGTCCTACTACAATTCTCTAGATTGTCTTTGATAAGCTAACTGAAATCAGCAATTTTCTCAAAAAGCAGGAACTTTGGCTTCCACAGGACTTCAATTTCAGAAAATTAAATTATGTGCATCTCAGTGTATAATCTTGTCACACTGTAGAGATGGCTGCCAAGTGGGTCACAGAAGAGCAGCGTGCTCCTTGACTTTCTGTAATCTCACCAATATGTATGCATCTCAGTGATTAGCAAACCTGTCCTAACACAAGAGATCCTGAAGTACTCCATCTTTGTCCATGAATTGTGCAAACGTGGTAGTTTAAGTCTACTATGCCTGGGCTCCTGCCGTGAGCCTCCTGTTCTATGTTGCTACGACATGTTGATGTCGGACGTGAAGGCAACAGGTTTGGGGAAAGTGTCGGTTTGCTCCACTGACTGGCTTAGACAAACCATCTGTGAGTGCAAATATTTCCTGACTAAGGTTGATAAAGAGTTCTAGAAACAACTACTGTCTAACCATGCCAGTGAGAAACCTGATACTTAAGTAGAACTAAAGGATGAACTGATGATGAAAAAGCTGAAAGCAATGAACTCCCATTGATGCCAGAGGTCTAAGAGACGGAGAGAGGGCTATTAATGCGGATTCTGCATGTTATGCAGTACTTGCTTAGCTTCCTGTCTAGAGGAAAGTCAAAGACATAATGCTATTTGGCTGCACCCTGCACCAGGAAACAAGGCATAGTGCATCCGATTTTATAATGGGCAAGTGAGTGACCTTGCAAGAGATTCTTGAAATGAAATGAGTTTATTGTTATTAGCTAATAAAAACCATCACAATACAAATTAGGTGTACATATAAAAGAAATCCTTTTTACAATAATCAATGGTCTTAAAAACATGAACTAATATTGCTTTGATACAGGAAAATATTGTGGTCTCATTTAAAACATAACATAGTAAGATTCCTTCAGTCATTAATGTGGATACTCTGCACCGTTGTTATAAAGTGGCGTATACATCAGTATAAAAGTCCACAACTCCAAATGTCAACATCCTACTACTGTTTTAACATCGTATCAATGTATTGTACTCCTATGGCGAGGCAAATTCAATTCTGTTTGACTGCTTTGTCGTGAAATTGTAAAAACTTCAAAAGTAAGCAGTTTAGCTGAGGATCTGTAGGGGCCAGACTTCGCATGATGGCTTTTCTGCACATACAGATCCCTCTTTGATTAAATAAGCTCTTTAAAAGTGTATTGCGTACATTATTCAGTTTGGGACATATGGTGACCAAATGCACAAAACCCTTGTTTGAAGCATCACATAGTCTGCACGTATTTGGTTCTTTATATCACCATGCTGGTCTGTCTGACAAAGACGGCAGTTCACCTAAGTGCATAGCCAATAGTTTTTTCTTGAAATACACCAGATCGGTTAGGTTGCTGGTTGCAATGTAACGTAGGTTTGAATTGTCATCCAAGCGTGGGATCGCTGCATAAATGTGCTTTTGTCTTCAACTAGTGAATACATTTTTCCTGTTTTAGTCATGGCTCAGCAGAAAGTAGGATGCGATAAATTAAAGTCCCATAAGTCACCAGCATTGGTTAGTTGTAAAGATGATGAACTTTAATTCACATCATTATTCACAGATTCCCATAGAGCACTGATTAGAGGGCTGGACTCATTATTTCATATTTTATGCATGGATTTAATGAAATGATACTTCTTGCTGTGTCAATCCAAATTCAGACCTCTTTGAGGGGGAGAAGCATTACAGGGTAGACAAAATACCTGTTTGTATGTTTTGATTTGTGATCTATCCACCGTTTTGGAGTCCTTTCCATGCATCACTGTACTTGCGTAAGTTAGAGATGGAAGCAGTTGTGCTTTGATAACAGAGCAATGGTTGATAAGAGGGGCCATCTAGTTTGTTTGCAAGTGAACTGAATGAATGTATTAGAACATAATTTTTCTTAACCATATACTGTTGGTGTGCATGAAAATTAACTTTTATCAAAATTAAAACCCAAATATTTATAAGTACTGACATCTTCTATGGTTACGTTATCCAGCTCGATTTTAGTGAGGCAAGAGAATCTGGATGCAGGCATGTAAGATTTTTCCGTCACCGACAAGCGAAGGGAAGTTGGAAATACAAAAACTGGTAAACCTAAATGCTTTTAAGAGTGCAAGACTCAGATGTGAAGAATAAATAAATTAGAAGCAGCTTGAAAACGAAAACCTGGGTGTTTTCCTCTTGTGGAGAAAGACAGCAAAGCCCACAAATCGCTACGTTATCGGGGGCATCCAGTAAAGTGACTGCTGTAGCTTTGGCAGAGCTGTAAGTCACACCCAACACCAGTTTTGCAGAATGCAAAAGATTTAGGAATGTCTTTCTAAGCTCCCAGATTCCTTGATGGTTCTTGAACGGCTGGTATCGTACCGGATATTCTTTGTTTGCGAACCACAAAGACCTCAATGCAGTGATCTCAAATGAGATAAGACACTCAAACACCCAATGTGACATCTTAAGAACAGCATATAACTGAAGCTACCAGGTCTGATCCTCACCAAGTACATTAAAGACCAAACAGACCCCAATCTAATAGGCGCATAAGGGCAGATTGTTAAAGGTACTCCTTTAATAATAATATCCAACGCAGAACTTAAGCTCCATGGGTAACATGTCCCTAATATAACAGTTTCATACAAAGAGTCTTCATTTAATAAAGAGGAAAAGCAGGAGCCCATGCGCTCGAAGATTGGCTAAGAATCATGAGACTCTGGATGGAAAAAGCTTGGTTTTCACTTGGAGAAGCTGTTTACTCACGAGGTAGGTAATGGAAATAAGCAAGAGTAGGACTCAGAGTAATGCAATTACCGATAAGTAATAGAAGCATCCGAATAGATGATCAAGGAAAGAATGCCAGGTTGGGTCAAAAGACCCCATGCAATGCTGGCAGAAGGGAAACTGCTCCAGGTGGTTAAGAGACATTTAGCAAAGAGAATCTGGAAAAAAATACAAAATTGAATTTGATCTGTTAATAGATGCCAGAGCATCACTTTGGTTCCCAATAACAGAATAGCCAGTATCTTTATAGAACTAGATGCTCGATCCTCATCACTTATGGCATGAAATAAGAACCACCAATCAGTACTCCTTTAATAATAATATCCAACGCAGAACTTAAGCTCCATGGGTAACATGTCCCTAATATAACAGTTTCATACAAAGAGTCTTCATTTAATAAAGAGGAAAAGCAGGAGCCCATGCGCTCGAAGATTGGCTAAGAATCATGAGACTCTGGATGGAAAAAGCTTGGTTTTCACTTGGAGAAGCTGTTTACTCACGAGGTAGGTAATGGAAATAAGCAAGAGTAGGACTCAGAGTAATGCAATTACCGATAAGTAATAGAAGCATCCGAATAGATGATCAAGGAAAGAATGCCAGGTTGGGTCAAAAGACCCCATGCAATGCTGGCAGAAGGGAAACTGCTCCAGGTGGTTAAGAGACATTTAGCAAAGAGAATCTGGAAAAAAATACAAAATTGAATTTGATCTGTTAATAGATGCCAGAGCATCACTTTGGTTCCCAATAACAGAATAGCCAGTATCTTTATAGAACTAGATGCTCGATCCTCATCACTTATGGCATGAAATAAGAACCACCAATCAGTCCTTGGCTGAGAGTTGCCTCCGCTCCATAGAGCACATTGCCTTGGTCAAGTGTGTGCCTTCTGTCAAACTAGTAGAAATTCTGGATGCGAAAGCAATCCTGGATGCAAAAGCAATCCACAATGCAACTTTGGATGAACGTAAAAAAAGCGGATACTATGGATGTGATATTGGCAGTATGGAAACAGCAGGAGAACATTGTAGAATTGATATTTACTAACCTTGAAAGGAGCCCAGTTAATAGTAATAAGGACATAAGAAAATATATTATACATCACACATGAAAGTAAAGGATTTCGACAATCACTCCAACTTCGATTAGTGAGTCCATCAAAGAGGAAGGAAAGTCAACCTCCTCACTAGAGCCAATTGGCTCAGCAGATATTTAGAAGGAAAAATCTGCTGTTCTGTTCACCAAATTAAAGGAGCCCTAGCCCTGACCTATGCTGAGGGATGTTCAGGACTTTGGCATAAGGGAGTTGCTCCTAGAAAAATCATTTGTACGATGACACCCGTTTTGGATTTAAATTCCAAGTATTGCACAACTCTGCCATGTACATCTCAGAGATATGATGAACATACGAGAAATAGAAAGTATTAATCAAATATATTAGAGTTTACAATTATTTTGCATATCAAAGGCTTTAGTAGTGCAATTGATTCAAGTTGCGCTATCACGTACCCATAATATTTCAGTTTGCCTATCGAACAAAAATTAATTAATATTTTTATCAATATTTCGTTTTTGTTGCTTTTTGAAAAGGACATCGATACACAGACAATGGAAATAGGAGGCAACTATTGGAACAGGGATTTACAATGTGTCAGGGATCAATGGGCAATGACACTTAGGCACAGACACAGAAGATGGATGTATTGACACAGGTAGGTGAAAATATTTGGAAACAGAAACATGATCATTAGGAATAAAAGTTATACATGGGCTCGGGTCAGAGAAAGACACAGAGAGAACGCAGACCATGGTATTGGATGGCATTGACTTTGGGACAGGGAATACCTATTCAGGGGCAGATGTACTCCACTCGAGACCAGGGCCGAAATTTACTAGGATTTTATGTCAGGGTTGTGTCACTTTTATGGCACAGCCTCGATGCAAAACTTTATGATTCATAAAGCCACACAAATTTCAATTTGCGTGGCTTTGCGTGACTCTGTAAAAACAAAACAAGTAATGCAACACAGTGAAAAGTGGTGCCTTTTGTTACTTTGCATCAGGCAGGCTTTACATTGGTGGCGAATGGGCGTTTCCGTGCATCCCCCCCATGTATTTTGACACAAACCCATATTTACAAAGATTTCGAAACAAGGATTTGTGCTAAAAGGGTGCACCTCACTGAGTCGGATGTAACGGGACAAAATATTTTTATTTCTCCTTGTTATTTCCTCTTTTCATAAGTGCTCCTTTCTGCAGCACACATGCAAAGAGGAAATAGCATCTTACTATAGTTTTTGTGCAGGAGTGTACTCCTTCCTGCATAAAAACTAACCTAACCACACTGTGAGCACTCTTGTGCATAACACAAGGGTATCTGCATTGGGGTTAGGCAGCCACAAATGAACCAGTGCTAGGAGCGAGCAGAAAGGAGGCATATCTTTGAAAATATGTGGTGCTGTTCTCCCTTTCATGCACCGCAACTTCACTTGCTACATGGCAACTTCACCTGCTCTGGTGTGTTGTATGAAATGTTCGTAAATATGCCTCTAGTTTCTAGTGTTGATTATGCCACCTTCCAAAACAATTGTGTGTTTCTGGGCAAATCACTTACCTTATGTGCTCGGAATTCTTTCATGATTCTCAAACTGGATTTCGTTTGGGTTATTGCACTGAGACAGCTTTGGTTGAAGTGGGTGAATCAGTGAGAAGGACTGTTGATGCTGGTGCATCAGCCATATTAGTCTTGTTATTTCTATCAGCAGCATTCGACAGGGTAGCAAACTCCATCCTGTTGGATAGACTAAATCAGCTGGGCATTTGGGGGTGGCACTCTCCTGTATCTGGTCCTATCTTAAAGACTGTTAGCAGCAGGTCTTTCTCCAACCATTTAGATCTGCATCAAAACCCTTATTGTGTGGAGGGCCTCAGGGCTCTGCTTGAAGTCCGCTGCTCTTTAATATCTACTTGGTGCCGCTCTCGACTCTTCTTACATCATGGGGGTTGGGGGGGGCGGCAGAGAGTAGTTTTCTATGCGGGGCATACTCAGTGGGTGTTCTAGTTTAAAGAACAATGCGCGCCGGGACACCCCTGTGCTGGGGGTAGCTGTCGCGCTTAACAAATTACAGTATTATTATAAATTCAAGGAGTGCCTGAAGGACATTTCTAGATGGATGAACAGTAATTGCCCGAATTGAAATACAGACAAGACAGAGGTCCTGTTTGTAAGTCATGCTCCCCCTTCCCCCTGCATGCCTCTGGTGGCCTCTAGTACTGGGCTTGCCGCCGGTCCCGGCGAAGACAGCATGAAATCTGGGCATCAAGTGGGAAACGGATCTATCTTTTAGGGCTCAAGTACGGCATATCTCATCAGCATGCTTTGGGAAGCTGAGAATCATAAGGAAATTCCTTTATTTACTGCCAGAGGACAGCCACAGGATTATAGTCCATGCGCTAGTGACTTCTCAGTTGGATTACACCAACAGTCTATAGCTGGGGTTGCCAGCATACCCGATTTCCCCACACTTGAGCAGGCACACTGGCTTCTGGTAGCTAAGAGGATAGAATTCAAGGCACTGACCTTTGACTGCCGAGCCATCAACGACATGGGCCCAGGATACCTTAAGGTTAGCCTCTGCTCATATCATCAGGAATGGACTTTGAGATCTACCAGCGTCTGCTCTGTGTCCCTCGCTATGTTAAAACTCTCTGCCAACTCATTTGCACCAGATAGAGTCAAAACAAGAGTTCAGGTAGACCCTGAAAATCTGTCTCTTTAGTCAAGGGAGGCTCTACTGGTTGGCTAGTCCTCTTCTGTAATCTCCGAATAGAGCCAAGAAACCTCTATTTGAGGTAGCGGTGTGCTCAATAAAAGTTTGATTGAATCAATAAAAATGCATAACTGGACAATGTAAAAAACATATCCAAAGGAAAGAAACAAATACAAGAGTGTATTGTCTCAATTACATGTTCCCACCTGACCGCACCTTACATTTAGTGTGCAGTCTAGTGTCAACTGGTCCACACATACACAGCGCCTCGTCTTTAAGATGTGTCTGCTGGAAAAAAGTGTGCTTTCATGCTACTTAGGACGAGGGGGCATATTTAGGAGAGCTTTGCATCATGCAACATTGGACACAAACCTATAGGGAAGATTTATGAAGCCACACAAAGCTACTTTTCGTGGCTTTGAACGCCCTAAAAAAATCTGGAGCAAGTCAGCGCAGCACAAATCTCTGCATTCTGCAGCACACATAGAAAGGGGAAAAAAGCCCCTCGGGATTGCTTTTGTGCAGGAAGGTGCCCCTCACTGCACAAAATGGCACCGGCACAGGGGGAAACAGGAATGTGCCATATTTGATAAATACGGCACAATCATGCCCTTTCCCTGCGACGGAGGACAGCACAGCAAGGCGGTTTGCTGCACTGCCCTGTGCCACAAATTTCATAAATATGGCATATAGATTTTTTTATTTAAGTTCGGGCATTTTACGTCAAACAAACCCAGTGCCATATTTATGAAACTTGTGGCGCAGTAAAGTGTGGTAAGTCACCTTGCTGCGCTGCCCAGCATCACATGGAAAGGGCAGGAATGTGCCGTATCTATCCAAATAGATGCATTCTTGTCCTTTACAGGCCATTTGGCAACCTAGTACCAATATAGGATCCCTTGCACCATAGATCAAAATTGCCTGTGTTGTAGGCAGGATTGATTGTTTTTTGGGCAGGAAAGGGCACCTTCCTGCACAAATACAATCCTGAGCAGCATTTTTCTCTCTCATTTCATTTTTCATTTGATAACTTTATTTCGGTCAACAGACCATAAAAGTGCAGATAAAATACATACACAGTAGCACAGAATAATAAAACAATAAATAACGGTCCAGTCATATATTAGACCAACGAGCTGATTAAACTAGATGGTTATCAAAACGAATGGTATAAAATACATGAATAAACACAGTTATTATACAAAGCTTTTCCGTCTGCGCCACATACCAAATAGGAACCGTGATACAGCGAAAACAATAGGGGGGTGGGTATCATACCTTAAGACCCTACACGCTTGGACACAATGTCTAAATCCTAGGTTCCTACATAGTGGAATCAACCAGCATTTCCTTATTGCTTGGTAGGCAGGGCAAAAAAACAGAACGTGGCGTACATCTTCTTGCTTGTAATTGCATGCAGGGCACGCAATATTCTCTTTGTTAGCCCATTTAGAGGTAAATACCCTTAATGGGAGGCTACCGTGCCTAAGCTTCAGAAAGCAGGGAGGTGTATCTTTTTGGCACATTCCTTGTAAATCTGGAAATGCATCAAAAAGCATAGGAGCACCCTCTGCAACGTTCAAGGATCGACTCCCTTGGTTAGAGTATGGCAATGCAGCGATTTATGCAAAAGTGGCTTTGCATTGCTTCATAAATCGGACTTAGAGGATTGCGTCTTGCATGTACCATGTTGCGCGGTACAAAGCTCTCCTAAATATGCCCCTATGTATCCTCAGATAGAACACAACAGTGCTTACTTTATTTTGCTAGTTGATGGTTGCAATCTTTTAGTATAGAGAAGATACATATTTTCTTATTATAGCACTTGTCTGACAATCATAAAATACAAGCTTACCTATTCCTCCAGATGTGCCAATTCGGATAATCATAACATCTCGACATTTTGCATGGTGAAGTAATTTAATAAGTTCATGAAGCATAATGGAAATTGAAGGAATTCCCATTCCGTGCTGTTGACAGAAGAATTATGGCAATCATTATGAGAGCATTTGCAGCTTATGTTCATATTTTTAATTGAAGGGAACATAATGCAATATTGTAAAAAGCATTCAGCCACTAAATCTATTCATGTTTTAATTTGAGTCAACAATTCTTCGGCTCTGGTATGAAAGAGAACAACGCTTCGATATTCTCGCCCTTTAGCGGAGGAATATGTTTAATTTATAGATTAATAGGTCACATTAATATCAATTATATTAGGTTCATGCATATGGAAGAATAATTCATGCTGCTAGAATTTGCTCCTATCAAATAAGAGTGTCAGACAGACTACTGTTGCTGTGCAAGGGTGCCTTGATTGGCTGTTCATTCTGGCAGCATTAATGAATTGGGATAAATGGGACTCCTTAGACTAAATACTGCAACAACTGAAGACAATTTTGAGGACATAATACAAAATCAGCATCTATCTTGAGATAATACAAATTTATCAGATGGTAGACCAGAATAGATATCCCTGAAAATATCCTAATAATCTTATCCCTCTCTCTGCCCTCAACTACATGGAACTTTTGGATCCTGGCACGATTACCACCATTTTGAGATCATGTACCCACTAAAGCGGAGAACTGAAAAACCCTATGGAAAATGTTCACATTCCTCGTGGTGAAGAAACACCTGGAAATCCTGACAATGGGTCACTCTGTGACCTTTGACAAGGCTATTGAAACATGGTATTCTACATGGCAGAGGCTCAAGCATGGCATGATCCATTTTGCAAACCCTTTACGGTCTACCAAATCACTAAAACACCCTTATGGTAAGAAACATTACCCTAATTTCACATTCAGAATAAGATGAAATGGATATAAATGAACGAATAAACCTGACTGACAGCAAATGTAATTTTCTTACATCATTCAAGAACTCAAAGCCCCTCAAAGCTTTCTCCTGGTTACCATACCAATATAGACAAATCGGGAACTAATTCCATTATGCAACCACATAACCTCAGAAGAATAAACAGCAAGCCTCTATGAATCACTAAACCTCATATCAAACAAACCCACATGAAACCTCCCTAACTGAAGTCAAACTAGGTTGAGTGTAACTAAAATAACAATTCTACGCATGCTACATTTCCACTTCTAAGGTGTTTTACAACCCTTGTTCTGTTGTAAAGACCTGAATGGCGAGACAGTAAGTATCTGCAACTAGGCAGATTCTGATACATTCAAAATTCATTATCACTTACCCATCATGAAACGCTCCCTGCTTATATTAATAATACTAGCTACTTGGTACAGCTGGAACTTTACACCATAAATATTGAGAATCCAATGTGTCGTAAATAAGTTGTTACTATTAATTTAATGGTATTCCAACTATCAACTTCAGAAAGATGAAACACTGAGTTAGCCTTGGTGAGAGTCAACCCTTCGACTCTCAGCTCCAACACAGTTATCTGTAAGTGCTTACATTTTCAGTCCACTATGAAGGGTAACAACCAGAATCCAAAGAGTCCAAGCATCACATGGGAGACTGAGACCAGCTGGCTCCAGATCATTCCCAGACCTCTCCTCCTTGTGAAGACAAGCAGATGGACCATGGAATAGTGTAATTTTGATCCCGTCCTATACGAGTGCATCACAATCATGTGTAGTCAGCACTCAAATATTTTCCGTGGTACTAATGCTGCTAAGAAAAGATGGAGGATTGTATATTTGAAGTACTCCACATGAAACCTAATGAGACTTATAAATGTGGTGCATAGAAATGTGACTAATAAATGTTTTGCACTTATATATTTATATTTTAAAAGAAATTAAAGTTTAGACGTGTTCCATTGTGAAGCTGTTGAAATAAAGTGTATGTGTAGACTAATATTTAGGCATTTCTTTATGTGTAAAAAGAAATAATATTCATGTTGGTATACCTTGAATGAAAGTATTTTTCGTACTCATTCTCAATTTATTAATGAGTTAAGAAACTGCATTTGCTATGCGTTTAGAAATGTGCAAGCATTATAACTGAGCACTATTAAGTTGACAACAAATGTTTTAGCACAAGATTAAGTTAAAGTCTTACATCTAATTCATATTTACCCTCCAATGTAAAATGTGTTTGCTTGTATTTTTGTTTCTATTGCAGGTGCAGACACATCTTCATTAGTTACTAAAGGAAGGGGTTGCGTTTCAGTGAGATGGCAAGGTATTTGAATAAGGATTTGGCAAGAAAAAACACAGTAACAAGCAAGGAGGTGAGTTGCCATGGCGGAGGAGAAGAATGGCCAAGGACGAATGAAGTAGCAACTTTTTGATATGGTAAAGGTCGGGCCAGTAGGAAATTTGTGCTGGAATCATGAAAAGTTGTTCACCTGATATACCTTGAATGCTACTAATATCCTATACTATAACTTCGTGAGGGATAGAGAGACATCTTAGGATTTCATGAGGTTCAAACCTCTTCTTCTGCTTTGTGTGGCTTCATGCTACATGCCCTTAGATCAGAGGTCTTCAAACGTTTGAATGCAGAGACCCCCCTGTCAACATTTTGAGGTGTAAGGACCCCCTCCTGACAAATATTTCTAATCCTGTAGGCAGGGCTACTAGAATTATGAGGCAGGTGAGGACCAAATTATGCGACAGGCTAGACTAAATTGTGTGGGAAGAAAATGTAAGTGATGGTATGTGATGGCGAGTATTTTGGGATAGCATTACTTCATTTTTTTTAAATTTTCTTTACACACAGTAACACGGAGGAAAGATTTCACCCCATCAGTACCCGTTTATAACCACAATACAGCAATTAACATCAGAAAGATTTTAGTCAACCTTTGAGAAGGGCCTTCCACTCTGCAGGAATAGGTGCAGCCACATTAGAAGCTCACCTGGCCCTGGCCGGGAGCAGCACGGGTCCCTAAAAAAACAGGTGGTTTGTGCAGCGTTAAACCGTTTACCCATGCAGCTTTCCTCTCACCCCTTCCCTTCCATCCCTCTCTCTTCTCCTAACTTTGCAGGCCATTTTGTTTCACCCCTTTTTACAAACTTCTGAACTCTCCCCATTCAACCTCTCACTTCTCCTTTAATCACCTCTTACCATTTGGTCTTTTCACTGTCCTCATTTCTAACAGTCTCTCGCATTTATCTCATGGCCTCTCTGGCCCGGTCACCTCCCGTGCCCCTCAGCACTTCTCATTCACCTCAAATCTCTCCATTCAAATTTTTGTCTATTTGTATCTTACACCTCTCCAGTCCCCCCATTCACCTATCACATCTCCTTGTTGTTCTAACAGAAGGCCTCTCCTTTGGCTCACACTCACTTCTTGCGTGTCCACACTTCTCTTCGGCAATTTGCATTTCTCCTCATCCCTGACCTCTTCAATCGAATTCTCTCACTCCCTTGTTGTCCTCTCTCATCTCTCCTCACCAAGCATACGGGTCGGACGCGTATGCTCCTCTCAGCCTGTGCCACTCTACTTATTGTTCCCTAATTCAAGAAGGCATGAGTTGTCTGTTTCGCTGTTTTGATGCAGGCCGCGCAGTTATGGAACTTGCACCCGCCTTTGCTTCGCTCCACCAAGAGTCTATTATCCTTTAGGAAGATATAAAAAGCTTTCTCTGTGCTCTGTAGGTTACCCCGTTTGGCTTGTTTTCCTTCTCCTTCTGTGTGTTTCTCATTTGCCTACAGGCAGCAGATGGCTATTAGCCTCAGGACACCTTTTGGTAACAGTAGCTCACTACAAATGTAAATAATAATAACAGCCAGAAGTATGGGAGTCACTAGACCAGAAATTCGGAGGGGACTAACACTCCCAGCCAGGGCTGGTCCCGACACTGGTCGCACACGGTGCAACAGTCTTTTTGGTGCCCCACCAAGGTTTCCTCCTCCATGAATTCCTTCACTGCCACTCACCAACAATGCACCTCATCTCTCTACAACACCTTTATGACAAACATTTCAATTTTTTATAGCGCCACTCATAGTTTACTCACACTCAGTTCTGTTATCTGAATGGTACACGTGCTTTGTAGCAGGCACATTAACCATCTACACATTGTGTGGTTGACAAGAGTGTCCATGTGAGGGCATGGTGAGCGATGCAACAGTGCGAGAGTAGGGTAAGAGGAGTGACTGCAGGGTGAGTGAGGTGGCGTATGAATTTGGGTGTGGAAGCAAGTTCAGAATGGGACGAATGAATGTACGATTACTGATGGGCTTGTTTGAGTGAGTTGCATATTGAGCAGTGAGGGGGACAAGTGAGTGAAGTGTCACATGAGTGCAGGATGCGTAGTTTATTCAGGTTACTGCAGGGTGATGTATAGGGTACACAGCGCAAGTGCATTGTGAGTGCAGTGTGATCACTGTGAGCGCAGGGTGAGCGGGTGAATGGTGCGAGCGCATGGTGATCAGTGTGAGTGCATGGTGAGCGTGAAAGTGAAGGGCGAGAATGAGGAGCGAGTTGTCTGAATGCAGGGTGCATTTCCAGACACTTGAAGTAACTCAGCATGTTATTGACGGCAGTGTGGGCTTTTGCGGCATTAATCGGGTATCGAGGGTGGAGGAAATAAATAATGTGCTCATCCTGCAACAAACATACAGTCCTATGGTTAGGGTTGCCAGCAGAATATTTTGATGGCCTAGTCGGTACAAAAATAAGCAGTCACCTTAAGCTGTATTTTCAGCACTTATCTGTGCATACTTCCAACAGCAAATATAAATAAAAAGCACTTTTAATTGTGTTCTAGGGCTGCCTCAATGATCTATGACTGACAGAGCAAAAATACAGAAAAGTCACATAACGAATTCATACATACTTTTGTATTTAAACGTTTATTTAGTGTCAAGAGGAGGTCTTTGCAGGTACTTTAAACAAAACAGGCAGGCATTTTTCTTTTGGCAACCCTACTTTATATTCCTTTTCATTAAATGCATTCTCACTCTACAGCAGTAATTGTAAAATACAAATGTAAGGAACAGGCAGAGTGGGGGCCCAGGGGGTACTGGAACCAGGAAAAAAAACAAAGCCTCTGTAACCAGTTTACAAAAGGCATGTAAATATGCAAATGGTCTTTGAAGAACTGTGAAAAACTCAGGCGTATTGGAGAGGACTCCAGAAACTACCCAGCCGAGCCCACAGTTCGACTTACACTGCAGCAGCAGCCAGGCTGAGAGACACACGAGGGAGGAGGGGGGCTGAAGCCCTTGGGCCTGGGCAGAAGTATGGCTGTGAAGGCGCGACCCCTTTTGCATCGCTCCACGGCCCCCCTGGGGGTCGCGCCCCACAGTTTGAAGACCCCTGCCTTAGATGGAGTTTCTTCTACTGAAGACTGACAGCTGACACCTTTCTATTATAGGTTCTTATTCAATGCTTCTTAGTTTAAGGTTGTCCCCTATAAGGTAGTGTAGGGAAAGGTAGCCTGCTCATGCCTACCTTTGAAAATCAACTGATGCAATTTAACATTCAATTATTTCTCTTAATCATTTGCATTGCTATAACAGTATTAGTTGTATGTTTTTTGTTACATAGGGTTAAGGGTAAATCTCTTTAGGTGATTCAGACTTATTCTGTTGTTCCTATTGTTCTTTACCATGATGTTAAGACTGATATATATAAATCTGTTTCTGAATTTATAATTAAACCTTACTAAACTCAATATTAGTTGTCAGGTAGTTATTGTGCAGCAGGATTGGTTACACTGTAATGAGGTTAAATTGCGATTGTTTTCTTCCCTCTAAAGCAGTTAAAAAGACCATCTTGTTGAGTTGGGATGTTTAAGATGGCCCAAGCTTTCACACCAAAATGTAAGATAACATGGCTGGCAGGGAAGCCAACATCATCACCTAAGAAAGTGTACTAGAGGAGAATGTGGGATAAAGGCAATGCATTACAATTGCCAGACACGAGCGCACAATCTGGAGGTTTGAGCGGAGCCGGTCCTGAGCTGAATAGAGCCACCACTCAAAGAAACCACACTTCCCAGGGTGCCTTGCGCATCATGATGACGTGGCAAGAGACGGCCCATAAAGAAGTTGCAGAACCAGACACAGCGTCAGAAGTTCCTTCACTGTTGTCCTGAAGGTGCTGAGGAGTCCCAGGAGGAGAGGTCTGGTAAGGGTGCAAGGCCACAAACTCTCGCTCCGTTTTCTGTTCGATTTAGGCGTTACCTCCTCCGTTGGCTGAGCGGCTGCTTGTGCAGAGGAGGAAAGGCGCCTTTTTGTTTTCGCCCGGTATTGTCGGCCGGGACTTAGAAGTGTCCTCCGTTGGTGAGCTAGTAGCTCGTGAGGAGGACGATACGTAGATTTAAAGCACCTTCGCCCGCTATTGCCGGCTGGGGGCTAAGCACATTACAAAGCATATGAAGTGCATTTGCCCAGTATGGTCGTCCGGGGGCTGAACTCCCTTTGAAGTTTGTGTGGTTTACACAATATTTGCCGCATACTAGTCAGTAAACTCTTTCCTTTTAGTATTGCTCATTATTGTCTGACACCTTTCTTTATGACATCTTATAGTTGTTTTCATGTTCACATCGTTTGTCACATCGTTTATTATTGAAATCACTCGTGGTGAAGCAACCATTCAATGGAATACTTATCAATGTTTTATCATATTTTGGTTGATTGGATACTGGAGTGTTGGCACAATGGTAACTACTCATGTGTTGTTCTGAATCTATCTTAACACCTTCAATGCTACAGCAATTCTCCCTCGGTGCTGAACTCCCTTAAATCCCCTTGTTCATGACGAGCTCAGCTCGTCATGAGCACACTAGCAGTGAACTGCATGACTAGCTGAGCTCATCATGAGCATGGAAGGGGTTAACAGGAGTGGTATGGAGTACGCTCTAGCCCTGTGATGTGGAGTGGAGTTCAGGTAAGGGTAGGTCTTTAGCAAGTCTATATACTTATCATTGGTGTGATCGTTCTGTTAACAACAGAAGGGGTAAAAACTCAACGTGTGTTTTCTTCTATGTTTTATTTCCATTGCAGCTATAGCCCAACATGAGGGGTTACCACACAGCAGGCACGTCTTATTTAGAAGTCTATTCTTCTACGAGTGTTGTTCTTTTTTGTTACAGGTATAGGAAGGGGCATTACATATACTGTTATTGTTTATATGTGTTAGTGACAATTTATGCAAGGATTATATGATTGTGTTTTATCCTTTCAGGTTTCCCTCCCTGCTGTTCTCTTCCTTTCCTTCCGCCACTTGATCCTTCCACTGACATGTGCCATTACGGCTATTAAGGCTTGGATAGATCGAGAGGTGGACCATTGAGAGTATCAAACTGATCCTGAAGACCGACCAGTAACAACGGAAGCTCAATATTCACACAGAAGAACAAACGGGAGTCTTTTGTATGAGATAATAGGCAGAAATTACACAGGCGTTCAAAAGGCTAGTAAGAGACTATAAGGCATAAGGTTCATTCAACAGTTAGTGTAATCTAGATGGGTATTCACTGTAAGGTAACTACCATGGCTAAGATGATAAACAAATCTAAGCCTGTAGGTGTCCCTGGAATTGATCACTTATCCAATGCTATACTTAATTGGTGGTGTAACCTGTATATCCTAGCCCCTTTATTTTGTGTTTTTTGACCAATAAAAACCAATTTAAAAAAAAGAAAAGAAGGATCTGTATTTCCATTTACATGCAAGTATTGGCAAAGCCAATATTTTGACCTTTGCATGACCCGTGGATTGGGCAGACTCATACCTTACAGACGTCACACGCATTGTACTGAAGCATACACAAAAACATCTGAAAAAGATGCTGAAGAAAAAGGGCTGCTTTATTTTCCATGGCATCCATTTTTAGATGTGTTTGCCGACTTTGGCACATGATTATTTGCGTGGGACTCTGGCACTTGGAACTTTACTGAAAATGAAAATTGAGTCATTCTTGATCAATCACTTAATTACCCGTGCCTTAAAATGTAAATATGTGGGAGGGTATCAGAGATGGGGCCAGAGTAGCCGCAACTTCACAGAACTCCTCTGTCTGCTACATCAGCCATAAGGAAGGATATTGCGTTGGTTTGCACCCATAGAGTGGCTCATTCTGCTAATTCCCTAGGCATGCTGTAAGGCATCCTGGCCCACCTGCAATTCTACCAGACAGAAATTATCACAGCGGCTGTACAAGATCAAAATGCGATTATCTTCATCTGGAACAAGGAGACCCATGTTGTCCGCACACTGGAAGAAGAGCCCTTTATATTGGGCGTTGAGATACCCAAAGGGAAGGAGAACCAGCAACCCAAGCCACGTGACCCACCTCATTCCTCCACCAAATCACAACGCCCTCCAAGATCAGTGAAAAAACCCTTTGCCAAACTTACAGAAGTGGAAATCTGCAAAGAAAGAAAGGTTTGATATGCCAAATACAATGCTGAAACAAGGTCAGACTCTGACAATGACTAACAATAGACTGTGCTATCTATGCCCTATTTGATGGACATTCCGCCCAAGGATCCTTATCCCTAGCACAGATTTGGCAACCTCGGCAGTACCGCTGCCTCTTAATTGAAGCTTCCATTTCAAGTGGTGGTACTCTGACTTCATGTCCGGCTCCACGCGGAGATGTCCAACCGCTGTCGACATGGACCCCCTTATGGTGTTTCCAGCTGAAGGAATTTCCCAACTGTACCACTTTGTCTTTTCGCCTCTCATCCACTACTCAACACTACATGCATAGATACCCAAACTCCAAACGAGGATGTCTAGACAAGTGTGCTGGGCAGACAGGGTCATTGTTTAACCAGTCCCCACGTCATTGGCTAAAGGATGTCTTCTACCACATGGTTAAGTTACTCAGTTTAAATGTCCAGGGCCTCAGTGCTCCGGTGAAGTGCCTGGTGTTCCTCTCCCTGCTTAGAGACTCCAAATGTGATATTTACCTCCTTCAAAAAACCCACCTCCTTGAGGCAGACTAAAAACACTTGGCAGACTGGAAACACTTACAATGCAGGTGATTTGATTGCCAATACTTGTCTTCTGGCACAAGAAAAAGAGCTGGTGTGGCAGTCCTATTGGCTACACACTTCCCGGGCAGAGAGTCACACAGACACAAGCAGATATACCAGGTAGATTGCTTTCCCTACGGATTACAAAGAACACATACACCTTCACTCTAGCTAACACATACGCCCCAGATGATTATAACAAAGCCTTCTCATTGAAGGCCAGGGGCCTTGATGGTCACCCCCAATAGACACCCTTGTGGGGGAGACTTTAGTCTGGTACCGGACGACCTCATGGATAGATCAGCCCAGAGAATAGGGCAGATTGGGGCATTCACTTCCACAGGTCTTCAGTGGTTGAGGGACATGGAGCTAATAGACGTGTGGCGCTTGAGACACCAGATGGTTAAAGACTACACATTTTATTTGGCAGCTCACCAAACCTATGACAGGATAGACCTCTTCCTTACTTCACCATTATTTACAACAGCTGTTACAGCACTGAACAGTGGCATTGCTACTCTGTTGGATCATTCACCCATCTCCATTATGTAAAGCATGCCAGACATTGCACCTCAGATATGCACCCATCACCTCAATCACAGGTTTCTGACACCTAATCCGCTGTCAATTTAATAAATGACACAATCCACGACTCTCTCAACACCAACAAGACACCTTGAACCTCCATCGCACTCCTATGGGACATGCTGAAAGCCATGATATGGGGTAATTTGATAAATATTGCTGCCAGGTTCAATAAGGGCAGACGGTTGCGACTGGAGGGACAGGTACAAGAACTATTGGAGGCTCATAAGAAGACATGTTTCCATACCATGTGGCGTACGCTAATGCTGGCTCACAAAGAACTTAAAACCTTAGGAATTGACAGAGCAGAGTATGCCCTTCTTCATACTAAACAAAAAATAGTATGCTGGAGGCAATAAAGCAGGGTCTCTTCTGGCACATTGGCTACAGTCTCATGAGCTTTAACAGAGAATAATGGAGACTGAGGGGTCGCAGAGGAACAGGGTGTATCAGGAGACACAAATCGTACAAGAATTTGATCACTTTTGCTTGACACTCTAAACAGAAGAGAGAAAAGCCCCAGAAGATGCCAAGGTCACATGGACTGTGTTCCAGCTGAGTGTGCTGAACACTTAAAAAGGGATATCCACCCTAACGAGGTGATCATAGCTGTATCATGCCTGCAGCCTGGTAAAGCACCTGACCAAGAAGGCTACACCTCTGACTTCTATAAGAACCTTGGTGATGGCCTTGGCCCATCTGTATAACTTCTTTAGCACCTCAGGCACCCTTACAGATACTATGAAAGAAGCGATTATCACGGTGCTCCCCAGACCAGGGAAAGACCCTGCTTACTGTGCATCACATAGTCCTATCTCATTGTAGAACATAGACGCCAAGATTTTCAGTAGCATATTGGCGGCCCGTCTTGCCCCATATGCAGGGTATGGTAGACCCCCATCAGTCCGGGTGCATTTGACCATGTACACTGGCCATATCTTCAGTTGGTGCTGGCCAAGGCAGGTTTTAGTGACAGATTTCGGTGCTGTGTCTGGTGCAGTTACACTAACCCCAAGGCCAAGGTCAGGGCTAACAGGCTGTTGTTGCAATCCTTTGATATAGCCTGTGGCACAAGACAGGGCTGCCCCCTACCACTGCTCCTCTTTGCACTCTACATGGAGCCATTTGCTGAGCCTCTGCACTGGAAATTCCAAACAGCAGGAGTCACCATGAAAGGCAGGGAGAACAAACTATGCAGACGACATCATGATTACTGTCACACAACCCTTCCTGTCATTTCCTCCACTGGTGCAGGAGTTGGAAGCCTTTAGGAAAGCATCCGGCTTTTAGGTTATTCTTTACAAATCTCAGGCTCTTAGGCCTAGCAATCCCTCAGGTCGATTGGCTACAATTTGAACAGCTCTTCTCCTTCTCTCGGCTACTCAGGGGTCATCTATCTAGGCCTCCAAATACACCACACATTGAAAAATGCAGTATAACTAAACTATGCTGCACCGCTTTCCACAGGTAGATCAGACTTGCGGTTATGGAAGGAAGGCACCCTTTCCTGGCTGGAAAGACTTGCAGCTGTTAAAATTTCCTTACTACCGAAGGTCCTCTACCTGATACAGACTTTGCCACTACAGTCCCCCACACGTCATTGGTAAGCTGCAACATTTAATCGAAGACTATATAGGGGCTGGTAAAAAAGCCTGCATGGGAAAGAAACAAGCGTACTTGGCTATGAAGGAGGGTTTCATGGGTGTCCCACATTTGGCATGGTACTACCAGGGGGCACAGCTTGGATACTTAGTAGAATGTTCTAGGTCAAACACTGATGCTTTACAGACCCAGTAATAGCGGGAACTCAAATCTGGAAAATACCCTGGTGCCCCAAGCCACACCGACTGCCAGGGGTTTACATCTCCCCCATAGTAAGGGTGACAGAGGGCACATAGGACAAGGCACAGGTGACACATAAACTTTACACCGGTATATCACCACAGACACACATTTTAGGGAATCCTGACTTCCCACTGGCCCTTTAGGGGACAGCATTATCACACTGGCAGGTCGCCAATTATTAGAGGCTAGCGGTCTATTTGATCACGAAGGCATTATGGATTTTACACAAATTCAGTTCAATTCTGGCATTACTTCCAGTGCGAATTGGCAATATGTCACCATCAGACATTGGATTAAACAGTTCGGCATGCGACCACATGCAAACCGAGCCATCACACCTTTTGAGAAATGGATTCTCACCCGCACCACGGAAAAGAGTTATTCCGATATATATACGCCTTCTTGAAAGCCTAGACAGTTAATGCTAAATACAGAGCACGGCAACACTGGGAATTAGAGTGTGTACGCCCCTTCACCCCTAAAGAATAGACAGATATTCTACATTGCGCTCACATCTGTATTTAGTGCCTCTGGAAAGGAAACCTTGCTAAAAAGTGTACATTACCAGTATTGCACTCCTGCTAGAACAGCAAAATGGTAGCAGGGCGAGGAGCATGGCTGTTGGAGGCAGTGTGGTCAGGTAGGTAAACTGAAGCACATTTTTTGCCACTGCCCCAAACTGCATCAAATATGGACGGATGTACTATCGGCCATTAATGAGATGTAAATCACTGACTTTCCCAGGTTCCCCAGCTACATTGTGTTTTGCCTGCGCAATGCACTAACATACCCCTTACGGTCTGCCAGGGGACAAGCTATTACCCTTGCCCTCTGCATGGCGAAACAAGTAATACTGTCCAAGTGGGGCACCAATGACACACTGAGGAGGCTGGATTGTCAGCATAAACTTTGAGGGCTCCTTGGCATAGAGAAGTTAACAGCAGTGGTAGTACGCAAATTGAGATGACGTAGGGGCTATGTATACGGTTCCTATATCAGGAGATAAGGGAACTTTCCTGTCCAGCTTACCTCCGAATACTTCACCTCACACAGACGATACATGGCAATGACTTGTACGAACAAGGGAAGTCCCCACCTGTACTTCCTGCCCCATAACATGGACACGTTGCATTCTTAGAACATGGAATTGTCAAGTAGACCCTAACTTTTCTCTTTATTGGTTTTGGTATAAATTACCCTACATTCGAACTGACTTCTTTTCTCCATTTCCTGCCTTTAATTACTCATTCTACCTCACCAGCCTCTGGATGTAGGTGAAGAGTTACTCTGGATTGCGGTTTCATAAAAATTCAATAAAACAGATTTAGACCTAGAATGTAAATCTGTGAAATATGTGAAATGTAAAGTTGAATTCAAAGATGTACATTCCCATTTGATGGTAGATGATACAAAATCCATCTACATCACCCCCAAAATGTGCAGTGCTTCATTGCCCTCAACTAGGTATGCATCATTTGATAACTCATACATTTAGATAACTATTTAGGTATACATGAGGGAAGGTGAAGTATACATCCCACATCCTTACTGAGGTTAGAATAAAGCAAGGAAGAGCAGTTGCTGCCTTTAGGTTGAAGTTATCCTTGGTAAGGTGCTTGCTCCCCCTAAAAGCAGTCATATTTTTATTCTGTAGTTGGGGGAGACACTCAAATCCCTCATAGGTCATCTTTAACTTGTATCATACACCACGTTCCTCGCAGTAAGTTCTAGTTGGGAGTCATTTTTTGGTAATAGTGTAGATCCAAGTTAATAAATTGGCTGTGTTGGCTGGGCTTATATTCAGGAGTAAAAAAGCCTTTCCTTCAGCAGTTAAAGGAAGAATGCAGTGAATAATCAACTGAGAATGACATGATTACCCGAAGACTAAGGACCTTATTGAGAGTTTGGTGGACGGGATACTCCGTCACAAACGTGGGAGATATCCCGTCTGCCGTATTGCAAGTGCTGTAGTGTATAACCTGAGCCACTGGAAAACGCAGCAAGGGAGGACTAAATTAAAGGGCAGGGTTTACTAGTATGTGGCTAGTAAAACCAAATTATACTACCTAATGCAGCACATTTTGTGATAGTATTACCTCGTTTTCACACATTATAACTACCTGGGCAAAGGTTTTCACCATGTTTGTACCAGTCTGACACCAAATACAGCAATACGCAACAGAGGGATAACCAGTCATCCTGTTGGAAGGACCTTCAACTGCACATCAGCCAATGTTGCTGCGTTTTTAGTAACTTTTGATATGTTTGAGCCATATATTTTTGGGGGTTAAAATCTGCAGATTATACAGGCGATGGTCGATTATGTGGCAACTGTAATTACTTCATAATTATCTGGAATACGATGCAGCAGCAAAATTGAATAATTCCACTGTCCCTGGGTAGAACACACTTATGAGGAGCGGACAGGAGATGTACCATGTTTGTGATGGAGAATCCTTTCTGACAAACTCTAAAGTCTGGGTCACACTCAATAATGGGCCTTTTGTGGATGTTTGTTCTATTGCTCCCCATCAGTAACAACTCTGCTGCTTTTGGCATACACAAGGAGTGGGATGTGGAGCACATTATATGTCAGTGTATTGGACCGAAACCTATCCAGACAACATACCTGGCACAACATTTTGAGAAAGAGGGGATGGGCACTACCAAAAATTATTTAGCACCTTGCATACATTGATCTTCGGTTCAAAGTAAGGTATGTTTTGGAAACGAGATTGAATTGAATTTATTGAATACGCAATTGTCAGCAGTCAATTGATTTATTCCTTTTAATCTCTTTCTCTGAATTTATTTACAATGTGCATATGTTTTTTGAACTGGAATACACCAAATTTGACTCTAAAATTGAGTGCATGTTCCTGCTTACCCCAGAAAGTGTAATGCGTGGATTTACACAATTTTTTTACTCAGCTGAGACGTTCAACTGTTCCACTGCAGCATAAAAAAATATACTATTGCAATGTACTGATATGACGACCTTAACTGTTTGCTCTCTTTTACCAATCAGTGCAAAAGGTGAAAGGAGGAGAGTTCAATTTTCTCTTTTGACGGTAGTCATGTGCTTGATAGACCCTCTAACACAGACACGACCATTATGAATCCAAGTAGTAAAGTGTTTTGACATTATTTTAACTTTATTTATTTATTCAAAGATTAACCACCTAATTATGTGATTTTCTTTGGCACCAACAAACAGCTGTCATAGGGTTTGCATAGACACAAAAACATATAGTTGTGTCCATGGACTATGTAATGCGTTTGTGGGGAAGTTGTGGGCTGCAGCACCATTATATTAAGATAGGCTTCCATTTTTAATGAGGTGGTACATAAACGTCTCAAATGTTCAGCACATGCAGACCTACATTTAAGTGTAATAATTGCAATAGGTCATTAGCTTTCCCTCCCAGACTGTAAAAGCTGTACGATTGCAAAAAAGCTGTTGTGAACTTAAGTGGGCTTACATACCCCCTATTGCTTACCATTGTTTGGCTTTATAATCAGTCCCATTCGTTTGCTTCTTATTGGATGGCTTGCTTTTAGTTGCACCCTTCCACTGTTCACATTTAGAGAGCTACTTTTTATTATTCATTCAGCATTCCATTAGAGTGCATGTGTTTCCTAGCTCTTCCCTTAGTTTGCTTCTTCCTCCCCGCCACTCAAATAGCTGCCACTCATGCACTGCGTTGCTCCCCATCGCTCCCAGCGGGTCTCAAAGTATGGCAAGACAAATACTTTGTCCTGCGGGGAGTCTGAAGAACATGGTTTAAGGATTGCTTTTCATTCATCTCTTGCATTCAAACTATGGCTTGAAAGCAGAAGATTTGGCATACAAAGCTTTCACAGCACTGGGAAAAGGGCCACCTGCTGGACTAACTCAGCTGGCATCTGAAGCAGAAGGTGTACTTAGCAGGCACTTCTCTTGGAGGCCCTTAAATCTGCTCCCCGAGCTATGACAGAGAGCCAAATGGCTGAATCCTGTGCTCAGCAAATTATGCCTTTGACAGCATTATCCTTTACATTCTGACATTACCTTAATCTTTTCAAATTCTGTTCACAGTTTACTGAATGAAAAGTATTTACAAAATAAACCAGACCATTCATAAAGATTGAAAACATTAAATTCAATGCACATTTTTGAGATACCTATAGACGCCGTATGCTTTTCCTCCACTACTTTGATTTATTTTTAGGTTTAAATGTCTTTATTAGTTTCAGTGTAAAACAAATGCAGTACATTGCCATAAGGAAATTACACGAAAGAAGGCAGAGGACACGCCCTGCATCTTCGTTTCATATAGCTTGTCTCATTACCTACCAGGGTCCTCTGATCCCACCGGTGTCCCGGTAGGGCGCCGTCGTTGGGATTTGTGTTTCCAGACAGTGGACCATAACAATGCCAAGTAGATAGTAACAACATTAACAAATCCCCCACCCGCCCCTGGAGACTCTCTTCCACCCCCCCAACCCCCCCCACCCCCACCCCTGGCGACTCTCTTCCACCCCCCCCGCCCCTGGACACTCTCTTCCACCCCCCCTCCACCCTCCCCCCCCTGGAGACTCTCTTCCACCCCCCCAACCCCCCCCGCCCCTGGAGACTCTTCCACCCCCCCCCCAACGAGTGTGCCGATTTTCGTGAAGCGAATGCTTCGTAGGTGTGGCACATTTACTGTGCCTTATTCTCATGTTCAGTGGTGACGTGAATGTTGTCCGTCAGGCGTAAAAGGGGGAGGTATCTTGGGCATGCTTCGTTAAATTCCTGGGACAGAAGTGCTAGTAGTGGTTGCTAGACCGTGTGGAATGTGGCAGTGGACTGTGAGAGTGTGGCTTGGATGCGTTCCATCCCCAGTGTATGCCAGAGTTTATGCAGCCAACCAGTGTGTGTTGGTCATGTATTGGTCCCCCAGAGAGACAGAATGTGCTGGGTTGCTGCCTGCAGCGCCAGTCTTATTTGCGGCCCCCCTGACAGACTTCAGCGGATAGGTAAGTGCGTTTGGGAGTCCCAATATGGTGTAGGCAAGGAACCTAGGAATTTCGGTATCTAGGGAACGGTCAATGTCTTTGAGAATCTCCGACCAATACCCTGTGATTTTTGTGCATTCCCATAGGAGGTGTGTCAGCGTGCCCTCTGCTCCGCAGCCACTCCAACAAGACGGGCTCCTGGACAGATTGCCTTTGTGCAGCCTAGCCGGGGTGAGATACCCATATGTGGCGACCTTCACAGCAGTTTCCCTACCTGCTGTATTTCTAGCTGTGTGGTTGGCCCTGTAATATATGGATTGCCAGTCTAGAGTCAGTGTCCTCCCTAGTTCTCTTTCCCAGCGTCTCTGTCCAGCCGTGTATTGTACCCCGGGGGGGGGGGGGAGAATGAAGCATCTGGTAAAGATCGGTAATCCTGCCACGATCAGACTCTTTTGTGACCAGCCACTTCTCGAATTTTGTCATGCGTCTACCTATCATGGGCTCAGTCTCGGATTGTGTGAGCCAATGTCTGATTTGAAAGTATTGGAATAGCTGTGGTGATTTGACATCATAGGTTTGGGACACAGTGGGAAGCGGCATGAAGCCCTCTAAGTCAAAAAGATGCCCGGCCGATCTGCAGCCGGTACCCCTCCACTGAGGAAACGATAGGGCTTCGGTGCCAGGAGGGAAATCAGGGTTGTCCCATAAAGGGTTTAGCGGTGATAGGAAGGATGTGAGCTCCCTTCTAGTGGCCACAGAGTCCCACACCTCCAGTATGGTCCGTGTGATAGGAGAGTTCTGAAGAGATCGTGGCCTATGTGTGCGTCGGAGGAAAGGTATTTTCCACAGAGAGGTCCGTGCCATTGCCCTATCTTGGAAGAGCCACATCTTCTCTGATTCGGGCCTGTACCAATCCACCAGAAACCTCAGCTGCACCGCCAAAAAATATTGTTGTAAATTAGGGATACCCAGGCCCCCCTCGTCCATCCCCCGGTAAGCTAGTTTGTTCAATCTCTGTCTCCTCCCTCCCCAGATAAATTGCTGTAGTGCTGCCTGCAGCGTTTGGCAGTTCCGGCCGGTGGGGACACGGGAATGGTCTGGAAGATATAGAATATATCTTTGGGAGCGTCCACATTTTTACAGCTGCAATTCTCCCTAGCAGCGACAGCGCAAGCTTCTGCCAGCGACTCAGCTCATTAAGAATTTGCGAGGTCACTCGTGTAATTCAGAGTTACTGTCTGTTCCGTCGATGAGGTGAGAGTAATGCCCAGGTAGGGGATCTGCTTTGGAGTTCGAAGTCCTCCTGCGTACACTGGTGTTGCCTGGTGTAGGTTACAGTTTTACCCAGTGACAGTAGCAGTGATTTCCCTTTGTTGACTTTAAAGCAAGATACTCTACAGAAATTGTCAATCTCCTCTAGGAAGGCCGGGACCGAGCGCCTGGGGCCATCTAGTGCCGCTAGGATGTCGTCCGCATATAGGCCAATTTGGTGAGGCTCCCTGCCAAAAGTTATGCCTTGTATGTTGGGGTTGTCGCACCCTCTGTGCCAATGGCTCAATATAGAGCGCGAACAAGAGGGGGGAGAGGGGGCATCCCTGCTTAGTGCTGCGTTGTATTTTGTAGGGACTGGAGCATTGACCGTTGAGACGGATCCAGGCCTGTGGTCAGTGGTAACAGCTCGCAATCCATGCCTGAAAACGCTCACCCACCCCAAAGTGCTGCAAAACTTTCCCTAAAAAATGCCAATCAACCCGATCAAACGCTTTTTCAGCGTCAATAGTTAAGACTACTGAGTCTGACTGTTGGAAATGGGCTTTGTCGATTAGATGAAGGACGCGTTTGGTGTTATCGCTACATTGTCTTCCGGGGATAAAGCTAGATTGTTCTGGTTCTATGATCCCGGGGAGGCAAGGGCCGAGCCTCGAAGACACCACTCCAGTGAAGAGTTTCAGGTCAAGATTAAGCAAGGAAAAAAAAAACCGAAAAAAAAAAAAAAAAAAAAAAAAAAAAAAAAAAATCGGCCGGTAAGCGGAGCATTGAGTGGTATCTTTGCTCGGCTTAGGCAGCACTATTATGTCTGCCTCTAGCATGTCCGGTGGGATGGAGCAGGGGCCCTGGAATGAGTTGAAAAGTTTATTAAGAGTCAGGGCTAGTAGCGGGCAGAAAGTCTTGTAGAATCCGGCGGAAAACCCATCCGGCCCCTGTAGTGGCTTGAGGCAGGAGATTGCACTGATAACCTCCTCAATTCATATTGGTTTGTCTAGGGAGCTGTTGATGGCCGCAGACAACGCAGTGGTAGCCGCAGCGCGCAAGTTGGTTCATGACAGCTGAGCAGAGAAGGTCAAAGGATTCCAGAACTATATCTGTTTTCACAAAGGTTTTTATGAAGACGGAGGAAACATACTCAAAAACTCTGGACCTTTTAGAGTTTTGAAATTTGAACAAGAGGGTATGTTTTCCAGGTTTATGTACGTATTATTTTAAGGTTGAATCTTGTAATCATCGATTCAAATTTCCACTCAAGAAATAGAGTCGATCCGGTTTTTAGAAAAAATTGAATTTTGTTGATGCAGAATTAAACATGGACAGCCGACACGTGTTTCGCCCTCTGTGGGGAATTGCGCCAGGGCTTTCTCAAGGCTAAATTCAATTTCTTAGTGACATTCTGTTAGATTCACTAGTGTACATCACAATGGATATATCACACAATGGATTCCTTAAATATTTCAATCACAAAGTCTCTAAACTGTCAAGAATATTTATTAAGGTTTGCAACAGTTAAATAAATGATGCTGCTGGACTGGAAGAAGCTCGAAATGCCCTTTTCAAGCTGGTTCCAGTCCAGCGGCATCATGTTTTGTCTTAAGAAAGCCCTGGCGCAATTCGCCACAGAGGGCGAAACACATGTCGGCTGTTCATGTTCAATTCTGCATCAATAAAATTCTAGCGGTGCCGCTGGTTGTTCGCGGTCACTGCCGCAGTGCTCGCAAGTCCCCCTCTGAGCTTCTCCTACCAGTGCACTTGTCTCGCTTCCGCCACCACTCCAGAGCGGGAGACGGGCGCCTTCCTTTGAAGCCTTAGGGTCCAGCATTAACGACGGGGCGAACACCTCTCTCCCCCGGATTCACTCCGCCGGCGTTTTGTGGTCGTTAGGCGCAGGCCGCCGATCCGGTCGCGTGGCGTTCTTCCTCGCCTCAGACAGCTTACCGGGCGATCGCCTCAGTTCCAAGAGCCTTATGGCTCAGAACCCCGCCAGGCTGGGGTGATACAGCTATGTTAGGGCGGTAAAGGGGATCTGGAGCGGGGAGCCTCAGGATTTCGCTTCCGCTCAGGTCGCCATCTTGGCCACCTGATTTATTTTTTACTTTTTAAAACAATATTTTACAGACAAACATTGACGAAGTGAAAAGCTCACACTTGCATTAAAAGGGCAAGACGTATTGGCTATGCCAATGCTTTTTAAAAGTAGGTTTCTTTAAGCTGAGTTTGTTACATCTTACCTAAGTCATGTGTGATTCAGCCATTTAATGCATTTTGGGGTTTGTGTTTTGAAATGCTAGTGAGATGAATCCTGGTTATATATGGTTACATCTAGAAACTTGCAAACAGCTATTACTCTTTTAAGGGGAATGCACTTCTCCTTTTGTTGAGATAGATGTTTTTTATGTGGAGTTTAGAAAGAGGACCTATTGTGAAGGGACCAGCCGTAGGCCATTTCATTAGCCATGCAACATCCAGGTCGCACAAGGTGACTCTACTGTGTGAGGATCCTTTGCTCTACCCAACCGGATGTCAGATTTAGGCAGAAGGCTTCCTACTGATGACATCTTTTAGCAGAGACTGTGGCTGAATAGGAAGACATCTGTGTTACTTGGTGTGCATCAACACATTGCAATAAAAGTGCAGAAAGTAAAGATTATAATACCTTGGGTAAATATTATTTGGCGAACCAATTAGAAGGGGCTCTAGCTGCCCAGTGTATACATGGCTTACCTAGCTTCCGCTGATATGGCCATGTTATGTGCATCTGGGTACGATTTCAACATGAAATTTAACATGACAGCATAGTGGGTTGTACGTCTGAACTTAACGGAGGAGGGAGACATGTATGTAAGATTTATACAATCACCACAGAACCCTTCCCACCACAAACTGTCTCTCAATCGCATAACAAGTGTAGACACTACACTCACTCTCTCTCTCTCAATCGACTGTAACCAAAAATTAGCCTTGTTGCACTCAGACCCGCAGGCTGTCGAGGTCACCAATATAACAAGCATCTGCATGCAGTAGGTCTCACATTTACGTGAGTTTGAGAGACTTCATTGTAAATGACAATGCATATCATTTTGGTTTTGGCTTTTGAAGCATAAATAAAAGGCATTGTCATTTACAATGCCAATAGGTTAAACTCTCGCAAATGCAAAACCTGTTGCATTCCAAATGCTTTGAGGCATAGCTCATTTGCCACCTTCTGTCTCCCATGGCCCCCGAAGAGGTCCAGTTTACTAGGATTTAAATAAACAAACTGGTAGTTACAACTGCGCACGAGAGACCCTCCTGCAGTAAGAGAAACTCAGTAAAGAAAATAGTGCTTAAAGACTAAAGAAAAGTATGAGTGTAACAACCGAAGTAAAAGGGCCAGTCCTCATGGGAGGTTTCAAATGAATTCTGTTAATTAAGGAGAGAGAGAGGAACTAGAGTAGCTAGTTAGTTTCCCCTGGGATATAGTAGTTAATCAAAGAGAACTAGCTATGTCTGTATGCTATGTGTCTGCATGGGAAACCATTTGGTTTAGTATGAAAGCCCTCACCCACCAACCTAGTTGGTGACATGCTTCATCATCGGGCCCCACCCGAGCCACCGAGTGTCCCTCAGGTGTGCTGCGACGCCAGATTACTGCGGAGCAGGTTTTTTGGAAGCGGAGTGTGCTGTGCAGGTGTGTTGCGTGAGATTTTTAAAAATTCTGTCCTTGGGGTCCCTAACGGTTACTTTATTGGTGGGCCCCAGGCAGAGGTTAAAAACAAAGGCTTGGGACGTGTAGGGGTTGACTTATGGTCTCCCACGCCCAGTGTGGTCAACTGGTTTCAGCCAGGCCTTTTTATTAAACTGGCTTTCTTCAGGACCTATGTGTGGGGGTGTTACTGGGATCTATGTGATTATCAGTGCCCTGTATGTGAAGCACGCGCTAAGGTGCGGATATATGTTAGAGGAATTTCCTCTCAGTTTGTACTCCTGTCTACAGAGGACAAAACTCCCTGGACTTCCGCCGGAGGGTCGGGACTTATTAGCACTTTGGCTGTGTCTCCAGGCCCAATGGAACACCTGTGATCCTGTCGCAAGGTCCGAAGGACAAATGAAGACAAGGCAGTACTAAGGAGGGACAAACAAGCGAATCAGAAGCCTGCATTTACAAAGGACAATGGCACAAGCCAATGACAAATACGGGCAGGAGTGAGCGGGGCTTCAAGTACATACTCTAATACAGCATGGCTCGCAGAGCAGCGCATGTGCTGCCCAGGCTCAATCTAACAAGGCAGTACTAAGGAGGGACTAACAAGCCTAATAGCGAATCAGAAGCCAGTATTTACAAAGGACAATTACACAAGCCAATGACAAATACTGGCGGAGAGTGGGAGGGGCTTCAAGTACATACTCCAATACAGCATGGCAAGTCATAAAAAGCAAAGAAGCACAAGATGGCGCAGCGTCCAGTGCAGGGACTCTTCTCACCACTTGAATAGCAGTATACAAATGTGACACCAACTGCAGATTAGCACTGATGACGGGACAGTTCGCTCTGTAAGCCTGTATTGAACTATCAATGTATTATTCGTTATTCTGTCTTGCCCCGAGGTATAAAATAATTAACTGTGCAGCGTACATGCAGAAGTATTGAACAGTTGAAAGCAGTCAATATCTCAGTAAGAAACTCATCATGTACTTTGGTGCGGAGTCGGAATTACCGACGTCAGGTCATAGTTCTCTCTTAAGTGTTATTTTTCACAGTTCATGATGTGTTTAAGACTCGCAAAATAATTTCTTGCTCCTACTTACGCTGATTGCGAGCACGGGCCCCACTTTGTACATACAGTATCGGTCAGTCCCAGCACAGATGTCTGCAATGTCGTTCTCGTCGCTCTCAAAGCCAAGTTCCTTGCGAATGAGCAAAGCAAAGGCTTTCATTCGGTTGGCGCTTCCTCCCACGCAGACGAACTGGAAACACAATATAAGGTGATTATAAATGCAACTCTTTTTAAAATCTACGTCTGCCGATTAACATTTTCTCTACAATATTTAAACAGGATGCGCAATGGAGTTCTCATTGAGAAATGTCAAAACTGATTAAAAAAAAACAGCTACATTTTCTGCTTTGATATTGCGAGGGGTCTAAAGTGAGCATTTCTGCCTCAGAATTATTACAAAGAAGAAACCAGCTGAGTCCTACGGGCGTTTTTGAATGTCAGTATACATGTGGCGACACGCAGTCAATCTTTAGAACAACCGAGGTTCAACAGGACCATGAGGAGTGGTTTATGGAACGCCATAGTCTACGGTTCTGGACTAGTGGCCTTCAGTCCACTTCATAGCAAGGCCAGCAGTATATTCAAAATGGCAAACGTCTTCTCATATGAACCAGCTGCCACGGGGATTGCGGTCACATTGTGGTGTTACCTTCACCCAAGAGCTCGTCTGAATGAGCCCTGCAAGCCCCAAACCTCGGAATCATGCCCCTAAAACTCAGAAAGGCAATGCTGCAGGAACACTTGGGGAGGAGCTACCATTGAGGCAGCAGGTTCAGTAGCACCAGGGTATTTAGGGGCTCATTGAACCCTGATAATTGATGTATTGACTGCAATATCGAATTCTTTCATTTAGAAACAAAAACGTATTTTTATTTGAAATGTGCAAAAGTCTATGTCTAAATAGCAAAGATATAATAAATGCAATTTTTGTAGTAGGTAATCATACTTCGATGTTATAAGCCTGCAAGTAAAGTAGTCAAGTCCTAACCTGGCCTGACTTTGGACGCCCTAATAACGGAGACTGCACATTAACTTTGAAAGGCTGGTTTTCATTGTTTTTTGAAAAAAATGTATTTTCTCTTTTGCTGTAGATGTTGCAATTTCCCCAAAACCTTCTGTTAGTTAGTAAATTGGTAAATATTTTGTATTATGCAACTGATAGTGAGGTTCTCACCAGGAGGAGAGGTGACAACAGGGAGGATGATTCATGGGAAGAACTTTCTGAACCGGAAAATATGGACAATGTATCTTTTCAAGGACTAGTGGCTGTAGACCATTGTGCAGATGTGAGAAGATGGGAGTTTACTTATTCCCAGGAGTTTACTAAAATCATATTGGATGTTGTGGAAGATGAAAAGAATCAAGTTATTAACTAGAACATGAGTACTCGCAAACATTTGCCATGGTGCAACAAAGTTTGGTCTGATGTGACCAAGGGCTGCACAGATGCTAGCGCGGTGGCTGTCATGAAGGGGGCTTTTTGGGGGTGGGTGGGGTTGTGACAGTATGGTGGGTGTAGGGGGGGGAAGTGTAGCACATACATCTAGTGGCTGAATTGCACAATGTGAAACCAAAAAACCTGGGATTAATTCCGGCTTCCCCACTTTAGCAAATCGTGTGATCCTAGATAATGGTTTTATTTCACCTTCCCTCCTTTTTCTTCATTATTACATATAAAAGAACCTCAGAATGCATGACATAAGGATCTGTGCTGTACAAAACCTTCTCCTGTGTTTGATTTAATACACTATAATGTTGTTCATGTATAAAAAGCCACCCAGGCCGCCCAAAGAGTGCACATAACTGACTTGCCTCTTAGTTCACTGTTGGAATTGTTTTCAGGGCGGGGGTAATGAATGAATGTTTCAGAAATTTTGTTTAAAAACTATCACTTAAAAAGAAAATATTTCTCAATGCACTGATCTAAACTGACGTACTCAGATGAAATGGTTCTGCAGGTTAATGAAATACACTTTTAGATTTTTGAAGAGACCTTTACACTTTTGCTGCAATAGGTCTGTCTTCGAACATGACAGTTGTTCCCAATGTTAAGCAGTGCAAGACGACCTAGTTTCTTCCTTTCTTTAACTTCAATTATCATTTAAATAAAGGCTTGCCTGTTTTTAAATACACTTTTTAATCATACTGCTAAGTTAAGTAAACAGCAGCCCAGAGTTGATGTTGAACTTTCATCCAGCAGCACAGATATTTTCTACTCTCATCCAGGATGCTTGACCCCGGTCCAGGGAAGACATGGCTTGGAAGTTTGAGCTGGACTGTTCCCATGAAGCACATGGTCAAGACTGATTTGCATATAGCTGTGTCTGAAATGGGGTGGCGAAGTGAGATAAAGAACAATGAAGAATTCAACCCAGATCTGTGACTGGGGGTGAGTGTCTGAAAAGTTTCAGTGCTCCGTCCATCGTCCCCTTGTGTTTGCGTTGAACAGGGGGAACCATGTAAATGTCAGGAGGCAGGGCTGCATGCACCCCCCACCCCCGACACATACATTGAGTATCACTGATCTATTGTGTGCTTATATTAGTGAATGCTCCTAGAGCAGGAGATTATTTTCCTTTGAGCTTTTCTCTCACTCGCATTTGCTGGAGACTCATCTGAGTTTCTCTATACCTCTCTACTTGGAAGGCTGCTTAGTTTTTTTTTTGTCTGCTGAATTATAGCCGAGGATACTTTCCAGCTTGATATGAAAAGGCTTTATGCTTGTGCATTGACTCATTATAACTCTTGTATGTGATGTCAGGATTTCTGTTGACCTTAGAGCCCAACACCGGATCGTTCCTTATCAAATGCCAGTGTTGGTTCAGTAGAGACCTGATTTCTTTGTGTTTCACATTAAATGTTGTTACGAATCTAGAGTGGTCTTGATTCCTCAATTCCTCTCTCTGTTGTTGCCATTTAGTTCTAGATGGCTCAAACAGTGTTTTGTGTCTCCCTAGATTCCTCACCTTGGTTGGTGCACCTTTCAAAATTTCAGACGAATATTCCCTTTGGGTGAACCTCTGTGTCACTTCCTGCTCTATTTAATCGTATTCCTCCTGGTTGCTACATGCTCTCCTTGCTCTATAGTATTCCCCAAAGGGGATACTTCTGATTAATGGGGCAGCATGAGCACTTTCCGCATGGAGAACTGAGTTCCCAGCAGTAGCTTTGCGGAATACAGTTGTTCCCAGTTTCCCTCCTACAGGTTTAACCCAGATATCCAGAAAATCTATAGTGGTCCTACTATAATGCCTACAAAAAATTCTAGATTTAGGGAATTCTGGTTAAGGTCCATGATGAACAACCCAATGTCGGTCTCCGTGCCCTGCCACAGCACAAAGACATCATCAATAAAATTGGACCCATAACACGTTCAGACCAGTGTTCCAGGGGACTGCCACCGAGCACCTGTTCCTCCCACCAGCCAAGATGTAAATTCGCATAACTGAGGGCGAAACAGGTGCCCATCGCAGTCCCCTGCTCCTGTAAATAAAGATCACCAAAGAAAAATATTCTTCGATAGGCACCATTCCATTAATTCTAAAATCATTTTGTTGTGATTCAGAAATGGTACTGGTCTCCTGCTCAAGAAAAATATTCAGTCGCTCTAAGACCATCTACATGTCTTATGCTTGTGTAAAGAGTTGATATGTCAAGTGTTGTTATCAGTAACATGGTTTCTTCATTCCAACGGATATCAAAAATATATTTCAAAAAGTCAGTGGAGTGCTTGATATATGAGGATAGTGATCTTACAAATTGGGTTCAGAAAATAATCGATGTATCTTGATGCATTTTCAAACAGGTTACCACAAAATGAAATAATCGGTCTCCCTGGTGGACTAGTGAGACTCTTGTGGACTTTTGGGAGCATGTAGAATACTGGAATTGCTGGTTTCTCCATTTTGATTAACTTGAACTCATCCCAGCTCAATAAACCTTCCTCTTTCCAGACATCCAACCTTGTAAAGAATTGTTCCTTTACTTTATCATACTGCTTTAGGCTGATCCGGCAGTAACAATTATGATTGTTCAATTGGCTGAGGGCTTCCTTCTTATATAGCTTCCTGCTCCACAACATGACAACCCCCCCCTTGTCTGAGGGTTTGATCAGCACTCCATCTTCTTCTTGTAGTCTCAACTGTTTTATGGAAAAGTGCTTTCCTCTGATACATTCTCTTTTTATTCTGATTCACCACAGAATATAACTGTTTTAGATACTTTGTTACATTTTCCCCAAAGATATCCAAGTTGTCCCTCACTTTTTGGGGCAAGAATCTAGATGTTGGTCTAAATGGGATATGATCACCCCTTTCCATTCCTGTGGCTATAGGCACTTGTTCCTCACTTCCAAGTTGACATTCAACAATGAAATCATATCCCCTCAGGCAGGTGCATCATTAACATTCAAGAAAGCTTGGTCGGTTAGGGATTCTGGAGGTTGTTCCTGCAATGGACTATTCGCGCCATGTTGGTTTGTGTGCATTTTGGACAACTTGAGCTTACGGATGAAGCGGTATAAAGTCCATCCTGCTATTAGGATAATTATTCTCATGATCACAGAACAACAATCCTAATTTTAATACTGACTCTTCATCCTCTGTTAATTTTACAGTACTCAAGTTAATGATTGTTGTATTGTCCATTATTTCTTGGTTTGCTTTTTTGTGTGGGAGCGCAGTGATCTTTTTGTTTGCCAACCTTGTGCTCCTCCTGCATCCCTCACCTCCTCCTCTTTGCTTCCTCTTCCTTGACATCTTCCCCACCCACCTCCTCTTCCCATGTGATGGTCGGTTTGTCCTGCGGCGTCCCCAGGCTGCCCTCCTACTCTTCCTAGCCATCTCTGCAAAGCCTTGGGATAACTGCGCACGCGCCCGTGCATTTCGTGTGAAAAATGCACGGGTACACGTGCAGTTTTCCCGAGGATTTGTAGAGACACGAGGAAGAGGAGGAGGAGGGCAGCCCAGGGATGCCACAGGACAGGTAAGTGGTTTTAATTTACTTGTTAATAATGGTGGGTGGAGGCGGGAGGCGTTTATTTGCAACTCCGTGGCCCTCGGAGTAGCCCCACTACAACCAGGGACAGTCCTAACTATAACCAACTACTGGCAACCGCCTGTAGGTAGATATATATATATTTTATTATATTTATTTATTTACATTTAATTCACTGAAAAAAACTTAGGTTTTACATACGTTATAGTTAGGAATTAGCATTTAAAATATCTTAGAAATTCACTGAAAAAACCATAGGTGTCAGGGACGTTATAGTTAGTTGAACATTTGACTCATAAAAACCAGAGAAATTCACCTGTTCTAGTTAGTGAAGCTAACTATAATACGCGCACCTGCAATACACTGGTGATGACGTCACATATTACATCACTCATGACATGGTTAGTGATATCACTGATGACATCTCAAATGACATCACTGATGACATCATCCAGTGAATGTGTGTTCTGGAAAGTTTAAATATTTTTCATATAGATCTATGCCAAGATGTGTTGAAGAATGAGTGGATTTACAAGTGCCTGAATGGATTATTTAGTAGGTGCATGACTGACTGTATAAGGGAGTGATTGAACGAGTCTTACTGAATGCATGGGTTAGTGACTAAACTGTGTGAAAGTCTGTATTAGTCGCTCAGTTGTTGTGTAAGCGGCTGCATGGGCTGTGAGTAGCTACATGAGTGTCTATAGGGGTTATTGATTTGTTGTCAGAGTATCTGTATGGGTGTCTGAGTGTCTGTGTGGGTGGGTGGCAGGGGGTGCGACTGTGCATAGATGTCTGAGTGGGTGATTCACTGATTGTATGGATTCAAACGTCCATCTAGGAAGGGCTGTATGGGTGAGTTAGTGTGTCTTGTGAGTGAATGAATGTCTCAGTGGTATATGTGTAAGTAACTACATATGTTTTAAGGCAGTATATGTGAGTGTTAGAATATATAAATGACTATACGTGAGAGTAGGTTACTTGAAGACTGTGCATAAATGAGTGTCTGCTTGTATCAGTTTTTGTATAAGACAGTAAGTATGTGTTAGTATCTGCATAAATATGTGGTGTGTGTATAAATAACGGAGTTGGTGTGTATAACTGTATACATGAGTAAATTGGTATGTGATTGATTCTTTGAATGACTGACTAGGTGTGTAAGTAACTCTATGAGTAGCGGAGTGTTACTGTATGTATAGGTGTATGATTGGATATTATAGTACTGTATTGATGAGTAACTGCAAGTATAAGTGACTGGATGTGTGTACAGACCTCGGAAATAGTGGATGGTATGTAGTATCTGGCATTGTCGTGTGTATGGTTTAAAAAATAGTAGTCTGTATTTTAGAGTGTGTGTATCAGACTTTATATTAGGGCATCACTATATGCATCAGATTTTCACGTAGATGATGTCATCAGCGATATCATTTGAGATGTCATCAGTAATGTCATGAGTGATGTCACGGATCATGTCCTGAGTGATTTAGTATTTGACGTCATCATGAGTGCATTGCGGGCGAGTTATAGTTAGCTCAACTAACTATAACAGGGAAATTTCTCTGGTTTTATAAGAGTCAAATGTTCAACTAACTATAACATCCCTGAAACCTATGTTTTTTTCGGAAAGTTGCTAAGGTTTTTTAAATGCTAATTCCCAACTATAACATCTGTAAAACCTATGGTTTTTTCAGTGAATTTCAAAGGTTTTTTAAATGTTAATTTCATATTTTAATGTTTATTTTTAAATATTTTGGAACTCTATTATAGTTCTTTTTTTAACCTTTAAAAATGATGTAATGTTTTATATCTTCCCCAAAAAATATGTATTTTTTTGTTGTTGAGAAAACTGCACTCCCATACGGAAAGCGTACCAAGCTTCACCACCACGCGAATCCGATTCAACATATTGCTAAACTCGCAAATGATGCACATTTCGTATTCGACGGGTTTGTGACACTGCGTCCCGCGGAACATCATATATGCATGAAGTCGCCCCAGCTGCTACTTTGGTATCCGACAGGTACGCAGTACGAAGCCAGGCATTACGTCATGTACATATGGGGTCATGCCCGCTGCACATTGCGTATGCGAAAAGTGCACGGCACCAGGCCATGTGTTACGTCACAGATGTATGGTGTCACCAGGGTATGCCATTCCCTCTTTTTTTGTCTGAAAAGTAAATGGAAATAACTTTAAACAGTATATGACAGCAAGCGATAATTAAAATATTTTAAACATTTATATATTTCTAACTGTAATAAACTTATATTATGATAAGTATAATTTCTCAAAATCATGTCGGGTGTACCTCCTTGCATGCTCTGTGTGCGATTTGATTGCTTCATAACATTGCCAATTGTAACAATTGGACAACCCCACCCATTTTAGTCATTCTCTCTACAGCGTTTGATGAGAGACACCACTTCACCTTAAACAGCTTTTTTGAAAAGTGTTTTTTTCTGTGTACACATATCTTATACTACACACAACATGCAACCATCATCTTGATCAATAGTCATGGTCTGTACATTAAGCCTTCCACGTGTGATGGCCATGCATCTCAAACGTTACATCAAAAAACAAATGTGTGTTACACGATACCCCTGGAGTGAGTGAGTGTGTGTGTGACATTATTGTGCTGCCTTTCGGCCTGGGTATTGGTGGCTCTAAGGAGTATCATCAGCCACGGGTAGAGTGCACATCCTAGACCACATGTCACAAACAGTAATGTGTACATTTGTATTGCTGTACGCTCTGTTGTCAGGCTTTACCAATATAGTAGTGTGTCATATGTGAGACTTTCAGATTCACGTTTGACATACATTGCTTGACTGTAATGAGCGTGATCACTGTGTAGGACGTGGCCTCAGTGCTGATCCGCCCTCCATCCGAGCACATTCACATGTGTATGCTTTGCGATAGCCACACTTTCAATAATACCGCACACCATTGACATGCATGTCTGCGCATCTCCACAACCTTGACAACCACATGTGATGTTTGCATTCAATCTTTTCAAACAGCATCTCATTAGTGATAGTTGCCGTCCTTCCGATACATTCTACCTGAATATAAAAATTGCGCATTCTGCGACGTCAAAACTGCAAAAGAAACACACATAACTACACTTCCTGGCCAGGCTGGAACTGAACAACGCCCAGATCTCCAGAACAATTATTCACAACCCTACGCTGGCCTGGCGTACGCAAGCCCAGCCCACTTTGCGTACGTATAAATAGGATAACGACGACGCCACATGTCCCAGTTCTTCCTCACTGCTTCAGGTGATATGGCTGCATCCACCTCGCATATCACAATGGGTAATAAAACAAAAATTTTTAAAAAAAGGGGATCCATGAGGTGTACAGCATCCTGACAATCAACACTGGTTCTAAATTGTGAACCCTACTGCCCGTCGTGTTTCCAAAGGGATTCATGAGGTGGACACCATCCTGCAATCAACACTACAACCGAATTGTGAACACTGCTGCACGTAGTGTTTGCACACACAACAATGACAGCAGGTGAGCAGTGTGGCCTGGGAGCACAGGGGCTGCAATTGAGCACGGGGCTGTAGGAGTGGTGGGGTGCATCATCCTGGGTTTGCAGGTCCGAACAAGCGATGTTGCTGTGCGTAATGATGTGGTCTCTGACCTCATTCAGTCAAATGTCTGTCTCCTCTTAAGGACCTGCTGTGTACTGTAGGCCTGAGCTATCGTGCAACGCTGCCCTACAGACACATGGCGTTGGCTTTTAGGGCACTGTAGTTAGCTCAATACTAAGATTACATGCACACAGACTTCCGCCACTGCATTATACGCGCACAATATGCTCCTAGCATGCGCTCTGTTCCTTTGTATGTGAATCCTTGTTATAACATTTATTATTTAACCTTGTGTATTGTCGTGCACTCCAACTCCTCTTGGAACCACGATTACCACTAACAGTTGGTAGATCGTACTTCAAAAACGAAGGATGCACTCTGGTGTTTCCTATTAAGCTTGAAATAAACCTTCATTTACCTCCAGAAATTTCAACCATTAAATGATTTCTCCCTTTTCAGACACTGAATTGAGCGAAGCGGGTGCTCATCCTGTGATGATGCCCTTGGCATTCTGACGCCTTCCATTGTGGTATTAAGATATCGTCCCTGACCGGAGACCTGCTCTCCCAACCTACAAAAGTACCCTGGACTCAGAGCTTGCACCGGCACGTCGTTGGACACACCGATGGTGGCAGGTGAGCAGTGAAGCTTCGATGCACAGGTCCTACAATTGAGCACAGTGCGGTGGAAGGGGCTGAGGTGCATCAGCCAGGGTGCGCAAGTGCGAACAAGCGATATGGCCGTCTGTAATGATGTGATCTGACCTCATTCAGTCACATCTGTCTCATTTTTACGACCTCCTGGACCGTACTGTAGGCCTGAGCCAGCGGGCAGCACTGCTCTACAGACCGGTGGCTTTGACTTTTAGGGCACCCTAGTTACCTCATTCCTAAGTTTACATGCACACAAGCTTCCGCCAATGCATTACAAGCACACATTATGCTTCTAGCATGCGCTCTGTTCTTTTCTATTTAAACGTTAGCATAACATATTATTTAACCTTGTGTATTCTTGTGCACTCCAACTCCTCTTTGAACCACGATTACCACCAACAGTTGGTAGATCGTACTTCAAAAACGAAGGATGCACTCAACTGGTGTTTTCTATTAAGCTTGAAATAAACCTTCAATTACGTCCAGACCAGACTTCAAGCACTGTCCACCACTAATCATCAGCTTTTCCGCAAACTAATTAGAACCTGGCTATTTCCTTCCATCTGATTAGCCCAAGCAGCGGACGCGGTCATCACTTTCCTTCTCTATACACTGCCGCCATGTCACACATGTCCGTGAGCGCTGGGACGCCCCGTTGCTGGGGTAGCCATGCGCTATATAAAACTACTTACCATAACATAACGCTTACACCATTAAACTATTTCTCACTTTTCAGACACTGAATTGACCAAAAATGGGCGGAGCGGGTGCTCACCCTTGTCATGATGCCCACGGCATTCTGACGCCTTCAATCGTGGTATCAAGACACTTTTCCCGACGGGAGACCTGCTCTCCCACCCTACAAAGGTACCCCGGACTCCGAGCTTGCACCAACATGTCATTGGACGCACCAATGGTGACAGGTGAGCAGTGAAGCCTCGGTGCGCAGGACCTACAATTGAGCACAGTGCAGAGGAATTTGCTGGGTTGAAGAACCCTGGGTGCACAGATGCAGGCAAGCAATGTTCCCGTAGCTAATAGTGTAATCTCTGGCCTCATTCATATGTTTCATTTTAAGAACTTGCTCTACCACACTCTCTCGCGGACCCCAGCGTCCTAGACAAATGGGTGATGGGACGTAAACACTGAGGGCTGGGTCCAATACGCCAACGCTCTGTCTCCTCCTCTCTCTGTTCTTTTGACTCTACCTCCCCTTCTCCCTTCCACCTACTCCCTCTCTCTCTCTCTCTCTCTCTCCCATTCTCACCAGCTTCCTTTCATTCGGACTACCTTTCTTTTCATCTTCTACATGGCACACATACTTCTGTTTCATTTTTGTCTTTCAGGTTTTGTTCGCTGCTTCCGGAGGAGTCCCACCCACGTATTTAATGTTATACTGTTTGTTGTAATAAACTTGCGTTCCCATTTATTTGTGTTGTTTTAATAAAGATTTTTTTTCCCAATAAATACAACACTTGTCTGTAGTTTATTGTGAAAATCGTCTGTTTATAGGAGGTTTAGAGAGAAAACATTTTTAATTTTGCGGTGCACCTACCAAATATAAACCAATAGACTATTAAATAAATGAAGCCCGCGTAATTCTACAACGGCAAGGGTTCCATGCGTGTATTACTTTAGAACACCACGAGTACTGCATGTGTGATTACAGAACCAATAAGGCACTGCCTAGCACCACCACGACTTCAGGGACTGCCGAGGCCCACCCTGTATATTTAAGTAAAGCCCCGGAGGGTGGGGATCCCTATACTTCAGCTGGCCTCAAAGCCCACCAAACAATTAGTAAGCAATACTCGAGAAGGTGGAGATCCCCTATGCTACGAAACATCTCTCTGACCTTCCGTGCCTAATTTACATGTGACATTAAGATCCCCAGTCCTACAGAGACCCTGCAATATAATATTAGGATTAGCCACGGAATATTACCCTAATTAGCCTAATTTAAATCAACGAGTAAGTTCGCGCTTTTTTTCCCCCGGCATTTTTTCCATTCGGATCCGCTCTTTTAGGTTTAAAGTATTTTATTGAAGCAGGGTGGGGTAGGACACAAAGGGGCAAGGAACAAGTAAACCACAGGAACCGCACATCAATGCGCATTATACAGCAAGTACAGCAATGCAGTTACAATTTTGCAAGAGGCTCCATCCGACTCGGGAGCATAGCTTTCGCACCTGTGGTCATATACAAACAACGAGGGGGGGGGGGCGGGGGGGGGGGGAGAAAGGGAGGGAGGGACGGGATGGGGGGGAGGAAAGAAAATCAGGGGGGGGGGGGGGACCAAGAGAGAACGAGAAAAAAAAAAAAAAAAAGAAAAGAAAAAGGGGGGGGAGGGGAAGAGGGGAAGGGAAAAAAGGGAGGGGTGAGGGGAGGAGAAGCAACCCCGCTCCAAAAACCTACCTAACCAAACAGAACCCCCAACTACCTAACCCCAACCCACCCCCTGTACTGTGCCAATATTCACAGTCTCCGCTACATGCAACTCTCCGAAAATCCCCGCTATACAGTACCGACCCCACCCAATCAAGCAGGCGGGTCCGGTGGCGGCATCAGCCTTAACAACCTAAGGTATCTAGGGCAGGTGATCTCCCGAAACTCGGAACATAACAGGCTGTGAAAGGGCTCCCACAGTTCCTCAAAGGTATCAGTATCCCCCAAGGCTACTAAGGACATCTTCTCCATTCCAAGGACATGCCATAATCTGTGCAGCCAACCAACTACAGAGGGAAGTGTGGTAGAGCGCCAGTGTATGAGAATATTCTGCACCGCTGACCCCAGCGCAATCGCGATCTGTCTACCTCTCTTAGATCTAAGGGGATACATCAGCCCATTCGGCAACCCTAGCAGAACATAGGCCGGGAATCTAGGCAGTTCTATCCCAAAGCATTTGTCCACCTCGCCCAAGACCTCTCCCCAGTAAGGAGCCAGCAGGGGACATTCCCATAGTATGTGTGTTAGTGTACCAGTATTGCCACAGTTGCGCCAGCACGTCGCTGGTATTGCCCTGTCCATCTCGTGCAGTTTCTCCGGAGTACGGTACCAGTAGGTCGAGATTTTAGTGAAGGTCTCCGTAAGACCCGTGTGATAGGCCGAGTGACGTGCGCGGAAGGAGATGTGTTCCCATTCTTTATGGCTCAACACGCGCCCGAGCTCTCGCTCCCAACGTTCCCGACCGGGGTTGTGAATATGAAAGGAGGGGGGCTGCAGCATTTTATACAGGTCTGAGAACAGTTTAGCGTCCGACGTGCGAGTAATTAACCAACGCTCATACGCCGTGATTTCCCGGTGTGCCGCGTCGCGCACTTGGGGTTGTAATGCCCAGTGGCGCGCCTGCATGTATCGCATGCGCTCCGTTTCCGGGAGGCCATAATCCCTCCTCAGGTCCTGGAAGGGGACAACTCCCTCAGGGCAGTACAAGTGATACAGAGTGCAGCAGCGGGCCACCCGCCAGCGCTCATAAGCGCCCTGCTCCATCCCGGGGCCGAAGTCCGGTTTGCCAATGAGCGGCGTAAAGGGAGAGGGGAAGGTGGTAAGCTCGCACCTGGCAGCCACCGAGTCCCACGTCCGGAGCGGGACCCGCGTTACCAGAGACGCATAGAGATTGGGGGGGGGTCGATGGGCCCGCTTCAAGAATGGTACTTCCTGCAGCGTTCTACCCGCCACCGCCTGATCCTGGAACAGCCAGTGCTTATCCGACTCCCACCGGCTCCATTCCACTAGATAGCGGAGCTGAGCGGCCTGGAAATATTTCCGCAAGTCCGGTATCCCCAGCCCCCCGGATTCCGGTGACAGCATAGCGATGCTTCTTTTGATCCTCGGCCTGCGGCCCTGCCATACGAACCGCGCAATGGCAGTCTGTGTCTCCGCAAGCCACCCCGCGGGGGGCTGGAGCGGCAACGCTCTGAAGAGGTAAAGCACCTGAGGCAAGAGGGTCATCTTCACCGCGGCCACCCTACCCAGTAACGACAGCGTGCCCTTATCCCACCGGCCCAATTCCTCCCTGATTTTCGCGCCCAGAGCCACGTAATTGGCCGTGACCATCTCCGGGAGGGAGGGCGCCAGTAGGATCCCCAAGTAGGGGATCCAGCCCCTGGACCAGCTCAGAGGGTAAAGCCTCTGTAGTTCCGCTCTAGTGGCGTTCGTAAGCGAAATGTCAAGGGCGGCCGACTTCCCCAGGTTCACCTTGAAGCCCGCCACGTCGGCGAATAAGTTCAGTTCCTCTACACAGGCCGGCAGCGATCTCCGCGGGTCATCCAACGTCAGAATGACATCATCCGCGTACAGGCTGATCGCATGATGGAATTCACCCATCTTGACACCGACAATGTTGGGGTTCTGCCTAACCCTCTGAGCAAAAGGCTCCATGTACAGGGCAAAGAGCAAAGGGGAGAGTGGGCACCCCTGTCTCGTACCCCGCTCAATGGGGAAGGGTCGAGAGCTACCGCCGTTCACCCGGACTACCGCAGAAGGGAACCGGTAACAATTGAAGATCAAATGACGGAACTTCTCCCCAATCCCGAATTTGCTCAGGACCTTCTCTAGGTAGGGCCAGTGCACCCTGTCGAAAGCCTTCTCCGCGTCTATGGACAGAAGCATCCTCTCCCCAGGGATCCTGGAAGCCTTCTTGAGGATGTGTGTCACCCTCTTTGTGTTATCTACTGTTTGCCTACCGGGCACGAAGCCCGCTTGGTCCGAGTCAACCATGCCCGGGAGGTGCAACGTCAGGCGTGCGGCTAATATACTGGTGAACACTTTCAAATCTGTGTTCAGCAGCGAAATGGGACGGTAGGACCCACAGGCGGACCTGTCCTTACCCGGCTTCGGAATCACGGAAACCGTGGCCTGGAGAAATTCGGAGGGGATGGCTCCCGGCTCTGCGAAGGAGTTGAAAAGGCGGGTCAGTAGAGGCGCCAGTTCCTGACGGAAGGTTTTATAGAACAGCGGGATAAAGCCATCCGGACCCGGGGCCTTGCCCAATTTAAGCCGGGATATCGCCGTGATCACCTCCTCGATACGGATGTCACGCTCCAGATACTGAGCCTGATCCTGAGACAACGACGGGAGCGGGACCGAGTCCAGATAGGCCATCTCAGCCCGGGCCGAAGGGGCCTCCCCGGTGTAGAGGTCAGCATAAAAGCTGCGAAAGACGTCTGCTATTTGCTCATCAGCCGTGACCCTACCACCGGTCGGGTCCACCAGTTCCTTCACTCGGTGCTGCTGGTGTTGCACCCTAAGTCTGTTAGCCAGGAGCCGCCCACACCGATCACCCCCGTGTAATATTTGTGTTTCAGGCGAAGCATCGCATACTCCGCCCGGTCCGTGTCAAGGGCCGCCAGGAGTTTCCGTGCCGCCTTCAGCCACCTCCACACCCTGGGGGCCCCTGTCCTATGATGAACCTGCTCCAGCTCCCTCACCTGCCGGGTGAGCTCATCTCTCTTGAGCTGTTGGTCCCTATTCTCGGCCGAGGAAATCGCTATAAATTCGCCTCGGAGCACCGCCTTCAGGGCTGCCCACTGTGTCGCACGAGAAGTATCCCCAGTATCATTCATGGTCTGAAAATCCAAAATGGCCGCCCGGATCTGATCCACCACCGACCGCCTGTGCAAAAGCGTGTCCCGGAGCCGCCAGGCCCCTCTCGGCCGAACCACCGGGGGCAGAGTGAAAGCGCCCTCCACCGGAGCGTGGTCAGAAAGAGAGAGGACCCCCATGTCCACGCTCGAAGCCAAAGGAAGCATTGGGCCCGACACAAGGAGATGATCTAGTCGCGCATAAGATCTATGGGCATGTGAGAAGTAAGAGTATGCGCTGGTGGTGGGGTGGAGGTGGCGCCACATGTCATGCAGATCCAGCTCCTCAAGTCGAGTTCGAATCGAGCCCGAAAGCTCACCCAACTGGTGGCGCCGCTGCACAGACCTGTCCATCGCCACGTCGAAAACCAGGTTCAAATCACCCCCCAACACTATGTGCCTATCAGAGGTGGATGCTACGTCCTCCAGAGCCCTGTGTAAGAATTGGTCCTGATGATCATTGGGGCAGTAGATGGTGCCAACAGTCAGTGCTAAACCCCCCATCTTGATCCTGTACACTAGAAGTCTCCCTTTCTGTTCTGCTACCTTGCACACGACCTCTCCCCTGAACCCCCTAGAAAACAAGATTGCCACCCCTGCCGTCTTGGAGGCACTAGAGGAGAACAGCTGCGTGGGGAACTTAGGGGTACGCATCCTCGAGCAGTCCTTAGCCAGCAAATGGGTCTCCTGCAACAGGCAGATATCCGCTTGTGAGTTTTCTAACAAGGATAACACTGCCCGCCTCTTAACCGGATTATTCAGCCCTTTCACATTGAGAGTAAGCACCTTAAGAGCCATTAGGGAGGGGGATCAATGGAGCACATGTCAAGAGGCAAAGCCCCGCAGGCAAACACAGAAGGCACCCCTCGAAGCCTCAAAACAGAGCAACTTTGAACCATCCACTGGCACAGTACAGTCCCCAAACCCCAACCCCCCCACAACTAGAAAAACCCCCCTTGTCCCAACACAACCAAATCTACACCACCCCCCGCAACTGGCCCCCTCTCTAGGCCCCAGAATCAAATCATCTGTCCGCCTGTCCCAACCCCATTCCCTGCTACTCAAACTTTTCAAAAAAGACATTGTCCCAGTCCGGCCCGTAACGGGCAAGGCCGTGGTAAATCAGTCTAGTGGACATCCAGCCACCTCCTCCAGCACTCGCCATTCCTCCCAGCCCACCCCCCGGATCCCCGCACCTGCAATAGGAATAAGCTAGAGTAGACTCCCCCCGGAGTGAGTTCAGGCCGTCAGGGCCACTTCGCCGTCACTCTGGAGGCCTCCTGGATGGCGGCCGCCATGTCCGCCCTGATGAAGGGCGAGCCTGGACGCTCCGACGGAGGAGAGGCCCCCCCTCCAGCTTGCTGCCATCCGTCACGAGTGCTTCGCCTCCGCCGTGGAGCCGGGGTATCTGTATCCGATGCTGTGAGGCCCAACACCGCGCAGACATCCTGGAGGGACCGAAGCTGATGTAAAACCCCGTTCCATCGAAATATCAGACGGAAGGGGTGCCCCCAAGAGTACTGTGTCCCTTGCTCCCGGAGGAAGTCAGTGGCGATCTTGAATGATTTCCTCTTCTGCAGCGTGACTATAGATATGTCCTGAAACAGGGTCACAGGGTGGTCCCGGAATCGGAAAGATTGCTGCCCTCGTGCTTCTCGGAGGATCCGCTCCTTCAAGGGAAAGTCCGGGAGGAAGGCCAGAATGTCCGGGGCGGGCGCCGTAGCTCTGCGGGGGCGACCCACCCGATGTGCTCGGTCTATGCGGATCCGAAAGTCCTACGACTCTCCCAGGATCGCACGAAAGAGGGCCACCAGATATGCAGTCACGTCCTCACCCTCCTCACCGGACGGCACACCGCGGACCCGTATGTTGTTCCGCCTGGACCGATTTTCAAGGTCCTCTGCGTGGGCTTGTAGCTCAATCTGTTGCTCCCGCAGTCGCAGGACCTCCTGCTGCAAATGGGTGATCTCTTCATCCCTGGAGTGACCCGCTTCCTCCACTGTGTTCACACGTTCCCCCAGGGAGTCCATCTCCCTCCTTACTTCACGGACCTCCCCGGCCACCTCACGCTTGAGCGTTTTAAAGTCCTCCCGAAGGGAGCTAAAGAGCGATTCGAGAAAGGATCTTGTCACCGGGGGTTCTCCACTATCTGCTCCCCTGGTCGAGGTCGTGGCGGGTTGGGTTCCTCCGCTGCGTAGGGCGCCGCGTCCCAGCATGTCCGGCAAGGTTCGTTCGCCCCGTCGCTGTCCTCTAGCGTTCGACATTGCAGCTGAGTAGAGGACGTTGAGGCTTACTGTCCAGCAAAGAAAGCAGCTATATGCCAGCCGGGGGCAGCGCCACACAAAGAGCACCAGGAAGGCCGAGCTGCCCGGCCGGAGACCACAAAATGGCCGCTCCGTAATGTCGAGGGGCCAACGCCCAAGATGGAGAACTCCTCTCCGTCTCTGATCTGGGATCCAAAAATCCGGCCAGTGGGCAAAGTCACGGTGCGATGGTCGCCGGGGCCCGTAGCCTCAGGGGGGGGGGGGGGGGGGGCGGGGATCTGCCCCGGGAGCCCCGTTCCTCTGCTCCGCTCAGACAACTGGCCGGAGCGGCCTCTCCCAGCGGGCCTCTTCAATCCACAGGCTGGCGTAGTGAGACGATGTCGACTCCGCCTCCACTCTTCACCTCCGCTCCGTACAATCGCCGTCGGACAACTCCGAGCCGTTCGCGAAGCCGCTGCTGACTCCCACTCCAACAGTCCATGCACCGCTGCAGGCTTCACACACAGGTAGCTGGGCGCTCCGTCATGCTCCGAGGGTCGGGAGACTCGCGGCTTCCGGCTCGCACACGGGCCATTCAGCGGGCCCAGACCCGGGCTTCACCGGTCAGAATCTCACCCCCGACGGCGCAAACCGGGCTCAGCAGTCTCTCCACACCTCCACCGTGGGCACCAGGCTCAGTCGCCGCGTGATCCGGGGGGGAAATCAGCGGTTACAAGCGGTGCAGGAATTCAGGGGTCCGGGAGCTCTCGGCAAGTGCGACCTCTCAGCCCGCCATCTTGGCCACGCCCCCCGGATCCGCTCTTTTAAAGCGATACAAGGTTCTCCTCCTCTCGCTTCAACTAGTCAAACAAGGATTTGCTATCACAGGGTGCCATGCATCCACCCTGTAATGAGAAACACAAGGGGAGCCAGACCCAAAGGGACAGGTGGGGAGGCTGGGCCTGAATTTGAGTGAACACAGCAAAAAGTTGTC